>NC_088319.1:1900642-2534189 GCF_910592395.1 Lineus longissimus | reverse complement strand
TGTAGGATAAGGTGTCTTGGAACGTCATTGCGTGATCCTTCTGGGGGTCAAGCTATCGCCCTCCTGATTATAATTCTCCTTTTACTACGCCAGAACTGATCACCCAAGCCTGCAGTGTTTTTAACATTATCATTGATTGATCATAACGCTGTGGGCGAGAAAAGAAAGTTTTGTAACTCCGTCAGAAACCAATAATTTTTAACCGTGGTGATCATCTTCGTAATTGGTTAATTGCTCCTTAATGAGGTTCATCTGTTCAGTTGTTAATTGAGATAACAAAGTTTATCTTATCACAAACAGGTTTGAAACGGATAAATTACCTTGACGTTTCATGACGAGTCAAGTCATTTCATCAGAAGTGTCTTAGTTCTTCTGTTGACCACTAGAGGTAGTAAGTCATTTCATCAGAAGTGTCTTAGTTCTTCTTTTGACCACTAGAGGTAGTGGACAACTACCTCTAGTGGTCAACAGAAGAACTAAGACACTTCTGATGAATCAGTACCTCTAGTGGTCAACAGAAGAACTAAGACACTTCTGATGAAATGACTTACTACCTCTAGTGGTCAACAGAAGAACTAAGACACTTCTGATGAAATGACTTGACTCGTCATGAAACGTCAAGGTAATTTATCCGTTTCAAACCTGTTTGTGATAAGATAAACTTGGTTAATTGCTGTATTGAATTGCAGAACAAGATGGTGCTGGCTGCAGAATAATTTAGTGATGTTGGCTCAAAAAGTAATGCATTTGTCGTTACTATGAAAATGATAAAACCAATTGAGTAAATACTTTGTTGTCGAATAAGCTATGTAGTTACATTGATCATGATTCTGATCGATTCGCATGCATTAGTGATTATGAGATGCCATTATATGGTTTATCAATCTCAGTGCATTAAGGTTCAGGTATGTATTAGGTGCTAAAAAGGCAATTATAAAGATACGGGGCTGATATCAACAGAAGACCAGTTAGGTCTTTTGAGTAAGCAAGCACACTCAATAGACTAGTCTTTAAATCATTATTGGTTTTATGTATTTGTATTTGACATGAATTTGTCTGTCGAGAAATTTCTAAGATTTGTCGAATAATAAGGCTGGGTCTTCACAACTATTACAGATGTCACGTATCATTTATGACTCCCACTCCGACATAATTGCCCCCCCCCCCCCCCACCGAAAAAGTGTCTTTCCCTAGTGCATGGTGACGGATTAAGTCATGGTTCTACAGAGACACATAACCTTCAATACCATAATATGAATAATCTACAGTATATTGGACATTTTAAAACTGTTATACCGGTCTCAGATTTCCGTCTCTGATAACAAAGATATAACACAATTTCGCATTATCTGATTAATACCCATGATGTCATGGAGAAGATCTTCTTTGACCCTTGACACACCTGTGAGTAGACGATTATATTATGTTTTGAAATGTAGTTTTTTAATGAAAATATGCCAGATTTTTTACCTATTCGTAAGGTTATGGCAGAATGTCAACGTCGTCACAGAGTGTCCGAAAATCTGAGAAATTTCATATTTTGCTTTTTCTTCTGACTGGAAATGCAGACAGGCGAAAAACAGGAACACACTCGCTCAATACATAACCAAATGGCGTCTTGGGCTATCAGAGAACATTTTCCTAGGAGCCGGACTGGGAGAGACGATCCATGATAGTTCCGAAATAAAATTCTCGCTGCAACAATCGCGTGCGAGCGTACGTATCGCACTTCACACCAATCTAAAGTTCAAGGGCATTAACCCAAGCTAATCCGAGTTGCAGTCCCTATTAGCCATGTTAGCCAACATCTCAGCCACATCAGGCCATTAACCTTAACAAGCTAATCCGAGTGTTACACCCCCTCCTGGCCAATCAATCACGTTCGACAGCTTTATCAATTACAAACATCAAACACCACGTGTCAACTCAGTTTACGCATTGAATTCTCATGGATTCGAATTTCTACTCCACATGTCAATTGGGTTTATATATAGATTGAACTATCAATGATCTTGAGGAACTGCAGGATTTTCTTGCTTTTCCGCAAATCCTTCGGCTTTTCGAAGAAAAACGTGGTGATTGCTTAATTGAAAAGACTCGATCGTGAGCTTCACATGTGGAACTTGCAGTAAAAAAACCCAAAGAAAAACAATGTACCCATCGGGAAATAGATGGAAGCATATAGGCGGCATGCTGCCTTGAGATTCTAATGCAAATTATGTAACAAAAAGAGGCGGCCATGTTGTTTTTGTTTGTAAACCTGTCCAGCGCCATGATTGGTCAGGTTTTTTGTTCGTATCCTTGGGCTTTCCCAAAAAAATGACTTGGTGACTTTGATCGTAGCAGTATATTTCACCTATCACTTTAAGGCATATGGATAGGATGAGTGTAACTATCTGTAGTCTCTGCGCATTTGAAAGACCAAACACTCAGAATGATCCTGTATGTGTATGCTAATTAGCTCACATAATTAGGTCACTCATCATTAATGTTCGGCTCACAGCTCATTTGTCTCACTCAACACATGCCTTTGATCTTTAATGCACTATTTTGGGAAACCCTATTAGTTTTACCAGTTTTCTGGAAATGCGGCCTTTCAGAGAAAGGTCGGACAGTGTCGGCCTTCAGTCAGCAGATGAATCAGAAAAATGTTAGTGAAATTGTTAAGAAGTCGGAAAAGCCTACTACTAGTGACACTATGATGGTAGTGGGTAAACTGATCATGAAAGTCAAAATAAAATGGGATTTATTTATCTCCCACTCGGTCTTTTGAAGCATCTCCGTTATTTTGGCGGCATGAGAGACCAGCTTAAGCCATCCCACTACAATAATACTCTGATAAATTGAATTGATCTAACCTCTTGGGAATCGGTCCCAAATTCAAACCCGTCTCGCCTCTCATCTCGACCATCCTAATTCCTTTACCAAACTACTTAACCTCGCTTATGTACTACTTAGCTCCTATCGACATGGGCGGAAGTAGGAACAAATGACCTGATCAATGCATCCCTGATACAACTCATTCTCGTCCAGACAGCCTCTCGTTCTAAGTTATCGACTCATTACAGCCATTCAGAACACTTCAACTCAATCTTCCCTCGTATTTGTCTCGCGAACTTTTGTCGACTCTTGTACAAGTAATGAATTCGATTCTCAACAGATTTAAGGCTGTTTGCATAATTCACCTGTTGTCAGCTGATTTAAGACATTTTGGCTTGGTGACATATTTCAAACTGATATAAGGCTTTTTTTCTAAGTGCCCTATTCTAAACTGATTTAAGATGTGTTCTTGCCTAAGTGACCTATTTCCAACTAATCTAAGACTTTTTTTCTAAGTGCCCTATTCTAAACTGATTTAAGGCAAGTTTACCTAAGTTCCCGGAAAACATGTTGTTGGAGGTCAATAAACTGGTAACTCTATTTTCAGGACATGTTCTAGCAATAAGTGTAATATCCTGCTTCCAGTACTCCGAACTGAATGTCGCCCAAACAGTCTTGAGATAATTGCAAAGGATGTACAGTACGTCTCCGCGACAGATATTTCCTGACAGCTGTTGGGCTGAACTTACTGAGGCGAGGTGTATCCGTGATGGGGACTGGTCGAGTACTGGGGCAGGTGACTGTCTATCGTACATGTAGCAAGGTAGTGACTGTCGTTTTGTGGGCACGGCAAAAATCGGAGTGCGTGGCAGTCACGGAGCCACCTGAGCATTTCCGCAGTCAGTTATGTCACGAGTGACAGAATTAAGTTTTAAGTCTACTTTTGCGCCTAGCTCTCGATGTTCATGCTGTTGAAGGTCTGAGTGTTTGATTGGTGACTATATGATAACACCAACTTAAGACATACCATAATCAATGAAAGGAAAGTGATGTTGGCTTTGAATTTGGGTAGAGCCAATAGCAATAGATTGAAACCTAACCACTTTCTGAAGAGGCAGCATACCATCGCCTCAAAGACGAGCTATAAGTTCAAGTAAAACGACCCCTGCAACCGTGAACGGACAATCCCAAAGAATTTAGAACTTAGAATATATCTATTATTTGTACTTTTGGTTGTTAGGAGACTTGGTTTTGTTTGACGGAAACTTGAGCGCCGGGTTACATTTTCCTTGGAGGAAATGCACCTTCTTAGTTCCTTACATGCTATTTATAAGTTATTGGAAAAAAAGACATAGCCTCCTCAAAATGTTAAAATGTTTCACGCGGCGGCTAGATTTGAAATGCAACCTTAGCTAAGCATTGTTAAGGGTTTCTTATATCATGCTGTAATTGGAGACACTACTATTTGTTGATACTGACTCGTTTTAGTTATCCTTTTCTATCCATGCCTTTTCCCAATCGACACAAAGTGGTCAAAACAACCATAAACTTTCAAATACTTTGAAAGAATATCTGGTGTCCATTGTCTTTGAATCGTATACTTTCTTTCCCTGGTCCAATTTTTTCCCAATCGACCCTTCCTAACAATAGGTTTGTGAAATACTTGATGTTTAAGCCCGTTACACACGAGGGATTTCTCACCAACTTAGTTGGAATTTTAATTCATAACAGGAATCCAGACCAGGTAACTGATACTTTGCCCGATTAGTTGGAGTTGCTGGCTGCACTACCGACTTGTTCTATTTCTCGACGACATCTTTTGTTTATATAAGGATTTTTTTGTTTATATAAGGAGTGTGGGGTAGAAATTTCCCCGTGTGATTCAGTCAACAACATAGTTGGGCCATATTTTGACTCTTTATCTTAGCCTTGACCAAGGTTTTGGCCTAAATATAATGTCGTGTGAGTGGGTGAACGACTCTTAACCTCCAGTCACCTGTGCACCTGTTCTTAATTTTAAAACCAACTAAGTTGGTGAGAAATCCCTGACGATTCATGCTATTTCTAAGCAGTCTCGTTGTATGCTGATCCCTTGCAGATGCTTCCGTCGATTTGACAAATCCCATTGAAGTCGTCAATTTGTAACATTAAACATTCCAATAACTTTAATCACATTTGTGTAATTTCCAAGCTGTCATACAACTTCAAAACAGATTCCCAAATCATCATTTCGCTGCTGACGTGTTGCTTATTGAATAATCCTAATGAAATTAGTAGATGCTTGATGACGTCTCTACAATTTGTAAAGAAGTTGCGCGCGCACCCTCCGGTCAACAACATCATGACATGGTGTTCGTGGAGAGAAGCTTCGACAATCCGGTCGTGTGTTGATATCTCTCGCGATAATATTTTCATGCTTAACCCGTACAATTGCTTTTGTACCAAAATCGTATTTAGGGTATATTCTATAAAATCACGCAAGTCTTGACGTAGGCGAGAAAAACTCCTCGTATCCAAGTGATTCTAGAGTCGATCGTGCGACATTGAAATTGTTGCGTCACGCCATGCTCTGTTGATCGAGTGGGGTGAGAAGCACGGCCGCCCCTAGCAAGAGATTTCTACAATTTCATCAATTCATTATAAACACACTTAATGAAAGAAAAGAAGCCTACTGTCATCTGACAAACACGTTCATAGTTTGCAAAGTTTGCACATTCGCGTAGTCTAAACTGTCCCGGCCTCACTGATCGATATCTCTCATTGCTTTGTAAAGTTCGTCTGCTATGGGAATAGCCCGATGGACACGCTGTTCGAACGCTATCAGCTGAAATGATTAATTACAAAGCTGACCAAACATTTGCTCTACTTCACCAACAGAGCATAATCCAATTATCAATAAGCGAAATAATATTTTGTTTTCTTAGCTGATCAATATTGTAAATGACCTTCTACTACAAAAGTACATCGCAATAAAATTAACGGTAAGAGTTTTAGAATGTCTGTGTTAACGTTTGAACCCCCCCCCCCCCCCCCCCCCCGCTCCCCACCACCACCCATTGGGCTTCTTGGGTAAGGTGGAGTCATTCAAACACTTTGGTAAATCTATCCACCCACGTAGTACAGAGTGGAAAATGTCTAAATCCAATCCACTACTACATGTACATTGCACAGATTAAATGCATACATACAATGATTTCGTTTACCATTGTAACTAACATTAGACAACCTGTTTGGTTGCAAACCCCAGAATGATAAAACAAACTTCAAAGGAATGTGGCCAGTAGTTCGCGCTCCAAGGTCGACAACATATTTACGCGTGAGGTCTGATGTCTGATGGCTATTTGAGGACAGCATCGCACACTTGGGAGCATGTGGCACGTCAGTACATTGCAATACACTGAAACGCTCTGATATGTATTCACATTACAACAGACATTCATTTGGCGTGACATGTGCAAACATGTTCTCTGTCAAAATGATGATCGATGATGCAAACTATTAAACAGAACGTGAAAATCAATGTTTGCTCACCATCATTTCAATAAACACCTGACCTAACTTGCACATGTCGTATTCCATTCAATCCAGTGATGGATCGCTTGGCTTTTTGTAGACTGTGCAATTTGTGTGTCAATATGCCAGCACCAGAGGAGCCATGGTGTTGTCGCTCGGAACCAGCGGTCATGGGGTCCCTGGTTCGATCGCATGTACCAAAAGATAGTAGTGATACACAGCACTAGATTATCCTTACAGTAATGCTCGCTGACGGTGTCAACTAAAGCCGGTCACTTACTGTATGACACCGGCTGCCCAGAGCTGTGTAACATTCCTATTTGTGATCACACTATTACAGTGTAGTCAAGAGGTCAGCCTAGTACCTTTGGTCCGATATACTAGTATCTTAAAATCAATTCATGAGTGAATATTAAGCAGAGAAATTCTGCCTTCCAGTCCCCGCCACCAGTTGGCGAAGTCATGTACCGAGCGGCAATTAGCATTCAACGGAAACATTCTATCCCGGAGGCAATTAACGCACGAGAGCAATAGTCGCGTTTGATATGTGAAAACATACACCTGGGGCGATTTTTAACTTTATGAATGCAAATGCGTGTTTCGAGGTTTATCGAAGCTACTTGACAAGTCTGAAATATTTGCATTTGTGACGTGACGAATAGCGGGAATTATTCCGTAGATTAATGAGATTGTTTGTCAATTAAATCTATTTTGAGTCTTGTATGGTAGTACTAATTGTGCTGGCTGACAGCTGACATTCGGTCGATATACATTTCGTTTTAAAACAAATTAGTGAGATTATCGATTATAAGTACAGTATAGAACCTTTCAAATAGGGACACTTGGGGCTGACGAGTGCTGTCCTTGAGATGTCATCATAGAACTGAGGTCCAATATTGTATAAATGGGACCTGTTTTGGACCACAATCACTGTCCCCAGGATGTCCTTCTGACCGATCGATGCCCGCTAAGGGAAGTTCCACTTGTATATTCATTATTTCTTCCTTTGGTGCAATTTTTGATTGTCTATGTCATAGGCAAAACACAGTGACTGCCCCGTCAATAACAACTCCGTCCTCAGACTTGAAAACAGAGAGACAGAGCTTGTTTCTACTCCGTGCCAAACCCGCATCGTAATAAACCACATGAATATTTTGCTCAAAGATATCTGTGCCGTGTTGTACAACGCAAAAAGGTTACATCGAATCTGCCGTCTGTTTCTTGTTTCATTAAGATTGAACAAAATGCATTGGCACGATCATCAAGGCTCGTTATGGTATCTTCACATTCACTTGGAAACACTCAGTCTTTGGGGTTAGCTCTTCTCGTTCCCCGGTGTCCATGGAGATCTATTCAACATCTGTAATTCCACCTTTTAAATACTCTTGAAGCAAATTTATTTATTGGGTTTCGATACGATGATTGTTGAGCTAGGTTTGTTTTAACAGAGAACATATCGGATCAACGTAATCTATAGTGTGGCGTTCTTGGGCAGGCTGTTTCGGTCAAAGGCTTGGAGTATCTTTTTTGAACCAATCGTTGGTTATTGGTGTGGGTATACCGGTGTGGCGGGGATAGTAGTCCTAGGGCTGATAGTCCGTGTAACAATAGCCCGCATTGCTAAATATTTTGGTTAGGGTTAGCGGTACAATAGATCATGCTGCTTAATTGGTCAAATACAATGCTACCGGACTATGACTTCAGGGGGACTATATCCGCTGTCACACCGGTTTAGGAAGGCACACGTACAGTACATGGCCAGCCACGTCCAAAGTCATTGCGCCTCTGCCAATTCCTGACGCATGGTTGGATTGTATCTACGTTGAACAGAGCGATGGACCACCCAAATATTACGAGATCTCGCAGGTAGGCGGGTGGTTTTGCCAGGCTGAGTACATGGCGTGTCAGTACGGGTCATCTAGGTGTACTTCTTACTGCTGGTGTTCTTATGGGGACACACTCTGTAAGCGCCAATGATTCACCCCAAGCAATTCTGTTACATCTCGCGACCAATAGCATAATAGTGTCCCAATGTAAACGTGGAAGATGTCCCCTGGAAAACGTGTCCGGCCCTATTGTCTTCTGACGGATTATGATATATGGTTCTAGAGAAGCCATGACCATCAACAGCTCAGAGATTTTAACGCAAAATCGTTTGTTCCTCGGACATTCTATCATGGGATTTCAAACTTCTACGCCAGTTTGATGTTGGTTTTGACTAATCTGACGAAGCATTAGAAAGAAAGTGGCAATAATCATTGGTGCTTACAGCGTAAATCTGTTATAGACTCGTCGAGCCGCCAGCATGATGTCTGGTATCTCCCCATGACATTCACCATATTATCGCAAGCCCACAGCAGAATTATTTTCCCTGTTATCATAACTCAACTCCCGCGGGAACCGCTCACAAAAACTAAAGAGCAGAGAATCATCGCCCAGTGAGTCGTGTGGCGATAGTTTTACACTGTGGTGATTAGATAGCTAGGGAAACCAATTGCACAACGTGTTCGATGAACGCCACGAACTAAATATTAATGCAGACCGAAACCGAGGTGACAGCCGAAATTATAGCTCATCCGTTTTCCATTGTAGAAGTGACGAAAAATCAACGTTAGCTTCCTATTGCGCAATAACTAATGTAGGATGTAAATCCAACAAACTATAAACAACAAAAGTTGTGATATCAGCTACAGATGGTCGAAACTTGGTATTGCCTATTGCGCAATAACTAATGCAAGCATGATCAACAAACACATCAAAAGCAAAGAAGAGTGATACTGCTACTTAATGGCCGATTCTTGGCATTGCCGCTGAAAGGGTAAATGCCGTTCTGCACGCAATCGGGTAATACAATTTCATTACATTCGGACTCATCCTACCAAGTCTTCGCCAGTGGCCTCTCGGGGTTCCATGGTTTCTGCCTGCTCACTGCATGATGATTCAATAAAAACACCAAACAGACAAACTTCCTAATGCATCCCACACGAAACTAGCCTGACCATTATGCACTGGCTGGGGGCCTCGGCCAGTATCTGTCACCAACCCATAGCCACACTCTCTGCACGCAAACAGGTAACAAAATTTCAGTACATTCGCATTCGGACTTTTCTGACCAAGTCTTAGCCAATGGCCTCTCGGGATTTCAAGGTTTCTGCTATGGATCACTGCACGATGATTCAATAAAAACACCATGTTCGCAGGGTAGTTGTAAAACAAGAAACACAGAAACGAAACAGAAACACAGAAACGCAGAAACGAAACGCAGAAACGAAAATCAAACGGGTTTTCATAAAAGTTGGAATCAAGCGGCACGCCGATACTTTCCTTGCCCAATCCGTTGTTATTGTCGTTTAAAAGTAAAATCTGAGGTTGGTGGGTTGCGGTCAGCCGGAATGCAATAGAGTTGTTGAGGTTGAGGGGATACATGGAGCAACTTGGGGGGGGGGGGGGGGGGGGGGGGCGGCACGATATGGGTGAAGTCTTTTGAGGTGGTGGTGTAGTACCTTGGTAGGTTCGATTCGATTCCTACAGCATGTTATTTTAAATGAAGGTGCAGTGCAACATCTTGCCTTGTAGTGTTCAATTTACATGAAGTACCAGGATCATCCTACAAATCCCGTCTGATGCAGCACTAAATGCAAGGTACGGTACCAGTACATGGGTGAATCATTTCGACGTTATGTGAGACGTGAGAGACCAATTTTGGCGACTAGAATAGAGTAAAGTGGGGGGGGGGGGGGGGGGCGGGCACTAGACTTGGACTTGGAGTAACTCAATCTTGCCTGCCCAGCTGCTGCCTTTAAATAGTCCCTTTAAATATCTGTTTATGTTAATGAGGTTGCAGTAGGGAAGTTCAGCCTAGTGTCGTGCACAGGCCATGGAATGAACAAAAGAACAGGACTCGCTATTCGAAGGACTATTTTCTATTTACGCCGTGTAGTACATACATGTAGTGTATTGGCACGATCAAGGCCGGATGCTGCCAATCTGCGCACACGTTGATGAGGCTAAAAGGGGTATTGGGAAATGAGCATTCCTCCTTCCATTCCGACTGAATACCAGTTTTAGTTACACCCGCGTTCGCGGCCACAACCATGGCAACAAGATGGAGTCTGCAGACCAGAATTCGCCACAAGACTGGTTTCTGCGTTTCGTTTCTGTGTTTCTGTGTTTCTGTTTCGTTTCTGTGTTTCTTGTTTTACAACTACCCATGTTCGCACACTACCAACGTCATTCAGTGCATGCTCTTAACTAGATTATCTTTGTTCCTTGCCAGGGATATTCGATTACCCAATCTCCTGTATCTTGACTAGAGACAGCTTTGCTTCGAGCTGCAGCTGGTAGCAGGTGCATGATACGTGCTTCTTCCTCTTCAATTATTTATTATTCATCATTTTGTACGACAGAGTTGCTATGCTTATGTGACCGTCGTACGAGGCCCGTCATTGAGGCTTCAGATCCGCTTCAAGATTTTTTAACATTCACTGCATGTACAGGTAAACAGGATGTTTACATGCATTGCTTGTACAGTACGCTTTTCACATTGCATTGCATGTATACGTACCCATGCTTCTACATGCTTTGCGTGTGCAGAAAAGCATGCTTTTACATGCATTGCAAGTACAGGGAAGCACTAATTACATATACCTGCATTAGATGTGAAGTACGCATGTTTTTACATGCATTGCATTTACAGGACGCTTTTTACATGCATTGCATGTAATGTGAGCATGCTTTTCACATACATTGCATATACAGTCACAAACTATGCTGCTCCCAAGATCTCGTTACACGCCTAATGGCATTGCTGTCACCACATCAGTAGCAGCATCCCCGCGTCTCAGTTTCTGACCTCAGGCAAACACAATACTAACGAGACAGAGATTAGGCAATCACAGTTGCTTATGACTTCAATCGGTTATTTCTTTATTGTATTTGGTAACCACGGCAACCAACCGGTTGAATGGCAACAGGCGGGCAATTTGGATACAATGACACGATCAATTTGGTGACATTGTCTTGACCGGTCGGACTTAAGTTAATCGCCGTGGATTTGTCAGTGATCTTCACCGACAGTGATTGTTGGCATCGCAGCCGCAGAAAAAAAAACTGCAGAAAAGTTTTTGGCACTTAAGCAATGTGGAGCAGTTGCCCCGGCCGAACCCCCGCAAACGAATGATTTTGGCCCAACCAGCTAAACGAGGTATAAGACTCATTGTGTTATGTCTCTAATGAAATTTGTGACGGAGCAATAAGCGTAGGAAGATGCCCCTCTCGTGATGAAATGAAAAAAAACGCGAAAAAAAG
Source organism: Lineus longissimus (assembly GCF_910592395.1). Taxonomy (NCBI): domain Eukaryota; kingdom Metazoa; phylum Nemertea; class Pilidiophora; order Heteronemertea; family Lineidae; genus Lineus; species Lineus longissimus. The sequence goes on along the minus strand of NC_088319.1, from coordinate 2,522,549 downwards.
TATATCGTGGCTCATTATATATATCGTAATGGTTTAAAATGTGGCACAAATGCTTGTAAAATGAAATTGACTTTGTAAATTTATCAAACTATTTGGAGGGAGGGCTTCATTCGTTCGTTCGTTCGCGATAAGCAAGGCACAGAAAGGAGATGAAATAGACCTTGACTGTGTGTCTTCGGATGATCATCAAAAATTGAGCTAAGAAAATTGAAAAAAAGAAACTTAATCTAGCGCACAGCCTACAAAGTGGCAGAGAACAATTACATGAACTATGACTTTTTGTGGTCCTAATATGGACTTGGCAACATGTTTTTACCATTAACAGGAAAACGCCGTCATTTCGCCTGCAATAAACAACGCCAAAGCATGATGGCATGGCCTTTATTGTATCCCCTCTCGTTCATATGACGAACGAGAAAAAAAGACTTGGCCGTGATCTATCATTACACATTTACATCACGGACGTGGTAGAGTCATTATTTATATGAAGCTCACTTTAGCAAAAAGCGTATGGAAAACGTCTTTGCGTGTGGCTTATTAAATGACTTGGTGCAAATGCTTGCCAAGTCGACGGTTAAAGCAGTCTTTTCTTGAAATGTTGGCCCAATCTATCTCCTCTCTGAATCTACTGCTATAAAAAACACACCAAATGAATGCAAAACGTGGACGGAAAACTCTTTTATATCCTACTGGTCTTCACATTTCGCAATAAAACATGCATCAAAGCATGTTGCAAAATACCTTTATTAGAGAGGTTTCGCAAGCCTTATGAAGATTGAGCTCTGAACATCGAAGTACGAATATTTAGATGCACATTTATAATGGTCTATGTTATGTTCAAACTTCATCGGATCTCTAATACAAGATTGATTTAAAGTTGATTTTGCGATAGATCCTGATAATTTACCTTAGACGAAGTTTAGATGTGTTTTTTTTTCTCGATTTCTCCTTCAACTGAGTATAAAGATGATTTACGAGTGTTGCGTGAATGCACACAGGAGTCTGTGGCACCAGAGACCTCGTACTTCGTAATTTGTCATTCGTACAGCGGCGAAACCTGCCTATTGTATCTCCTCTCATGCCAATAACGAGCGAACAAGACGAGTCAAAGACAGTGCCCTTAGGATGGAACATGAAACTAATAAAGCGCACAGAGACGCTTCTCATCCAAAGGGGAAAAAAGCGTTGCACAAAAGTCAAACTGTCTGCTCGGACAAAGAAGCGTGGCAAAAATGCTAGGATTTTCTTTGATATAAGGATACCCGAAGCGACAAAGACGTTAGTACTGTGTTGATCTTGAGCCTAAAGAGCTCCTCATCCGATATTTCAAACAAAGGGAGTTCGCGTCAGATGTATTTTGTTCCTGCATGACAGGGTTTCATATTGTTTAACTTGAGAGGGTTGCGAGAAGTTTTTGTTATTTGCAATAAAGAATGTGTTCCTTGTATGATATTGTTAGATATATATTATTGAAGTTGTGTCAATATCATTCCCCCTCTTCCGAATCGTCCGAATCTATAAGCCTCATTTATATAGGGACCATATCAGTTCTATTGGGCCGTTCAAAGGCGCTTCAGAATGATTCAATGTCATAATGTTCATTAATAATTCAATGTTCATGATGTTCATGGAAGAGGTGGGCCTTGAGTAGTGTCTTAAATGCTGTGATGGAATTCGCATTTTGAATGTTACAAGGTAGGTCATTCCAGAGTGCTACTGCAGCATGTACGCTTGCCGAATCTGGTCTTTGTGCGTGGGATCTCGAGCACAAGCGAGATTGTATCTGTTGATCGGAGTGCTCGCTGACAGAACTCTAAAGAGTCAGACAGGTACTTGGGAGCTTGTCTTCGCATGGCTTTGGAAGCCAGCAATAGTATCTTGAAATTTACCCGACTGACAATGGGCAGCCAATCTCTTTACCTCTTATTCATCGGCCTGATACAGAAAACATTCCGGGGAAACCAAGCAGCGTGCTTATGTTGCATGACACTTGCACCGCAGGATTTTACTATTTCAGGCCAGTTGAAAGCACCAAGTGACGCTGGGCGCGTCTCGAACTCACGACTTTTAGACAATTGCTTTAATCTTTCTGAAATCAGACAGAAGCCATAACAAAATAAGGGTTTGAGATGGTACATGTAGTTATTTCCGCTGGGCATTCGTAATGAAAGCCAATGACACTATTGTACGTTGGTACCAGCTTGCTGATTGATTGTCAGTCCTTATGTTTAGAGCTTCCAAAGGCATAATGGTTAATGAATCTGAACAGAGACATGGGCACTACGCTCATACCTTGAAATGATGTATTTATGGTTTCAGTTATGCGCCAACATCATAGAGAATTATAAGACAGGGAATCTGGAAGGAGTTATTAAGACGCTGGAGGATTGGTACAAGTGGTAGACCATCGAAGATCGATAAACACGATAAAGGGAAAGTTCTTTACGCAGTCCTTGAGGAGAACCGGAAAAGGTTGTCCTAGAAAATATCATCCGTGTAATGCGGCGAAGCTTTCACCATAATTTTATGTCAGAAGGTTGCTATATCGACTGGCTTTCGCATCGCAATTTCATCTAAGTACGGTTAAGTTAATCGGTAGATACCGAACTGGAGGTAACTGGTTTTCACATCAAACACTGCGAGGCTATTTTGCAACAACACCAAGCGGTCATGGTCGCGTAATTGTAACCGCTGCTACCAAAACGGGGCACAGTGCATTTTGATTATGATAATAATGACAGTGAGTTCTCATATATAGCGCTTTGCACTATACCATCTAATGTCTAAAAGCGCTTTACACTCACACTCTGGTGAACCAAGGGCAGCCACAATCCAGTCATAGCATTATGTACTATAAACAAAGCTACTTGATTACCTACATCTACGTGTCTAATGTATTATTGTTTCATTTGATGTTATGATTGAAAGCCACAACCCATTTTAGACAAACATTATCATAACCACATGTTTTTTGGACCACCCTGTTGAAGGAAGCCACGTGCGTCAAACATTAATAAACCGTTTTGATGAAGCGGATGACCATCGATTTCCTGTACTTTTCTCAACTCGTCAGGTTCTAAATTATCAAAGAACACTTTAAAACCTAATCGTAGATTTCCATACGAATTTCAAAAATTGTCAAAGTTAATTTTGTCTTACCGCATCCGACAATTGAAGATTACGGGTTTGGACTTAACTTACGCAAATTGCACGATCCATTGAATGCAATTCAATTCAAATTTATAATCTCATTTTCCCTGTGGTAAAGCAAATCTAATTTGTTGAGCGATGCAGTTAAGATTTAAAAAAAGGACTGTCTGTTTATTCCGCTTGTTAAGCGAAATTTGCCAAAGGATTGAAAGGCGAAATATGCTGAAATCACAGAGTTGATGCCATCTTACGTTACCAGGTACCTGCTGGTTGAATACAGTTCCGTGAATTGTTAAAATCTGGCTTCGAATATGTCTTGTCTCTTTCAATATTGTCTTCTTTGTCATGATTTCTAAACTGGGTCATTTTAAAAGTGTTCATAAGTACTATGTACATTATTTTGCACTTTTTTTTTTTTTTTATTTTTTTATTTCTCGTTCTCTCGTACATTTCAGGAAATTGTGCATTGTGCGCTTTCATGATTAGGTGCATTGAACAAGACAAATAAGAGATGTAACACTGTTGTATGATAACAAACCTCGCTTTTAAAAGAATTCAGGCCTAGCCTATACGGCCTATTGTATTTAAACGAAGCCCACTCGCACCTAGGCCTAAATTCCCCTCCACTATTGTCTTATCAAAGGGTTATCTGGTCAAATCTTGATTACATCGACTCCCACGAAACAGCTTGCATGGGAGTTGATAGGCCTAGACAAGCAGGAGCAGAAAGACGTTATGATCAACAAAGATGTGGCAATAGCTAGCGTTTATCTGTTCATCCTAAGGAAATGTATCAACATATCCCAGCAATTAGGACATCAACTAGAACAGTGTACATTCTTAACATGAAATGTATTATCTTGATGAGATGGTGCATTGCTGTTGTGAAAATTGTGATTTAAAAGTTAGATGATTCTCTCGTTCTGTCCGACATTTTACGTTGTCATATTTGTACTTTGTGCTAGTGAGAAGATTAGAGAAGGAGTCAGAAGCGTATCAAAGCAAAACAAAAAAGCAACAAAAAGCGGGTGGGGCATCAAACCAGTAAAACAAGCTTTTGATGCCAAATTTAAAACACTCTTGTTTCGCCTCGTCTTTCCAGCATGAGCGGATCCATGGGGAAAAGAACAGTTTCCGCCCTTTTTGACTTCACTACAATTGTTACATGCTCCCTCAATTAGCAAACACTTTATACTATTCTCATGTGGACATGTTCTGCCACAATTTCCCAGGAAAATGGAAGCTTTGGTTCTGTTTTCATTATCAAGCAGGCTAATAAGTCATCTGAGTCTTCTCCGCCTCGGAATAAAATCATGTTGAAAGTCTAGCACACAAAACGATGAAAGGACCATTCACTTCATGGAAACCACGGGAAAATTTCCGGTACCTGCTCAGCGTTTTAATGACTGTTATTAAATCCAAGTGCTGTGTTGCAATTAAAAAAGGCACAACTTTGGAAAAATTAATCTCATTTCAACGCAGGGAAACTTTGTGCAACGGCGCAATTAATTGCAGTTATTATGAATTCATTGCGCACGAACAATCAGTTCGTGTAGGAACCATTTCTCCGCATAATCGGCTTCCATACTTTTCAGTAACTGCTCGTTTCCTAATCGGGTTACGTAGATTTGAATTGAAAGTAATGATGCAGGGATATTTCGATTTTCGGCTTTGATTCGGAAAAAAGGCAGTGGTTTACGGAAAGTGTTTGCATTGTCTTTTTTGTCCTGCTTTGCAAACATTTCTCAGCTTGAAAAATATTACTTTATTTGTTTTGTTCGGGCCGTCGCAAGTTGTAAATATTTAAAGAGTTTTATATTTGAGTAACATAAACAGAAAAATTGATAGGAATTGCTTCTGAGGATAGAAAGAGTTGGATAAATTGATAATGAAAACACTAAAAAATTGGAGAATGCCAAAGAAAATACACAATCGATCTGAAAATGTTCTACGCGTGACCGGAATGCGAAATATTGGTCTTCTGATATTTGTTTCGACAGAGTCTAACTTTTTAAGAATGTGTGATGCCACATTTCAGCAAACACCAATTCGCAGAAGTTTCCGCTCGAAATTTAGACCTGCAGCCTAAAGCTGGGAACACCCAAAGATAGAATATCTGTGGAATCATGTCGTATGCTCGTTTTTCTATTAAAATTTAGTTACGACGGGAACTTGCAGAAATTTACCTCTGTTTGCTCGAAGCTTGGCCGTGGGGATCCCCATGTCGAGTGCTCATTCGAGGCATACTCTTGATAACCGAATAGCAACTCCCATAACAGGTTTTAGTCTAATGGTTATCTGGACACGAGAACAGAAATTATAAACAATCACGAATCCTTCAATCTCAAAACAGGACTTAGAATCCCATCATTTTTCTAGTTCCGGTCTTTCACGCACTTCTAAACCTAGTACCACTGTGGTCTCAGAGTGAACATTACGTTTTTTTTCTCCTTACGTCGTAGTAAAAAGAATTCAGGCCTACCCCATTACAACGTCTATTGTCTTTAAACAAAGCCCACTCGCACCTAAATTCCCATAGTTCTACCGTCTTATCAAAGGGTCATCGGGGAAAATTTTTATAATACTGACCTGACGTAATACCTTCTTGATTGTCGATCGGCCTGAACGACTAGGGCAAAAATGTAATGAACCTTTTCACATTGGACGTGGCTGCATCCGAAGGTGTTATTTAATAGAAATTGTTAATGCTCTTCATGGGAAGATTAGAGGAATGTGCGAGTGTGGGATCAGAGGCCTTACAGATTTTCTGTTCATTGTATTCTAGGAAACAGCCTCCCATGTTTTAAAAGGGCATATACTTCATATACTTCAACAGTTCTGATAGCTTTAGGATGTCGAATTCTAGCCAAAATGGTTGTGCCTATGGTCAAGACTTAAAGGCCACGACTCCTGCTTTTATGATTGCATGACATGTACAGATCCTCAAAGAGTAGACTTAAAGCTCCGCATTAAATCAAGTTTGATCAAAATTGAAGCACCCAGTCCAGAGATAAAGCAAGATTAACTGTTTTGTTTACATGTTATGTAACGGCCTTGGTTAGGTTTCTAAGTGAAGTCAGGCGGCAAGTTTACTGACATAGATCAGACTGATGTTTGATTTCTTACTATAATGGTATAAATTTGTCTGTATTACCTTACCTTATTATAGGGTATATCGAATGTCAATGAAAAACAGACTTCATATATCAATTTTAAGAGCATTCATTGATATTTGTCCTCCCAAGTAGGGCAATAGCCTGATCTACATCACAACTTTTGCTGAACCCGCCGCCTGGTTCTAACAAGCCAGTTGCTAGCCTGATTAGGTAATCAAGTTGTCAAACACATAAATGGCTATATCTTCAAAATGGATGGAGCTAATTGCATTGGGTTTTCTGTATTGTATAAAGTGTTAGGTACACTTTTGAAATCGTCTTACAGCAGAAAATGGCAAAATACCTGGAGTTATGGCCTTTAAATGACGCCGACAAAAATGTATTGGTTTTACTTCAAATTCCGCTTATGATTAGCATGATGTTGGTGAATGGTCAATTTAATTCCTTTGTAGAGCCAAACCACTTATCTATGCCAAAGAGAAACGTATCAGTCCATTCCTTAATTAAAGCTTTGAGGCAACACGTCATTTTATTTGAGACTCAGTTGATTAAATATCGGTTTATCTGGACGACAATGTCCATTATGAGATAGGAAATACATAAACTCACAGACAAAGGGTGTTCGCCGCAGGTATGTCTCTTGTCTGTTATTAAGATAATTGCAACTGTGGCAAGCTATTCCGATGCGGCCACAAGATACTTCATTTACAGATGTCACTGCTGCTTCTCCCAGAGACGATGACTGCCTGATTAATTTCTAACAAAGGACATGTCTCGCTTGAGTTGAACATTAGGGGCCAAATTCATAAAGGGTGTTTAGCTTAAAACAGCGTTTAACTACTGAATAGACAGATTCTGGCCCTTCATGTGAATCTTCACAGAATATGAATAGGCCCTGAAACTGATTAGAGAGAAGTTGTACATGTCTAACCCTTAAACGCCCTTTATGAATTTGGGCCCAGGTGTCTGGCCATTTTGGTATAGTCCTAACAGCTCCATGAAATAACTCTGTTTGCTATAAGGTTATGATGACTTCGCCGTAGACAGTGGGTGCCGTTGGCGTGTAAGCTCTCGAACCGCACCCGAAACGAGGGGGGGGGGGTTTGACGCTGCTGCGATTATTATCTCTACTGCCACATGTACGTGTGCAAAAAATTCTCGTCTGGGTAACCGGTATGTTACAAGAATGAGATCAGTGATGGCAAAAGAGATTTTTTTGGTAAAGAGATGTATGCTTGTGTCGTCGCGCTTGTCCACTCTGGCACCACTCGTATATCTCTGTGATGATATACCTGCATTATCCTGTCTACCACTGTCAGGTTTACGAGCACAAAGCCAGAGGATGAATAATTCATGCCAACTCCAGACAGGCCGAATTGTCGCATCCGTTGTTGGTCTGGCCATTATGAACCACAGAAAGCCCCCACTTTGCATGAAGATCCCCTAGCAAATCACCATACTAAAACTGTCTATGTGCTGGAAAGGACGACGTTGTGGTGCTATCTCCACGATAGGCACGCCAATTTCAAATTGCCCTAGCTGTTGAAGATTTCTCAGTAAATAAGCTTAGATTGAGCATTTTTCTTCAAAGTGGGCTGCCTTTGAACACGCTGTGTCCTCCACACTTATTAAGTCATGTTTTAATACTCAGCAATCAGAAAGTCGAATATCGACTACTTTGGAGCGGAATCACCGTGGAAACGGCTGTTGGTTGCGGCTGATGATAATATTTCTTATTTCTTGGTGACATTCTTATTAAGGATTCTGTTCTGTATGAATTACTTTTTGTCTCAATTCATCGCACACTCAAATAAACAAAGATGTTTAAGCTTTTAAAAAAGCTTTTGGCCAACACATAGTTATAGCCACCCTGTATAGGTTTTTCGGTCGAATGAAGAACCCTTAATTTCTGAAAAAAAACTTTTAAGGGTTTTATACTTATCCGTGAAAACCTAAAAAGCCATTAAAGTGTATCAAAACCTCAAATGCCCTTTAAAGTTTGCAGATATTCTTGACAGAAAAACAAATTCTCGGGAAATTTAGTGGTGGCCAGAAGATTCAGCGGTATACTTGAAGTTGAACATCTGTCAGAAAACAATTCGTCGTCAGGGATCACATTTGCAGATAACATTATTTTGCCCCTTGCTTCGATCCACGGTGGCTAAAGGTATCGGTTTGCCTAAGAAAATACGTGCTTCCCTGGAGAGGAAATGACGACACAAAAGAAACATACAAAATATTAGTTCATTTTGAGGGAGGTAAGGCCCGCAATTATTACTTTTATCCGATTGTACCCCTCCAAAACTGTAATGGGAAGGTCTTGTTTCCATTGTGTTGCAGAGGTAAACCAATACCTTTACCAATCGTGTCCTCGCAGTTGATAAATTCAGGCCTAGCACAATAGACGGTCTATCGCCTTTTCACAAAATCCGCTCGCACCTAGGCCTTGAGTCCCATTGTTCTTCTGTCATACATGTAGGGCAACTTTTGACAACGCCGATCCACACGAAACGTCTTTCATTGTGGTCGATAGGCCTAAAGCCCATAGCACACTAGCCGCCAACTTCGGCGTTCACAGGCGTTTTTGCCGCAAGAGTCCTGAACGCCTGAAAAATCCCTAGTCTGCTACGAACGGCGTCGGCGAACGCGACTTGCCGCGACTTGCCGCAACTAAACGCCAAATATCTAACATGTTTGATTTTTGACGCGTGTCGCCGCGTTTGAACGCAAGAAGAAGCCAGGTGTGCTGCGGATGGCCGCCTGAACTGGCGTCGGCGGCGAGGCTATGGCCAATCAGCTTGCGTCTTGATGTCACATGATTTCAAAATGGCAGCCTAATGTGGCGGAAACGACGCTACTGGACGCCGATTCTGGGCAGGTGTGCTCTGACCGAGATCACTTTGGCGTCGAGAGGCGTCAGCTGAACGCTTCTTGTCGCCAAAGTTGGCGGCTAGTGTGCTGCGGGCTTAAACCAGCAAGGGAAAATAAGCGCAATGCTTATGTCTAATCAGTGTCTTGCATTGTGGATGGGTTCAAGCCAATTGACCAGGCCATTAGAGTAATAAAATGCCGTCCCTGACACCGAGGTCTTCAATTTAGAGCGTTCATTGTTCATATCCTCCATTGTTCTTATTAACATTGATTAATGGCCGTCATCTGAATTACCAGCACGAGGCACCCGAGGCTTTAGATTGCCTCTTTATTGTTGATAAGGGTATGGCTAAGGAGGCAGATTCATGAAATAAACATTGGCTGTTGTCTAGAGAGCGGGTTGGCTATTGTCTTTCCCCGTATGAATAAGATACAATACAATGCATTGCCCTGCATCGCATTATGTGGCGTAAAATTGTTGGTTTTCTGACTTAAAGTGATACTATGATGTGATTTACAACTTTGCTGAAATACGTCCGTTTTTAATTGTTTATCACAAATGCAGAGCTCAAATGTTCCATTTTTGATTAGATTCATTATAAAATCGCTGAATGTAAACCACCGCGACCGCGAAGATGTTCATGTTGTGACGACATCAACGAAAACGGCATCGAAGCGAGCCGTCCGGGCGGGATTATACCATCAATTTCTAGAAAATGTGCATTTCGATTCAAAACCTTACCGATTTATGAGAAAATGACGTAGTCATTTGTCAAAAACAGCTAAAACATTATATGGTGAAATTTGACACGAGTTACCCTTTAAATGTTACCTGTTCTGTGTCTGCTTGGAGCCTCATGATAACTGATGATGTCGAAACCGACGCAAAATGTCGTACCATAATCGCCGACGCATAATGCCAAACATTTTATCATATTTCTATCCTAGACAACATTGTCCAACGCATATTGTCCAAACCTTTTAACCCATAATGTCAAACGATTTTCCCCAATGCACCTGGTTTAACGTAGCATAAGGTCAATGAGCTTGAAGACGCCAGAAAGTATGTTAGCGATATAACTTTTTTGAGCAACCAGGTCCAGATGAGAAGAAATACACAAGCTGTGCCTTCACAATGCAAAACCTTTTATGATATACCTGCTTAACATGCTATTTTGGTGACATCAAAAGAACCAGCAATCCGCCGCATGACATTTAAGGACGGCAATGACAGATAAGTCCTCAGGTGACTGCTGGCACGCAATAGCGCAGGATGTGGTCAATGGGTTTCAGTTCACTGTACTTATTCATCGTTATACTAGGTGACACTAAAAAGATTGTACACTTTTGATCCTGAGTAACTCACAGAATATGATTGATATTCTATTTTCATTTCTTTAGTTATCTTAGATCAAAAGTTTGAGATCTTTTTTGGCACCTTGTTGGTATAGTCAATCTTACTGACTTAACGATATTTAGTTTGGTGTTCGACAGAATGGTTCTTTGCGATATTAGATTAGTAAGTCAACCATTTGTCAAATGCCTTATGTGTTATGTTTACTTGTCGCGAACAGCATAAGGTCAGATTTGAAAATATACTGGAATCGAATTGTTGAATGACAATTCCAAATTGTAATTGGTATCGGTGCTGCTCTCTTTCTTCTTGATCGAAAGCCTCATTAATCGTGATTATAGATTCTAATCGGACTGCAAGCACTCGTTGAGGCAATTGGACCGAGCAGGCACTTCTCAATATCGATTGTCTGACAGTCTTGCAATAACCTGTCGACGGGAATGAATAAGTGCAATATGTTCGGTGTCAGTGGCGGGTGGTTACGATCCTTACCTGTGATCAGTGCAACGCCTTGCTAAGATCCCCGACCAGGGAAGAGTCGGTCGACGCATGACTGTGATGTACCCATGCTTGGCGTTTAGGAATAATGAATAGTTAGTGTAGTTATGTAAGATTTGAAAATGAAATTTAACACAAAGTTTTCAAGGACTAGGTTTTCAAGTCGTCTTTCGTGGCGATGCGGCTCTCTCAAAAGCCTCGTACAATCACGGTGCGTAAAGGTATGAGTGGGCCTTGTTTTTATTGTGTTGCAAAGGTAAACCAATACATTTACGTACCATGATTACCGTGTTGGAGGGGTACAATCGGATAAAAATAATTAATACGGGCCTTAACGCACAGATTGTCTCTTTCTTTTGTGTCGTCATTTTCTCTCCCGGTAAGCGCGTATTTTGCTATGGCAAACCGATACCTTTACCCGCCGTGACAAAGATCTGGATTATAGATCCGATTCGATCGACGTCACTAGCTGAGTCAATTGCAAATAGACCAACGAGGCACTTTTCATCTGGAACTGTCAATACTCTGACAGTCTTACAATACGACCTGTCTACGGGAGTGAATTAGCGCCATATGTTCGAATATCTGAAGTGATCGTCGTGGTTACGCATGTGTAGGGACATCTAGGTATCTATTGGCTCCTTAGCATTTAGTGGTAGTACGCGGAGGTTGAAGAGGAAGATTCGGAACCCGTTGGTTCACATTGACGCATCCAAGTAACTTACTAATGCAAAGTACTATGATGCATTGCATAATGTACCACGAGAGCCTCTACCTGCGGTGTTCAAGCAGGAATGGCAATGCTTATTGATAAGACTTTAGGGAAATTCAGTGGCAAAGTGGTACAACGCCGTACTCAAAATACTCTCAGAAGGATCACCGCTGTTTATCTTAGTGTCCTAGGACAAGGAACTCAACCAGACCCTCCATGTTTCTCTTCTCCCATGTGGTGAATGGGTAACAGTAAGCAGAGATGGCAAATATCGGAGAACTGTATACTAGTAGCAGCAGCTCAGACCTCCAGTGAGTGCGGCTTGAACCGCGAAAGTAGAATTCAATAGTGGGCGTCCGGACAGCTAGCATTTGCTGCGGAGTCGAAGTAAGCGTGTACGCCGATTGTGCTTATTGTAGCGTCACAATAGCTAGCCATTCTCGGGCAGAGAGATCAGTTCACGGTCCAATTGTTACTTAAAGCAGCCGCTGCCAATGGTGAGGCTTGGAGATTGATCATGCATAACCGTCATCTGAGTTTTTGTCGCCTCGGTCACGTCTCTCGGTATCCCCGGCATTGGCCTCCGACTTTTTCTTTGGTCTCCAATCAACCCACACGCTCGCCCGTGTTGCCCTCAGCACCTACTTTCTTAGTCTGCAATCGCCGACCATACTTTTTCTGTTATTGAAACCTTGTATCACGCCTCGTGCCATATCGAGTTTTTTTTCAGCTCATTGGTTATCAATAACAAACCTTGGACACGTTCAGCGAATGAGCCTTTGGCCTTTTACATCTGGCGTTAGCTGGTGGAGGCAGCAAGCCAGGGTTTATATATCGAGAATATTATGATCCATTCGACAAGGTTTTAGTCAGCTTCGATCGTAGTAAATGTCACTGTCCTTTTGGACTCCTGAGTGAAAACTACTCGGCCGATTCTTCAAAGTTTGTGTTTTCTTAAATCAAACTTCGGAAATTTCTAACTCGAAAATCAAATTTGGTCCTCGGATTAAGTTGAAGAAAAAACAAAGTTTGAAGAAACTGGCCCTCATGTTTTTGTCGAGTGCCCGAAAAGGACAGTGACATTTCAAATCTAGGAAATTCAGTGAACACAACGTTATGCTTGATGGCATTTTAAAAGTCTACTAAGACCTACATTTGTAAGACAGGGTGCTGCTGCTGGCATACGCAACCAAAACAAGTTGTCCCTTTGTCTGGTATAGATTCAAGCGATCTTTGGGACATAATCTTGCGGACATGTCCCTCTGTGTGTTCTCTGCTGAAAGTCCACTAATAAAGCAACCTTTCCATACCTCTGACAATCTCTGACATGTCCGATACTTATACTGATACTCATGATACGAACAAGAGGGGATAAAGTACATCAGACGCCGTCTCCTGGAGTCTGCATATCGGACTTCGATAGAGGCATTGTTCTACTCTCTTGTGAAATGAAGCTGCCTGTAACTTTTGGCGATTTTTTGCTCAATCTGTCTAAGTTTATTGGGTGTCATAGATATAGGACGCATCTTGTCTGAAGTGTCGTTGAACAAAGCCTTTGCGATGCACGGGCATTTAGAAATCGATCTTACATGACGTCAACAACAACAACGAGGAATATTTTGCGTTTTTTTGATATGTCGTTTTCTCGAACCAAAATAGCCTTGTCGCACGCCGCACCCCTATATCGACTAGTGTTTGCAGTTTATGTATGAGCATTGAGTTGATGTGAGTGCAAGTCCTTGAGCCGACGATCGGTCGTCATCTGTCCTCCAGACAACTCCTAACCAATCTCTGACTAAAATAGGTACTTGCCAGACTGAGCAATCTAAAATCTAAAGATTATGAGCAATCTAAAGTCGGTTCCTTTCTTCATAACCTCTTAGCTTGAGCCTTTCCTTCCGGGCTGTGGTATGATATGTGTAGAATCATTTTGATTTTTAGTACAAGCATGACAAATATTCGAAAAGAGTTACCCATCCTTTCCCAATGGTATTGCGTGTAAGAATAAGACTCAAATCTCTACTTTACTATGTTAACCGATACAGCTTGTCGATGAGCCGTTCGATCGTGTGACATGTATTAACAGATAGATGCTTTATAAGTGCTGATATTACACAGTGAGTCAGCACGCGTAAGTCTTCTCCTATACGCCAATAATGCCACGGAACTTTCCTCTTATATATCATGTCAACACCTATTAAAGACTAAGAATTCAGAACTTCGGACATCTAGACAAAACTCATAATTTAGCTGAAGTGTAAATTTTATCAATTCATTATAAATATATCAGCACCCAGCTCTACTTCTGCTAAAAGAGTCACATACAAGTATGTCAAAATAGATCTTCTTTCAGCACAAAACAATGTTGGGAGGTTCAGAATGGATTCATTTAAAATCTGACTCTTAAACAAAGGAAACTGGGAAAGGACGCCCACGTCAACTAAATGACATTTCTTAAGGTGAAAGTTGATAAAGGCAGGCAATCGCCGCCACCTGGTAGAGATGACTAATTCAGGTAGACGAGAATGCATGATATGTACACCATAATTCATAATGCTGGTGCACTATGAAATAAGAACAAGCTACTTGTTGTCATGGAGCGAATGTCAGGCGAACTGTACTCGATGCCCCTCATATAGGCGACTGAAGTCTTAAAAGGCAATCTACAAGATTAGAGCAAATCGCGACGAAAACCACTGTAGAATTTTGATGCGGAGACTATCAGTTGAAACTACCCTCATTCCCTTGTACATGCGTGGCGCCTACGTCAAGCAAGAAGCAGACACCAAAACAAGTTCTTATTGATCTAGCCATCGTCTGCAGTCGAAGACAGGATCACCGGGTATATGAACCGTGAAAACTAGATGATACTTAAATAATGGTTAGATAAGTGAAGGCAGAGGAAGATGGGAATATAAGTTCCATTCTCATCAAACTCAATTTTCAAAGAGAACTTTAGACAAGTGTCTCGAAGAGGACCGCCCACAAATGTCGAATGATTCTCCATTTTCATATGCTGCCTCTTCCCTCCTATGTACTAGAACCAAGGGAACCTTTGGAGACGACGTGTCTTCGATCCCACCCGGCGGCACCTGACACATACTTATCTCTTGTAATGGGCGTTTTGGTCCAGGGATGGCCGATTAGAGCGATATGTCTTCCGAAGTCATTTGTCTAGCCCCAGGTCCTGTGCCAAACGTAGATGAATATTTTTATAGGATATGTAGTGGTGACCATTCTAGTATTAGTATAGGATATGTGATGACCATTATAGGGTTTTGGCGACCTTGATCAATGTCTTCGTACATGAAAGTTTGACCCGAAAAGATCCTTACGTAAGTAGAAAGTAGTGCCAAAGCAGAGCATTATTGACCTCGAATATGTAAAGCACAACAACAAAAATAATTGACTGTTATCATGACGTCAAAGGAAGAAGGGCAACAAAGTAAGTCGAGGAATTATAGGAAATGCCTAGTATTCGAAATATATTAACTAACATAATTTTTTTTTCAGATGTGTTTGCATCGTCCTAGTTCACTTCAATGTCTCACTATTCATGAGTAATGGCACAGTGCAGTCTCTAAAAAGTCAGTCGAATTTTTCTAAATGCAATTGATCATTCTTTGTGGCCACGTACGTACTGCCCTGTATACGTGACTGGCGCCAATAAAGATGATGCATCATATTCTACTTGATCTTCGCCCCCTGGACTATCCGTAACGCGAACTCCATTCAGACATCACCTTTGCCGGGTTCCCGTGGGCAGGAGCATGGATGAGTAGTCAACATACGGTCCGCAGAGAGACCTCCTCGCCACTGAGGCTGTGGAGCGAAATTACCACTGACCTGAGGGGGACTACCACATTAATTTCCTTCTCCTCAAAATCGGTTGGCCTTCGCCTCCCTCCGTAAAAAAAAACAACACGGTATTGGGTCTTCGTATTTCTAATTCAAATTTATTTTCTCTCGCTGCAGGTAAGAATCTGTTCGGATACTTGCTATACATGTTGTCCAATGTCATGGTAAGTTTAACGAATCTAATACACAAAAACTGTTTCATACAGACTCTGATACAGTATGTTATTGAAAAGTTTGGCTTCTTCTAACTGCAACAGTTTTAACTGGCATGATTCAAGAAAAGGAAAAAAAGACCCGAGTCATGACAATTGACGCCCCCCCCCCCCCAGTTCTTTCGTTTGCACTTCATTTCGATGATCAAATTGTGCAAGTGAGGTAAGAGCAAAGATATAGAGGGCGGGGAGGCGGTTCTTCCAACACGTTGTTTTGCTAAATCAAACATGACTTCTCCTAACTTTGTAAGTATTCGACTGGAGACCACGGATTTGCCCCCCTAGCTGGTGCCCATTGTCTCCCCTATACATCAGAGTATGACACTATCAGTACGTTTCATATGGTATACTCCGGTACCCAATAACAGTCATGCAATGCTCAAGACAGCCAATACTATCTATATCATCTTTGTAATATAAAAAAGTAAGAAAGGTTAAGGTTGCCCATGCATGGAATCCTCATTCAAAAGGCTGCGTTGAGTCTAAAATGAACAAGAACATTAAAAAAACTCGATGGCCATTTCTTTACACTTTCATAAGCAATGTTCATGGAGGCACGCAAAGGTTAACTCCGAATGAAACGCAGACATTGACAAGTTCTAAAGTACTTCCAGCGACGAATGAGGCAGACAAGACCATTAGTCGTATGTACCGATGCGTTAGAGCGGTTTACACACTCAGATACAAGATCACCTCAATTTAATTTCAATTTCTTTGCTACTAAAGAAGCCTTACACAAACCACACAAAGGCCAAATATAACTTTGGCAGCTAAAAATATAATTGAGTTGATAGATCTCCCAGACTTGCTAAAGTATGCTAAAATTAGTAAACGTAGGTGTGTTCGGGAACATGTCTTTGACATTGTAAAGGAGAGACTCTAAGATCATTTTCCTCAAAGCTTATGTAAATTGAAAATCTGGTGGTTAATATACAGACGCCTGTGATCCATTACAAATAAAAATTTCTCAAAAGTCCGATATCAACTATTGCAGAGTTTCTAATCTAACTTCAATATTTAAACACTCCCCAGTCTATTCTAAAACTTTCAGTAGGCAGACGAGCCATCCAAACAGCGCTTTTAACAGCTTCAGCATTCCTGACCGGTGTAAAAGTAAAAAGTGTCCCCCCTGGAAAAAGTGTCCGGCCCTATTGTATTCTGCAATATGATTCTATAGAGACCCTGACAGTCAATAGCTCAGAGATTGAAGCGCATAATAGAATCCTTTGTTCCCGGACATTTTATCCTAGGACATTTTAAACTTCTACACCGGTACCAATTTCCCAGTGGTATACATGCTTCCCGAAATTGATGGCTTGCTTTGGAACTAACTTTTTCCCCCTTGTCCGTCATTAAAGGCATTCAAGTGTGTTGGTCAACCATGACTATCTCCTTTGTCCGTCCACCATAAGGCCTAGTTTCCCCTTATGACATCACTATTTCGGACACTCAGCACCCAATTTCTGGAAAGGTGTATACGCCTTGGCGGAGCAAGGGAAGTTAGCCAAAGAGAGTTGCCTCTAGTCACACGCTGACTATTCTTGTTTGGGTTTAACATAATTAGGCCGAGTTCTGAAGGAAAATGAATCAAGAAGATAATACATTTTACGCCCCAAAAAAGTGTACTTTGATCTGTAGAATGTTTCAATGCAGGGATAAAATGACCCTTAATTCAGAAGCATGCTCTGTTTAAAGAGGTCTGGCCGCGATGACGACTATTGAACGAACACAACCAGCACTGGCCCCAATGATTGAACAGAAAAGGACCTCAGGACAAGCTTAAATATTGACAGAAACAGCTAATGATAATGCCAATGATAGGGCGCCTGAGAGATCTAGTTCGAACATGCGCAATGTAAACACGTGACGAAACGCGTAATTGATGATGTACTTGCCTTTGATAACCCTTAAAAACAAATTTGGAATGCAACTAAGAAAGTTGTCATCAAAAGCACAGCAGGAATCTCTTTTGTTCCAGTAAGAATAGAAAAATACATGTCTGGTGAACAATTTAAAGTTCTATCGATATTTAAGTTCCCATGTTTCCGTCCAGAAAAGTCCTTTGTGTCTGTTATCTTAGGGAGAGGCAATTAAAGTGATCACTTAGCAAGACTTAAGTGGCGATCTAGTAGGAGCCCATTCTTGTAAGTTAGATGAGGTTGACATAAAACGTTTTTTCGTCGCATAACCTTTGTCATCGCTTCAGTTGATATTGGCATGTTAGAGAACAGAAATGGCGATGGTAATGCCTTTTGTCTTAGTCTAGGCCAATTTTACCTCATTAACCCTTAAAAAGTTTAAGAAGACAGCGACTGTGCCTCACCTAGTTGCAATGAAAGTGTATTTCTCCAGCCGTACACATATTTCGCCATGTACATTTTTTCTGGTGGTGAAAATGTACCTTTCCTGATCCTCCGATAATAGGCCTCGGTGAGTTAACCATTACCCTCAGATCTAAGCAAAAGTACAACTGTTTCTGAAAATGAATGTTCGCGCCTTCCTTTTCACCATCGTTGATATTCTAATGATTAAGACCAGCTGTTCCAATCACAGCGTGAACTTGCCTTAAAAGTCGCCAACGATGCTATTCTTCAGAGGAAGGTATATCATCCGATCCCAAACATGAAATATTAAACCATAAAACAGGCACAAAAGCCTGAACCGACAAAAAGGCCAAACAATATGATTTGGAGAAACTACAATTCAGTATAGCATGCATAATGCGAGCTATCGAAGTCTTCCCGAAGTATTCTTAGTTTTTCTTTTTTGCTTAGCAGTGGCATACGATACTCTAACATGTCTAATGTCTTTGTTTTGAGTGATTTTATCGCATGCCGGTATCTTGTTAACTAAAGAAGAGGTGCTGTATTCCCATCATGAAACTCCAAAGGTTTGCCGTTAAAAGAAGGGTAAGAACACACCGTACGTCGAACTTGGAAAAAGTTGGAAAAAGTTTTCTTCTGTAATATTGAGAAACAGTGTGAAAATATATGACTTGGTGACCTTTTCAACTCCTTTGCAAGTTCTGGTGTTTCATTGAGTATTTAAGCTGTTGGATGTGTTTGCCACAGATAACGTGGACCTCCCTTTAGTGGACACCTCCTTATTTTGGACTTTCCAGTCCCCTCTGTGTCCTTAATAGAGAGGTTCTACAGTATTGTATTATCAAGAGTTGATACAGACTTGAATTTAGGTCATCGGAAATGCAAAAAAGAAACTTTAGAAGATCAGTCCAAGTTTTTTCTAAACGCAGATGATATTAATTTATCAAATCACTTCAAAATAAGGTAAAATCATGTTGAACACAGTGATGCCAAATTTAGCTCTGAACGCCAAAGAATAACCGCTTTTCAATATCGCACTCAGCTAATCACTATACACAAGGTCTTTTAGCGATGTATCTATTTTTATCGTTGAGCCCATTAACAGTGCCTTACGTATCTGTAGAAAATATCGATATGCCATGATATATATATATATATATAGAAGATGAATAGGGATGTTATAGCATTCGTCTCGCTGGGACATTAAGCGTTTATTGGCTACTTTACTATCAATTGGCCGAGACCATTTGCCGCTCCAGGTCAACTGGAGAGCCGACACCACCTGATGAATATTCATGATCAAGGATGGAGGCACTAGCTATCCAGAGGAAGGACATTCTTTAGCTCTTGGTGTTATTTATACTTGTTAAGAAAAATACTCCTAGGCTGGTCTTCTTTTGAGTTGACGTTGTGACTGTTCACGTATTTCAGATCGGGATTTTATATGTCGCCCACTTTCTACAGGGGTGTAAGTACACGTGTTTGATTGAGTAAACTGGCAGCCATTTCCTTCGCTTATATTAAACGTGGTTGACAAGGTTGACTATAGAACTCGTTAGACTCGGCCGCATTTGATTAAATGTTCGTATTAACGTGAAACGATATGACAGCTGGCCTACGACAGCTGAGGTTGACTGATTAGAAATTCTCAGACAATCTTTGTAATGTCATTACAGAAACTGTACAGCAGGTGTACAGGTCAGCCCGGCAGGTGCAGCCACAAATCACTGTCCATATTTGTTGCCTTCAGCCACCTTTAAGGTTATTACACACGGGTCAAAAATATAAGGAACGTAAACCACTGTGCACGTGTTCAGTGCTCTACATACCGGATGAAGTGGCCACTGATTGCATGTCTTTGTTATGCAGGTTATATCAGTACCACTCGGACACGTTTTCGTTTAGGCTATACACCGGCGGCACTAAATCTGCGAGCCTCTATCAAAATATCAAGTCGTCAAGCTAGTGCTCTTTGGACAAGTGTGAAGAATGTCGCCATTGGACGCTTCATGTCTGTAAAGCATTGACAGTGTATGCGTTCATGTTTCGCACTTCTACACAGTATACATGCTTCCCGAAATTGGTGGCTTGCATCGGAACTAACTTTTTCCCCCTTGTCCGTCATTAAAGGCATTCAAGTGTGTTGGTCAACCATGACTATCTCCTTTGTCCCTCCACCATAAGGCCCTTGTTCCCCTTATGACATCACTATTTCGGACACTCAGCGCCCCATTTCTGGAAAGGTGTATAGACGTCCGTCCAAATACACGGCCGAATATGTGTCACCAATATAGCCAATCAATTTCATGAGATCCATCCGGGTGCGTCGAACCGTTGAAAACGAGGTTTCCGCCATCGCGATCCATCACGACTTGCTAAGAAATGGTCCATCGCGCAGGGTAATCTTTCACTGAGCATTAAACCCCGAAGTGTAGTGAATCAAAGTTGAAAAACCATGATAACATTTTACGGTGGTTGGGTTCAATTTCTAGACTATAATTGAATTTGCGAGATGGATGACAACGTGACAAGTCAGTTGTTCGTGGCTGCACGTCCTTTAGACGGTTTTGATTTTTCGTGAGCACAATCAGTGAGTCTGACACGAAGGGCAGAGTATTGTATTCATTCTTATCAGAAGTGTGATAAACGGTCATACTGAAATGTCCCCCATGCCGTGGTTGATAAATGTCAGTGAGGAGAGGCATGTGTTTGGATTTAATCTTCAGTCTTTGGTAGGTTCTAAATCGACACACTGACAGACCGACCATCGCAGGGATATGCTTTTGGTAATACATGTACATTGTGTATGCACGGAAATATGGTCTCACCGGCCAGTTTAGAAATCATAAGTTAGTTGGCCCAGATCAATGCGCGTGCGTCGATTTTAAACGGTGTGCAGAGTGCAGAGTGCATGATGAAAGTTCAACAAGAAAAGAAATTGGAGAGGTAACCTTACAAATCTATCGAAGGGACATCAGATTACTTTAACTATGATAGCTTATACATCAACAGCTTGTCATTCAAAATTACAACACGACACCATCATCATGGAGTCTATCATTTAAAAACTATTTCGTTTCACTCCTTCCTTTTTCGCTGTCACATTTTAGCTACAACCATTCATCTGCTAATGCATTTCCTAGTTAGCAAACACGACTAATGGAGTATTTTCGTTGCCTTCACCGTGTAACGTTCAAAAAATTGCTTGACAAATCCAAAAGTTTGATGTTTTCAAACAGTAAAAACTACTAAATTTTCCTCCAGCAACTGCTTTTAAAATAAGCTGCACCTAGTGTTTAAAATGCTGCTAACCAACTTGTTTATATTTCTAGGGCACGCGCTAAGATGAAGAAAGGTTTTGGGAAAAAACGCAGTTTGCATTTCAAATACCAGCGGTGTGTCAGTCTTAAAGGTCCTCTGTTGAAAGTGTCCTTTCCCATTGTATGATAAAGGATTGTATAAATCATTGTATAAAGGCATGGCTATATAGAGACGCATTACCTGATCCTATAGCACTTAGGAAATATCTTACTAATCGCAATACTCCGATAGACCAAACAAATAACACAATAATTGTAACAAAATATGTTTGAGTACATTTAATACACCTCCTCAAATAGTTTTTTTTAAATAAGCGACTATTTTTGATCATATTTTTCGATAATGGGAGGACTAGGTGATATAACGATTCCAATACTTGTAGCGGATACTATATGATTATGTTATCAATTGTATAAATCGACACCTTGGAATTTGACCTTTCGTTTTACTCTACTCAAATGGCTAAATAATGGGCTACTGTTAAAATGTCTGTTGAAATCTGGTAACTGCCATTAGTGAACAAAGGCATGTGAGACATGACTCTTTTTTTATCCAAAAAGTCAGAAATTCTGATTTTTTTTTCAGAATTTCTGACTTTTTCGCCGTTTGTTGTATTCGAATTTCTTCTTAAAGGGACTGCATGGTTAAACCACTTCCCTAGTCAGGGGAAATGTTCGTGAAAAAAATAGGGGGCGCTACCAGTAGGAGACTGGTATTCTGACCCACCTGGTAGGTGTTCATGCTGGCGTAACGAGACGACGAGGCCGGCAGTACCAGCGTACCTCACGCAAGCGGGAAATGTTTATGCATGTCGAGAAGATTAATTGCAACCATACCATGCCTCAATGCCAATGCTCTGGCGCTTAAGCGCAATGGCTCCGCAGGAAATCACCAATGACCGGACGAAACTAACCTAGTTCATCGTGATGTCCATCCCCAATTCAATAGACATGCACATTCGGAGAAAATGATAGTATTTCGCCAATGTACAAGCACATTTATTTCCAGAGAGAATAATTACCCTACCACTAGTTCAATGATTGATCAAGGACACTGCTATTGAAACTAATATCCTAGATTGCCATTTTCCAATAGGGTATAATAGTTTCGAGTTCCCCAAAGGTTTCTAAGATCTGTTATGCACTGACTCCTCATAACTGCTATCAGCTGCTTCAATTCCAAGCCATTACGATCTTTCATTGAAAAGCTTGCTTTATTCACTCATTGATTAACTCATAGCCTGTAGAAACCTGTAGATTACTGTCCTTCTAAAGTCTGTGATTAACTGGAGAACCCAAAGGGTGCAGCCATGGGAGACATCTCTTGTCTATAAATACACTCACATGAGAGTATTTATAGACAAGAGACAAAATGTGCACCCGAATCGACTGGGTATAGACGATGTATGTACAGAAATCTGAGGGATATTCAATTGATATTAGCAAGGCGAGGAACTAATGCTTATGCTAATACCAGTAGTAACACTTGAGTATCCTGCCCTGTTTTTATGAGGGATTAAGGCGTATGGCTAATGAGGCCAAGGGTTAAATACACGCAGTAGAATATTTTCATTCCTCTGACCACCATTTCGGTTGGAATGTGTAATCCTAAAGCAATAGCATTCCGCGAAGTTACTATTTATAGCTCACAAGGTCATTTGCATAAGATATTGATGACGTTTTAGTCACGTGACAGTCGGGCATCGACACTTATTTCTACGCATCTGAGCTCATTTCAAAGTCAATTATCTTTGACCTTGCATTGTTTTTAGCATGAATGATACCATAGAGTCAGAGAGAGAAATATTCAGAACAATTATGTAGTATTTCCAACACTCGGACATGTGCCAGATTGAATCTAACTGCCCTAGTTAGAAAGCCTGAATCCATTACGAAACCGCATGTTTGTCCGACATTGCCTGTAATTTAGCGATGGGGAAATACAGGGCAGCAGCTGCAGTGACCTCATTATCGCGGAATGCTATTGGAACTCCTTCAAAATGAAGTGAATGTCCAGCTGGGAAACTGTTCTCTAGAAAACAAAGAACAGACTCCTACCCTTGAAATTGGCATTCACTCGTTTTGGAAGAGTCCTGATTGCCTTTGAATTTCATGTGCTAACTAAAGTGGTGGTGGTTATGTCATTCCTTAAGCCCGTAGCACACTAGCCGCCAACTTCGGCGTTCACAGGCGTCTTTTGCCGCAAGAGTCCTGAACGCCTGAAAAATCCCTAGTCTGCTACGAACGGCGTCGGCGAACGCGACTTGCCGCCACTTGCCGCAACTAAACGCCAAATATCTAACATGATTGATTTTTGACGCTTGTCGCCGCGTTTGAACGCAAGAAGAGGCCAGGTGTGCTACGGATGGCGTCCTGACTTGGCGTCGGCGGCGAGGCTATGGCCAATCAGTATGCGTCTTGATGTCACATGATTTCAAAATGGCAGCCTAAAGTGGTGGAAAAGACGCTACTGGACGCCGATTCTGGGCAGGTGTGCTCTGACCGGGATCCACTGGCCGCCAACTTTGGCGTCGAGAGGCGTCAGCTGAACGCTTCTTGTCGCCAAAGTTGGCGGCTAGTGTGCTGCGGGCTTTAGGAGACCAAAGATCATCGATTGCCTGTACGTACACTAGAATATATTGATGTCCCGTAACTGCGGGACTTTGACACATGCGCGTCTCCAGAGAGGCAGTTCCCGTTTACACATACGATTCTCTATAATTGCTATCAGCTGTTTCACAGCCAATGTGAGAGTACATGGAGAAGCCCACTTTATTTCTTCATCGATTAACTAGAGAACCCGTAAAAGGTGCAGCCATGTGCGACAAGACATGATACTAGTAATAGACCAAAGACGAAATGCGCACGGGAATCGATACGGTAATATCAAATATATAAGCGTGAGGAATGAATTGATATTAGCATGGCCGGGACCTAAATACTCTAGTTTCTCACTCCTAACGTCCAGCAAGATCTTTAAACATGCTTCCCGAAATTGGTGGTTTGCATTGGAACTAACTTTTTCCCCCTTGTCCGTCATTAAAGACATTCAAGTGTGTTGGTCAACCATGACTATCTCCTTTGTCCCTCCACCATAAGGCCCTTGTTCCCCTTATGACATCACTATTTTGGACACTCAGCGCCCCATTTCTGGAATGTTGTATATAGTGCACATTTCTAGGCCAGGTGTAATGTTTTTGAGTGTTTCTATTTTTGAGTGTTTCCCCTCATTGTTTGGGAACGCTAAAAGATAGATTGACAAGTTTTTCTGTGTTTCCCCCTATTGAAAAGTCGTGGTCTCTCTAGCTGCCTATTGTTTGGAAACACTGACACATGGGAAACAACCACAGATGTTACACCGGTATGGAGTAATTTTTTAGCCTTCTATATTGCCATTATATACGTAGCTGGTCAATCAAGTATAGGCGTAAAGAAACTTACTCCCGTCGTGGGCCCACCGAAATGTACACATCACTGGCTAATAAATACTACAGTGGACGTTATGCGTGCGAAACTGGCGCATTCTACATGAATTACGTTGCTTTATGTATTCTACCCTGCTGCTTGACAAGAGGCTATAGGTATATAGTTTTAAAAGGAGACCATTGTTTAAATACGAAGAGAAAATAAGGTACTTTGATCCTACTCAAATTCTATAGAGGGTTCTAATTTCCCTTACACACTTAGCTATGAATGCTTCCAACTGCTTCAAAGGGAATGTGAGTGTACATTGCCACAGTCTACCTTATCCGATCGTTACTTTAATACTGAAGAAGCCATACAAGGTTCAGCCATGTGCAATATGACGTGATAGTAGGACCAAAGACGAAACGTGCCCATGAATCTATACGGCGGTACAAACTATAGAAGCGTAATGAATGAAATTATGTCAGCAATGCTATGAATTAGTAATGCTAATGCAATTAAGTCACATAGAACAATAGGGTATGTTGTGAGACGAGGTGTTATAAGGCATAAGGCCAGGAAAACAAAGGGGCGTACAATTTGAGCACTCTCGTAAAGGAGGGATATCTTTCCCTTTCACACCCATGTGTCTCTGTGACAGCCATCAGTTGCCACACAGCCAGTGTGAGTGCATGGAGAAGCCTCCTTTTCAATATTGGTTTCAACTCCATAACCGATAAAAAAGCATCGCATGACGTTAATTGCTACATCTAGCTTCCCTAGTAGTGCACAAAAAGCTTGGCATGGTTTCTAGTAACGTTATCACTGGTAATTATTTTCTTATCGCCGAGGAGCATCAAATAACCACTGCTGGTTGTTTGCTTGACCAACAGCGTGATGGCGAAGAGAATTCCTATCGGGCATTATATTCTGCGTGACAAGCGCTATTTGTTTGTATTTTTAAGGCTGCATATTGCATCCACGGTTATTTAGTCTGACATTAATTAGGCATCTCCAAATAAAGTTGCTGCAAATATACTCTTAATTGTAACTGACGTGGCCTCATCAAGTACAACAAACGGAGAAAGTCGTCAATGCAGTCATTACATTAGGTAATATTTGGGAGGTAACGTTATTGGAATCAATACGCTTTTAGCCTTTGCCGATTTCGACCTTTCCCAAATGAAGGTTGTTTCGTGGGGGTCGATGTTAGATAAAACGTATTATAAAGATTTCCTCTGATGACTATTTGATAAAACACTAGAACAATGGAAATTAAGGCCGAAGTGCAAGTGGCCTTGTATTCATAGACAAAGACTGTGTATTAGGCAAGGCCTGCATTCTTTTAACTACAAGCTTATGTGCAGAAGAGGGCTTATCAATATCATCGTTTCTGTCATGGAATCATGGACTGAGTATTCGAAATACCGGATCTCCGACCGTGACTTTTATAGCATGCGCCTAAAAACGCAGTATTGGGGTTTTCCAACAGGCAGTGCACTCCCAGATCCTTTCACAGAGCATCAAGAGATTGCCAGGCACTCAATAATTCATGCATGGAATATCACAATAGCGCCACCAAAGATGGCAAATGCACGGAATTTGCAACTCATAATATTGGTTGATGCGTATGTAAACAACCTTCCCCGTGACAAATCATCGCAAATGTTTTTCCAAATGTTGGTCGACCACTTGCATGGTTGTCTTAAGCTTTTTCTAACCAGCGGATAACGTGTCAGCTACGGACAATATTTCCCGCATCCACTGTGCAAAAATATCGCATCCTCTAAAGAAAAATTATATCTATTGGGTCATTAATAGTGAGGATAAGATTGATGTTCGGACGAATCGGCTAACGAAAGCATTTATATCATGGTTTCTGTCGTCAAATTCCGGACTCGGAGAAATATTATTCATTTTATCGGGATTTTATGTTGACACTTTGTGGCCGAAGGGTTAGCTTTATATCATAAACTACCTTATTTGGCATGTTGGTGTATTTGAATGACGCAAGGCCGATTGTCATTGTCGATTAACGGTCGTTTACTCCAAAAACTGATTGTTTATTTTTTTTATTCGTGTAAAATACATGTACAATATTTGATATAACATGACAAGACATTGAATTATGAACAAAATAAAACGTACATGCATTACACTGGTAACCATGTAGGTCGAGACCTATTATATGGCACCAGATAATATGGGTTGTGTCGTCGGGGTGCCGGCGACATGCGCACTAAGCGTGATGCGTGAGAACTCAACGATTTCTGTCAACACGTCAAAAGGTGTCGTTACGTTGAACTAGTTATCAGCTACGGCTGCTTATTAGCTCGGGGGGGGGGGGGGGTATAAAGCCGGCGTAGAAATTCGAAATGTCCCATTATAGAATGTCCGGGGAACAAAGGATTATGTTATGCGCTTTAACCTATGAGCTATCAATTGACAGTTATCAATTGATAGAACGATATACCAAAATACGTCAGAATACAATAGGACAGGACACTTTTTCTGGGGGACGGTTTCTACTTCTACACCGGCCTATTGTACAGGCGCATCTCAACCTGGTTAAACACATCGACGCATTTGGAAAAATTTCGTAGAAATTGTTTTTTGAAGGTTTTGATAAGCAAACAATAAGAAAGGCAAAATCTCATTTCCATCTAACATTTCTAGCAAAAAAAACACAACACCGTTGTAACGACACTTATCATTATTTTTATCTAATGGTCTGACATTTAATATTAGTTTTGAAACCCTTGATTCAACTGTAGATGAAGTGCGCCTGATCTTGAATAGATGTCTTCTTAACAAGCCTAAGGGGTAGAATCTGAAACAAACATGTCTTACATATCAGATATATTTAACTATCAAATTCAGTATCAAAATTTGAATAGCACCGTCGGTTATTTTTCAGAAAGTTTTAGAATGTCGCACCAAAGTTATACATAATTGACTATTATTTTTTGTCGTGAATGTGAAACTTGTTTTGAAATTTAAACCAAACCCGAATTTGTGTAAATATCACAAAACATAAACTGGAGAATGTTTTCGTTGCATTACATATCGGCCAGTATTGTTCATAGAACGATGAATTGCTCCTGGCTTACGGATGAACGTTGCTTTCACTTCGACGATTTGCAAAGCTCCTTTGATAATAAAATATATCAAGCGTTGAAAAAAAGTGAGGCGTTTTTATTTCTGATATCTTAATCATTTGAGTGCAAAATCTTTCGAAAATTATCAGGTCAAAAAGTGTGACTCTTTTTTTTGGACACCTTATATACATTTGTATCATATCCCGACCGGAATTAAGGTTTCATACTAATTGACAACCAGTGATATCTATGATTGGCAATAGATCTTATCGTATGTATCTTATCAGACGTATAGCCATGACGAGCGGATGCCGCTGTCCATGTCTTCAAATCCATCACACATGCTGATCTACCGTCGGTGTGCATACCATCCTTCACCGCCGATAAACTCCCCCTGATCGGCCGTCAGAACGGCTGTTTCTTCATTTTGGATGTCTCCGTATATTAGTTTCCCACACGTCCATATCGCGACAACACTAACATTTACACTCGTGTTTGTCGCACGAGACACGCACTAAAAAGGGATCGTCGGTGGTGGAAGACCCAGGTGAACGGTTGCTTGGGCGGTTCCAGGCATGCCGAACTGATACAAATGCACTGTGTATGTTGTATAGAAGAAGGGTAACCTGATCAAAAAGCGAGGTTTGCAATATCAATTCAGGCCGTCATTCAATTAATTTATATCGAGTAATTTCATTGGCCACCCATTTATGAGTGTGCGTCTGACGGATTTCCCGCCCTATTGGGTCTGCGGTGAAAGGAGGAAACTTTAGGATTGACATTCACTGCCGGTGTGCAAGGGATAGTAGTCCTAGGGCTGATAGTCCGTGTAACAATAGCCCGCATTGCTAAATGTTTTGGTTAGGGTTAGCGGTACAATAGATCATGCTGCTTAATTGATCAAATACAATGCTACCGGACTATGACTCCAGGGGGACTATATCCGCTGTCACACCGGCAAGTCGTCATGTCTATCATCCTACCTCAGCATTTTGCCTTAGCGTTCGTATCACTATGGGAGGTGTAGACCATTGTCAATGCGTTGAAATTAAAGTTCCATACCAGAGAAAAAAATTATGTTGAAAAGAAAATTCTGACTCCGTTTATGTTGAAAAGATTATTATTACGTTCATTTTGTGTCATTAATACTTTACCTTGGTCAGACCTTCACATTGTACCTCTACTGGGAGGAACCACGAGGGTTAAGTTGCAAACATTTTTGATAGGTTAACAGAGTCCAAGTCTCACTACTCTACCGCTTGGCGGCGCCCCTATCCAACAAGCAAACATCACCATATTTGGAGGAGTATTGTACTTGGTCCTCTCATCGTACTCTACTCGGATGAACCACGACTATACATGTTTAACTATTTTTGATAAATGAATACAGAGTCCCAGGCTCACGGCTCTACCGCATGGCGACGCCCCTGTCCCACCAGCCAACATTACCATAGTTGGAAGCCGCCATAACCAGTTCTCTACTTTTGCCCGTACTCGCAAAGTACGATGCAAAAACCGAACCCAGGAAGTATGAACTACATACATTTCCTCTGGGGAAATACGAATTCTACTTTATATGTCGATTTTACATATTAAGGCATTGGAAGGGGAAAAAAACTCTCGTACAATGCTGCTATTAGCCCAGGGGGTCGTGTGCGCAAACAGTGTTTTTCACTGAAGTTCGCGTTGGTTATTTCTTTGCATCCTGCTCGGAACTCAGTCCGTCTCAACTCTTCTTCTCGCCTGATCGAGGTACATTCCCATGTTAAAAATCCATACAAGACTCTCATAAGATTTTTTACAATATCGTTTATAGTTTTATGAGCATGTTGTGTACATGTACATTCTTCACTGGGTTCGTGTAAAGTTACTTAGTTAAGATCCTAATTACATGTAGTAATCTTACGAGAAAAGTGTAGAGATGGTAGAATACATTTACAAACTCCTTACCTCCCGTTCGTAGCTCTTCGTATCGGGTGTGAAACATAGCGTGGAGAGATTGCAAGCCGCAAAAGAAGACGCCCGTCCGGACGCCGCAGGAGAACTCTTTTGTAGAATCTAACCTCAATTGTCTAGTACACACGCCGACAACCCAAATCTAATGGATATAACCGTGTAATTGTATACTGTTGCAAACTGTATATCGATACATGGCCCGCAACGTCCCTTCGAGATTAGTTTCGCACGTGACAATCTCGCTAAATGACCTTATCGTTCATTCTCCCATCGGCAATTACTGTAAAACAGCTATAAAGGCTATCAAAGCACAATTTGTCATGCATGCGCGGAGTGTCAGGAGCATTATTGGCTGGGTGTACCATGGGTACTTTGACCAAGTGGTATTATATCGACTTTGAAGCGTTAATGGTCATGTTGGTCAAGTCTGTGTGGACTGTCGGGATCGGGGGGGGGGGGGGGGGGGGGGGGGGGGGGCGTTTATTGACTTGGTCTGCCATGGTTAAATTGGTTAAGTGGTATCTTTGCTGTTAAGCGCTGATAGCCATGCATGTCAGGATCAAGTCATT
The DNA here is from genome assembly GCF_910592395.1 of Lineus longissimus. NCBI lineage: Eukaryota > Metazoa > Nemertea > Pilidiophora > Heteronemertea > Lineidae > Lineus > Lineus longissimus. The sequence goes on along the minus strand of NC_088319.1, from coordinate 2,492,106 downwards.
GGCTGGGTCAACCATGGATAACCTCAAGTGGTATTATATCTCAATGCTATAAAGCACTAATAGCCTAGCATGGGGAAGGGGGCCGGGCGGGGTTGGGTTGGGTTGGGAGCATGGGGAAGGGGGCCGGGCGGGGTTGGGTTGGGAGCATGAGGAAGGGGCCCGGTGGGGTGGGGTTGGGAGCATTGGGAAGGGGGCCGGGTGGGGTGGGGTTGGGAGCATGGGGAAGGGGACCGGGTTGGGTTGGGTTGGGAGCATTGTGAAGGGGGCCGGGTGGGTTGGGTTGGGAGCATTGGGAAGGGGGCTGGGCGGGGTTGGGTTGGGAGCATGAGGAAGGGGGCCGGGTTGGGTTGGGTTGGGAGCATGGGGAAGGGGGCCGGGTTGGGTTGGGTTGGGAGCATTGGGAAGGGGGCCGGGTGGGTTGGGTTGGGAGCATGGGGAAGGGGGCCGGGCGGGGTGGGGTTGGGTTGGGAGCATGGGGAAGGGGGCCGGGTGGGTTGGGTTGGGAGCATGGGGAAGGGGGCCGGGTGAGTTGGGTTGGGAGCATGGGGAAGGGGGCCGGGTGGGGTGGGGTTGGGAGCATGGGGAAGGGGGCCGGGCGGGGTGGGGTTGGGAGCATGGGGAAGTCGGCCGGGCGGGTTGGGGTTGGGAGCATGGGGAAGGGGGCCGGGTGGGGTGGGGTTGGGAGCATGGGGAAGGGGGCCGGGTGGGGTGGGGTTGGGAGCATGGGGAAGGGGGCCGGGTGGGGTGGGGTTGGGAGCATGGGGAAGTGGGCCGGGCGGGGTGGGGTTGGGAGCATGGGGAAGGGGGCCGGGTGGGGTGGGGTTGGGAGCATGGGGAAGGGGGCCGGGTGGGGTGGGGTTGGGAGCATGGGGAAGGGGGCCGGGTGGGGTGGGGTTGGGAGTGGGTCTTTTTATTTTTAAGCGAATGTCTCAAGTAGTATCAAGGACGGGACTTGCGCATTACAAGAATATGCCATTGATGTTGCAACTGAACCAGACTGACTGTTCGATACCAGACGGTCTCGGATAACAAACATTTATGCACTCTGAACCATCTCCTATTGTAGGATTTCCACAAAGGTGCCTGTTGGCTTGATATTGACAAAATGTCAAAACTGCCAATTGCGGATACGTTTGCCTTTTTGTTCATTTCGTCGGAAACGAACGCACTAGACACTGAAAAATACGTCTGGAAGAACCTGTTATAGATAAAATTCTTGTTTTGTGAAAATGGACATTTTCATCCCGAGTTCCCACTTGCCAGTGAGTGGTATTGACATGTGCCACCACAACTTACAGGTACCTTGCCGTTAAAAGTATTCAGACCTTGCCAAATACACTTGACGGTATTTTGTCTTTAAACAAAGCCCGCTCGCACCTAAGCCTAAATTCCCATTGTTCTACTGTCTTACCAAAGGGTTATCAGGGCGAATCTCCATAACATTGAGCCCGCTAACTGCTTTCATGGGGGTCGGTCTAGGCCTAAGCTGGGAAGGGCAAATCAACGAAATGTTTAAATCAACATTATCTCTTCTAGCTGCTTTGTCGTATGCTTTACCTTTCCTTTCAGTAACACAATCGGCGGACGGTTTTCCCTCTCACGAAATTTCAATATGTGTCAAAAACCGGTAATGTAATGATAATGATCCGAACTTGTCAGCCTCGAATCAAAACACTGCTCGACAGTATCAATGACGTTACTCTCTCTGTGTCTGCTTGACATGTATGAGACATCATCATTGCGATACAAATAGAGAATCAAGGTACCTCATATTTGTATTATAGCTGGCTTTGATAGCTGCATCATTTACAAACAATACACTTCGGGCTCAATCAAAAAATCATTGACGAATGAACAGACGTATAATATAGCGAATTACTACGCATCCTAAGGCTCATCATTACATTGACTATAAGTATCATAGCTTGGGGGCCTTGTCAGCATCCAATAATGCTGGAAAATGTAGCTCCGTAACCTTGGTGAGTGTTAAGAGCAACAAAGTACAAAGTATAGCAGAACCTTCTTAGCAAACACCTCTATATTAAAGACAACCTCTCTATTAAGGACACTAGTTTTGGTCCCAACTTGGTTGTCTTCATTCATTCTGACCTCCATAATCAGGACACCTCCATACTAAGGACAGCGTTTGCAGTCCAAAGGGCGTCATTTAAGAGAGGTTCTACTGTATATATGCATTCTATCGAAGGAGGTGTTGAACAGTCCCTGATTCCTCCTAAGGATTGTGGCTGATTTGAGGAAATGACTTCGCGCATGACTTGATGACACCTCGGACCTTCGTCTTCGCAACTCATCGTTTGAAGAGTTGCTAAACCTTCCGAGTGATTTGAGAAAGTCCCTGTAACGAAGTAAAAAATATAAAAAAGTCACGGATTGCCATCGATGTTATTTCATCGTCTAAAGCGCGACGATCCAACCTGAGATTTTTTTCCGTTCGGGAGCAGGTTTGCCTTACTTGGCGCCATATTATGGCAGTAATAGGCAATCAGCGCGGGAATATGAGAAAACAATGTATTTGCGATTCGTAATAAGATTACTGGTAAACCGTGTAGCGGCTTCTGGTCAGGATGAGCGCAGCGCTGGTTCTTTTCGGCAATGGATGATTGGATGGGGAAGGCTATTTTGAGCAGCAGACTGAGTTACATGGGTTTTTATGTTTCTGATGAGAATATATGGGAGTTTTGTATTCTTAGCTAAAATCTTATCCAGTTTCGCGTGCACCACGGTTTGCCTAAGAAAAGTACGTGCATACCTGGAGAGGAAATGACGACACAAAAGAAACATACAAAATGTTTGTTCATTTTGAGGGGCATAAGGCCCGTATTTGATACTATCCAGATTTTCCGCCCCGGACATGTGCATTGTATGGGTGATATCTGGTAAAATTGCACGAAGCCCGCCGTTCATAAATTTCCTTGCAGTACGCCGATCTCTTTAGCTGTGAAGCGAGCTGTAAAGATAAGGCAATGAGGATGCTTTTCGCAATAAGCGTTCAGAATGGCTGTTTTTTACTGGCGGGGAAGTCATTTGAGCGGGACACCGAGTCAAACGGGCTCTGAGCTGAGCGGCAAGATAAGTGGTGTATTTCGGATAGTTCTTTACGTTTTTCTCCCGCTACCTCGCAGTTGAAAGAATCGGGCCGAACCCAATATACGCTGTATTGTCTTTAAACAAAGTCCGCTCGCACCTAGGCCTGAACTCCCATTGGGGAAACAAAGATAGTAATAAAGCCAGGTCATCTTTGTTTACCCGTAGAAGGAAACCGGCGACCTCGGGGCAAGGGAAAAGCATACATTGGTGCGAAAGAAAATCGCTAGTCGTGTCACACTTGATCGAGGGAGCCGTTTGACTTGAAATCGAAGGGGGTATTGGCGGTATAGGGTTGACCATGTGCGCCACCATTTTGGCCAGAACTTGAAATCCTAAAGCAATTAGAACTTCTTCAAAACGTAGTGAATGCCAATTTCAAGAGTCGGAGTCTGTTCTTTCTCTGGAAAACTAATACCTGAATCCCACCCTCGAAATTGACACTCACTTCGTCTTGAAAGAGTTTCAATTCATATATAGGATTTCAAGTTATAGCCAAAATGGCGGAGTGTATGGTCCGGGTGAGCCTTTAAGGTGAAACTATAGTGACTCCCTTTTGCCAATCTTATGAACACTAGAACTCTATCAAACACCGAAAATCGGACATATTATTGTTCGGAGGCCATGCAGACCAAAGGTGACAATGTCCTCCGAGTAATACTTTTACCATTTTGTAGATTTTAGATGAATTCTGGTGTTTCTTCCATCGGCAAATTGAGTAACATGCCACATGTCTGATCAAATCTCAGTCACGTGACGGGCGGACCTGAAGCATAAATGATTGACACGTCAACACACAACATCTCCATCTTCTACAAATCCGTTACGAGCTATAAGCGGATTAACCAGGTGCACCTGCTGCGGATACCGACCTGGATCTTCAGAAATTTCCGGCTAGCTGCCAGCCGAGTGGTATTGATAATCGACAGGAGACAAACAAAGCGCTGATGACTTCGGGTTCGTCATGTTTATCCGCACTAGAATAAACATTGTGTTATGAAGACAGATTGTCAATTTCCATTTTATTGACTGAGAGTTTCCAATAGGGCGTGTATTGCTATTGCGCAGAGGCCTTCTTTCTTTGATTATATAAAATGTTCTTCACATTTGGGGTTCATGTCACTTTTTCTTGTGGCTCAGGAAAATAGAGATAAACATTGCCGATGTGCGGTGATTATGTACGCCATGTTGCCGAAACTTGGCCCTTTTTGACAGTGTAAACAACATTGTTTCAGTCACACGGAGTACTTTTTCAAAAATTCAAGTTAAATTTCCTAATTTCTGAACGAACATCGTATGCCTTTGATACCTGTCTTGGCCATCTTTTGGGACAGTTCAGTTCTATAATCAAACGGCAGTCCTTGGCGTCCTTTAAAGGCTAACGCCGTTGGTTGGGAATTTGAAATTTGTAATTGAAATTTAAAGTTTTCAATTGCGTATATACGAGCTAAATGTAAATTTCGGCATTGCTGCTCTGTAGATACACAAATAACACAAATATCAAGTTTCAGCAAATTCGTCTGCATAAAAACTGCACTGCGACATTATTGTGTAGAACACTTTTCTTTTTCCTGGACCACCAGTAATTACGAACGGCGTGCCCATTTATTCCTCGGGGCAGTTTTAGGTACCAAAGTTTTATACTAGTCCGGGTTAATCAACGACGGCAGTCTAAGTAGACCCCGCTAGTTACAAGCGGAGTAAATAGGCAAAGAACTCTGTAAGATCGTACTTTAATGCGTCATTGTGCTCTAGAAGTTCTCATTGATGGCAGACTCTACCGCATTCTCGTTTCTTTATTGGCATGGAGAGGCGGAGAGCGAGTGTTCAAAAGCAATGTTTTATACGATCCGTATGCCTAGTCACGTTTCACAATGATTAGCAACGACGGCAAGAACTTCATTCCGTGTGTTCGGAAAACACAGTTGCATTTTTATACGATCCCATTACTGTGTGTTGCCAAATTTGCAGTAGCTCTTTTTGCGATATGCAAAAGTTCCTAAAAAACATGACTTTTCGCGATTTCCCCTGGCTGATTACGAAACATATTTCTGTTTTCTTTCATATTGCGGTTTTTGTTTTCGCAAATTGGAGCTGTTCACGAAATCCACGAAAATAAACCGCCTATGAAAGAATTTCGGTTTACAGTTGTGTGTTAATTCATGAGGCGGGAAGCGGGTGCTGTAAATCATGTAAGGACGGTATATAAGGACGGACTTGATATTCATGTACAGGACTGGCTGTAATTGCTCGAAAGTGCCGTACAGATGGTTGCGCTGTAAATAAGGTCAAATGCGTGTAGCCATGTTTTCCTAAGTCCATCACGGATAACATACGGCCTCGATTTTTCAATTTGTATTCGAATTAAAAAATTCAATAGCATGCCGCGAAGTTACTATTTATAGCTCACAAGATCATTTGAATAAGATATTGATGACGTTTTAGTCACGTGACATGCGGACATCGACACTTATTTCTACGCATTTGAGCTTATTCCAAAGTAAATTATCTTTGACCCTGCATTGTTTTTAGCATGAATGATACCATAGAGTCAGAGAGAGAAATATTCAGAACAATTATGTAGTATTTCCAACACTCGGACATGTGCCAGATTGAATCTAACTGCCCAAGTTAGAAATCCATTACGAAACCGCATTTTGTCCGACATTGCCTGAAATTCAGCGATGGGGAAATAGAGGGCAGCAGCTGCAGTGACGTCATCTTCGCGGAATGCTATTGCGTAGAGAGGTCACGTTTTCAACATCGCCGTCGAGTAGACAGATTAACAAATACTACCTTCCCAAATTTCAGCAAAGTTGCATCCGTGATAACTTCATAACCGTGTACAACTGCATTCATGTTTTCCTGACATAAAGACGTACCCTTTTTAACATTTTGAGTATGTTACATTATGACTATTATGGAACGCTAAAATACTGAGTGACACCACGTTCTCTCTGCTTCCCCTTTTCGAAACAGTCATGCTCTGTGATAAGCAACGTCTTCCAATCCTATCAACAGTATTTTACTGTCTTACCTTCGCTGTCTTTCATCTGACTGCCATGACTTCCCAAAGGAATCTTAACCTTTGCGGTGTGTGGGTATGCAGAGATGTTCTTTAAGTCTCAAATTCCTCAAAGTAAGACCGAAGATGATTACTTCCGATAAACCATTCGTCTTCAGAACATTTGACTTGCTTACACTGATCAAAACTGACAACCCCAACATGCTCGGCCTTTTGAGGTATCACTATGATCTCTAATGGCTCAGTAATTTCCTTAACTTTGGCATGTTTTGTATTGGAATGAACCGAACAGCCTTGGTGACAGTTGCTAATTCCTCGAGAGCGGAAAGGCACGTCTCGTGTAAATTGCTCGGGAGCATTTTGAATAATATCCTGGTTGGTAGGCCGTACAGGCAGGTTTTACAGCCTGGTAATAAACAAGCCTGACGAAATCACGGTCTTTGCACCAACGTCAGCTCGTGGGGTCCGCGATGCATCATGGTACCGTTGACTTGACATTTGTAATCACGTATTTATTCAATGAACTGACATTTTCGTGTCTCATGACGAGTTCATGGTGCTCTCAGTGCTCTCATCTGAGAAAAAAAGTTGACGAGGTGATTCACTCCATACAGGAATTTACTTCAAAAATGAGTTGGGCAAAATATCATTTGTATCATTTTAACTGTAGCGGCAAAACATAATTAAAGCTCCCCACCCCTCGGAGTTATGTTCTCCGTTAGAAAGGATTATTATTCGTCACCTGATACCATCAGTGTCAATGATCGATGATGTGCATTTACATTATTAAATAGATGAGAAAAAAGATGTCGAGATATAATCGCGGAAACTATTTAACGAGCCGGCTTGACAGGAAACGATCGTCAGAATTCATTTCAGTAATCCCATTTGTCATTTGTGTCGGTGTGTCTAAACGGTGTATCTAGCTGATGGCCTTGAGCGATGCATTACAATCTCTTGTGTTCAAGGCGAAGAAAAGACCTTTCCCACATTGGTGTGGTTTATAATCAACTCTTTTAGGCTGCATTCGGCTGTCTTCTCTGTTGCAGATAATGATTGTCTCCGAAGAGTCAAAAGCCGCCCAAACATACATTTCGTGGTCTTGCTCCTAAGGCTGCAAGGCCGTGCATTCACCGAGGAACGTTAAGTAAAGCTGGAACGTGACATGTGGGAAGTGAACGAATGAGGCCTATGTAACGTCAGCCTTAGGCACACACCACCTCAGTTTGTGGCGTGTGCAGAGTTGAACTGAGCTGACGACGTGAGACTGGTGCAAGTGAAAGTCGTGACCATCAATATAGTGTAGTTTATGTGAAAAATCCAACTGATACAGAATATGTCGGAACAAACAAATATTGGCTTTAATAACACTGACACTAACACTCATATGACTAAAAGGGTTAAATGGCTATAAACTGGTTGCTAAATAATAGTATGAAATGATGATGCGATCATGAGCGCCTTGGTGGTCTTCGTTTTGTTGATGATGTTGGACTACACCCGCAACGACTTATAGCGACCTATCGATCGGCTGGGTCAGCCGCGTCGAGGTCCGCTCTCATGACACAATTAACCCTGACCTTTACTACCATGAAGGTCAAATGGCGATGGTTACCTTTCATAGCCACTGGACTTCATCGAGCTGCCTAAAACATTCTATCATTTTATCATTACCAGGCGGAACTATATCCAATTCCAATACCATGTCAAAGCAAAGATCAACGCAACGTCCAATAAAATCCCTGTGGACTGCTTCCATCGGGCTGATATTGGAGACACTGTCGCACTTCTACGGAGGGAGAGTATGTGTCGGGTTACTCGGACAATATCCTTTTTGTTGCTCGTTGGATCAATTGGCGTGAGATACTCTAACCCAGGTAGTGGTTCGTATCATGATACTACTTGGGCATTGCGTGTATATTTTGCCTTTGGACGTATAGTTTCTATGCCCTTCAGATTATTACTACCGGTGAGATTTGTCTCATCTTAAAGCGTCAACATCATTGCGAAGCGTTGACCTTTATCGGTAGCTCGGGCAATATCCCAGGAGAATACAACTTTGAACTGAGACTTTAAGTCCCGTAAGCAGGCCACTTGGACCAAGATATTGCAGATTTGCTGCCGTAAGCCAACATGAGTTGAATATATCATATCTTACTTCCATGTCAGTAAGACTATAGGCGTGAACAGGAACTAGGATGAAGATAACTTGGTACCGTACGTTGGGGTTCATATGATACTGTTAGATTGAATTCAATTCAATTCAAATGAGTTTGTTGTCGCCTTATAAAAGTTACATTTCATATCAGCAGAAGTTACAAGGAACTGGTGCAAGGTGCAAATAAGACAGGTCAGAAGGTACTGTGGAACCTCTCTTAGCGGACTCCTATCTATTAAGGACAACCTCTCTATTAAGGACACTAGATTTGGTTCCAACTTAGGTGTTTCCATTCAATCTGACCTCTCTAATCAGGACACCTCTCTATCAAGGACATCACTTGTCAGGCCCAAGGGTGTCCTTAATAGAGAGGTTCTACTGTATTGAAGCATGCTGAACATTTATTCAGACATTATAAAGAGGAGAAGAAGTGCAGTGGTGCAAGACTTGGTTTAGTATATGAAAATATTGTACAACATAAATTCAACTCTAGTAAGGATCGACAATGAAATGTTTTATGGAAGGCTTTCTAGAGTAAATTTAGATACCATCACCACAACGGTCTAATCCGCGTACGGGACAAGTCAGCCCTCTTTACGTTTCACAGTTAGATACCATCTTAGATGATGACCAGCTCCAGGCACCTAACCAGTGTGGAGCTTCCGTAAGCACGTCCCCTAAGTCATCGAATGCCGTTGCTTCCCAAGGCCACCCGTCAGCTTCAGGATGTTGCTAACTAGACATTCAAGCCCTCATTGTGATATTATATCGGATATCTGATCTTTGCTTTGTCATTGTTAAGAATGGTTCGTGTTAAGAAATCCGGAAGAAGCCCATGTTTCCAGCAAATGGATTCTGAGTAGGTGAACTCAGAGTCTGCGTTGTCGCTTGACCCGGGTCAAGTGTCACCTCCAACTTGTCACGAGCTTGTCCGATAATTGATTTAGGCTTCCAAAGCTGACATGAAATGACATGACGGTGAATGGTGACATTGTGAATCCTGTTAAGGGTTGACCTTAGGCACCGCCATTTTGTTCTATTAACAATATGGGGCGATTGTAATGTAAGTGGGAGGAAACCGGAGGCCCCACAGAGGAAACAAAAAATTGGACGCTCAGCTTTCGACTCAATGATTTTACCAAGAACGAGACTCCATTTTTGCGAAGACAATTCAGCGAAATACTGGCGAATTTCCCAGGTTTACTTAAGTCTGCGTTAGTGACATGAGATGCAATGAGGGTGAAGAGTTACATTCTGAGGTAATCTAAGGATTGATCAGAGGTACCTCCATTTAGGATGTGAAATCCTAAAGCAATTAGAATCCTTCAGAATGAAGTGAATGCCCATTTAAAACCTGGGAGAATGTTCTCTGGAAAACAAAGAACTTACTCCCACCCTTGAAATTCACTTTGTTTTGAAGAAGTTTTAATTCCTTTAGGATTTCTACCCTTGAGCATGTTCTTTGTTAATGGCGTCATCATCCATAAAGAAATAAAGCTATTTTTCCCACAGTTGATTTGTTCGTCGCCTGTTTCATTATTAGTGACCTATATTTTTCTGCAAGTGTTCGACGTTTTCCACTTTTGGTTCAACTCTTGGATTGAAGAAAAAGGGTGCAAAAATGGTATATTTTAAAGTCCGAAGTATCTAAAATACTTACTTGGCCAATATCAGAGAATTACCAAGATTGAGACATTTTCAGCGAAGATCTGGCGAATTTTTCCAGAAATATTTGGCTTTTTTCGTTCATCGCAGTTTCTCGTCAAATCGACAATAATTACGCTAACTGAGCACTGTGCTCGATCTGCTCTTTAGCGTCTTATAGCACCACGCTGATCGATATGCCGTGCGAACACCATAGAACGAATTAAATCAAAGTTCAACTCAAAATGAAAAATGAGTGATACACTCAACAAATATTAAACATGGGGCAATTTAGTCGAGCAAGGGACTTGAATTATTAGCTGAGTGTGAATATCGGTTTAGAGGATGATATTAATTTTAAAGGGGTTTATCGCTTTGATGTGGGATTTGAGATATTTTGCTGTCAGACGCAGGTGATTGAGGAAGGTTAGGGTTGCTTAGAGTTGGAAGGTTAACTATTCTGATTTCACCGATAAAAGACCGCTTCTTAATATTCGATTTAATGTTTCAATGATATTACGCCCATTACTCGGTTTGTAAAGTTTGGGTTCATGAGTTTTCTTCAAGATTATAATGATAATGATATTGATAATGGTATTAATAATAATAATGATGATATCTTTACCTGAATGAATAAATAACAACAAAATGAAGAGAAAAAAAGAGAAAAAAAGAGAAAAAAGAGAAAGATGTAGTGGATTTACTAGGAGTCGAACCCGTGACCACCAGGTGGAAAGTCAGGCATTCTGACCGTTGAACCAACAAGGCTTTAGTGTTTGGGTGGAGATTTTCGTCGTGTCTCAAAGCCAGGCTGAATACTTTGATAATGTTTGTGTAGTTGCCACTTTGATGGAGGGCCTATGACAGTAAAGTGTTCAATTCGGTTTTCTCAATGCGAGGGTGTGCGTTTTTCTTAGTTGTTCAACATTGTTAAATGGTCATGAGGTCATGTCATTGACTGCGGTGTCAAACTTATATCAATCAACGATCTCAGATCGGCGAGACAAGAGATTCTGCCGGTGTAAAAGTAAAAGGTGTCCCCCCTGGAAAAAGTGTCCGGCCCTATTGTATTCTGCAATATGGTTCTATAGAGACCCTGACCGTCAATAGCTCAGAGATTGAAGCGCATAATAGAATCCTTTGTTCCCGGACATTTTATCCTAGGACATTTTAAACTTCTACACCGGCACTGTATATAAGGTAGAATACGGTATTTCTGGCTGCAGGCGCTACAAGAAGCCGGGACTAAAATTACCCCATTCTACCTCATGTGACTCAATTATATCTTATCCAAGAATCTTAAAAGAATCATATCGGAATTTTCGACCCGGATGACGTACTGCGAATGGTATTTTCGACTCTTCTACGAGGAATTGTAAAAGGCTTCGCATACCTAAGAATCTGATAACCAGCTTTTTCTAATTTTTAACCTTTGTTCTCAAAATGATGAAAGCTCTCTTCGCTCTATACCTTACAATGCATATCATTGTTCACGCACACACAGACAGTCTGTGTCGCTACACTTAGCCATCTTGTATACGTATTTCATGATACGCGAAATAAAATATGGTTCAAACTGAGAATCATATGAAAAGCTTCATCTTGATTTTTAACCTGCATTCGCTCCCCTGGGCTCAAAATATGAAAGCCGTCTTCGCTCTATATCACCACCGAAGTGAACACCATAACATTGTCCACTAATACGCAGACAGTCTGTGTCGCATTACCTTACCATCAGACATGTCAGATAACCTTAATAAGAAACAACGTGGTTTCTGGGAGTCTGTCTCCATAAGCACATCGCAGCATGTCATAATTACACATGTTTATAGTCGGTGATGCCACCCTCGAGGTTTCTACTTGGGTGATCATCTTGTCTTCATGGTTAGGGAAGCGTGGTATGTATGGCGTCACTGAGAGAGCTGAGGCAGATGTTGAGCATATTTGCTGTCTGCATATTGAAAAAAACGCAAGTTTTTCTCCAGCTTGTTCAGGTTTGTCTCGTGCAGTACCGTATCCTGTTCGTTGTAATGTATCATTGGTTCCTTTTACGCGATGTGACAGTGCAACATAAGAGAAGGGCCATCCCTCTTTTTCTGGTGGACAATTTTTGTAACCCTGTGAACGACACAGTACTAACTACGAAGATCTGTCGTGTCAACAACAATGCTAATAGCGTTCCGCGATAATGAGGTCACTGCAGCTGCTGCCCTCTATTTCCCCATCGCTGAACTACAGGCAATGTCGGACAAACATGCGGTTTCGTACTGGATTCAGGCTTTCTAACTAGGGCAGTTAGATTCAATCTGGCACATGTCCGAGTGTTGGAAATACTACATAATTGTTCTGAATATTTCTCTCTCTGACTCTATGGTAGACTCTCTGACTCCGTGGAGAAAAGTATTTATTTCCGTGGAGATAAATGTTATTTCCGCGGAGAAAATACTTAATTCCGTGGAGAAAAGTATTTATTTCCGTGGAGATAAATGTTATTTCCGCGGAGAAAAGTATTTATTTCCGTGGAGAAAAGTATTTATTTCCGTGGAGATAAATGTTATTTCCGCGGAGAAAATACTTAATTCCGTGGAGAAAAGTATTTATTTCCGTGGAGAAAAGTATTTATTTCCGTGGAGATAAATGTTATTTCCGCGGAGAAAATACTTAATTCCGTGGAGAAAATTCGAGAAAAAAAAATCGTATTTGAATCTAAAAAAAAACATGATGTCCCTAATGGGCCACCGTAATGGTATCATTCATGCTAAAAACAATGCAGGGTCAAAGATAATTGACTTTGAAATAAGCTCAAATGCGTAGAAATAAGTGTCGATGTCCGACTGTCACGTGACTAAAACGTCATCAATATCTTATTCAAATGACCTTGTGAGCTATAAATAGTAACGTCGCGGAATGCTATTCACTGAGAGTGAATTTCGTTCGATCAATTCAATGACCATCGCACGCCTCAGTCGGTATCAAAGGCAAAGCAACAGTGCATCATCAAGTCTCACGCGAGTTTTTGAATGGAAGCCTATTGCCGGCCCTATTGTTCACATGTTCATCAGGGCGAATCTGGATAATTGATCTGCGGCGGACTTATACACTGGAAATGCATTTTTACCGTCGAGAAAATGCAGATACCAGGCTAAAGCGCTGCTCTGCAAAATCCTCTTAAACCTACACTGTTTTAGGCGGAGTCGGGTTTTTTAAAGTCGTCAATAACGTATATTTACATAGTTTGTATTTCGTAGTTCGCTGCTCTTGGGGTTGCACAACCAGCCTGTAAATGTCATCGACGTGTGTTGAACTCTCATCGAGCTACGAGAGCTGCGGATTCCTTACACTTATTGACATGCACAAATTCGTCGATCGCAAAACACAGCTAACCTTACAGAAGAGTTTGATGAAAGCACAAACGGGCTCTCTAGGATTAACTGTTTGGTGGTGTCTTGGGCGAGGGGAACTGGCAGTGCATACTCTGACACGCTGCGATGCTTCTGTTATGCCTGTGATGACCTATTGAAGAACTATTTCAGCTGGAGGTATGAAATCTGGTGATTTTGATTTAGGCTAGTTTTAGATCAGGATTTGACTAACTGATGACAAAGGCTGGCCTTAATTCATTAATACCTGGGTCTTCAAACCTGATGAAAATGAGCGAAAATGCTGGCGAAAGGATATTCCATCTTTGTGAGTGTAGAAGTTTAGCCCTCAGTGTTTTTCGCCAAGTGTCGAATAGGTATCGAGTGTTAGACCGAGAGGGTACAAAGTTCAAGTTAACCGCTGCATAAAGGCGGAAGTATTCGCTTAGATATTATTAGCACGAAGGTAAACCCCAAAGGATTGTTCCGTCAAAGACACAGCAAATACACTCCTTACCTTCCAACGTAAATGATGAAAGCTTTGTCCCATCAACGCCAAAGTAAACCCATCAACCTTTGTTCAATCACAGACACAGACGGTAATGTATCATGTTACTTTGTCATCGGATAACCTCAATAAGACGCAGTGATTGTCTTGCGAGCCCATATCCGCAAGCTCATCTTAGCACATACGTCAGAATTACACATAAACTTAATATGAGACAACGTTGTCTCGGGGAGACTGTCTCCAGGCATCGAAACATCGCCACTTCTCTCAAGCAGCAACATGTAAAGTAGGACTTCCTGTCAGGTGACAAGTTTTGACCAATCAATACCACGCATGTGATCATGGCCGTGCTGTCTGTGCCGATCAAGCATGACAGCTCTTTTCTACACCTGCCAGGAAGTCACCAATTTCTGTTCGAGGAAAGTGGCGAATATTTTACTACTCTTTTAAATTTATTGCCTTTGAATCAACACCACGATCGGCAGAAGTCTGAATAAAATGTCCAGATTCTGCATCCGGTTGCGCATGCGCATTGATAAGTAACCAAATTTACCACGCTGTAACCGAGGAATATTTATTTACCCGCATTCGTTACCAGATGCAGAATCTTGATTTTTTTTGCTAACTTCAGCCGACTGCGATGCTGATTCAAAGCTCCCAAAGGAGTATTGCCGTTGTTTATAAGATGGCGATGCTACCCTTGGGGTTTACACTTGCCTTATCATCTTGTCTTTATGACGAGAGCAGCTTGATATGTATGATATTTCTGAGAGTTATGGGGCACATTGAGCGTATTCGTTGTATAAATAACCTTTTTTTTCTGCGGGACGGCATGATAACCATACTTTTTGTTTTATGCAGAATGCCAAAGTATTATAAGGAAATAGTACGCATGACATCGCCTCGAACAATATCGAAAAAAATGTATCTCAGTACCAAAAGGCTGGTCAGTAGATGGTTGGTTGGCGCAGGAGGAGAAATGACTTTGGCTGATGCACTGTGTCGCTGGATTGTGACTCATGGATCGACACATATTCATTCACACATTGATGTAGGAAGTGGCAAGTTATAAGCGATTGTAAAATCGACGCCGCCAGGGGAGAGAGTCTGATTATTATCCTATAGACGCCGCACTGAATGTCGTCTAGACAAATCTCCTACCCCGGGCGCAGCACCAGTGGACGTGCACCTGTCTCTAAAGGCTTCAAATGCCCGTGAGAAATCGCTGCCACTATCTATTGTCTAAGTTCCAAGACATCCCTCCCTTCCTTAGGCTGGTCTTTGTAGTCAGCTGAGCGTTATGGAATCAACAGCGGCAGAGAGAAAGGCCGGGCGAAGCCAATGATAACGTCAGGCCAAAGCATTCGACACACCAAGAGCGTCACTATTCGATCATATTTTTCATTTGTCATGTTTGTGAGGCTGTCTGCTGAGGGGAGAATGCACTCTTAGAAAAGAAAGCTTTTTTAGTTTCTGAAAAACCTTTATTGGTCTTCGACCAACACAAATATGCACCGGTAGAGGTTTTCAAGCGAGAAGTAAAAAAACGTTGAAGTTTTTTGATCTCATAAACCACGAGGTTTTTGTTATTGAACCGTATGCTTATTTCTGTTGACCGAAATCATTTAAAGGTTTTTCAAAAATTCAACCACCTTTATTTCTTAGAGTGTGCTCATGTCACTTGCAGAACACCTGGTTAAAGTGTCCTTTTATGCTATTCTTACCAACTGATCGAGCCCTATCAACGCTTTCAGAGATTATTAGGTTTAAATGTCGTTGTGTCTTGGTGCCGACGGACGATGAAATATGCCGTGGTACGTCGTGTCATTAAGTCCGGTGATAATCGACTACGCAACACCAACAAATCATCTTCTATTCTTATTTGTTCGAGGAACAGGGAAATGTTGAAATTGTTTCTTGCAATTTTGAATATCTTTTGAGGCAAGGTCACATCATATTGCTATAGCATGTTTACCATCCTTTGACTGCATGGCGGCCATCAATTACTAGTAAGTTCTGCCAGATCTGCCCTTGGCATTTAACGCTTTGCCAAAACGGAAGGAAACTTGAAATGGAATTTACTTTGAGGTGCCGCGTCCTGAACAGGAAGGAAACAGCGGGAGCCATCAATCCACGACTGATTTCCTTCGGAGATTTCGCTAATACGTTTTTAAGAGCAGTTTGATGGAACCCGTCAGAGGGGCGAGGCAGATCGTCTTTGCCATATCTTACAGAAGATGGTCGGAAATCTCTCTGCCTTTGAGCGCAGTTTGTCTTGCTTTAGTCCTTGCAATTTGACGAGAAAATTAGACGATTTGAGTTTGGACACATGCTCCGTAGAAATCGATTTGATTCCGTCTTGCCTGAGCAACCTGCCGGGTGGCCGTTGTATGGGAGATCGCAAGGCATTTGCAGGTTGAAAGATTCGGGGAATCAAATCGTCTTTGCAATGTCTTATCTCTCATTAAAAGCTGGTCGGGAAGCTGTTTGTCTTTGAGCGTTGTTTGACCTGCTTTAGCTTTGCAATCACATAGGGAAAATTAGAGAAATTGAGTTAGGAAGGATTGGCTGGTAGAAATAATTCCTTCGAGTTCTGAGAAACCAGTGGGTGGCCGCTGTATGTATCGCAAGGCATTCTGCAGCTTGACACGGAAGAAAGGGTCGGGGAAATCGAGTCCAATCGTCTTTGCAATGCCTTATCACTCACTCTTAACACTCGATAGTCAGAAAACTGTCTGCCTTTGAGCAATGTTTCACCTTACTTTGATTCAGCGTTGTAATTGGAACGAGAAAGTTTGATGATTTGCGTTTGACAAGATCGACAGGTAGGAACAAATTCTTTGTGTTGTTCTGATAAACCTACGGGTGGCCGCTATAGGCGTTTTCTCAGTCTCGACTCTAGA
This sequence comes from Lineus longissimus, assembly GCF_910592395.1. Taxonomy (NCBI): domain Eukaryota; kingdom Metazoa; phylum Nemertea; class Pilidiophora; order Heteronemertea; family Lineidae; genus Lineus; species Lineus longissimus. Next base: position 2,475,404 of record NC_088319.1, on the reverse strand, counting down.
TTCTAAGTCCATACGCAAGCTGTACGATTTACACGAAGGGGTCGACTTTTCTTTCTTACGGCAGTTTATTTCGCCTGTTCGGATCACACCGCCACAATAAAAATGATTTGTTCCTATTTCTAAGAATTGATAAGCATACAATCCTCCCATAAACGTGAACTCTCTTACTAGATTTATATCATTTTCGAGCGCGCAATTTCTTCACCTGCGAAAGTCATGTTATTTACTGCGTGGGATTCGTCCGTGTCGGACAAATTCGCTTTCATGTGAAATCTAAAATAGTCGATATTTCCAAAGCGGCTGGCCATTTTGAAGCCGGACTTTCACAATGTCTGAATGTTCTCATTGATCAATTGGTGCACAGTTTGCGTTTGAAGTCATACTAGTAAGCTAAAAAAATAAGTTTACTTAAGGTAAAGATTCCAGCTAAACGAAGGAGGGTACAAGATGCATTCTTGGTAGCATGATAGCGCTCGTGCTATTTATCCTGCAAGCCTATCAAAAATTTACTCAAACTCTACTCAAAAAGGTGTGCAGCCTAGATGGCAAAAGAGGGTTTTCGCAAATCCCCCGAAACGCCAACGTGAACGCCTATCACATTGTTCGACCTAGTAGTTCGACGAAGTAGAACAAAGGAAGGGCGTTCACGTTGACGTTACGGGGGATTTGCGAAAACTCCCTGTCATAGACTGCCACCCGTCCAAAGTCCGTTTGTAAATCTCATTCGCTTGGCTGCCAGTGGAACTTTTACCACTGGAGACCTCCTTCGTTTCCGCTAACGAGCACGAATTCAAACACCAGTCAACACCAACATGATATACGACGTCATTTTAATCGTCTTGGAGGGTTATTTTTCAAAAAAGCGCGAGGATTCTGAAATATTGTCAGTTTTCTGTTGCACACATGACCTAGGAGCCCTTAAAATTACAATATTTATGAATAAATCAGTTAAGGAGCATCAGATTAACTGATCGGATTATTACTATACCCTGAATACATCAATTTGAATGTACAAACAATTTTCTTTAGTAACAGAACACATTAAACATAAAATATAGGATTGAAACTTTAAAAATCGTCGAACCAATCAAATATTTTTTTCTCGCAAACCGAGTCCAACGGTGAAAACAACGAGAGAATCAATAATATAAGTCATCCTTTAAGTAGGAGCCCAGACAGATCAAAACATTTGGTAAACTTTACATTATATATATCATCAAAAATAAATGCAAACTAGTCTTTATTAATTCACGATATTATGTGATATATTCATGATATTGGTATAACCATTCCAAGAAATGTCATCGAATATTTTGTCAATAGCCCGATTGGAAAATTGCAAAGATATTTTGGGGAATTTTAGTGCAAGGATTTGTTTTGGCATCGGCATCGGCATCCTGACTTTAAAAATAGGCCATTCAACGTGACAGTCCTGATATGGGATTTAGAGAGCGATGACATTGCGAACACATTTAAAAACTCCAATGGGACTCTTGTGTGATTCTTAAAACGAATTTCGCACAAGCAATAAATTGCCCTTCCGGCGCCTCAATCGGTACCAGACGCAATTATTGATGTATTATCAAGTCATACGTGAGTTTCTGAATGGAACCCTATTGCAGGCCCTATTGTCCACATGTTCATCAGGCCGAGTCTAGCTTACTGATCTGTGCTGTACTCATAAACAGAAGAGAGTGAGTTTCTGAATGGAGCCCTATTGCAGGCCCTATTGTCCACAATGTTCATTATATTTAGCTTACTGCTCTTCGCCGAACTTATAACCAGGAAATAATAAGGTACATGTCCACCGCCCGAGAAAATGTCAAAGGTTGGCTTAATTGCTGGTCGTGAGAAATCTCCTTTAAGTAAAGGTGTTATTCAATTTCGTACATATGGGAAATTTTACAAGACGAATTTCGTAAACATTCACGTTCAGGAAACTAGATTTAACAAGATATTCATGCCCATCTGTCGGCGTTCTGCGTCGATCTCTCTGATGTTGAAGAGTGTGACTTCGGGATTGACCCACACCGCCGATAAATCGGCATGCACGATACCACTTGCAATCAGACCCAAAATTTTTCGGACGTGATATCGTTAATACATGATTTGTCACACTTGTTACATTCGCAGTTAATCATTACATGTAAATCAAACTAAGGTGACGGGTGATTGCATGATAACTCTTCTATTTGCCTGAACAACTGCGAAAGAAGTCAACAGATAAAAAAGGATCAGGTCTGATACTGTCATCCGTTGCACGGATACAGAACACTTCGCTCGAATCTCCATCCATTCATACCCGTCGTATTACAGTATCAACATACAGCACAAACAAGTATCGTATTTTTAAAACGTGCATTATGTCTACCGATATATCGGAAATAGTTTATTTATATATTCAATGATAAATATGGAATGAATGTGGGTAGTTTATACAAAAGTACGTCGTCCCCTCATCGAATGCGGATTTACATTATGTTTACATGCCCTTGTCAGCTCCGGCCTATCGAAGCTGTTTCGAGGGGAGCGATGTTAACTTTATTTGCCCTGATAACCCTTTGATAAGACAACAGAACAAAGGGAATTTAGGCCGAGGTGCGAGCGGGCTTTGTTTAGAGACAATAGACTGTGTATTGGGCTAAGGCTTAATTCTCAACAACGATGTTAGGTGCAAAATGTATGTGAAATGCCGGCACTCATATTATCTTTTCGATAACATCACTGAACAAATTAATGCTGAATTGTTTCAGCAAAGAAAACAACCTCGTCCACAAAGGAAACACACCGTATCAACATCACTTTATCATTCAGATTCATGCTTCTAAGCCAAGCACATTATCATAACAATAAAAATGTAAATAAAGAAGAAAACAGGAATCCTCTCACGTTCCTGTAAGTTTTTTATCAAGTGCAGTATCACGCTATCTACGAAGCGTTGCGGAAACGAAAGGTGATGTTGAACAAGGACAAATGGTAAAAAACCTTTCATGCTTTTAATGCCAGCAACGGTACAAAACATGGTTATGACATTGACCTTGACGAATGGTCCTTCAAAGTACGTCAATCACGCCAATTGGCGCAGCAAGATCTTAAGGACCGTCCTTGAATTCTAATGTGCATCACTATCCTAATGGCATTATAAGCTGCGAGCTGTTAGCGACATTTCGGGCTTAGTCGTTCACGGTTTGCACACCTCGTGAAGATAGGCGCTGCAGGTATTCACCAAATCATTGCTTTCTCCTCATCGAGAGCATTTTTTTTCACCCTGGGTCATGATGAGTTTTTTTATTCGGCCATCATAAGCCAGGGGATATATGGAGCTGTATTAAGTGAGGAAGTCAGCAATTTATTGTCAATAAGGACGCTGAAAGCGAAATTGATGCTATGTTTTTTTCTATGGGTGACCGCTGCTGGGGCCGGCACGGTTTGGAATCTTTCCATATTGAATGGTATTCTGAACGGAAAAGACCATAGACAGTGTTTTTTCAGTGTTTGCTTGAGTTTGTTGAATAGCATTCCGCGACGTTACTATTTATAGCTCACAAGGTCATTTGAATAAGATATTGATGACGTTTTAGTCACGTGACAGTCGGACATCGACACTTATTTCTACGCATTTGAGCTTATTTCAAAGTCAATTATCTTTGACCCTGCATTGTTTTTAGCATGAATGATACCATAGAGTCAGAGAGAGAAATATTCAGAACAATTATGTAGTATTTCCAACACTCGGACATGTGCCAGATTGAATCTAACTGCCCTAGTTAGAAAGCCTGAATCCATTACGAAACCGCATGTTTGTCCGACATTGCCTGTAATTCAGCGATGGGGAAATAGAGGGCAGCAGCTGCAGTGACCTCATTATCGCGGAATGACATTATTTAGCCAGTGGGGCGATTGAGGGGGGGGGGTCACTGTGTATGTTTACCGTGTGAGCACGCGTGCAGCAGAGGAGAGACGAAGTCAACACATTGAAGCCATTATGAGAACTGCATGATTAATTTATTTCTTCTCACTAACAAATTGTGCTATCATAAATCCATTCTGATTTTATGGGCTCTTTGATAGGGTTGAATTCCGCCGGTGTTGCTATCCATGCATGTGTGCTGAGAGCACTTCAAACCCAGGTAACCTATCTGCGGTGTCTTCGGGATTAATTACCGACAGCTTCTCCCGTCGTGACGCCTGGTCGTTCTATCTCTCATGTTGACGACCAAGGTAATATTCCTGCGTCACACTTTTCTTCAGTAAACCCTGGCTTGCATGGACACTGACCATTCGCATCACACTGCCCAGTAGTAGAACCTAAAAGAAGAGTTATGAAGATGTATTTGAGGAAATCAATCGAAAGAAAGACAAATTTCTCTTTTCCCAGGACTGGACGTGGACAGTTCATCGCGATGAAAAGCCGGTGTTGCGGGGATAGTAGTCCTAGGGCTGATAGTCCGTGTAACAATAGCCCGCATTGCTAAATGTTTTGGTTAGGGTTAGCGGTACAATAGATCATGCTGCTTAATTGGTCAAATACAATGCTACCGGACTATGACTCCAGGGGGACTATATCCGCTGTCACACCGGCGTGATTCTCGGAAAGAATAGATTTGCCAGAGTGATCATTGACTTATGATTATATAGCACGGGTGGAAATACCACGATTCCTGATAATTATTTCCCTAAATCGGTCTTCTAATTAGGACTCGAGCAGAAACTCGGTATAACATCGATAATTTAGCAACTAACAAGCGGGGTCACACTGACAGTCAATCCAAAACTCGGCAGCAAAAGTTGTCATTTTTCGCACTGATATATTTCCCTAAATCGGTCTTCTTATGGGGACACAGGCACAGCCGAAAACTCGAGAAAAGATCAGTAATTCAAGCAACTCACCAGCAGGGTCACACTGACAGTCAACACATCGGTTATCCGAAGCTCGCCGGTAGAAGTTTACGAGACACGTCTCACACTGCGGTCCCTTGGTGTTGTCTTGGCAGTCAAGACAGTGGCCACCGCGACCTGTCGTCTCATACAGGTCTTTGTCAAAGAAACAGCGGCTGGAGAGGCCATTACATTCACAAGCTGTAAACAAATAAAGTTAGTTTGTAGAGTGATGTGCCTGTGTATCAAATTGTGACGAAGTTTTAAACTTTAATCAAATACAAATGGGGCACTGAAGTCGGCAAACGGGGACATCCCAGTTTGCCGACCCTACGCTAGTCAGATAAAAGCAATGACACACTCCGATCCAATATTTTATACTGTAGAGGGGAGAAGGAGGCCTCGTCTTTCAGGAAATCCAGTTATAGACATTCGAAGTTTCGGCTTGTTGAGACCTTGTGGAGTGCTTTTTGTTACTGCAATTCGAACCTGGTGCATGGTTCTGGTGGAGAACAAAGATGGCCGGAAAGGATTCGGGTTTGACACCCGATAGAACTCGATATCATTTGTGGCGAAGGCCGACGACGTTGCCTCAAAGCCTGTCCAGTGTGTAATATAACGAGGTGAAGGCCCATCATGCAGCAACTGTGGGAACCCCGATTGGTTTTATTTTATAGTATGGAAGGGTCACACTTTTCCCCAGTCATGCAGCCAGCAGTAAATCATAGCTATATGTCACTTAGCCCCCCCCCCCCCCCGCGCTCCATATTGTCAGGGAGGAAGCCCATCCAATATTGAATTGATACCGACCTCTGCACTCATTGGCTCCAGTCGATGTTGCCCGAGCCCAAGGGCGGTCGTTGTACAGTGGTTGACACTCATCACAGTTCGGGCCTGTCGTTTTGTGCTCGCACTGACACTCGAAACGGGGTGATGCGCTCTCAGCCGTACTCTCCACACAGCGACTGGCATGGCCGTTACACTTGCAGCTAGAGGGAACGAATCATAAGATGGATGTGATCATTCTGGAGATGGGAACAAGGGGAGACAGAACAAGGTCGTATTGCGTGTGCTTGAAGTGATAAATGACCCAGCGACCCCCGCTCATACCATCGCTCTTCTATCATCGGAAACATTACAGCGTGTATCAATGAAAATTCTAATGTTTTTCATATCGTTCTGGCTAAAGGTACTTTAGTTGAGCTCAAAAATGTGACCAAATCAAATTTATTAACATAATTATAGTGGTGTTGCTCAACACTAGATGATCCTTTCGGGTAGGCCTTACCAATGATATTTCACGGTGTCAACTAAAGCCGGTCAACTATGACTCCGGCTGCCCAGGCCTGTGTGACATTTCTATTTGTGATCACGCCATCACAGTTTAGCGACAAGAGGTCAGCCAAGTACCTTTCGCCAGATCTATATAAAAAACACTATATACACTTGAAAACTTTACTGCCTTTGTTTTTCAACTCTTGCGATGGATTTCCGTAATTTATCAAGGCATCCACTCAGCAGTTGCGGCTAAAAAAAGCATACTTATGTGATCTTTACCTTTTATCAAAAGTTTTCGCAAAATAAGGTTGTGCAAAAACTTGAGCGGTTGAGAGTACTTATTGCGTTGTGATTGTCTTTCGAAATGATTTGAACTTTTTACATACTTAGTTTTGCTGAGTAAAGCGATAAAATTGATTACATCTGCTGGGTCAAGATAGTTGTGGTTGATGGGGTGCTTGATTATAATGCCTCCAATTTAGGCAATTAAGGCCATACCACACAATTATAATAAGTACATGTTAATTAGAATTGAGTACATTGTAGTTTTATCCGGTCGTTGTCGTATGTTTATGTCACTGTGATATAACCCAGACATCCACCAGTCATAATGTTATGAAGTACGGCTCCAGGGACTTGCATGAAGTTGCAAATAACGTGGGAGTGAACATTATCTCATGAATGGCACGTCTGAATGTTACGTCTTAGACGTCCAATGTAAGATCGGTATTGTGTTGGCTGATATAAATACAAACTAAACTAAACAAAAACTCCGAAGATAGTTGTTTTGAGACCAACAAAGCATCGTAGCAGACACAAAGCAGACGGTATTGCCATTGGTTGTCTAACACATACTTACCGGGCACCAACAGCTATATCAGAAATAGCGTAGAAGTAGGACTGAAGTACACCCTTATCACCAAACACCTCGTCTCCAAATGTATTGAGGCGTGTCAACACAATGCGGATATCTGTAGCTGTTATGAATTCCTGCAGAGAAAAGAATTACGCCAGGTTTAGGTACAAAGTATTTCTTCTAAATGCCAGAGTTGAAACAAACACATGATAAACCATTTTTCAAGAGAAACAGACGCTACGGTTTACCGGGCATTATGTGATGGAGCCCTCCCCCCCCCTCCCCAGCGCTGGTTGGTCTATGTTGAAATGTCAAACCCCCGAGGATGGAGCTAGTCGAAATCCCGAGCCGTGTTTTGTCGAATTTATAGCTCCACCTGAAAGAGTGTGCATGGTATTTTAGCGTTGATAAGGGGCTCAGGGTTAATCTAAACGGATTTTGCATAAAGACGTCCTCTACTTGACAAACAAACCGGATGTAAAATTATACTATCATGTAAAAATAACACACCTGCAAATCCGGACTGTTGTCGACATTGTATGCACCTGGTCGACCCCTCAGCGTACTGAATGTTGCGGTTCCGCCGCTTAGGGGTGCGATATCACTATAACGTGGAGAGCAAAGAGCGCGTTTGGGGTTCTGCCGAGAGATGTATGAAATATCTGGTGACAGCCCGTATGTTGCCCTACAGGTGGCGCTGTAATACTGGTAGGGCACCCAATCATCGTCAGGTGTCGTGCGCTTGTAGATGGCGAAACTCTCCGGTCGTGGAGATTGGAAAGTTATCGTGACGTATGTGATATCGTACGCAATACCTAAAGAAAGAAACAATTGGTTAATTGTATGTTCTTTTTATGTTGACACAATGACCTGGACAATTGGGCTGATTATAATTTGAAAAATTCGTTAGTTTGACTACTAATGGCCGAGGAAAGGACTGGACATTTAGCAAATTCACTTGGCACAAAATGGGAAATGGTATTACCAACAAGTGAAACAATCAGAAGACGAAATTTGATGAATGTTGGACAGACATTCATTGCCAAGTTGACTAAAGCGTAACCTCCTTTCAGAAAATTGCATTTACAATTATAGTAGCGTTAAGACTTAACGCCATGATTCCTGCTAGGGAAGATAGAGCAAGTCGGTTTCATTGATTATCAAGAAGTCTTGAAATGAAAGTATGCACAAAATAGAGAAGATTGTCTAAGAGTAAAAGTGCCTTACCAAGGTTTAAGGTGATGTTGACCTGGTTCGGGAACTGTACGTTTTCAAACATGGTTTCACTCTGCCACCAAGTTGGGTTTGCCCGGTTGTTCAAATCAACCAGGTATCTTGGGGGGTGAGACTGGCTGGGGACACTGGAATCGCACATTGAACATGACTCCTCGCCGCCAGAAAGCCGGCCGGTGCAAAATCGGGTTGGCGGATCGCCGCACGTACTGGTCGCTTCAACGTGATTTTGAAAGGCAGCGTTTTGGAACACCGGCATACAGTACTGCGGCTTCCCATTTCGATCATAACAATTGCTGCTACGTCCTCCTTGAGCGTGTACCGTCGAAAGTATGGATCCCAGAACTAACGCTGTTATAGTCCAAGAGTATTTTCCGTAAAATCCGCGGCCTGCTGTACATAGGATTGGGCACTTACGACGCACAGCCATCTCAACTCTATTCGATGATCTGAACCGCAGAAGTGCAAATTGGATGTTTGTTCTAATTCTTTAGTTCCACCAATTAGCAGTGTGTATAGATGGCACCAGCGTAGCTCCAGTGGTGTAAACGGAGTACAAGTCCTTGGTTGCCAACATATGACTAGGACAACGAACTAGCCTGCGCAATTCTGGCTGTTCACTCCACTGGGACAGCGGTAGTTTATGTTTTACTGATATAGTTACTGCGGATGCGTGGCTGCAGGCATCATGAATCTTCAGTTTGCAACCAGCGCCACCTGCATAATCACGAAATCAACGCATCTGACGGAAAATATCTAACGATTCCGAATATTTTTATTTAGTAAAACGGTTATTTGTTTCCGTAAAATACACACATGTTTCTTATAGGCAAATACGCATATCAGTATGATGTGATGGTGAATATAATCAGTGCCTGACCGTTAAACTTTTAACTTTTAAACATTTTTGAGATCATTATAGTGGCTGAAAATGAATTGAATTTTTTTGAAGTACGTAGTTCCTTCAATGAGATTGCTTAGATTAATAAGCCTGCAAGATTTGATACTTTGATCACGCCTCATGTGAGCTAAGCGGGCAAGGCTTGAAAACAAATGCATTTGTCTGAGTTTCATGCCTTGTTGGACACAGTCTTGTTTCAAAGAATCTGCCTTAAACATGCGGAAAAGACATAGATTAGTTTTCCCGAAAGACGGATATATTTGACTGAAAAACGGCTTATCACCAAGAGTGTATATCTTTAGAATTCTGGAATCACTCGACTGTTGTATTTGTTAATCAACTTTTATACGAATGTTTGAACCGTGAAATCAGATAGGGTTTACAAATGCAGCGTGTTTTGTAACAATTCATCACTAACTAATGTCTCCCTAGGAGGGATTATGCTGCATTTGTCGCGTTCACACTATGAACGTGATAATCACGAACGTGACAATATTCCGATTCAATGGAAACATTTCAAGTAACGCTAATATTGTTAAGAAGTTTTGAACGGCCCAGTCAAAGGCAGAAGAACGTACCGTTAACTGATAGGCGCTGTTTCTCCTTTTTTTAGATCAAGAGCGGTGCACAAACCAACATGTGGATCCCTTTTTCAATAGGCCGTGGCTATTCGTACCGTGACGGTGTGAATACGACGGTGGTTATGATTGGCCGTATCGTCACGGTGCGAATTGTACATTCAGCAGTGATTGGTCGTACCGCGACGGGGCGAATTACGACGGGGGGGGGGGGGTGCATGTCAATGTGGGTGGTCCAAGTTCGTTTGGCATTCTCCTCTAAGGGCGGACGGGGAGGGGGGGAGTGCATGTGCATGTTCGTTTCGGTCTTCGCCACACCCAGACCCTATCATCCCCTCTACAGAACATTATATGCAATTGGGCCTAGCTTGTACAGGAGACAAAGCGATTTGGAAAGGGCGGGTGATCCGGGTCATTTATAAGAAGCGCTCTCATTGGTTGTTTCTGACGGTGCGAATAAGACCGGAAACAATGGCCCCATGCACCGTGGCGATTCAAATAGCCAGTTCCTTTTCAATAACAGAGACCTCACTTACAATCGTACTGGGTATTAATTTCTATATTATCATATCAATCTAAAAGGGGACAAAACTATCAGTTCATCTTTACAGCTGCTACATGCCTTTGGAAATTTAAAGTTTCCAACTTTGAAAACTTCCCCCAAAGAAAGTAATTACCAGACGGATTTCTGACGACGAGCCACAGTCAGCTTGGGTTAATCATCTCGTGGCATCGTCTTTGAAATCCACAGAGCTATTTGTTGTCTGGTGACTTAATTTCCTCTTCTTGGTGTCCGACGAGCGATGTTTCCAAGAAGTGTGAGGTTTGCGCGAGATCAGTCGAGACACGAGATTAAACAAAGCTTACCAGTCCAAGCTTTGTCAGACAGATTTCGATAAAGATAATGATCAAAACAACACCCAGTCTCTGGCCGGTGCAATACAACTCTCGCTAATCCTTGATCTTGGTGTATTGTGGATAGTTTCCATCTTAACAGCCTGCCTGATAGGTTTCCGCAACCCTACCTTTTGAAGGTACAAAACGAACGAGACAGAATGTACTTTAATATTCCAGGCGAAAGGAATTTGATTGAATTTAACATGAAAATGTATATGGCATGCAAATAATCCCACAATAGAAGTCAGGTTGTTAGGTTAAAAAATGGACTCAGTTTCTCAAACTACAAACCGCCCGATTGTATCATCTATCGCGCAATATGCCACTGGAAAGTTTTTGAAATCCCAATGGTATTGGATGTGCATCTAGCGGGCGTCTTTTCTAACTTGTCGTAATGCGTACGGTGTAATCCATCCATAAAGGTCAAAGGAGTCATGTTTGATGAACTTGCAGCATGATGTTGAAGAAACCGCTGTAGTTTTCACCAAGAACTCAAACTGGCATCTGACAGTGGGTGGTTGAAACACGATTTTGCTACAGAGTAATGCAATGATGGTTAAAAATATCAAAATCGCAAATATTGATGTTTGTGATGTATCGTAAAAACAAAGAGCAGAATACTGATGTTGTACTGTGGGAGTTGTATTACAATCCGCGTATTTAAGTTCTTACCATATGGCCGTTTTAGCATGACTTTCTATCGTGGCTGATGGTTTTCAAGCCAGCTCATTCTTTCATCAAACAAATGTTACGGATGTCAAAGTCTCGGGCAACTAACAGAGCGTCCTGATAAAGAAAACTATAGCTAGCTAGAGCGATGAGCAACACAATTCAGTTGTATACAAAAAAGAAAATATGCAGTGGGTATTGTTACGTGGTCGTAAATTCTATCTTGTAGGCTATTCTTACAAAAGAGTCGGTCGCACATGCGCAGTTACGAAAATGTGCACTTCCAACAATGCGCATAATTATGTGTTGCTAAATCTGACGTAAAATAGCCGGCGGAGATGTCTATACTTTTAGCTGTTATTCAGTTCAATGATGCAATCATGGTGAAAAGGCTATGTTTGGTCAAGCACAATGTTTTCATTGTCTTCAATCGAGTTAATTGTCATTTGTCACTCGTTCATACAGTCAGTGGATATGCATTAGTTGCGAGCTCTCATGATGACTGTTTCAAGTACCCCGGCCCATTATAAACATAAGATTTATTGTTCATTAAAGAAAATGACTTTCATGAAAACAGTTTCAAGTATCTCTGAAAATAATCATGAGATTTATCAGTGAAAGCTTATTTTGCCCAAGGATTTTGACCGGGCCGCTTAAAGCTTCCAATGTTTACAAGCGTTACGTGATTGAATGCCTTTAACCACGATTTATCAATGAGGCATCTACCAGTCGGGTATTTAACGCTGTATCGCATCAATTTTTTTGTAGATAAGTCTCTCAATGGAAAATACTGCTGCAGCACGCATGTCTAATATTGTCGGAGATTTTTCAATTGAAACCGTTTGTACGATTACGACTACCCGACTCGTTTGATGTTTATAGGTATCTGTGCAAGCACGACTGCTTTGTCAGTCAAAGGAACTAATCTCAGGTATTTTATCCTTTTGCAAAGAGATTAACCAAAAAATACTTGAAAACCCGCTCGGCTATGGGTAGTGGCGTTATTCACATCAGCACGCTATGCTTGCGTGGCAATTTGTAGGGCATCTTGGCTCAGATATTTTCAATCGCTATGTCTCAAAGGATATAACTAATTATTTTCAAGAGTAGAACTGTCGCATGAGTTAATGATGAGGACATAAAGTCCACGACGCAATATCCACTTTCTTTAAGTAGTTCACTCCCCCATGGCTGTCTTGTCCCGAATAAACCTCATCTCCCTCAACTCAGCGGTCATCGTTCTTTTCCATGACGTCCTTCGGTTGGCAACGGTTCCCTATGTGGTGATTACTTAAGGACAGTTTTGGCATGTATCGGAAGACATTCCCGAGCCGTCTGATGAGTCTCCGTCGCCTGAATTTTTAACTGATTTATTTGTCGTACTCAAATAAACCGTCATCTATCTTTCCGTCGTAGTCCATTACCCTCCCACTCAGGGGGGGGGGGGGCAAGACTTCGAAGGTTTATAACTGTCATTCCTAGAATTGCTTTGCTGCGGGATTCGTCACTCTCGAACGGAGTACACTGCGATTCTGGAGTCGATAACGATTTCTTAATGGGCTGTGTTTCTTTCCTTCTCAACGAGTTCCGAATAATATGGAGTGTCCCAAAATGCCACTGAGTTTACATGTTGAGTTCCATTACTGATTTGAGTCAGTTAAGTCGAGCACAACAAATAATACTCATATATTAACCTTTTATCTCACTTGACCTGATCATGAAGAATCACATCAAGTATGTGTCCATAACTGTGGTAACTTAATTTCTTTGGGTACAGCCCATATACGGCGGCGCGGCGGCCACAGTGTAAGAGCATCTGACTTGCGATCAGAAGCCGGAGGTAATGGGTTCGAGAAGCCGGAGGTAATGGGTTCGAGGGTCGGCCATGCCATTCTGTACTTTCAACTGGCCAGAAATTGCCAAGTGTAGTGTAGTGTGTACGTTCATTCCATGGTTACTTCAGAACGGTTTCTGGATTAGCCTGGGGAACGAGAGCGCTCCATGCATGAAGAGCATTATAAGATCTTACATTTTGGAATTGTATTATCTATATATAAGTCTTCGTTATTAAAAAAGCCTTGACACGTCCACAACACAGCACAGATACTAAAGGACTTAGCGCTAATTATAGACCCCACATACAACAAATGTGGGGTCTATATTGAGATTACTAGGAGAAGGTACTAGGCTTCTGCATTCTTCCCAGGTTTTATTATGGAGGTAGTCCAGCAAAACTGCTATTTCAACTGAAAAACTGTCACCCCTGTCCCATCAAGCTAAACTCGATCCAGTGCACCTGGCAAAGATTTTTTCGAAATTCGGATAATTTTGATGACTTTGAAGCGTTTTTATGCGCCGATTTTCTGATTTGCTTTCAAATCTCCGGCACGATTCTGTCAATCACACGTATATTAGCATAAGCTCCGCCCCGTAATGGTGACGTCATATCCTCATGCATCATGGCGGCGGTATCTCCTTGCCGAAGTGGCGAGCTGTCGAGTATTTTGAGCAAAGAACGACGGTTGACTTGGTTGAATGAAGGAATAAAATAAAGGAATAGCCTTAAATGCTTATCGATGATCCACCCTGCCCATCTGAAAAGGTTAGGGTGCAGTTTAAATGTTGATGTGTGATTTTGAGAAAGCGCGAGCGTGTTTGTCCGGAAATAGATCATCCGCGAAACGGAATAGACTTCACTCCTCCATACCTGTACTGTGTGGGCCCGTGGGGGCTATCAAATTTGCTGACAAGCAAATTTCAAATTTCTAGTTGTAATTGTAATCTGACATATAGAGTGGTTTCACGTGACGTCTTCATGCACCTTCCATGCTTGAGGGACAGACAAAAGAAAGAAAGCAAAATGACAAAGACGGCATTTGATTCAGTAAAGTCGGGCACAACAAAATAATTGTACTGCCCTCAAACATGGCTGACCGTGAAGACACCTGTCTAGACTCGGCACCAGAAATTGCCGATATTGACAAAAAAATTATTAGAGTATACTGCTTATTTCATCACGTCCACTTCCAATCAAATCTTATATTTCTGCACCAACTCCGGTCTCAAATTACTGAAAAGCTGGCGTGGAATATTGGCATTGGCCAACAGGAAATGATAAAAGTGCACATACATTCTGTTTTCACGCCATGTTAATCATTTCATTCTCCGTATTGCGAGTTCAGGTTGATTGGTCATGTGCTTGACACGCTCCTGGTCATGTCCTAACCACACCATTAAAGGCCTACGCCGTTCGTCAACAATTTGAAATTCGTAATTGAATTTGAAAAGTTCAAATTGCGTAAAAACGTTATACATGTAGATATAAATTTCAGCAGTACATTTTGTGCCATTGTAGAGACTGATGTACTAATGATATAAACACCAAGTTTAAGCCAATTTTTATTAATGATAACTGCACTGCGGCGTTGTGTATAACTGCATTTCTATTTTCTTGCCCAGCCCACAAGTAATGACGAACGGCATACTCCTTTAAGGCAGCGGTTTCCGTCAAAATCAATGCACTTTTCGTCAAAATCAAAGCATTACCGTCAAAGTCAATTCATGTACGTCATTAACTTAATAATTTGATTGGCGTGTACGTGGGATACGCCACAGAAAGCATACTTATCAATTCGGCTTCTGCCTGATATCTAATGCACATGGGTATGCACTGAATACCCGTGAGTTGGGTTTGAGGATTTGAAACAGAAGGTACCTTTTTCACGTCCCCAATCGTCCAATTGTCTTTCTAAGCTAACAGAAGGTACCTTTTTCACGTCCCCAATCGTCCAATTGTCTTTCTAAGCTTGAATTGAATTGAATTGAAATTGAAGTTTACATTTATATACCGCAAAATCCAAATTTTGCTCTGATGCGGTGTTTCAAAATATCGTCTGAACAGATGGGTTTTTAGCCCGCACCTGAAAATAGCAACAGTTTTAGCCTTTTTTAATCTCAATGCTGAGCTCATTCCAAATTCTGGCCGCCTGTACAAGGAAGCTCCTGCCACCGTACGTCTCCAGGCGATACCTGGGGATCCTCAGGAGACATTTGTCTTCGGACCTCAGGGATCGCCCGGAGTCACAGGATGGGAGGAGCTCGGATATGTAAGCAGGGGCAAGTCCTTTTCTTGCTTTGTATATGAGGAGCATTGTCTTGAGCTCTATACGTTCAAGGATTGGTAGCCAATGGAGACTGCTCAGCACGGGGGTAATATGTTCACGTTTACGCGTCCCTGTGATTACTCGCGCTGCGTGATTCTGAACCTTTTGTAGCTTATCAAGTACATTTTCATCGGCACCAACGAGCAGGCTACTACAATAGAAGTTACCTCGAAGTTAATAGAACTCAGTCTAGCCAAATACACGGTTGTTTAATTGTCTATAAACAAAACCTGCTAGCACCCAGGCCTAAATCCCATTGTTCTACTGTCAGTCCATAAATGGTTATCAGGGCAAAATTTGATAACATGGCCCCCTGGAAACGGCTTTTATGGGGATTGATTGGCCTCAACCAACAAGGGCAATAATAAAGATAATGACATTCACGGTAGAGTCGTGTAAATTACACTGATTCACTTTATATGTTGTTTGGAGACGATGGCTATAAAGATACAACGTCTGTCTACTCGTTGTAATTTATTGGCATACGATCATATTGCGAGATTAAAAACTGCTCGATCATTGAGGATGTTTCCACAGCTAGTGAGTCGACTAGTTATTCAGTCTCGCTGGGGTATTCGTCAAATGCGCTACAAGACATTTGGGATGTAGCTAGAGTTCATTGACCGATGAGGCAAATGTAATTCAATAGCCACCATACACAACTACAAATGTCTAAAGCTGGCCTCTTGTCAGTTTTAGCGAGTTGATATTGGAAATGGCTTGTGTGCTTCATGTAGAGAAAGGTGCTGACGACGTGCTGGGCCTACAGTAGATCTTACCAGGTGGTATGTCATCCAGCTGCTAGCCTTTTTAATGCACATTGGATAATGCATTATCTGGAGCAGCTTCTTTAGTACAACAACTGCAGTGTTTACTGATACTCCGTAATAGCATTCCGCGACGTTACTATTTATAGCTCACAAGGTCATTTGAATAAGATATTGATGACGTTTTAATCACGTGACAGTCGGACATCGACACTTATTTCTACGCATTTGAGCTTATTTCAAAGTCAATTATCTTTGACCTTGCATTGTTTTTAGCATGAATGATACCATAGAGTCAGAGAGAGAAATATTCAGAACAATTATGTAGTATTTCCAACCATCGGACATGTGCCAGATTGAATCTAACTGCCCTAGTTAGAAAGCCTGAATCCGTTACGAAACCGCATGTTTGTCCGACGATATTGCCTGTAATTCAGCGATGGGGAAATAGAGGGCAGCAGCTGCAGTGACCTCATTCAGTCTCGGAATGCTATTGCCGGCGAGGGGCGTGAGTACATGTGCGTTACCGACTGACAAGTAATCATGTGCCAACTTTTGCAGCGCAGTTTATCCATGACATCGCCAATGCATCAGTCTCTTCACGGGGCTGCATATCTGCTCCTGCTTTAGCGAACAGATAACCCGACGTATCAATGATGACACCATATCGCCGATGCAATTCTATCAAGACGCACTGTGTCTAATCTAGTTTTTCCTTTCATTAAATATGCAATTGATTCTAAGGCGCGGAATAAAAATACGATAGTGGGTGGATTATGCTGTTGAATGCTACGTAGAAAAACATCTGTAATCGAATTGCAACGCGTCTGCGTGGCTTCTTGACGATATTGAAGTTGACATTTGTCGAGTGCTGGTACTTTTATCAGGAACACACTTCTTTGGTCCTGGTGTAAAAGGAGAGAATGTCACTCTGGAAAGGTGTCCAGTCCTATTGTCATGCACCCCACAGATCAATTAAGCAATTCTATATCGCCATCCTCAACATGCACAGCAGGTCTTCCAGTTGTTCCTAAAATGCGCTCTATCAAAGCCCTCTGAAATTGGACTTCTTTAAGAAGATACCGGGCCATTACATCGGTGCATCACCCCTCTGTCCGATACTAAGGTTTTTTCTATTGCATTTCATTGCCGTTCTCTAATGTGATTGTTTTGAAATGAGAATTCTTATAACCGTTTTGTTAGGTAGAGCGAGCTCTTTGACCTAAAAGGGCTACCAAGCCTGTTCCATTTTTTGACTGAACTCCCTACCTAAATGCAGTTTGAACACAGCTTAGAGGGGAGTGATTTGAGATACAATCCAATGGCCATTACTGTGGATGATGTATATCATCCTTGCGCCCTCCAATCAAGCTCGGCCGGAGCGGAGACTACGTGGGCTGATCGGCGTTCTACTCGCCCATCATAAATCCTTGCCCGACTGATCACAGTGAATCAGCATTAACCAAGCAATATATGTATAAGACATCGCTCGGCCATGAACATGATAAGGTATTATAACTCTCATTAATGTCAAGTGATGATCCATGTATCTTCACCTGGGTCGCCGGTATATTGTGTTGATGACGACAATGACGATATTAGTGTGGTTTCGCAACTCTCATTGATTGTGATTTGCAAATTAAACACTTTAACGTGACGGTGTTTAAGTTCCGAAGAAACTCACTTTCCATTTTGTAGTCAGTTGTATTCGATGCTTAAGTAACTGAAGCCAACAGTGAGAGCCACTGCGAAAGAACCAACGTTGATCGAGACCTTGTAAACGAATTCGAAACGACTCAGCTAGTTCGTCTGCACGGATCAGAATTCACAGCGTCTAAGACAGTTCAAACTTGTTTTGTTTTTCGTGTAAACGGATGCTAATCAGCTACAAAAAACACAATGGTGTTGTTGTCACTTTTCTGGATAGATAACAATGCAGAATTCGTGATTTTTTCGAAACCTCGCCATTTCTTCCTAACATTCTTCTCCGGGTGAGACAGACCGGTCCATCATTATCATAGAAAGACGCTTAGGTAAATGTGTCGGGGTCGTTAGCTCGGAAAGTATTAGGAGATTGCAGACATGAGATTAGGGCCAATTAAGGCGGGATGAGACGAGAGACAGTCTGGCTGCTGCGGCCGCGCGAGTGGTACACCCGTGGGAAGCCACAGTCGCATTTCTTCTTGGGTTGTCATAGAATTGCGATATTTGTCGTCAAGACTTCGTGCTCTACTGCTGTTTATAAAAGTTATACAATCCGGTGTGGCGGGGATAGTAGTCCTAGGGCTGATAGTCCGTGTAACAATAGCCCGCATTGCTGAATGTTTTGGTTAGGGTTAGCGGTACAATAGATCATGCTGCTTAATTGGTCAAATACAATGATACCGGACTATGACTCCAGGGGGACTATATCCGCTGTCACACCGGCCTTATATTCAGCTCACGTACATGTGCGTGGTGTGAAGTTCACCGTAACTATTAACACCACCTATCGGTAAAACCAAAACTTTATAAACTTTTAACGAGCCTTATAATGTTTTGGTGAAAATTAATCGCAACCAACCCGATAGATATCGGCAGAACCATGGAGGTATGATCGACACCTGTTAGATTTCGGTGCTCAAGATAAAAACCTACTTACGGCTGTAGCTTGCTTTTTGGTCATGGACCAGGGGAATGCAAACACCAATATTGGCCTTCGCCAGCCTGCTGCGGCGTGGCGGCAACTTTGCGGCATGTGCCTTAAATTTACTTCGGAGGCGACCGTGAAGTGATTGTTTCTTTGCTTTAAGCAAGACTGGATGTGTGTAATATGCCACGGGGTTCTTGCCACATGGACGCACCCAGCTACCGATGCTTCAAATGGTAAATGCCTTTAGCAAATCGGGTTTGATAAAAAAGCAGTCAGCAGCACAAAACCGTGGGTACATCGAATGCTACGGTGCGATGCGTTCACCAGACAGTCTCTGCCTATTTTTCTCATTAGCCCTGATCGAATTAAACCTTCTTCCACTTGGGATGACAAATCCTTTGTAACTACGCAGGTACCCGCGAAGAAAACTTACGTTTTCTTAATTGAGTTTCAAGCCAATAGATTGAGTAGATAATTCGATTTCTCTTTAATTCTCTTGTTGACTCAGACGGGCATTTCAACATCTTCAAGGAAGAAAAAATGCTTTCGTTTAAACAGGCGTAAACTTTAAAGTGTTCTCATAGCCCAGTGTTCCTCCATGTCGAAATGATACCTAGAACTAATTTGATGTTAATGCGTGTATCTTACAGGAATTCTGAATGACGATTTCCCTTGTCCGTGAAACGACTGGCACCTCGCCAATACGATTCCGGTCTTTTCCGGTTTTTCCATTGTCATCAGGAAGACTGAAACAGTTCGGATGCCGTGATGGCATGATACATGCTAAACACGATGTTATTCCGTATCAGCTCACCCGCTGCGATTGTTCTTTATCAGCGCATATCATATTACTGAAGGTAGTTTCAAGAGATCTGTTCGGTTTAGGCGTTATCGTCCGTGATCTGACCACAGTCAGATCCCGCCGATTGCTGGTTGTGAATGTAACACATCTGATCACGTTAGAGCGCGTGACAAATCGGCTAACGAAATCCGCGATATGCGTGATAATTGTGGTTTACTGATGTCTTTGTGTCTCTGGTCTCCTGTATCTCAAACTGTTAATTAGTTTATTAAATGCAACAAAATCATTTTCAACACGATATTCTTTTGTAAGTTTTCTTAACATGGCGACCAATTTTGCCTCGACCCGGAACAAATAGCAGATAATCCAAGGCCATGGTATCCAAATAGACTGCCGAGAATTAGAACAATATCATGTCACGCCCAGCCGATGCTGCAATCACTTCTGTTCTTGAAATGGATATAAATCGTGATTTAGGGGATTTCTTTCATTGTCGTACGTGGTGGGCATCTGTCATTAGGGCGTGGAACGGATGTATTTTCACTTGAATCGGGTTGACTCTGAGTCTGCCGTCAATAAGAAATAAAAAAGGGGCCTCCCTGCCCTGATTTTGAGAACAGGTTCGAATGAGAAAATAGTAGCTTTTTGTAATTTGCCTAAACTTTGTCTCAATGCCAACACAAGCTGTCTATCCAGGGCATCCTGCAAAACCACATCGTCACCAGAAGCATGTCCTTCAACGCCAATGGTCCCCAACACAGGAAATACGACCAATGGATATTGATTGTCAATCGATGGTGGGAATCAAGACCTCCATGATCTTGGCGAGTCTACATCGCCAAACTGTCTCCGCAGCAAAGGCGCATATCGGTTGATAGAATATGTACTGTTAATCGACCAAGTTTCCCTGCTTCGTTATTTCTGCAATGCGCATTTCACGATTTTGAATTTGGTGGATTAGGAAATTTCTTTCAATGTTTTTCTAATAAAAAGCCGTTCCGAGCATAAAGTAGGATACGCGAATGATGCCGAATGATTCAAGGTCACTACTAAACCCTTTGTTTACGGATAACTGCATGTTGCCATGGTGGCGTGTGATGTCCTTTCTTAACTGAGCAGAAGGTAAATCCAGCATTGTTGATGACCTTCAACTCCAGTAAGTGTAAGTCTATGTAAATACGACAGGCTTAGCACCATTTGTGCCAGCGGCAGGTGATTATTTGATTGTCCTGGTTTTTCTCTCTCGCCTCGAGGTTAACACCTCTAAAAATCAATAAACATTGCAAAAAGACTTTGAGCATCCGTCTTTAAAGGCGAAGGTCTTAATTTACTGCTCCCAACTTGTCAGTGAACAGGAAACACCCATTAATGCTTTCCACTGAAACCATCATTCACGATAGCATAATCTAGTTGCCAGCACCATCGATTGCCAAGGACACGGCCGGAAATGGAAGCGATTTTTTTGGGAATCGAGTGCATTCAAAGGTTAAATGACTTTCTAAGATTTTTGTAGAAGGTCTTGATAATCTGTTTTATAAACATGTTCAACTTTTAAAGATTTGGTAAGATTCTGGTCTAAGATCGTTAAAAAGAATATTGCCTGTTGCGCAAAGGAGCGCCAAATCCGAACTTTTTTTCTGTCAACTAAGCACCTTTATCTTGTTTAAACCTTTCACGTTGATAGCGTTTTTACTTTGCCCCCGAAAGGCTGTCACGAATTCAAAAACCTAGCCCCTTTGTGGTTTTAGCCCACGGCCTAATAATATTATCGCCCTTGGTTTGTGCTTCCATCAACTTTTTCTCATTCGCAGAATGACGTTTTTGCACCAAACGTCTTTAGCTTGTTTCACTACATGTATGTGCCAGCTAAAATCGGTCTTCAAGACCTGTTGCTGTTGCTGACTTAAAGGATCATTGGCGATATTGACTCCGATTTGACCCGAGTTAGCTCTCCATGCGTCGACCCTTTCCACGTGGAACGATGAATAGTAAGGCGTCTCCTGGATCTATTCTGTGACATCTTGGTGCTGATATCGATTTTTCCTTCGTCACGCTGATGGCGCTTGATTACCCCGCAACTGCGACGACAAATGGAAATGATGTTACGTCTTAATAGCGGGGTGACGTGAACTCGGATCGCGGCGTGCACTCACGTGATGGGAAAGGTCTTTGACGCCAGGACTTGTTTGTACTTGAAATTACGAATAACGCGTTTTTCTACTATCTCAGAGCTGAAACAAAATTGGAAAAGCATCAAACACGTTCAGAAAAAATAGTTTACTGCTGAACCCGAGGAAGAACAAACAAACTGCAATAAAAAGCCGCCCATTCCTTTAAGGGAATAATTTGACACCCGTGCTTTCTCGAAATTTCTACCTCAGCGACTTTTTGCCTCCAAACCATTCTTGTATATGCTGATCGACTCATATATGCTGATTTTCGAGGTCTATTTTAGTGTCAAGGCGTTTCTTTTTTAATCAGATTCATTGGTATTTTGTTCGGAGTTTTCAAGATCATCGAGATTTGCAACAGGCGCTGTTTATGAATGCTGGTTTAAAAGAAAGGATGAGGCAATTTTTTATGAGAAGAGAACCCAGTGTTTGATTTACCATCCCCTTACACATTTAAAGTCATATTCGCAAATGCCCCGTATCAGTCAGTGTAAGAGGAGCCGATACGAGGTTTCACCCGAAAGAATTTCCCCGATAACCTGTATCTAGTGACTGGGTTATCGATTTTCGAGGCGGGTTGATAGGCGAATTTTTAAATTTGATGCAAGCTTTTTTCAGTTCGTCGACTTTCGTGCACCGTGCTACAGATTATTGGTTCGCCAACGGGTGGTACTGGATTATATGATGAAGAACGCCGAGATTTAAAAAAAATCCCGATAGTGTTCTATGAGCTTATCTATGTTCTCCACTTTCGCGTTCATTTTCATGCAGTACACGATTCTAGTAAGATTTTGCGTTTAGATGGTATAAAATATGATATCAAACTCGCACAGTGACGAAATTTAAACTAAATTTCAGACACTGGAATTGATCAAATACCGCCATCTTGGCTATCAGCATCCTGAGATTCAGGTTTTTTGATAATCCTACGTCATCTACTGCGTCACCAGTTCAGATTGCAGTAAAAACAAGCACATGTACAAACTAAATTTTTCAAATAGGTCATTTCATTAAGATTTTTGAAAGATATTGTTTTGCTTAAGATCACTTTAATTGGCGAGGGGAAGACCTAGTAAGACATTAAAAAAGTGAAAGAAGTTGATTAATTACTTCATTTCAGTAGTTTCCCCGAAATCAATAGCAAATCAAAGCTGAACGCTTGACATCAGCCGGGCTGTGTAACCCCAGCTCTTATTATACCTACCCCAAAACCATATCACAACATCAGAGCCCACGACGCACGTCAACTTCCTGACGATTACCAGTCATATATTGTCACATAACCTCCCCCATCCGATATCACTCTCTTTATATAAGAATCAGCAGACTACTGGAAAACTGATTTGGTTCTGACAAATATTGACAGTTCAATATACGACAGTCTGGCAGCTGTTCAGTGTCATTTTGTCTCCTTTATATTTCATTAGATAAGCGACGCGACAGACGTCTGGCATTGACAGTGATGGGTATGGGGACAGACTAGTACCAAAACCACGACAAATTGAGGACCTGGTTAGGATTAAGTGGAGAACTTATATTGTGATCGACTGCTGTGCACTGGCCGTGATGTGGCATCTGATGATCCATGTACAAGTACAAGTACATTATTGACATGATGCATACAAGTTGTGCAGTGTACATGTACACACAACTGAACTAGCACTACACTAAGAGCCGTATCAAGATTTTCGACATAGATGAGGGCTGCATTTGACAGTCAAAGATCGGTCTCCTAGACTGTATAACAGTTGTGGCCTCAGACACAAGGTGACCCCTGTTTCTTTTCACTTCCTGTGGCATATACATGCTTCCCGAAATTGGTGGCTTGCATTGGAACTAACTTTTTCCACCTTGTCCGTCATTAAAGGCATTCAAGTGTGTTGGTCAACCATAACTATCTCCTTTGTCCCTCCACCATAAGGCCAAGTTTCCCCTTATGACATCACTATTTCGGACACACAGCGCCCCATTTCTGGAAAGGTGTATAACATGTACATGTATAATTGGTGATAAAAAAGTAACTGACAGAATGTCATGTAAATTTTGCTGACGTCGGCAGATTTTTTTCTCTTTTGGTAATCCATCACGAAGCATTGTTAATATACCCATGCGGCTAAATAACTGAACTGCTTTTACTTTCAGTCCCCTGGGTCATTTCAATCATAGTCATGCATGGTTGATTTCATGTTTGATGCATGTCTTGACGAAATCTACAACATCAGAGTTCTTGTCGTGGGTGATCTTTAATGGTGATCTTTTAGTTTTTCATAATTACCTGTATCTGATTTTAGATCACCATAATCAAATTAAATTTATCAAAATCACGATAAATATATTCTGTTTCATTTTCAACTCCATACATGTATTTCATTTTAAAAAAAAACAGTTACGCCTACATGCCTTTATCCAACACCGACCTTAAACATGACTATAAGAGGTTATATTCTGTTTAAGAATTGTGCAATGGCACTTGAGACCATCACAAGCCTGAAATGTCACATAAAATAAAAGATTTTAAAATCCACAAAAACAAGCGACGTATTGAAATAGTTTTTTGTTAATCTTTCTATATCCACGCCAAGCGAGGAAAAAATCGTCATCTGTAGTGCAGAGATACCATGACAAGTCTGTGTTCTATAGTACATCAAGAGTGTGAATCCGCACTATCGCTAAAGAACTACGGTTAGGAATTACGATTTTTGTTGTAATCTAACATATTGCATCGGTCAGTCAGTAAGTCAGGTGACCTGTGGTCGTGGGGCCGCCATGACAGCGAGCAGCAGTGATTCGTGGCCAGGACGCTCTGTTTTCGGCTTCCTGGACCTGGATCAGTCGTGATGTTGGTAGGCCCGTCCAGTCCTTGATGTTGTCCAGCCAGGTTTGCTTGATCTTCCTCGTCTCATCCCTCCAGGCACGGAACCTTGCCATGGTCTTTGCAAGAGTGTCGTGTCGGCATACGTGCCCGAACCAGTGTAGTTTTCGTCTTTTGGCCGTATAGCCAGGAGTGGTTCTTGTTTGCCACAAGCTGCCTCCATCTCTTGCCGTACCGACTTGTTGGTCGTTTGCTGTAGGAAGGAGATGCCGAGGATCCTTCGCAGGCATTTCATCTCAAAGGCTTGGATGCGGCGCTCTGTCTCGGCCGTTGTCGCCCAGCTTTCGCAGCCGTAGATTGCATGATTGCATGCGTCAATATAAATACAGAGCGGGGTGAAATAGCTCCAAAAATCTTATTTGGGCTAAAGAATATACAATGTACGATAAATTTGGCTAATTGAGTTATCTTTTAATTGCTTCTGGTACTGTGATTCAGTTGAAATAGAAGTTGTATGGTTCAACTCGTAGGTTGAACAATTTATGGTACAATCCAACCTTTTCATGACATTTAGCCGATTTCACTTTTTTAACCAATATTTCATTTCTAAAAAAAAAAATCCGAAAGTCATATCTATAAGAGCCCTATCCAAAATCGACTTTTGAAATGTCAGAGCTCAAAAATTGGATTTTATATTTTAAACCCTACTTCCAAAGTGGCTTCATATGACACTATTCCACTAAGCCGGAAATGTCAAGCATAAAAAAAAGAATAACTAATGAATAAGAATTGGCATATTAAAGCACGTTTTTACAATCCCAATCACCCCCGCAAAACGAGAAAAAAAAGATTTACATGTGTACTGTCGCGATGCCATGACAAATCTGTGTAATAAATGACGTTTACAAAGACGATCCGTTATACTTTTTAAGCAGCGTGTCCCTCGGGTCCTTTCAATCAGCTGGCTACCCTACCGTAGCGTGTGATGACGGCGTTACTAAGATTTTCTTCACGACTCGCCTCCAGTTCAATGACTTTGCTATACGGTGACAATCAGGCGCCCACTTCATCATGAGGGATTTTTTGTTCCCTCTGGAAAAAACGCGAAAGAAGTTTGATATTAACATGTTGCTCTTAAGTGTTAGACGATCCGAAAGTGGGGAAACTCGTGACAAGAAAACCTGGCCTATATTTGGATTACTGTAATAATTTGGATGTAGGAGTATACTAAAAGTACAGTTGATAACAAAAAGCAAAAACGGGGCTTTTTTACTCTTCTCTGTACTTTGATTGTGCGGCTTCTACGGCGCATAGTGCATTTACACTGTGATATGCAGTTCATTAAAATAAAGGTATTTTAGAATGCGTGTCCTCTTACATCAACCTTGCTGAGGCATCTTTAAAAATGGCTAATGAATGGGAGTGGAATCCGAGCTTCACATTGGAGTATCGTGGATGCTGCTACAATGAGCGAGAAAGAAACAATGAGATGGCACAATGGCCTGCCTCGAATAAGCTGAGGCTATTCAGAACGAGCTTTGTATGCTGGTGATAAAATCCTAACACCTCTCGCGTAATTTGATCTTACAGCCAGTTTGTTTAACTAGCTTGGTTCCCGGGTAGGGTTGCGTGAATTCGATGTATTGTCTCTTGTGCTCCTTTCATTTGATATGTCCTGAATTAAAAACTGCTATGAAACAAATGATAACATTGTCTATAGGGAGTGTTCTACAACGTGTTAAGTAATGACCTCGTACGTACATTACGTAGTACTTAGATTAAAGGACCCCGATGGATGAAAACACAGCTAAAGCGTGATAACATAAAACTTACATTTCCACCCCGGGCACGCCAATGTAACCTGAAACATTCGCAGGCTGGAATTTTCTTGGTTAATTCGAGAATCATCGTTTTTAACGACCTTTTCATCATGTTCATGGTTCTCGACGACATTTTCTCCTTTTTTAATGAAGCAGTCTTTCTAACTATCTTTTCTTCTCTTGTATTTTTCAGGTAGGTTTTCAGTTCTGGTGCCGTGCCTGCATATTTCAGTGTGAGGTAGGATCACTCTATTTTTCTTTGTTGAACCGAAGTCGACAAAATAGCTTGTTTTTTTTTAATACAGTGAGCCAATAAGTTTTCGCAGATTTTTTCTTTGTGAGATCGGAAAAAATCCTCAGAAGATTTTCTTAATCAGTGAGTTTTTGTTTTGGTGAATTGTGTCAAAAATCGGTTTTTGGAATCAATGAAAATATTTTTGCGATTTTTTTCAATAAAAATCGAATTTTATCGCACAATTCTTTAAAAACACTCTCGAAAAATTTGGAAATATTTTTCACCTGGGTTTCCCATGTTTAACGAAAAGCCACCAATGGCATATAAAACTATTATAATGCATTGAAGAAGCTCAATGTTCGAAATCGAACTCTGATCATATGTTCGTACCAGTAGCAAGATCTATTTCACATATTCATCTTGTTCAGTTCTCGTTACAAAGCCCATTAAGAATCTCGAGTCTGGAGAACATTGCCAACTCAGGCGTAGATGGCTGCTCATATTACACGCAGCTTGCCGAATATCGCTGTGGAAATGTATGTTATGATATATTGACTAGTTCATCTATACTGATTACTCGGTGCAGAGTTATTGGACTGTTGCTCCAGGCTTATAGCAGCCTTATTCCGATTAGTCCGTCTCTTAAACGTTGAGAACTACTCATGATATCACAATAATTCGTTACGGCAGAGACTTGCGAGTTCGAATTTATGTCACGTTCCACCTTCATTTGATTTAGTCATGGAGTTTTTTCAATGATCTTTTTTACTCTGAAATGCATGGGTAAAGTTATCTGCGAGCAGATTACTCGCTGCCGGCTGAATATCGCTTTAGATATGTACGTTGTGAAAGAATGGCTATTTCCTGAACACCGCTCAGGATCGGAGAGTCATCACGGTCTCCGATCACAGACAAAATTACTCTAGACTCACCGATCTAACATCGGTTCATTATCTCTGGGCATGACCGCCCCCAGCTCAATGCACATTGAACAGGTCAATGCCTCCTCATACCTGATTGGCTCCAGGGCCTATCGGCCTGTGATTCCGAACCCTTGCTGTGAAATCGACACAAAAACGCCAAGGGCAGGACATGGTGTGACGACCATCAGAAATGTAAGACAATTTAGTGTCGCCTCCCTATTGGCTATCTCGATTGAACAATGTCGAATGGCATCAAGCGACAAAAGCTATTATGTCCAAGGGAGTTTGGCTTGCATATTCCGAAACGGTCTCAGATCAGTGAGGCTAGAATATTTCATTCGTACACGATTTCGCCCATGCATAACTAATCATGGCGATTACTTATGCAGTTGTTCAGGCAGGCAGCAGGGGTAACAGCGTATTATGTAAACACCCTTCACCCCTTCCATTTGCCAGATTAACTGCGAATACGACAACCAAAATTAGATATGCATGAGCGATATCGCGTACGAATAAGATAATTTTGTCTTTGATCGGACGCCGTGGTCATATCTGGGAGGTGAACGAATATTTATGTATTGGAATTGATCCCTCAATGACTCGATCAAAACGAAAAGAACCCATTTGCGAAAATGCTCATGATCTAATATTTTACATGTAAGTTAATAGACGTTATGTACGGATACAGCATTAGGGTTTGTATTGGTAATATAATCAAAGAAGGATGATACATGGCTTCCTAAAGAATCGAGCATAAAAGTCTGCTTTGTACCGTTAAAGGGAATTTCGCGAGACCAGCGCTTGGGCGGTGAAAATGCACATTCTCATTTCCTGCTTATAAGTCCGGCGCAGATCAACCAGCCAGATTCGCCATGATGAACAAGAGAAGAATGAGGCCCGCAATAGGCTTCCCTCAAGAAACGAGATGGCGCATTGTTGCTTTGATACCGACAGGGGCGCGCGCGATGACCTCTGTGTTGATCGAACGAAATTCACTTTAACGTTGAACAGAGTGGTTCGCAATGCACCTGCAAATGAAAAAACCCAAACCAACCCATAACCTCCAGAAGAGAAACAACTTTACCGTCTACTCTATTTCTAAGTGTCATATTTTAAATGCATTTCACAAACTACAAAGACGGCGTTGAACTCTTTGAAACCACGTCCATGTTTCATCTTGAATTAATCAAACATTCGTTTTATGAGGGAAATCACGTGGTGTCTTCTTGTTGTGCGTCAATGGCAACTCCAGTTTACAAAGTGCACCTTTTGCAAACTGAAATGTTTTCCGAAAAATGCTTTTGTTGAAATTGTCAGTGTCTTCAACTTAACCAGGTACACAGGCACAGTATCCTACCTTTTTATTCCACTTATTGGCTACGAGGCGGGTATGCGTCGCGAGTTCTATCGGGTTCCGACATAAAGGACAGGTGCACTTTTGATCAACCCGACCAAAACCATAAAACTTACCTTCCCATTCAACGTACTCGCATTGAACCGCAAGACATTTCCCTTATATGCCCTTGCCAGACCGTGTATCGGGATAGGCCCTAATTCTTCCAACTGTGAGGTAAGGGGGACAATAACGTAATGGACCGGTACAACCCTTTCGATTTGGGGATACGTCAATCAATCAAAGTGTCTTTTCTATGGTGCAACTTTCCAGGCAAAAGAGTCCTGTTCAAGTGCTCCCTCCCATCTGTACTTAGTCAAAATGTCAGGAGGTACTTTCTGTATAGTTCTGTTTTTAACTGTCTTCTGTGTCATTTTTGCTGTTCCGAATGTCACTGTTAGGCTATTTCGAAGTCTTGGAGCACTCCTGGAGAAGCCGCGGCCTCCACACACTTCACATTCTTGAACCTTGGTTCAATCAGGATGACCTGTGATTCAGATATCAGGGCCTGGTTGGCAAGTACCGTTTCAGGAGTTCTGCAAAGTATGCAACTGGCGCACTGCCGTTGATACATGAACCCCGTGATCGGCGCCTTGGCAGCCATGCGGTCATTATTCAGAATGTCATGACAAAACGCCCTTCATACCTCCCCTTTGCCCCGAAAGTCCAATTCAGATAACTGGCAATGCACTCTTTGTCGCGGTTGTCAACCCCACAATACTATTGACGTAGAGATCACTCTATCTTCAAATAGCTGAGA
This sequence comes from Lineus longissimus, assembly GCF_910592395.1. Lineage (NCBI taxonomy): Eukaryota > Metazoa > Nemertea > Pilidiophora > Heteronemertea > Lineidae > Lineus > Lineus longissimus. The sequence goes on along the minus strand of NC_088319.1, from coordinate 2,445,636 downwards.
AACTGAATATCCCTTTAATCTAAGACACAGTGAACATGGTAAATGCGATTGAAGGTCCTACTTAGAATTTGATATTCTTGACAACGGGACATTTCTTATCGCGCCTAAAGCACTTAGTCGGCTACGTGGGTGCTTTATTGAGAGTTCGGAGATTATGATGACGTATTTCACCTTACTTCAATTTTTGCATTTTGCTTTGAGTGTACTCAGTAGAGAAATAATGCATTGGTAAAACTAAGACGGTTGGAGCTAATACGTAACAGTTCGCTGAGGTCGTCTGACGTGGTAATCAGGCGTAGTCCCCATTTCACACCGGAATTCATGAAGTAATCTAATTGACCTACTTTCTAACAATTGTAAGATTATGCTTACTATTCTAATATTTTGCTATCTGGACACAAACAGAGACGACTTCCCCTTTCCTATATCGGGTGACCCACAAAAACTAGAACAGAATCGAAGATTTATGAACTTGTACATGCAAACTATAAGAGGGGTCTGCCTATTGGAGGCACAATGCTCTCATCATGAATCTTATACCATACCAGAGTCTTTCGAAAGACCCTGATCATACTAAACCTATCAACCTATTAAGATTGGTGGCAAATATCAATTTGATTATGGGTACTTTTTAAACAATTTTATTTTTGGTAGTGTAGTCGTACTCGAGTTTGTTTGTCTTTTTGGTTTTTTTGTGGGCCACTTGATATATGCATGCGCTCATATCTGTAGACACGTTTCCATTTCGAATTCTATATATACTTGATACACCATCAATAATACGATACGTACATTTGGCTCATTTAACATGTGCACCGTGTGCATTCGCTTGGATGACCTCGGCGCTTCCTCTGAATCAAATATCCCATTCTGACGAGATGAGCTTCTGCAGAAATGGTCTGTATGTAATGTTCGAAACGTCATGGAAGATTGGCAAGGAAGACTTATGGAGGAATGGTCGCCCCGTGTCTGGACAAGTGAGATAACCCAGTCATATTTCGAATATTTACGCAAGTATTGGATGGCTTTCTGTATGGATATTGACAAGTATCAAAGGTCATTCGGCGTTTCTTTATCTTTGGGAAATTGATTGTGTTTTGGGTGATCAGGCTGCGGATTGGATATTTTTTCAAAGAGAATTGCCTGACCACGCGGCCGATCAAGCGTAAAAACCACTGGGAGTCTCGTATATCTTTTGACGCTTAGCAAAACCCATTTGGAGGTACACGGGTCGTTAGGAACGAACCTCATTAATTCATATCGTCACTTTGGCGTCGCTCCTGATTTGATTGAAATGTCCGCCAGAGACGTTTAATTCTCATTTTGGTTGTCTCAGCTCCCTCGGGAGAGCTGGCGACAAAGACACCAGAACCAATAAGGAATGATGACCAATTGTGAGAAGTGCCATCGCACTTATGAAAAAGCAACTATTCATAATCATGCCAACTTTATAGCACTTAATACTAACCTTGGCTTCGATCTATCTCAAAATATTCATGGTTTTGGAGAGATCCTTGAACATAGGGCGATTCTGAAAGCTTCCAATAAAATGAGATATTGCGGTGAGATCGATCGATAAGGATGAGGCTTCAAACAATAAACGGCCTGGGTTCGAACAAACGTAGTTTGGCTGTGGCTTTGATTCAAAAGTACAGATCGATCATGCTTAACTGCACATCGGTAAAACAGCAGTCTTTGCGAACTCTGTCATATCTTTAACTAAGAATCTGACAAACATCTTGTAACAAATCGACATACACATGTTCAAGAAACTGAAGCTCTTTTAAGATCTAGATAAGATTCTTGTAAGACAGCTGAAACTGCCTTATGAACTGGGTTCTGCGTCTATGAAAGAATCGTTTGATTGAGGACACAATGGCCAAACTTGGGTTCTATATCATTATTATAGCTATTGGGTATTGTTTTTCGATTGGAGTCTTTGTAATAAGGATAAGCCCCTCGTTGGACATGGAACATCGATATCGTTGTATTTATGACATGTTATGATATGATCGGGGACAGTCTCCTCGGGTGAGATCGGAGCACTATCATTGATGACTTCGTTCCTTCCCTGCTTGAATCGGCCGCCATTGCCTCCGAAGGACTGAGGCTCGGCCATTTCATTATCGTAAGACTTCAGTGCATATCTTAATGCGACAGCAACAAATGGAGGGCTGAAACAAATCGTACACTGCTACCGGCTTCCAAGGCGCCAAAACGACCTTTAATGGTCATGAGCCTCAGTGTGATAGCAGTAGCAATGCTGGCAGGGAGAATATTCTTAAATATAATGGGTGATATGAATAAAGACTAGCAAATGCTTTTATCTAAAACTCCATGTACATTTACACTAGGCCTTTATGTACAGAATTGAAGTAAAAGCATTTGCTAGTCTTTATTCATATCGCCCAATGTCTGTGTAATGAGTTGGCCCCCCACATGGTGTAGCTGTTTAAGACAAAAAGTTGTAGGCAAATGGAAACGCGATAAATTAATGACGACAAAATGTATCGTAATTGTCATTGTGCTCTGCTTCTTTCTGCTGACATGACAAGAGGAATATAAAGTTACAGTGAGCGGGCTCTAGGACACAGCAAACATCCGCAGAACATGTCGTTGCTCCCGTCATCATATCGGGATGAAAAGCTGCAATGTGGGTCTTAGATCAGGAAGCTTTTCCTTAGGAAGCATCCCAGGGATAATCAACACCCGTGGACGTGCTCCATTCAATAGTAACTTCTAAAGAAATGAGGTATGATGCATCCACTCTTTTTCTGGTCAGGGAATAAGATATTGTAAACCATTTTTCTGGTAAAAAATAGTACAAGTCATATTGATGTCTTGGCGTTGACAACAATGGTCATTGTGCTCAACTTGGCCTATTTCTGACGGAACAGGAAGCAGTTTTACTGTTACCTTTCACAGCCAACGAAAATGCACTAAAAATGGTGCAATACATTTGAACAGGGGGTAATGACTCTTTAATGCATAATAAACACTACTACATTGCATTGTTTGCCCTTTTTGGTTTAGGCCTATACGTTAGCTGTTTCGTGGGGTTGATATTACCAATATTTGCCTCTATAAACTCTTGATAGGAGAAGAACTTTGGGTATTTAGGCCTTGGTGAGAGCAGGCTTTGTTTAAAGACAATTGACTGTGTATTCGACTAGGCCTGAATTCGTTTAACAGCGAGCTAATGAATAAACGTTATGAAACCATTATGACCAACATTGGTGACACTAAATGTCACAAATGTTGAATGCATTCCTGCCGTCAACTGAAACCATGCAGCCCTTTTCAATTCAGCTTCCTGCATTCCTCTTACATTCCCTATGGCTACGCATGTCTCTCTGCAAACATGACGGAGTTTATTTTGTCATAAGATATTAAGTTAAAATTGCCGCCCTGGAGCCAGAGACAATGTCGCTACAATATTGCCCTTAATTGGTTTTCGTGGCATAGTACGCGATATCAGATGGGGTATTAGGAATTATATTGATTTTAAAATTGTGAATGGTGATGGAGTGATTGTTTCGGAAGGAAGCGGATTGGCAGTTCGGTTAGAGAAAATTAGCTTCATAAACCTGTCCGTGAAGGTTACAAATCAGGTCTAAGTGCTGTATGCTTGTAGTCTGAACGACATTTACTCGAACTAGTATGAGGCTTTTTCCGACTTCTTAACGGTTTCTCTAACTTTTTCCTGATTTATCCGACCAAAGTTCGACATTGACCGACTTATCTCTGAAAGGCCGCATTTCTAAAAAACCTGTGAAAAATTATAGAGCTTCCCAAAGTAGGGCATTAAAGATCAAGGAATGGTGAATGGGGTTAATGAGGTGACCTAACTGAGTTAGTATTGACATTTAGGGTCACGCTGAGTGTTTGGCTCACACCTTGATATTCACACATATATTTTCTAGAAATCCGACCTATCAGGAAAAAGTTGGACTTGTCGGACTTTTGTCGGATAAATCCGGAAAAAGTTAGAGAAACCGTTAAGAAGTCAGAAAAATCTTCTACTGGTTCACCACGGGCATTCGCAAGACAATTGGCACGTCCGAGAGCGTCAGAAAGAGCCGAGCCGAGAGCGCACAGAACTTAAAGATGCCAGAAAGAGACTCAGTCAATAAGTACTTTCAGCAACTTCAAAATTACGCCGAATAACGCATCCAATCATATAACGTATATGGCATATTCACATCCGGTACAATATTGTTAGATGAGATGAATATGATGCTTCCATGTATTAACTTCTGAATCAAGTATGTTTTATACGTCTGTGTTACTATATCGCGTATTACGCATAGGGTTTGTACAAGATGTAAAAACACCGATACGTACGTAATACGGGCTTGAATTCTGATCTTGTCGAAAGTTTCTGATATCTTAACGGAGATCTTTCAAGAATCGCATAAAGATTGTACATGTGCTTGTGTACATACGTCTACCAAACTGCAGAAGAGAATAGTCATATCTGCGTTTTCGACCTGTTGGTTTCTGGTGTAACAGGATGAGGACATTAGGCATGACATGTTTAGTGAATGATGTGATACCGAACTGGTATTTGTTGTCTCACCACGAGGGAAGAGCAAAAAAACGCTGCGGCAGCATTATACTTTGCCCTGATCGGATTCACTTTTAGACCATACTTCCATGGAATCCGTATCATCGCCTCGTAATTCTATGGTCAGAAGAAAGCTTTCGGAAGCCCGTACAGCTTCCACTGCATTCGATCAGGCATCCCCAAGCTCTTGACAATGAATTGTAGACCGTTTCACCGCGAGGAACTCCGTGTCATTGTAGTATGATCCCCCACCAGAGCTGGTCAGGCTCGATGCAGCTATGCCAGCGTCAATGCAGCTGGTCCCTCTATTCACTTAATAATCCCTTAAGCTCCAAACATTAACTTCTCGAGCCAGCTCCACCCGTAGCCGTAACTGTATCGTTGCCCTGTCGCGTTGCTGTTCATTGTCCCCCCCCCCCCCCCCGTGTTGCTGTCTGATTGATCAAACGAATTTAATTATAGAAAGACCTTGATGCTGGCGTGAGGTCTAGGATTGTTTATCAACTGTTTCTATTTCAAGAGGATGTGATCTAGAATCATTTCGGATCTGTGTATGGGGACAACAGAGACGTAGGATGTCGTATTGCATTTGAAGGAAAACTAATCCCCTCGCGCTTTGACTGCCGACGGAAGGTCGCCGGGTCAACACCTGCGGTCAGTAATAAGTGAAATGCTAGAATGAAGGATGTTACGACCCCATATCTTCTTAACAGTACATGTATACTAAGCAGCAGTATTCGCGAATGCACTTCGTACACTAGTAGAAGGCTTCTTCAGACTTCTTAACGGTTTTCTTTAACTTATTCCTGATTTATCCGACAGACGTCCGACTTTTCCCTGAAAGGTCGGATTTGAAAAATACCAAGGCTTCTCAAAATAGGGCATTAAAGATCAAAGGCCTCAGTGTGAAATGGGGTTAATGAGGTGCGAACCAAACACTCAGGGTGACCATGACCATGATCATGACAAATTGACCATGAAATTTTGGAACCCACCTGTAGTGCAGCAATTTTGATGAGAAATGCAGTTCACGCTCCCTCTTCTTCCTGTTCCTGGATCCGCCAGCGCTCTTAAACCATCATCATTATTATCATTGTCAATATTATCCTGAAGAAAACCCATTCACCCGCGAACTTTTCAAGCTGAGGTACACACTGATTCCAGGTTTTCGAGCACTCCAGGGAATGGTTTGACTATCAGTCGGCGGAGCTTTCTAAATGCAATTGCCCTGTGCATCCGCACTTTCGGCTTCCAAAAGAATCGACTCGAATCTTAATTCAAATCTGCCATTGCCGACATCATTGGCGCCAAAAACTATTTCTTTTAACCCTGTTGACTTCGCTTCTAAAAATTTTGTTTTTAAACCATTCAAACATTGAATCAACTGCAAACATTTTCAATAAAATCACCGAGCTATATATATACGATATATTAAGAAATATCTATATTCGTACTATAAGTACAGAAAGATTGTGAACGTGCATGAACATTTTGTGCGGTAGCCAACAAAAGAACAACCAATTTCTCGTCATAACTTTGATCTTTAATGCCCTAATTTGGGAAGCCCAAGAGACGGCAGAGCATATGCATTTAGGAGTTTTCCTCACTTTCTACCTCACCGCTACCTTAAAGTCCATCCATACATTAATGACGCTTGCAAACTTAATTGTTCGCCTGTCAGCCCTGCAAAAAAATGTCAGCCAGGACACTTCGAGAGCGACGGGAAATAAATAATAAATCATCAGTAAGGCTGATCGAATGAGCATCTGGTTTTTTTTTTCTCGATTCAACGATTTTTATGAAATAACACTGTCAATATGATTATCAGCTCAGCGTAAAACGTGACAGTTTGAATCCCGTTTGTTCGAAGGTGAAATTGAAAGCCGTGTCGCGTATAACTTTTATTTGATTGAGTAAAAACTTTCAGTCAAATATTCGAATTTTACATTGGCACATGACATGGAATGCCTTTTTTTATGAGTGTCGAAATACGTGTATCAAGAAGATTGATTCACTAAAGGCAATTCTTGTTTATGTACTTTCGTGTGAAACGTGTGATTTAGAATAAATATTACCCGTAGTGCAGTTCTAAGCAAGTCTCGACATCTTAAAATCCCCTTTTAACGTATACGAATCGATTTTTCGTAAAATCGAAACGGATGATACATCAAACTGGCGCTATCTTTAATTTGCTGAAACTCCCCATTGTGCACTCAAGTTCACTGAAACTTGGCATTCATCGCGATTTGGGATACTGAGGAACCTGCAGAACTAAAAATCCAGATGGCAGCACGAGTACCAACAGGTACACTTCCAGTGCATTTTCCAATAAAATTAAGTTTTGTTGATTTTCTCCCTAAAACTCATCAAAATAGAATTAAGGACCAATAAAACAACATTGTTGGTGCTATTTCCCCCAGGTAGAGTAATGAAGGGATGAAATATTATTCAATAATCATTGAAATGGCTTTCTCATTACAACCATGGTCCACTTGCCTGCAGGGCCCCCTATTGGCAGGTTTCTCATTGAGTGACGCAGTGGAAATATCAGCTCCTGTCGCCTTTGTGGTTCCGGTTTCGATTCCCGGTCGGTCCCAGTACACCCAAGTCATACAAAATGTGATTTGTGGAAAAGGCCACTCTTTTCAACATATATGTTTCTGGTGGGGGGGGGGGGGGGGGGGCGCTCCGGTTTCCACGTTTTGACAATCGCCTCTATTGTTTATAAAGCTGATAGTGTCTTAGTTGACGCTCAGTTTCCGAATCAATAGTTTTATTTAAAATGAAATGATATTGAGAAAGAAGGAGTGCATTATTGCCTGGTTAAGAAATAAGTCGATTCGTATTAAAATCGACTTCCGTCGAGACAACACATTCACGTGACTGTGAAAGCTAATCTCCGAGGAAATTAGTATTCCAATCATGGAGGCATAAGCGGCGAAGTTTTTAATATTGGAGATTCTATTTGCATGCATTTGACATTTATCTCAGAGTTATGATTTACTCTAATTTCACAGATCTAAGACCGCCGAGTACAAAATTCTAAAACATCTGGATTTAAAATGTACCGCACTTTACAGTGTAAATGCACTATGCGCCAAACGAAGCCTCGTTTTGAATTCAGCGGTTATGGTCAGGCAGCTAAAACCGCTTGGATTGGTGCAAAATATGGAAGCTGTCAAAAAACATCTACATGTAAAGCCAATTTATTCGTTGTTTAATTTGATATGTTTTAGAGGAGACATTGACGCCTCGCTGTCGGTATTGATTGTCTCACCAAAACCGCTCGGGTGGAGCTAAAATGATCGCGAAAACCTCAGCTCCACCTCAAGCCTCAAACAAGCGTAGATGATAGTGAGGGTTCGTTTACCCGCTCCGAAAACCAATTTACCGAGAATGGTGTGCGTTCCCTTTTACATGTTTTACCCGTTATCGGATAAATTCAAATGGGTTTCACATTCCCAACCGAGATTTAGCAGTGACTGACATTGTCACGGCAGTTTCAGTATTTCGGCCGACTGTTTAGTGGCGGAGTTCGACGGCTTTGGCAATGGGGGTGTTTGTCAGCCGAGTGGGGGGGGGGGGGGGGGCTATTGACATGATTGAGATCAGTCTTATTTCCACGTGACTGCGGTCTTGACCTGTCAAAAATTTAATATATATCACACTGTATCTGGTCAATTAAATGTTAACGGAAATCTCATTTACTACCGACATGTCCCACAAGTTTGCCTTTATTTGTGCGCGATGGAGCAACCGGTTCCAACTTCCACGGCCTGATTTACGGTGTGCGCTCTCGAGAACAGGAATACCTCTCCTAAAACTGATGACGTCAAACACAAAAAAATGTCATTTTCAGCGAACTGGTTCGCGGAACGGGATAGCGAAACCTCATTAAGATCGCAAGCGCGACACTTGTAAGAATCTGAATGGGATTTTCGATCTGGGAATCTGGGCCCTGATCAGCTGTCCCACAGCCTCATCACTCATGCAAAGCTAACACTCAAAACAACCACAGTCATCAATGCATCACCCCACATATTTGAAAATTTGATAGATCATCGTCAGTGTATCACCTCCCATCTTCAGAGAGCTGATAGATCAACTTAAAAACAACACTCGGAGGCCAAATCGGTAAACAAGAAGAATCAGTCTCATTAATCATTAAAAAAATGTCGTTAATGGCTTTTAATTTTTGACAGACAGCGCAAGTACGACGCCATTAATTCGCTTGATCTCCTGTCATTTCATTCTGTAGTTTCGCTCACGGGGATTCATTAATCATGAAATATTCATTGAACGGTTGGCACTTTTTTATGTTTGCTTAAGTCACCGGCACGCAGGCGTATACTGTTGATAGTGCCTTTCAATTATTCAACCACACGTAATTCTCGGGGTCAAGGGAATTTCATTCTGCAACATATCTTAGATCATCATCTCTAAAATTGGCTTCCGGAATTGCATTATTTTAAGGAAAAAAAACTACTTTCGAAGAAATTGGCCCTGCGCAGTTTTTGTGCAACGGCCGAAAAACACGTTGACATTTACTTCTGAAGCCGACTATAAGCTGTAAGTTTTAACTTCTAAAGTGGTTAACAACGCGCCGGTGTAAAAAAGAAAATGTCCCCCTGGAAAAAGTGTCCGGCCCTATTGTATTCCGCTATCTGGTTCTACAGAGGCCATGACCGCCAATTGCTCAGAGATTAAAGCGCATAATATAATCCATTGTTTCCCGGACATTCTATCCCAGGACATTTTAAACTTCTACACCGGCAATCCGTCTTTGCTGGTACGCTATAGGTTGATGTACCCTGGTCAATTACCGAGTGAGACAGTCCATCGAGATAAGCATCGGGTGTCTTAGTTTGCTCTTCCTCTCAATCATATCAATGTCCCGCCTCGAAGTGTGCAAACAGACGGCGCCATGAAGATGGAGAAAACACGACAATGAAATAAGTGCGACTAAAATATGAATAGGTCAGAGTTATAGGCGAATAAATCTTACCCACTATTGAAAAGGCTTACCTCCACATAATAAAGGCGTTTCACTACGCGTACCACGCACACACGAACAAAAAGTCGCGTTCAAAAAAGGCCTTGTGCGTGATACCCCATTTTAGTACTTAGGCGAAGTCACGGTCAAGATAGTACTGTGGTCGGCTTCAGAAGTAGGTCGACGTCATTGTGGCTGCTGTGCAAAAACTACGGGGCCGATTTCTTCAAAGTCCACAAACGAGCAATTATCGTCGCATGCAATTTAAGTCGAAAGTAGCAGCGAGTTAAATCGCTCGTTTCCGTGGGAATCAAAACTTCATTCCTGAAAAGTGACATCGAATATTAATCAGGACCATAAACTGTCGCTATTGGCAACTGTGTCCCGAGTCTCTAAGTGGCCTTGAACTAGATATGTGAGGAAGTGCATTAAAATCGTTATCCTACAATCTTGGTGACATGTCACGCTCTTCTACCAAGGTGAGGGGATGAAACGTGATCAGAACCTTATGGAGCTGACACGTTCAATCAAACCTACTTCGGACTGATTTAAACAGGTAAACTAATCTCGGACATTCGAAACGCAGAAATGCATCATCCGGCAATCGATATAGCTTCGTACTAGGTAACACAAAAAATATTAGATACTTTTGATTTTTAATACATTCTAAAAATAAAAATTTGAAATATTTTAACTGCGAGGTAAGGGGCAAATTACGTAATGGTTCAGCTTCCGCTTCGAGGCTGTTTATTGATTTGGCGGCATGTAACCTATTCCCGGACGATTCAAATATAGGAAAAGCAAAATACTGGGTGTATCGCCAATAGAAATATTGAATGGTTAAAGGATTTTAAAGGCTACTTTCTTACCGATCGATTGGCGCCAACAGGCGGAAGCTGGTCGATTACTACCAGCCACTCTGACCAGGTGAACGAATTAATTGCATTGGAAATCGAATCCCGGATATGTTGCATGCGTAATTGCACTATTGATGCAGCACGTTTTAATTCTGTCTGCAAGTTCGGGTTTAGAATTAGATATTGGCAAGTTAACTCAATGGAAATTATCAATGCACAGCTGCCTACCTACTATTTTCTATGAAATACTACATAAACATGTTAATTAAAATAGCTCTGTGGATTTTATTTGGATAATTATCTGAGTCTAGCTTCTTGTCACGTTACAAGATTGACGGGTACCTTCTATACATTTCAAAAGAAAAAAATTTTCCTTAAGTTTTTTGATAACAGATGAAGTACTTGTGTGAATTACTTCCTTTTAAAAGTGATATTGAATCCCTCTCCTGTCGATCAGAGACACTTAGCTTAGCTTGTTGATCACGTATTGATCACGTGATGATCTGATGTATGACAGACGCACAGTTGCTGATAGAGCTGTCTTACTTCTCTCCCAGCAATTCAGGAGATGCGCGTAAAATGTTTTGAAACGGTTTCTCGCGCGATGAAAGCTACGAATATTCTCACCGGAGTATTTTTATTACGCTTGGATCTCGGCTCAGACGTCGAGAGCAGACAGAGCCGGCGCCTTGAGATACACGCCAGAAAGCACTTGATATCTTCACCGTACGTGACAATCATTTAATGACACCGTATAATGTACGCTTGAGGGATGGCCTTGTTAAATGCACGCAGTATTACGACTAAGCTCAGCGCCGTAAAATCATATTTTAGAATGTACCAGCAACTATTTTCGATGATTAAACCATAAAAACTGGAAAAGAAATGATTAAACCACCGGATTCGCGTGATGACTCTCCAGCTGGTCTCTAGCTCATTGTGCCATATTGCACGACATACATTAATGTACACGAGAACCTCACAATGCCGTGCTAAAGAGCGAATGATAAGTTGACCTGTTTAAGGGACTTGAGAGGCAGAGACAAGACCACAATTGATTTTTTAAGCCTTTTAGCAGTTAAATTGTCAATGTTTGACCGCGACGCATCAAATACTGCGTGGGGTTGTGAATCTGAAATTTAGATTTTGTTATTCCGGACAGTCGGGCAAGTAAATGGTGAAAAATAAACTGGTAGTTGACCACGGAAATTTTTTGATAATCGACAAATTAGACAGACTTTGATATATTTCCACTCTTTTCAGCCAACTGGCAGAAAAAAATCAAAACACGCCCCCTATTACCCAATTAGCAAAATTCGAAATTAATTTTTTCATCAAATAATTTCTTTATATCTGTAGACTTGCCACAGCAAATATTTTTTCAATACCTCTCCAAATATGTACTTGAGAGTTAAAAACATGCACTCGTCTAATTGATAGGCCTCGACCCTCCAACCTATGAATATTCATTAGTGGTCTTGTCTCGGCAGCAGTTAGATAGGCAAGATGATATAACATGACGTTGCCAATAGGGGTCTGTATCATCACACGGTACGTCGAAACTATTCACTCTTGTACAAGGAATAAATTTAGTGCTTTAATCACAACATGACTCATTGCCGTTACTGTGTATATCACCTGAAGAGGGCCAGTTAACCACCCTGTTCCTGCCTATGGTCCAACCTCGGTTTGTGTAACTCAGATGGAGTCTTAACAGAAGTGGTACCAAGTCTATAGACTGCATTTGAAAATTTATGTAAGAAAAGTCTGCCGCTCGCTGCAACTCCTCTTGATTTATGGCATTGACTTGCATGACACTCGTGACACTAGGAGCATAATCATACAGCTTTTCGTTCGTCGCATAAAATTGTTTTTGACCAGATAATTACACGAGTGTCATCGAAAATATAAAGGCAATCTGATGGGGAAAATTGCTACTGCAGGCGTCGTGGCCGTCGCCTAGTGATAGAAGAGCAGTGACCCTTTGAGGCCGAGCCGCAAAGTCAGCTGTCTATCATCGATGAAGTCGATTATGCACAACCAGAGCATCCTAGAACAAGTGTTATGTTGTTATTGTGGCAAACAACCACACCGCGGCAGACTTTAAAGAACCATGCCCTTATTTTCCTGTTACGGAGACCAGGGTGAATGTCTGAACACTTTACAAAAAATCGCTATCCAGATGTCGGCAAAATTGAATGATTTGTCTGTTTACCATTTTGTTCAAAAGAAAGAAAACGATCCTTCTTGACTATGTCTGTGTAACGCAATCATTCCAGTATCCTGTCTACGGCGTCCCAATCCTTACGGAGCAGATAACAATCACTATTTCCTCTCTCCGTTTTGTAAACATTCATAGCTAAGCTATTGGTCGCCATTGAATGGAACTCTTTCTTTGGGAGGCTGAATTCGATCTCGGGTCAGTGTAAGATGCGACCGGGATTAGGTGAAATGAATACGGACAATCGAATGAGCTGCACTACATTGGTAAATACAATCACGTGATGGACCCATGGCCACGATATTCGGAGATTTCTATCGGGCGCGTATAGAATATGGAAGGGAATGAATAACGGGTTATGGAGATGATGGATAGCCTTTTACAATCGGGCTTCTAACCACCTGCGGGTCACATTAGACCAAACGATATATCGATTTTTCCCAGATAGCCGGATAAAACTTGTTATGTCAATGTCCTTATGAATGATGGCCTAAAGAGTTTGTTCGATATGAATGCTGCTATTTCTGTAAAGCGAAAATGTGTTTTTAAAGCCAATGCCCCCTGGTCGTTCGAACTTTATATAGCTTAAAGTTTGATAGTCATGTCATTTGACCAGCTGATGAATGAAATCTTGAGGCGAGCGGGCGACGTGAATCTGCTGGTCATGAAAGGCTATTCCCCAAGCTGATATCGTTGATAACAAACCGACATAGTCTACGTATAAGAAAGCTTCCTCATTCGAAAGACTCGTGCCAGTCAGCTCTTCTTGCATGGATACAACGACAACAACGGTCCTTTAGGTAGCCTTATTTGCAAAATTACTTTTTGCACAAAATGAGGAAATTCTCCCCTGGCCTCAGTGTTAAGATACAAGCATCTCGAGCAGGTGGGGCATACATTAGCCTTAAGCACAATGTCGTTTTGTGTGTGTATGTCGCAACCAGTCCAATTTCGAAATTTTTACAGCTCCAAAAGACATGGTATCAACTTCGACAAGCACGAACCCTAAAAACACTACACGCCAATACAATACACGTCATCTGTGCACCTGTTGATTAAGCCAGGAATAAACGTGTTTTGGAGATCTGATCCGCCCTGACACGTACAAAAACTAGATCCGCTGTAAAACAGATCTAAAGTTTCCGGTTTATTTGTTGAAACTAAAAACGAAACGTGGTCCCCTCTAGCCCCTCTAATAATCTGTTCGTTAGTCATTACCTTCTTAGCGGTGAGTGAAGGCTTGCAAACCATCGGCGGACTTAGATAGATCAAAGAAGGACAAGGAGAAGAAACCACCTGTGTTCATGTTTTGTCAAAACGACAAAGAATCCTTTTATCTAGATAAGAGAGTCGATCAAGCTCGATATTAGGCAGCTTTTGCAACCACAACGAACAGCAGCGAGCTACGAACAACGAAGGTCTGTGGTGTCATCCAGAGCGGTGCTCATTCGTTTACGCGACACTCGTTAGTCATCGTTTTTAAGCACGAAATCGGTAATATTTCCCAAAAAGTCGTCGATAAAGTACACCCAATTTTTAAGTTCACAACAATATAGACTATGTGAGACAGGATCAGATGAAAATCGAGGTACATGCAGAAAAAAAGAAGTTAGCCGTGCCTGTGAATGTTTTTGAGGTCACGTTGAGAAATTGGTAATCAAAAACCAATACATGATTATTGACGTGGAAAACTTTTTTTTGATTCGTCTTCTGGTCAGGAGGGTTAACCACGCGCTGCCTGTAGCTCACGTCCTTCCCGTTTGCAGAGCTGGGAAAGCAGAAACGTCGGAATCTAGCGCTATCTTATGGATTATATTTCAGTACCACGTCCCTGACCAGAAAAACAGCAGACGGCTATTATATTGGAGAGAAAAAAGCGCCCACCATACGACACCTCCATTGGCGATACCAAATTACGATATTTCCCAATCACACTAAAAAATGAAAGTCATCTCTTCGTGTCACGAACACCATGCCAAAGTGCATCGCCTTTGTTTATTGTCAGCGTTACTTGCCTTTAGTGCTATATATCCCTGGTAATATCATATGACGTTAGTTTCTTCATCATACATGTAGTTATGTTCTCCCCTGCGACGAATCAAGATATTAGGTAACACAAAAAAGATTCTTTTGATCCTGAGTAACTCCCAAAATACATGTAGATATCTACTCCCCTTGGGCGAATCATGATACTAGGTAACGCGAAAAAGATGATATACTTTTGATCCTGAGTAACTCCCAAAATACATGTAGATATCTACTCCCCTTGGGCGAATCATGACACTAGGTAACGCGAAAAAGACGATATACTTTTGATCCTGAGTAACTCCCAAAATACATGTAGATATCTACTCCCCTTTGGCGAATCATGATATTAGGTAACACGAAAAAGATGATATACTTTTGATCCTGAGTAACTCCCAAAATATATGTAGATATCTACTCCCCTTGGGCGAATCATGATATTAGGTAACACGAAAAAGACGATATACTTTTGATCCTGAGTAACTCCCAAAATACAGGTAGATATCTACTCCCCTTGGGCGAATCATGATATTAGGTAACACGAAAAAGATTATATACTTTTGATCCTGAATAACTCCCAAAATACATGTAGATATCTACTCCCCTTGGGCGAATCATGATATTAGGTAACACGAAAAAGACGATATACTTTTGATCCTGAGTAACTCCCAAAATACATGTAGATATCTACTCCCCTTGGGCGAATCATGATACTAGGTAACACGAAAAAGATGATATACTTTTGATCCTGAGTAACTCCCAAAATACATGTAGATATTCTACTCCCCTTGGGCGAATCATGATACTAGGTAACACGAAAAAGATGATATACTTTTGATCCTGAATGATCCTGAGTAACTCCCAAAATACATGTAGATATCTACTCCCCTTGGGCGAATCATGATACTAGGTAACACGAAAAAGATGATATACTTTTGATCCTGAATAACTCCCAAAATACATGTAGATATCTACTCCCCTTGGGCGAATCATGATATTAGGTAACACGAAAAAGATGATATACTTTTGATCCTGAATAACTGCTTGACTTAATAATGTGTACTAAATTTCTGTGATGTGCAGCTGATAACAGTTCTTTTGACGCACATTTAGATCGATCTCGTGACTTTCACCAGTTATTGCGTAATAAGTATTTTCATTTTTCGATACTTCTGAAGCAGAGAAGGTTTTATCATTATTATTCGTCAATAAAACTCTCCGACCACGGTTATAAACTGCCCTTGATAGTTATGTTGTCCTGAAGAGGTCTCACGTGGAAGTTTGTCAGATTGACTAAGTCCTCCGTGATACGCCACATTCAGAACATAATACGTAACTAAACAATAACAAATGCAGTAGTTCAGTGGTCTGGACCCCGGTTGTTCAAAATATGCTTTGTCGATCTCTATCGCCGGCGTTAAGTTGCGTGAACTCCTTCAGTTCAGCCCTTTAGACAAACGTCAAGTTAACGCCAGCGTTAGTTATAAACTTGTTTTGAACCCACCGGGCCCTGGTTTAATTGGTTTCATCAACGATACCCAATTTTTCTTGTTTTGCTATTGAAATGTCGGAAAATGTAAAATAAATGCTTAGCGCGCAATAACTATGCAGCCACAAGTATTGACGCCAAAGAATGTGGAAACAAAACGTATTGATACCGCGTTCCTGCGGCGGACATGTGGCGACTATATGGAATCAAAATTATCAAAATCAAAATCATATGATCTGTTTCGTCTCGCCTTGTACATTCCCACTTTGAATATCTAAAACATTGAGCTGTGGGTCATCCTCCGGCAATGGCATGTCTTAAATAGTTTCAGTATATTAATGAATTTCTTGTTTCTAATTTCAAAGTCAACTTTCTAAGGATCGTCATTGTGGACAAAAATATTCAAATGAACTAGAGGATCCGAGAATACTTTTGGTCAGGGTAAATAGAGCGCTCATTATTGAAGACGTTAACCCTTCGGTGTCGTGGCAAGTATTCGGGTCGGACCATTCTTTATCGCGGATGTACATACATGACAACACGCGCAGTGATTAGTCCATATGGAATGCACGTGGTGATTGCGAGTTCATCGCTAGAAATAGCAATCATTGGTGCACCCTCCGAAGTGCTATTAATAAAACCAGCCTCACGCCTGGCTGCATAGAAAAGTATGTTAAATAACAGGGGGCGGCCGGGGCTTCCGTCTTCCCCTGCCAGTAGGCTGGATTGTCATTAACTTTCCCCATTCCAACTGTTTTTTTAGGGTACACACAGTATCTATGTCCAGCGTGCTCGAGACTGCACAGCGATCTCTGTATACTGTCTAGTGGTTTTATACAACGAGGAGACGACTGGCAGAGAGATAATAGCATTCCGCGAACTTACTATTTATAGCTCACAAGGTCATTTGCATAAGATATTGATGACGTTTTAGTCACGTGACAGTCGGACATCGACACTTATTTCTACGCATTTGAGCTTATTTCAAAGTCAATTATCTTTGACCCTGCATTGTTTTTAGCATGAATGATACCATAGAGTCAGAGAGAGAAATATTCAGAACAATTATGTAGTATTTCCATCACTCGGACATGTGCCAGATTGAATCTAACTGCCCTAGTTAGAAAGCCTGAATCAATTACGAAACCGCATGTTTGTCCGACATTGCCTGTAATTCAGCGATGGGGAAATAGAGGGCAGCAGCTGCAGTGACGTCATCTTCGCGGAATGCTATTCGTGAATATTACGTCTGTTTGGAGAATGGTCATGCGCTTGGAAAAGACAGACAATCGAATATGTCTATCGCATGTCTATCACGCCAATACAAAACCAATTACTAGAGTATTTCGTGTTTCTACAGCTGTGCTCTGTTCCTAATGGTTTATCTCGTATGTAAAGTAGCAAGCTGATACCAGACATCAAAGTAAGAGTTAATGACATGAAACAAATGAAGGATTAGTTTAGCTCTCAGTCGGTTGTTGACATCAAAGGGTTTAAAGGTAGTTGCGACGCTGAAGAAAATAAATTGCGATTAAGATTCATTTCATCTAAGACATATAAGCGTACCCCCTATATCAACAACCAAAACGACAAGGAATTCTCCTTACCTTTGTTTGCCTTTGTTGTTTCAGGCCTATCAACCCCTTTATAAGCTGTTTTCTGGGGGTCGATGTAATAAGGATTTGCACTGAAAACCGTTTGATAACGCACTAGAACTACAGGTTGCGAGTGGGCTTTGTTTACAGACAATAGACCATGTTTTGGTCGCGGCCTGAATAGCATTCCGCGAAGTTACTATATATAGCTCACACGGTCATTTGCATAAGATATTGATGACGTTTTAGTCACGTGACAGTCGGACATCGACACTTATTTCTACGCATTTGAGATTATTTCAAAGTCAATTATCTTTGACCCTGCATTGTTTTTAGCATGAATGATTCCATCGAGTCAGAGAGAGAAATATTCAGAACAATTATGTAGTATTTCCAACACTCGGACATGTGCCAGATTGAATCTAACTGCCCTAGTTAGAAAGCCTGAATCCGTTACGAAACCCGCATGTTTGTCTGACATTGCCTGTAATTCAGCGATGGGGAAATAGAGGGCAGCAGCTGCAGTGCCGTCATCTTCGCGGAATGCTATTAGTTACGAAGTAAAGGGCAAAATAACGGAATGCTATCCTTGATAAATTGAGCACCGGAGTGTTTTGGCGGATTAGGGGGCTTCCATGCATCTAAATTCTTTAGTCATCTGCAGGAGATGCTGTAGCTATTCCAAAATCGATCAAATTGGCTTTGGGTGCAATTAAAACACGCCAAACTAAACTATCGTAACTAAAACTGTTTCGGTTTCGAGAAACTGACGTAACGTTTCTGTCTTAACAATGCAATACACTGGTGACAGTCAGCGCCATAGTACACTACCAAGGGCGTCTTGGAGAAATAACATCTCCGAGGCTGAAAAAACAAGTCCTTAAATATTAAGGCAAAAAAATGATTTCTTAGCGTATATTGTTACATAATCAATTGCAGTTATTTACGACTTTGAAGTATTCTTACTTCAAAGAAAAACCGCTTTCTTGACGATGAAGAAAATCCGATTGTAATGAATTTGCAATAGATTTGGATTATGTCTGATGTAGATTACCTCATGGATCGAATAACAATCATTCTGGTTATGTAAGCATTGTTACTGAACGGGGAATAATATAGGCACAAGTTGAGTATCTGTATGAGAGCAGCTACCAGGAATGCCTGGAGGACGTGTTCCTCGATCGGCGACATTGCGGGCAGAGGATAGTTCAAAGGAGACTTAGCTCTCTGTAATAATGTCTTAAATGTAGTCTGCCGCAACCAGACGTGTACAGTATGTCCTTGAGGAGAGACATGACCATCGTGGTGGGGATGCAGCGTTGGTATGTCACGCAGTGCAGGCCCAAGTTTGACTCGGACTGTCCGGAGGTTCATTGGTCTTCTGAAGCTGTGTTTCTGATCGGTGTCTCATACAAATGGAGAGTTGTTCTTTGGCCGGGTTGTCCTTTGATGATGGCTGCTTGTTTGGGCTGTAAATGGTGTCGACGTGATTTGTCTTCTTCCTCTGTATCTTTTGGAGTGAGGTTGGGGTTGAGAAGAGACTATTATAGTTACTGATTGGCGTAGGACGCCCTTTTAAGGGTTTAGTGAGTTACCATATTTCACTTAAGTTTTAAAACTAAAAAGAAAAATGGGACATGAGAAGCAGACCAACTTTGTATAAAGCCCTGGCTGTCCAGCTTTTGATGAAATTTTATCTTTCCCTTTGCAACAATGCTGCACAGAGCAATGATCTGTCGGAAAAAAACATTAAAGTGGCCGAAAATGGTATTAAACAGCGTCGTTTTGTGTTTTCTCGGTCAGTGAAAATAGCAAGCTGAATATCCTCTTAAACATCCTGCAAAGTTACCCATAATCATCACGTTACCGGAAGTATGTTCACCCGTCGCGAAAACCAGACAAAGACTCGGAACTCGCCGTATCTCGGCGGACATATTGAATATATGACCGTTCAAATATCACGAATATTTGTACAGTAAAGTAAATAAATCGCCAACAAATTAAATGCATTCTTCTGACACGCACTTCATTCCTAAGATGGGTAATTTGAAGCATCCGTTACGTTACCTAGCAACGCCAAACTGTATAGTAGAAATCCTTGTTTTCCAAACTCTCCTTCCAGATGTTTTGGTAAACGATTATCTGATTCTGCATTTGATTGAAAATTTGCTGCAACAAAACCCTACATTGGACACTACTACGTGAAACATAAACATATGCGTGACAAGAGACTAATTTTTTTTGCAGCATGTTTTGGGGAAATGAATATTTCTACGCCAAACGGCTCGTTACCGTCCTTTAAATACAGCAATCATGACCAATAACTCAACAAAAATCTGTGACCACTTTCAACGATTGTTGACATTTGAGGCTGAGTTTAGGGTTCACGTTTCACTTCCCATGAGTTAACTGACTCAGGCTTGAAAACACGACCCGAGGGTGAAACATGACCTCGTGAATTGTATGTGACCCGCCCTTTGGAAATGACTTGTTCGTTCTTAATGTCATGCATAAAAAGTGAAAAGTAACACGTTACATGTAAAAGCCTGAGCTCACATAATCGCAGCCTAAAGAGGAATGAGATTTAGGCGTAGCTCTACCACGTACGATGCGCCATTACAAGTAGCGTAACACGGATGCTGATGTCTAACAGCTATGTAATGAATTTCGCGCGTGCTGCGAGGAGATTTGAGGTATAAAGGTTTCCAATCGTAGGGAGACCTACCACGGTCTCCAATCAATGAAAACGCAATTTTATTCGTCCGCGATTTTGCTCATGCATAGCTAATCGTGACCGGATGATTACCTTTGCGGTTGTTCAGGCAGGCAGCATGGGTAACAGCGTATTATGTAATCACCCGTCACCCCTTCCTGCCAAGACGACAACCAAAATTTGTTATGTTATGAATGAGCGATATCGCGTACAAAGGAATGATGTTTGTCTTTGATCGGACACCGCGGTTAAGAGGCGTTTTATCTATTTAATCGCCTTTCGCCATTAGGGCATTTCGTTTCGCGAATATTTACTCGCCTGAAAGTGGTCACGAGATCTAAATGTCGCGAGATGTGACGTGAATGATACGTTTAAAAATAACGGTTTTCGAACTTAATCACCCCCAACCCCTTCCGTTTGTCAGATTAACTGCGAATAAGATAACCAAAATTGTTTATTTGTTTATTTATTTACTCATAGGAACATCCGCAAGGGATGAATTATCATATACAGTTACATTAACAGATTTACTGTATAAAATGCACATACAAAACAAAACCATTGACAAATTAGTTTTGCATGAGCGAAATCGCATACGAATAAAAATAATTTTGTCTTTGGTCGGACTATGTGATTGTGAAGTGTTTATTGCAGCGTGTTTAACGATTTTTCAATTACCTGTTGGGCTAAGTCACGGTCCTGCTCGAAGCCGTCTTTGGTATGAAAAAAGGACACGCGTGTTCAAATTCCAAAGTCGATGCGTGAAAAATGATTACCGATTGTGTGACAAAGGGGTACTTTATGCGTTTGAGTCAATACTAATCGATTACCTTCAATCATCGCTTTTCGAGCGTTGTCCAATATTTACATGGCATTATCCAATAATTACTTTGGTTTCAATTTGACCAGCAACCTTTCTGGCCGCGGTTCATTGAATTGTAGCCGGAAAAACCTTTTGAAATGCTTTACTTTTTGTATGATTTTAACTGAGAATCTCGTAAAGATTGTATAATAGGCCTACACTGCACACGTTAACGATCGTAACTAAGAATCCTATTGGAAAGAAGTGAAGTGTTACCAATATTTCATTCAATTTGCCATCTTCCAACAAATATACCCCCCTCCCCCGGCGGGTCGGTTTTTGTCCACCCACAAAGGGTACCAGTAACGCCAAAAGCGCGTCAATGACGCCACATCCGAAAGAAGCGACATTATCTAATTCTCACACATGGCTGCCTCATTATGATTATTTTTCAGTCGCCTTTGTCAGGGTAATTGTGTCATTAAAATTTAAATCTCATTGCGGCTTATTTCATTACAACATCATTACGTTTATGGCCCTGGTTGGATTTGGCCCGACGACACCGGTGTGAAGGGGATAGTAGTCCTAGGGTTGATAGTCCGTGTAACAATAGCCCGCATTGCTAAATGTTTTGGTTAGGGTTAGCGGTACAATAGATCATGCTGCTTAATTGATCAAATACAATGCTACCGGACTATGACTCCAGGGGGACTATATCCGCTGTCACACCGGCATGTGGAAATAAGAGCCCCCCCCCCCCCCCCATCGACTGCCTGACGAATTCTTTTATCTCTGCCTTGAGAATGCCGAACCCCGATACAATCCTGTTTGGTTTGAGGCAAGGATCAATAAAAACAAATTCAAAGAAATCCGACCAGTAGTTTGCCCTCCAGAGCCCCAAACGATGCGGTCATGAATGGACTATAGGAAGAAATTGTGTCGATCATGGAATAGACACGTGAGTTCTCTCGCAGGGCGGCATTGGCTTGTACTGGTAAAGATTCGCGTAGATAAATATGTCAGCTAATTAAAAATTAATCAGGTAAAGATTCGCAAAGATAAATATGTCAGCTAATTAACCCAATAAACAACATCGATTAGTTACAGTTAATTAAGCGTCAGTAATCAATGGTCTGTATTTTCTGCCGGTGGTGCGATTCATGCAGTTTGTGAAATGAAGAATGAGATGTATGGTTGGTCGACGGTGCCTAAGGGTTATTTAGCCTGGTGTGAAAGGAGATAAGAGTCCTGTATGGTTCTGAAGTCCTGTATGGTCCTTGGGGCTGAAATGTTGGCCAAAACCTCGGCTTCGATCGCCTTGGTTTCGGTCAACAGTTAAGCTCCGCCCTCGCGGTTTTGGTGAGACAATCAATACCTCCTTTTCGGTATCAATTCCTTAAACTAAACATGGAACAAGTTACGCACAGAAAAAAATATTCGGCAATTATCAAGAACTTAAGCAGACAATGATGTCTTCCTAATGCGCATATCCGTGATGCTGAATATGAAATAATGCAACGGAGAACAACTAAGCCAATTAAAATAGCGACAGGTACCGTTTGCATGCGATGATTCAATAAATCAAAACGGTTATTGCCTCATTAGCAGAGCTGATTAGTACAATTCTCATCAATATTCAACTTTAGTATCTGTGATTAAAAAATGCCTGGCGAATGTGCGCAATTTGGTTGTAGAAATGAGCTTACATTTTTGGATGATGCATACGTGTGCCAAATCAAGTATTAGCTGTTGCACTTTGTAATGACAATTATAATAACTTTATTTACATAAGCCTGCAGTGAATAAAATATATTCACGTACATGAATTATGAGATGGCTAAGGGCACTGCGTAGAGGAAGGGTGAAAAAATTATGTAGATTATAGAATATGAGGTTTTTTTGTTATCGTTTCGCCCCTTATGAAAGAGCCACCCCAATATGGCTGATGAGACGATATTGGCTCTCACACTCCTATTTCAAGTGCCAGGCGCCTGACGACCAGTTTGTAGCCCTAGCCTATAGTTATTTAGCTAACAGTTAAATAACATGTTGCATCGGAATAAGTTGCCGATGGGGCTCGAACCTTCTACCTTCCGTTCACGAGGCTGACCTCTTTGGGCACTTAGCATCAGGATCTGTGAAAGTGTCAACCTATCTCTCCGCAGCTGAATCAAGAACAATAAAAACTCCTTCATACATTTACCATTGCTGCGAACGAATGCGCTTAATGTCCTTGATACCAAATCTTATTCACCTGAACGAGAAAATTATAAACTGCTAAAAGATAGACTGCCAATGCCAAACTGTAGTTCAAGCACCAGCGTACATTCCGGCTACAAGACTGTCCTCTGCACCAGGATTTACGGAATGAATTCTGGCCCGCATACACCAATGTCGAGGAAGAACTGGTGGAAACGCATGCAGCATGACCTCGAAACGACAGGCCGCTTCTTCTCCCCACTTGACTGAAGTTATTGTTTTGGCAGGTTGAACTGCGTAATACCAAGTGCTGCTTGAAGCACTAATGCCCTTGCTATCGCTCCTCGCGATCAATGCTGGGAAAGCATTAGTTGACAACAAGCAATCGGTCAGATAAAACAAACAAAAACCAGAGAGACGTCGGTTCGCCCTGTCGCTAAACATGATCGATGGCGTGATGAAATGTGTTATCAGGGGATGAAGTTTTATCTGCGGAGCACGAACTTAGACTCGCTGCGGGTTTGTCCAAATATGCCGAGAAGTAGAAAAAAAGTTAAGAGCAAATGTGCGGAAGCGATCATGATAGATGGAAGGGTGATAACATTTTCTATTTCGCCTCAACCCTTTCCAAGGTTTTCACAGCCCGTAAAAACGGAATTTTGAGGATATTTGCTAAGCGGCAAAATTACCCTTAGCCGCCTTAACCGGTCAATGCCATCCTAAATTTCATTCAATATCCTTCACAACTGATACAATCGATGATGTAACAAAATTTGCATCGTTCGCTGCGCATTTGACGGAGTGCCGTTCAACTCAATCAAGCAAATCAATCAGATTCCGAAAAGCGTTCAACTCGAGTAGCCCAGATTACGACGAAAGGGCGAATTGGCCTTTCTTACGCGAATCATCATCCAAATATAAGCGACCTCTCTTGCCCCTTTGCTAAGAATACCAATAATCATGGCAGCGTATTGATTAACTATCAAATAATGGACAGTAGTTTATGAACTCGGGTGCTTGGATGATTTGTCGCGCTTCCGTGATTTTCTTTGAAGGAGGCTCGGATTAAACAATGAACGGTGGGAGTGGTGCCGTCACTCCCGATAGGGGAAGATTCCTGTGACAGCTATCGCACTGGAAGTTACTACGTTCGATTTGCCTCGACGGAACACGATATAATCGGGCCATGTTTTCGTTATACAAGGCCTCCATTACCCTATTTTGCCCCTTACGCCGCAGAATAAAGAATTCAGGCCTAGTCCATACACGGTCTATTGTCTTCAAACAAAGCACACTTGGACCTAGGCCTAAATTCCCGTTGTTCTACTCTCTTATCAGTACGTTATTTTGCCCCTCGCCTCGCAGTTAAACGAATGCATGCCAAGAGTTATCAGGGTAAGTTTTGATATCATCGATCCCCACGAAGCAGCTTCATAGGGGTCGCTTGGCCTCAACCGGCAGAGGCAAATAAACGATGTGTCCAGCTGGCACCCTTGTCCTGTATATTAGTTAAATAAGCATGACCAATTTCCATTGTTTTCCGCTCTGAGGATAACAGATTCTCGTGTTTTTGGTGATATGTATTTTGCAAGAACCACCAGACCTTTACTTCGAGTCTAAATATCCACAACCACAATGACCTAAGTACTTATGATTGTGCCTTACATTCAATAAAACCCCTACAGTACGACCACATTCAATTCGCTTTACCAACAACGTGGTACCTCACATGCAACATTCTACGAAGTATACCGTCACCCAGCTTCTTCGGTAAGCGACGAGAGGGCCAATACCATCTTTACTTCTTAGCGTAAACACTGCTGACACTGATCATGTTTGATCATATAAACTCGTCTTTGAGGTCGGTGTTTGTGACTTACAAGTTGGAGACAAGCGCCACGTTATCATGTTTAAGATGTCAGGTGCACTATCCATGTGGCAGGCGGGGTCAAAGAACTTACAAACATCAAGGTGATTTCGTCCTGATTTGCTTGAATCTTGTTGCTTCAGACTCTGCATTTTGCTTTGTCTATTGTAAACCGCAAATATCTCGCATCGCTCTATTTTAGAGAACATATCTTTATTTGTCATTTTGCTAGCTTAGGCGAAACACGTTTCAGGGGGACCATGATACTTTGCGTTAATGACACTCAGAACAGCCGTTCAGTTTGTATATACGGATCGGAATTCTTCGTCCCGCAAAAGAAAAAAGGAACAACATTCTGCGGCGATGCTTTCGGGAACTAGACAGTTCGATTTAAAATATTTTGCACTTACCGTAAAATCGGTTTGATCTTAGTATGATAAAAATTACTTAGAAATAATATTTATGCCACCTGTTTTATTTTATTGAAAGTCACTGAATTCGGAAGATATCGGCACAATCCAGCTCTAAAGTAATTATCCGGCAGAGGCCTCTGGTCAGCGCATTATAAAGTCTTCCATGAATGTTTGTTTTAACACATAGAGCAGGTTATTAAATCAAATCGTGTAAAGCGATTTTGGGCCTAAATGGGTGATAAAAGTATTGAAATGATGACAAAAATCACGATTTTAATTTGGCGGATTAAAAAAAAAAATTCGGTCGGATTTTCCAAATCAAAAATATTTTCGCGAGTTTTATTTTGGCGAATGATGGTTATCCGCGAAATCTGCGAAAATGAAATGCAATTTTTTTAGTAGTTTAGTGTATTCTGCTATGTGTGTTTGATGGATTTGCCACTAGGGGAAATAATGATAATACCGACCACAATGGAACTTGTTTCCCAGGACAAAAACAGTGAGTGTGCACTACTGCTGACGAAGAATGGATTATGTGAGCAACCACATCCAGTCGTGTCGTGTTATAATCAACAATGCATCGAATGACTAATTGACGCATGTAGCGCAACAATTTGTCAACACTTTATCGCAATAACATGACAATAACATCATCCATCAAATTGCCGGTGGTCGCAGCAGTGATTAACAACTCGGCGGCGTTTCAAACTGTCAGTATCTATTAATCAGACACGCTCAGCAATCAATAAACGCCATTCCAAAACGCTACGGCCATCACGCACAACGTCATTGCGACATTCCAACTTTCTTTCACGACATCGTATTCCAATTTACGGCAGTACATTACCCACAAAGCATTGCGTGATATTATTGTTGACCTTAGCATTCTCCATTTGATGCCATGAATAGGAAAAATACCTCCATCAAACATCATTGCCGGTAAACACCAATTGGTGAATTGAGCTTCAGCGCCTTTGATTCAACAAATGACGGTAATAACACAGCTTTTGTTTACCTTAGTTACGCTGATCATAAAGGGGAGGTTTTCGAAATTTGTTTGACTGGGTTCTTATTAGGAGTGTACTTGGTCTAATTTCGATCGTTCAAACGAATGATAAGCAGCGATGATCAGTAAGAAGTCGATGTGACTGAGCATAAAACGATTATTGGCGTTTGTGCAAGGTTTTTGGAATTCATTATTGTTTGGATGCATTATAATGAAATGCAATACCAAGAAAAATGCAACTTAATCCAAGTTGGCGTTGTTTGCCAATATGCAGTGTTACCAAAGAAATACAAGCGAACCGAAAACAAACATCTCTTCCATGGTTTTTTGTTGAGATGAAATATGGAATTAGAAGTTAGTGCAGTTTTAACGAATTTTTGCGATGCAACAGAAGGCCTTTTTGTCTTGCCCACTTCATGTTGAGCATACTGCAGTAGGGTGGTTGCGATATTGGTCTATTGCAGATCCGCCACCTAGCAGCAATAGATCGAACTTTCTTATCCCCAATAGTGCTATACATATCCACCAATCATTAGAAACAACGCTTAGGGGGTTGCTGAGTATTTGATTGCTGGTTTGTTCTTGATTGACGATAGTCTGTCTGAATCTCGGGGGATCTCGCGTTATCTGTTATTGATCGTGAACACGCCGAGAGCAGATCGGAATTGCTTGGTGTGATTCGGCTAACTTCGGGATGATTGCTGCATGATTCAGCTAACTTCGGGCATGGTCGGTTTCATCTTGCCCTTAATGTACACACGTGAAGGCGGGGTTTTTTTTACCACGACAATCGCTTTGGGAGGCGTGTGGCGCTTGTAACACACTCACTGAGAAAGTTACTTGGGGATGAGATAGCTGCCACACGTGATCCGATTCTTTACCAGTTTGGTCCAAAGCGAGGCGATACCACCAATTCGCTTGTTGTCTGTTAGAAACAAATCGAGCATGTTCCAGTTTCTTCTATGCTATTCAGAAACAAAAAGTTATCAGTAAGTTTTCCTCTCCCTTGGCCAGGAATAACAACAACGCCAATCTTCCTTCTTAATCGTCCTTTTGTTCCCAAACGATAATCATTCAAGCGTGGGCCTAATCCCTCAACACCTAGCTTAGCTTCACAATGGAGACTGAGCTGTACCACCGATACGCTGCTCTCCCTATTACAGACAGCTGTAGTATTAATTCTATTTTGGACGGTGAAATTTTATATGCCATTCCTCATCATGTGAACGCACTTTCAATGCTACAGCAATGTCTGGATGATAAAAACCAACAACATATATAGTATATTATGTTTCTACAATGCCTCAGTTTTGGCAAAGAATCACCGATGGAACATTTAAAGATCGAAAGAAAGCAAAACTCATTGATATCGTCAAAATTCTTACCACGCATTTGCCGCATGAATACCGAGGAGTCTTCTTCCCCTTGGCAAAATACTGCAGATACGACAATTCAGGCTCCAAATCATCTTGAAAACAGTTCCCACACAAATCACTACACGCCTTTACAGTTAGAGCAACGCCATGGTAGTCATCAAAACTAGAAGCTGTCAACTTGCTTTCCCGGCGAAAGAAAAAACAATCTTGGTTGAGTGGTTCCACTCATCAGGAATTGCGCAGACATTCCTACAGTTACATCACTCAGATTACCCCGACCGCTCCCCTATCATTATTTTATCCCCGACTCAAATTACCCCGACCGTTATTTTTCCCATGTTGCTCATCGTTTAATGTGAGACAATTCGAATTGGTGACGAAACACACACGTGTGGTGTCCTAATAGAAATTGATCGGGGAGCCTCTTGTTGATAGTTTAGTTTTTCTGTTCACTGAAGATAGGTTTCGACAACTCAACTGGATGAAACGAGATGCCTTCGGTTGAATTGTTTAAAGATTTCGCCTTTTTCACCTTTTTAGAGAATCCCAGAGAATGTTTTTATGTCAACTGTCGTAAAAATCAGGCAACAAAGATAGGAGAATGTGGTCGTAGGCTGTGTGCTTTTCATAACGTCCATTGCGTTCAGTGAGTGTTGGGTTACTCGTCGTTCAAGCATCTTGATGCTGATTGGCCGGCATTAAAGACTCGCTGTTTCATGGCATTTCTGACAACCGTCAACGTGATATCGTGATACCTCTCAAATTTCTCCCAATTTCCCAAACAGAACCCAGAGATTACGCTCGTTATGTTTTTTGTCTTCTATCAGACATGTTTTACCTGACATCCATTGTTCTGAAATGCCTTTGTAAAGGCCCATTACGATGATTCTGGTCGTCGAGGGAATTGATCTTCTTTAGGGTACTTTAGCTGCTGCTGTTTAGGCCGGCCCATAAGCCGAGATACGTGCGACCCATCATTAACAAAAGTATCTTATTTTACGATTACATTCTAATTTTTATGCTAGAAGGTTTTTTTAGTCGATGAATGCGATTTGAAGCCTGCAGTTAAAAAAACTTCTCGGTTATGCGTACGACAGTACAAACCCAAGCCAAAACATTCTGAAAAAATCTTCACAGACTATATTTGTTGATATCTGTAACCCGCCTTTCCCAAGAAAACAGAACAGAATTCGGCGGTTATTGGTTTCTTTATGTCTATTGTCTGGGTTGACTTTCTTGTTTTGGCAGATCGTTCTCATGTCTGAGCTAAGAACATTGCCCACTCAATCAATCAATCAATCAATCAACAATGTCTTATAGAGCGCCAAACTCCAGGTAAACCTGCTCAAGGCGCTACCTCCCCACCAAGAAATGCTTCCTCGAACAGCCAGGATTTTGAACAGCCAGGATTTCAGGAGTCGTTTAAAAGCAAGCACTCAATACGGTCAATAAACATCATGCCATTGTTTTTTTCACGAGATCATCAGATTCCATACACACTTGGTGAAAATCTAAATGTTTTCCCGTTGCATTAAATGCGCATGAAGCCACTTTTAAAAATGTCATTCTATCATCGGGCTATAAAAAATAAATGGTTTTGCTGTCAAGTTAGAAAAGAAAGGGACATCCTATCTTGTCTGGGTAAGGTATATGTTCGCCACTGATCTTTTACCAGGAAAACATGTTGCTTCCAGTAAACAGATGGGACAAGAACGATTTTTATAATGTTTTTTTTTCATGGATCGTAGGTATCAAGGCTCCCCAACTGTGGAACTCTCTAAGCTGTAATCTGCGGGACGCTCAGTCACTCCTTGCTTTCAGGAACACTCTAAAGACGGTCCTATTTCAGAAGTACTTTGCTCGCTAGGGGGCGCACTCGAACAGTTTAATTGCTGGATTTGAGCGCCTTACAAGTTTTTATTGTATTGTATTGTAAGGAAGTCCTGGCCTTTCTCAGACTTTTTGAATGCAACTTTGCCCCTTTAACTGCGGCGGGTAAATCATGAACTGATCCATAAACAGCGTCGCTGAGACTACTGATGTGGTATTTAGTGAAGGCGATGGAAAAGAAAAAGGCTATGCTGGGTCGATGTCTTGTTGTAAGGACATGAAAACTAGTTATGTCTTACCTTAGCTGCAAACTAAATCATATACTGTTTCCTGACAGGGGTGCTAAAGGTGTACCAAAGTAGAATTTAGCGAGGAAAGAGGCAGACAAAGGCTGTACTAGTAACGGTGTCTATGTGTCTAGCCCACCAGGCGTGAAGACGGTAAATCTGAAGACACAGTGCAGTGATCACGGTAACACTAAAACGCAGCGATCAATTCGAACCCTGGACAGTGGTCACCACTAATAGATTTAATTTGAAGTCCTTGGTGAATTGGCGTTAAATCCTGACCAAAGAAAAAACTACTTCGCCTGATTCAATCATTTGATGCCAACATTTTGCAGGAACGACATCGACAATACCGCTGGTAAAGTTATTTCACCTTTAGCTTACTCTTATGGCCTCATTATCAAAGATTGCTTTCAAGGTGGGAAGAAGCCACCTTTTGCCGATCGCACCACCTGATCACCGCTGTCATTATCGACAAAACAACCTTCAAAGAAGACCAACGACGCAAGTAGACCACCAAGACTGAACAATTTTCGTCGGCTCACGGGGTCCGAAAGCAATTGAAAAACTAATGGGAATGACACACAGCCCGCTGTCAGGACGGACGCATCGGCACTGTACTATTTTCCCATGTAATGTATATGCCTGAAGCTTCAAGCAGATTTGTAGATCTGGATTTCAAAGTATCTCCTGGAAGATATATCCTACCCAAGTTACGCTCGCAGATTATATTATTGGTCTGTAGGCATGATTGATAGGGACCCAATGCTTCACTATCAGCGAATATTATAATCATTTGTCCTCGGGACACTGTCGAACCTACGACAGCTTTTCCCATCACACCGGCGAGGATTTCAACGAATTAGCAATTCCTCCGCTCGCTCGTCCTTCGAATAATGCCGTTCTTTCTGAGTGCTTGTATGTCAGAGCAGGAGAATGAAAATCCTACACAGGGGGTGCATGTGTTTATCCTGTTAATTTGTTGACTAAATTGCGCAAGATATCATAAATGAAACACGAATCCAAAAGAAAGATGTATTTAATATGCAAAACGGACGTTAACCATGTCAACTTCTTTGAAAATTGACTTGGTTCGGTGTAATGTTTTTAATTGTTTCCGCTTCTTAGAATTTCCCGTCATTATTTGGGAGCGCTGCCTTAGTACGACACATCCCTCCGTTTCCTCTTATTGAAAAGTCATGGTTTCTCCAGTCCATATTACAGGGAGACACTGAAGTTTGAGTGACAACCAAAGACGTTACACCAGTCCATAATGTGCCAACATATAATCCAAACTAATCAAGTCCGTGCTTCTTCCGAAAAATAAGGAAGACTTATAGTTGAATATTTTCATTACGTTCAACAGCCCCTTAAGCCCGCAGCACACTAGCCGCCAACTTTGGCGACAAGAAGCGTTCAGCTGACGCCTCTCGACGCCAAAGTTGGCGGCCAGTGGATCTCGGTCAGAGCACACCTGCCCAGAATCGGCGTCCAGTAGCGTCTTTTCCGCCACTTTAGGCTGCCATTTTGAAATCATGTGACATCAAGACGCAAGCTGATTGGCCATAGCCTCGCCGCCGACGCCAAGTCAGGCGGCCATCCGTAGCACACCTGGCTTCTTCTTGCGTTCAAACGCGGCGACACGCGTCAAAAATCAAACATGTTAGATATTTGGCGTTTAGTTTCGGCAAGTGGCGTCAAGTCGCGTTCGCCGACGCCGTTCGTAGCAGACTAGGGATTTTTCAGGCGTTCAGGACTATTGCGGCAAAAAACGCCAGTGAACGCCGAAGTTGGCAGCTAGTGTGCTGCGAGCGTTATACCTCGCAGTAAAAAACTTCAGACCTAGCCCAATACGCGGTCTATTGTCTTCAAACAAAGCCCACTCGCACCTACATGTAAGCCTAAGTTCCCATTGTTCTTCTCAAAGGGTTTCAGGGCAAATCTTTATCACACCTTCCCCGATGAAACGTGTTTCAGGTGGGTCAATATAGGCCCAAACTGGTTAACATGGTAAAGGCAAATAAACGTTATGTCCAACAGTTCAAATATCAATTTTTCTGAGATCAAAATCATTTTAGTTTTATCTTTTTTACATGAGAAGCCACAACACGCTTCAGTTGAGAAAAATATTCTCACCTGATGATGAAACCACTTAGCAAAAAAATGACGCGTCAATTTCTTAAATTTCCTTACAATTGGTTTTGATCCCAGACGTTTAGAGAGTAGAGTTTGGTATTTTTGCTATAAATCATGCCAACATTAGTTCAGATGACTAAAATTGAATGCTCAGTCAACACAAGATGTATTTTTGATGCACGAGTAACCTGTGTAAACTTGACATGACACGGACACGATTTCAATTGAATAAGGCACTGAATTATTGCAAATGTGCGGAGGCGGTGAAAATGTCACGCAGGATTTTGAAAATTTGAAAAAGCACGAATGCAGGGATTTTCTTGCTTTATCGCAATTGGCATGATTGGGTTAAATTACGAAAGAGGCTTAACATTGTCGTTCTTTTTTATTTGAGTGCAATTTATTATATTCGTCGCGTATCTGCTTATTTATTTTGAATTCTAGCGGAGTCGCTCTACTCGACGATAGACGTGATTTATCCAATAGGTCTTCTTCTTCGAGCCCGTTTTGGATACACTCACCAGTCAAGCGAGGCTTCCCGAACAGCAAGATTTCGCCAATTTGGGCGACAACCCCCTCGAAAGACCCCAATTCAATCATGCCATGGAGGGATGTTTCATGAAAGTATCTAGAACTTGCTGTGCCGACACGAGGCGAATGTGGACTGCATTGTATAAAAAAGTGCGATATCTCTTTTTGGCACAGTCCTATTTTCAGAAATGACTCCGGTTGAATTGAGATAGGGGTCAGGATCTCAGACAAGGCAGTAGCGGAATCGGCGGTGCCCAGACAAAATAGCTCGTTAGCGCGATAACTCACCGTTCAAAGATCCTTGCCTGTTAGGCCAACTTGAATTGGCAAAACAAACGCAATACCTAATCAAGATACGACAAAATCCAGTTCCCCAATGCGTTCCAATTCATTGGTTGTTTTGACTAGACTCAGAGTAACTGACCTTATAAAGATTACATTGGAGTATTTCGATCAAAACGACGCAAATCAAATAAGGAACACAAGACAGACTAGGGGGTTGCCTCAGAATGCATTTTGTTCAAACAAAGACCTGAAAGATAGTCCTAGGGAGAGAAAGAAAGGCAAATAGAATAAAAAATCGTATTATATACGGAAATCACGGAGTTGTATCAGGATCAAAGTAGAATATGTGCCAAAAAAATGAACGGAATCGGATAAGGAATATCTTAAACAAATCTGAAATCATAAAATAACTTTTTTCCTTGCATTGCGTTTGTTCTGGGTTTTTTGTTGGCGTTTATCAGAAGTAAGCGTCTTTTGTTGCAGGCTTGGCTGATACGTATGGTGTTTTTATCGTTATCCTGGCGTTTAAAAAATGACAAGACGCTTATCTCTGGATTGTACTGTTGCATATATACACGTGAGCAGAAAATTGTCGTGATTCTGTTCGTTGCCATGTCTATTACGTTTATACGTATTTGCCCTTGTCGATTTAGACCTCGATCCATTTGAAAGCCGTTTCGTGGGGGTCGTTGTTGACAAAATTTGCTCTGGTAGCCCTTTGATAAGACGGTAGAACAATGGGAATTTAGGCCAAGGTGCGAGCGGGCTTTGTTTGAAGACTATAGACGGTGTATAGGCCCAGGCCTGAATTCTTTTAAATGCGAGGTAAGGGGCAAAATAACATAATGTCATCACATGCAAATGAGAATTGTGACCATGCATCATGTCTTTTGTTTAATGTAAGATTAGAGCTCGCACTCGTATCTAGGCAACAACACGAAATTCAATCTGAAGTTGTGCATCTGCTCCTAAAAAGGCAGATAACCTTGGCAACGGGTTAGACAAACACAAATTGATTTACCCCCCCCCCCCCCACCCCCTCGTAATTACGCACTGATTTGGTATATAGTTTCGCACGTAAAGGCAATCTCTAAAATAAATTGGAAAACCACTAACAAAACGACTCTCGGATAAAGTGGTTTGTACAATGTCTGATTTTTTTATCAGCATATCGTGGTCGCATATATGATTCAATATTTGGTTTGAATTACTTTAGGAGGACGCATGTGACTAGTTTTTGCTTTTTGAAAAATGCTGGTGTCTGTTCATAAACTTGGGAGTATGAAGGAGTTTTCGAAAAGCGTTAAAACTCCTTGAACCGTGTGTTACACACGAGGGACTTCTCACCAACTTAGTTGGAATTTTAATTCATAACAGGAATCCAGACCAGGTAACTGATACTTTGCCCGATTGGTTGGAGTTGCTGGCTGCACTACCGACTTGTTCTATTTCTCGACGACATCTTTTGTTTATATAAGGATTTTTTTGTTTATATAAGGAGTGTGGGGGAGAATTTTCCCCGTGTGATTCAGTCAACAACATAGTTGGGCCATATTTTGACTCTTTATCTTTATAGGCGCCATAGCCGCCAAGGCTGTACCTTCTCATAATCCACGATTTTGCCCAAAACCTCCTATTATCCCATCGATTTCTCCTTTTCCTCTTTTCACTGATACTTTTTACAATAATAATAGATCTTCTTTTTCTTCCTCTCATTGTACACAACAAAATCATTGGCAGCCATTGCACTCAGCCTTGACCAAGGTTTTGGCCTAAATATAGTGCAGGACCTTAATATTGCTGGGATTATGTCTTTCGTGTGAGTGGGTGAACGACTCTCAACTTCCAGTCACCTGTGCACCTGTTCTTAATTTTAAAACCAACTAAGTTGGTGAGAAATCCCTCGTGTGTAACGGGAGATTCTTAAAGAATTATCTCAGTCAGAAGTTAAAGTGGAAGTAACTTTAGGGAGAATAAGCCAAAACACGTATCACTGAATAATCTGCACAGTCTCATCAAAGTGAATAATGGTATTTTATTGATTCCGACCAATTAGAGTCAAGATCTGACGCCCGATGAATCGTCATGTTAATCAAACACTGATTCATCATCGCAGCAAGTGTCACGATCTATTGGGTAAATTAACGCATTTGACGGGCGGAGATTCAACGAAGATAGCCCATCGTGAACTGTTGACGTGATTTACGAAGATAGCCCATAATGAAGCGTTGCGATTTGGAAGATAATTGAAAATGTGTGGTAGATAACTAAAGTGCTTGTTAATGAAGTGCAGTGTAGCCCCAGGTCAAAGGTCCAAGTGAAATTCTCATCAATATATTATTCTGTTTTTGTTAGCATAAACATGTACAGTTTCAAGAAAAAGATCACATGTTTTGAATAAATCCAATAATATTGGTGATCAATTTACCAAACTTCGGCAAAAAAAAGCTGAAATCAATATATTTTGTACTCGATAATTTGATATCGTTACCTACATTAGATATTTTGTTATAAGCATTTACACTCATTTGACACTTTGCAGCCAAGCAGGTTTTATTGTGTGTCATTGGTCATAAATCAAACTCTTAAATCACAGTCATAGTCCACCGTGATTGGTTATTTTAATGTTCTGAGGGTGGTGACATGGACGTTTGCTCAATCTTTGTCACTCAGATCATTATCATCATAGATAGTGAAAGTGGGTTTTAACCCTTTCGGGTCTTCAACTTGAACAGTTTATGTGACTGCAGTGCTTTACTTAAGGTAGAGCCAAGCAAGACCACAATTATGATAAACAACAGACATAAATTATAAGAGATACATTGAAAAAGATGCTAGATGGTGTTCTTATCGTACAAAATTACGCCATTCCTTGTTCAAAATCCGAAATCATTCTATCTCATCATATCAACACCTGACTGCACCAGCCACCGATTCGAATCTTGTCAGATTTATATGGCACCTGATTCGTTTGAACAATAAATATTGACGAAATTTGCAATCAATCATTGATTATTATCTCGTAGTGTCATCTTGTCAGATGATATTAATTTATTGATGCTTAATTTGGTGGAGGGACCGATGATTGCGAACCTCAAGGTGCCGCTTGTTACGTGGGATTCGAAATGATGAATAGTTCAGAATTGAAAATTCAAACTCGGTGATTATCAATATAAAACAGCATTTGAAAAGGTGAAAGATGAATGTCGCGGGATAACATCAGACTTCAGATCAGTGCAGTTTGAAGACAAAAAGGAATTGTTGACAAGAGCAGAGAGTGTTGCCGTATATCATTAAAATCATGCATCAATAATAATTATGAGACTTTAGCGCTAAATCCAACTGGTTTCAGTCGCTCAAAGCGCTTCACATTATTACCCCTAGCTATTGGCCTGTACATTCGTGGTTCAAGCTCTACTCTCTCGCAGTATTACAGGTCCGAGCTACAGCTATACAGCGTTCAGGACTAACATTCATAGTTTGCCATCTCTGCCAGCTAGGCACCCATTTACTCCTGGGTGGAGAGAAGCAAGTAGGGTTAAGTGCCTTGCTCAAAGACACAAAGACTTTCCGAGCATCGAACCCACGACCAA
The DNA here is from genome assembly GCF_910592395.1 of Lineus longissimus. Lineage (NCBI taxonomy): Eukaryota > Metazoa > Nemertea > Pilidiophora > Heteronemertea > Lineidae > Lineus > Lineus longissimus. Next base: position 2,408,851 of record NC_088319.1, on the reverse strand, counting down.
TGGTGAATACGGTACAAATATGTTCTCTGAGCAGAACAGCCACCTTAAATTGCCCCTCTATTTTTTTTCCTTTTTCCCAAATCTCCATTTTTTTTAATTATTTTCTTATGTCGTTTATCCACCAGCAAGGACTTAAGTCATTAATTTCTTGGTCTGCGCTTTGCTAACCCCAACCGGCCGATGATCGGGAATAAGAATTGAAAATCAGAATTAAGTAGAACTTGAATTTAAAAGATAATATCAGCAAATTCCAACTTGGTCTCGAATTGAAAATGAAAAGAAATGTTATGCAGAATCATTTATATTGCAATTCCAACACCCAGCACTATCGAAATCAGAAAACTTGGCGAAATTTATAAAGTTTTAATCAGGAAATCCCGTCCGATTGCAATCAATCTAGTTTTATTCAGTTCGATCAAAAATGATAAATTGAATTGCATTTAAAACCATGAAATGTTTAACATCGGTTATCAATCCCGAAGCAAATAAACAAAATACCACCGGCCACCGTAGCTAAGTCTTATCGGGGATCAACTCGAACAAGTTTAGAAAGCAACAGCTGGGGCCACTGGATTTCGCCCGTGCCTCGGGATACTCCGTAAACCTTTGGGTGCCTTCGTACGTACTGGCGGATGATCTGGTTTGAAATGAATCGAATCTTTTGACTAGCAAATCTACCCGGGACGCGGACAAATCTATGTTGACACGCTGAATCGAACTGACGGCTCTTGCCTTGGGTGATACCCGACATTCCTCCGAAGCGACTGTCAAACTTGCGTTGTTCACCTATTTATAAACTTGGACGTGAGAAACACCATATTTTCAATTTTGATTTCCTTCCCTCTAGATATTGTTTTAAGACGCCTTAGGATTTTCCGCTGAAGCCTCGGGATATAAGGGATACTATCAGTTGATCCGCCAAGGTCTTTTGATAGCCTGAGGGTCCGAATCTATCAATATATTGACAATATAAATCCGCTGAGCAGCTTAGCGTGCGGGAAGCAAGTTTGTCAGGAGCAGGGCGATTTATGTGTGGCTTTAGGCTATTGCTTCGGGACTAATTAGTGACGTGACATGATATTAGTTTAATGACATGAGATCGTCAACACGGAGTCTGCAGTCAACTGCATTGTCTTTTGAGAGAGAAGAAAATGTTCTTTTCAGTTTCCAGATCGGTCCCTTCAGAGGATTTAGGACCAGATTTCTTAGGTGAATGTGTCCCTCTCACTGGACGCCTCCGTCACTTTATTGATTTGTCTAAATATGAACTCAAAAATTTTGATGAGTTTCCCTGGCTTTCCCACGACTTCGGACATCCATCTGATAAATTTCAGAAGTCCTTTGGGGTTTTCTGCAGCATTTTCTAATCCAGACACGGTTCTTCAAAATAAATAACTGATAGACATATTGATTTTTTTACTTCATCCAGAGATAACGAAAATCTGTTCCGGATTTAACTTTCGGAATTAAATGACCAAGTAGAATGTTATGTTTGCTTGCAGATAAATTTGGATTATGTCGATTTGAGCACAGTATATTGATTGATAAGTTCGATACTCACTCCATATTGATCTGCTTTTGCAGTGAAACATGTAACCGAGGCCATGGTATTGCAGATTTACGTTATCGTCGGATTTTTAAATCATATGAAGCAGCTGTATAGCATATTGGGAGGTGCGGGGAAATATTGAAGGAGTTTTTGCAAAGCCCCCGAAACGTCAACGCGAGCACGTCTCCCAGTGTTCGAGGCTTGGATCACGATGTCGGACAATAGGACAGGCGATCGCGTGAGCACTTCAGGGATTCGCGAAAACTCACTGGTGCTGTTAATATCAAGTACATGTACATTTTAATCGAGATTAGTCGGATAATCCGCGAAAATAAAACGCTCGTAAAAACTTTGCAGTTTGCAGTATTTAGGTTTTTGTAGATGTAAATGTTAAATCCTTACAAGTTTCTTAGTTCAGACGATCTTAATATGAATCTTACAAGGATCTTGTAGAAAAATGTATGGCCTACATGTTCATAAGAATTTGAATAAGATTACAATTAAGAATCGTTAAACCTTTGCTAGGTCTGACACTCACTGTTCGAACTACCTCTTTGAGTGCGGTTCGGTTGGGAAAAAAACTACTTATGATACCACTTCAGAGACCTGATAGATTGCGCTTTTCTAAAACACCTTACATATCTCCTCTGAAGTAGGCTCGATATCACATAATGGCCATATGAAATATTTCCAAGAAGTTAAGAACCCCAGGCTACAGAGGACATTATCTCCACATGTCGTATTTCCTCCAGAAAAATGCACCGCCGGCTTAACGAAGGCCAGCATCCTTGTCTTAACCAACTACAAGTCCTAAAAAGGTCCAAAGTTGCCTTAAGCTAGGAAAATGTATGGGAATGCCACTTAAAACTATATCTTCTCGTTAGCAATATGGAGTAGCCGAGTATGACGCTGGAGTATGGCTAAGACGTTTTGCCTGTGGGCAGGCTTGGCTAAAGAAGCATCTCGGGTGCCAGAGCCCTCCTTGACGAATATGTTCTGTTAGATCCCGTCGCCGCTGGCGCTGGAGTTCTTATAGCAGCACTGACCACTGATGTCCTCCGGGACTGGTCAGTTCTGCCATCTACGATTAGCAACTGAACTATCATACATTCATGCCTCCATCTAAAGAGATGTATGGTGCAACGATGGCGTGTATGTTGATCCATAATTCAGTAGGACCGTATCGTCTCTAAACTGAATGTTTAAGTAAAACAACTCCATCATTCAGGCACTGGGAATATGAGTGTTTCTATCTTAGGTGGGGGCAAGCCGGATTGCTGCGGGTCACCAAGATGGCGAACAGTGGCCCTGCACTCTGAATATCTCGAAGGAGAGACAAGGGACGCACATTTATACCCGGTCAGTGTCAGCAGCGGTCTAGACCAGAACGAGACATGATAATGCGGACAGCAGCTCACTGCTGGTCATTAGATTAGTGATGGCGTGCAGTGGCCCACCACTTGTATGCAGATTTCGACAAGGAGAGATAGGCCATGGTACCCGCAATTATCCCGGTTAGCGTCACCAGCGGCTCAAATGAGCAGTGTGAGACTCACCAGATAACTACGACTGGTCATGACAATGCGGACAGCAGCACACCACCGGTCATCAGAGCAATGATGGCGTGCAGTGGCCCACCACTTGTCAGCAGATCCCAACAAGGGGATTTAGGGGACCCACAATCATTCCCGGTTAGTGTCACCAGCGGTCTTGAGCAGTTTGAGACATACCAGATTACCACTGGTCATGATGATGCGGACAGCAGCTCACCTCCGGTCATCAGATTACGACCAAACTATCCTCTGGTGGCGTGTCATCCATTATAGGTCCGCGAGATCAAATTAACCAACGATGTTACCCCTGATGAGAATCCGTATCACTTGCTGACACTAATCCGTACCTAATCAGTATAATCTATGTCATCAATCTATCCCGTCATGTTATCATCAACCAGATCCTGTTGTTATTAAGATATTCCTTGTCAGTTATTTCGCGCATGACTGGATCCATTGTCAGTGTCGCTTGTGATAAGATTGTGACGGATTCCTCTGTTGCCGTGCAGCTTCCTCAAGTTTCGTGTTATCTACGGACACGTCAGTCGGGATCATGACGTTATTTAAACATTACTTGTTCGTGATGAATATCTGGCTTGAGCTGATCTGTTGTTATTGTCGCTGGTGATTGGGACTGTTTCCTCTGTTGTCGAAGTATAATCGTCGGCCTTGGCTGGCGGGATAATCCTGGTAGTTTGCCTTACTCGTCCGCTATAAATCGCTTAATGGGTGGGTGTGTTATAACTTTTGCTGATGATAGCAGGCAAGTCTATCCTCTTAATAGACTTGCCCGAGAAGGCAGTCGGAACGTATCTGAAAAGACGCAACAGAATCATCAGCGACTGTCACTGATGAGATCACAGGTTCAATTCCCGGACTCGGTTGATTCTTCGATCGACTCTCCTCGACGGGGTAGCTTTTAATCAGGTGTTCCAGTTTTCTCCTACAATACAAATCGTCCAAACAATGTGACATCTTCGAGTCGACCAGCTCTCGATTCACTGTCCTCATCACTTGCCATGCAAATAACTGGACCATCGGTCGGCGTAACGTTAATCAATATCGTGCAGACATTTTACTAAAGGGTAAAGTATTTTTCATATCGTTCTCACCAAAGGTACTTAATTGAACTCAGGAATGTGACCAGACCACATTTTCCAAAATATAGTGGTGTTGCACAACAATAGATTATCCTTGGGGTAGGCCTATCAATGCTCTTTCTCACGGTGTCAACTGAAACCGGTCAACTCTGACACCAGCTGCACAGGGGGGTGTAACATTTCTGTTTGTGATCACACTATCACAGTTTAGTGACGGAGAGGCCAGCCACATGCAAGTACCTTTAGCCAGATCTATCTGAAAAACCCGTTACAAGGTTTTAACCAAGCGGCAGGAACAGAGTGATGCAATGTGTGGATGTTATGCTCTCAGTATCCTAGCCAGTTTCTTTGCGGAAAGGCGACCACGACCATTTACGCCTAAGAACTGGCATGGCCACTGTGGTCTACGAGCAAACTTGAATGTGCTACACACGATGGACACAGCCTTGCGCCAGTACGGGAGGTTTTTTGCGACCGCTACAGAAAGAGAGTTTGATGTCGAATGCCGCTCGCAAAAGATGAAGAACCACAACTCATGTCTTCGTCTAAATCTAAGAGACACGTCTAGGTTTTTATTTCTATCATAAGATATGTTTTCGAGTCAGTGAGGGTACTTTAAAGAAAACTGTGCAATGTTCCGTTTCGTTTTTCTCAAATCAGTAAGTGACGTTTCTATTCTCCTAATTGACTGTAATACCATTATCTCACTGAATGCAATTAGCGCCAGTATGTATGATATCACTAACGATTCAATCATAGTTGGAGTCTGATAGTGTAAGCACGCATGAGAAACAAGTTAATGAGCATGCATGGCGTGAGATACGTTGGTGTTTCATACAAATATCATGCCGACTTATCGGGTGTGACTCTCAGTCCTAAAGTCTCCTCCTGGGCCCAGTTCCTGAAATGGCGCTAGGCCAGCGCAAAGCCTTAGGGGTTAGCGCCACGAGGTCTAGCGCTATTTCAGGAACTGGGCCATGATGGATATAGGCACAACGACGGTGGGTCAGCATGACAAATACGGCTTCCAGTAGGCCCGTGTAGGACCGTGGACCAGTAGGACTTCCCTTAACAGTGATCATCCATAGATATCAAAATGCATTAAATAGTGCATTGAGAACGAAATGTTCCAACTGGCCGATGCGATGATGACTTTAATGCCGTCCTGCGCCATTTCGTTATGCAAGTTATTGCATTATGCTATAAAACACCGATAACGAATGGATTGAAGGGGAAAAATTGCTGGCAGGTGAATAAACTTTTCTTTAACCTCTAAGTTTTAGTTATGATTAAAACGTGATGAAACCAAATTTTATCGTATTTTACTATCTTGCATTATTAAACATCATGCGATGTGATAATGGGCCTTATGAAATGAAAAAGCCGTTTTGAAATAACATTCCTCTGATTTTAATTTTTCTGATATCGATTGACGCCGTTAGCAGTAATTAATCGGCGACACATTAAACATGTTAAAAAGGTTGTGCGAACAGTTGTCATACGAAGTAAGTTGCCTGTAAATGTAGAGCATTATTAAGTTACTTTTAGTATAGCTTATGAAAGGCATCCGTAATTATTATGGCATATTAGATACCAAAACAGCCAATATCAAAAGTCTCTACCATTCCGCAAAATTAACTTCAAAAACTAGGAAGACACCATAATGACTAGATAAATCAAAGTACGGAGTGTTATATAAAGATGGAAGCTAGAGATTGCTAATGAAATTTACCTGTGAATCAAGAAAGAGATTAAAATAAGGAGCTTGGACAATTTGGTTGGTGCCGTTTCGGATCCAATATCGTAAAAGAGACATTGCTCAATAAAATTGACTGCCAATGTGAAAGGAGGTGTCATTTTCTGAGAGTGGCCATTTCTTCAGCTAATTCAGGACTTGACCTGAGAGGACACATTTACTATTTGATCTTTCTGTTGGGTAGCTAGACTAAGAAGTTTTATGTCCTTCTTTAAAAATTGTATTTGCAGTTTAATAGGTTTAGAGTACAGTTGCAGAAATCTCCCTGGAATGTAGGGAACTCTTATCAGCTGTTGGTTTCATGGTTTGCCCGCTCCCGTGAGTTGTCATTTGTGAATTAAGATATTTACCTCGGTCAATGGTCCTTCCTCCAGTCGGCAAGCCAGACACCTAAGTGATTGGCGAAACTGTACTCTGACCTGTTCGAGTCACATGCGAATATGGTATCAAAACAAACAAAGACCACCAGCGCCCCTCGCCGGATCGCGAGAGAAGTCAACGTAGCAATCACAACGACCACCTGGCCTGGATGCCGTCACCCGCGCTATCTCATCCAACCAAATAATACCATTTGTTTTCTATTTTCTACATGGAAGGCGCTGACCAGAGCACCACCAAGAGAATTGCTATATGATCAAATTACTTATGGACCTGACTTGGAAATGATGGATTCTCTGATCAGCGATGGGATGATTTCTCGATTATCGTTATGAGGTTATGACACTCTTGATTGGGTACTGGGATAGGTTGATGTTCAGGTTGATACTATCTGGTCTTGGTTATATATCATTGCTGGGGCGGCACGCAGGATCAGGGAGAAAAAAATGATACAAAGACACAATGATATTGGTTTAAGTTTGCTGTTATTGGGAAGTGGGAGGGGTGATGCAATCTTTAGCTGGCAAAGGCTGATGTTGATGTTCATACTATCAGGTATTTGTTATACAGTGGAACCCCGGTTGGCGACCACCTCAGTAACGCGACCACCCCGCCAACGCGACCACGATTCTTCGGTCCCGAATGGTTTCCTCTCTAATTACCATTAAGAGACCCCCGCTAAGACGACCACCCCGGTACCCCGATTGCGACCACTGGCTTGGCCGGTCCCAAACTGAAAATCAACCCCGCTAACCCGACCACCAGGCCTAATTGCCGTAATCGGTCGCGACAGCGGCATAGTAATTAGCAGCTCGCTGCCAAGCTTTGTTGAGACGGGGACAATGGCCATGGGAATACATATGAAAACAAAAAATACAATGTGATTTTGCAGGTATGATCAATTGTATAAGTGTAAATGAATAAATAAACTTTCCTTTTCTAACGTTTTCAAGTTTGTTTTCATTACTGAGCCAGTTCAGTACCAGACATGCGCACTCAGCAGCAGCAAAATCATGTGATTTGCGTGATTTGCATATGAACTCTTAATAAACGGCGGGTAGTTTGAAGACCACACTTATGAAAATAACAAGCTTGCGAGACGTTTGAATGTTTTATGATATGGAGAACTTGGTTGATTTACTACAGTATCATTTTATATTTCTTTAAATATTTTGACTGAAAATAGACTTGATTAAAACTGTAGCATTACTCAACTCATCTTCTCAGGTGTGAATTGCTGATGAATCTTGGAACTCGCCGCTAATTTATTTTCGCATATTTTCGGAGCAATTAACGGCTCTCTTAATTGACTGTTAATTAACTCTTAGGTTCTCACATAAAGATGATTACAGATACCGAAGTAATTGATGAGCATTGATAGATTTATCTCATATCATCACTTGTCACTCATCTTATCACAATTTCGCACCTCTAGACCGATTTTAGTATAAAAGGGGGTCTTTTTTGGAAGAAAATCATACCACCAGTGAATTCTACAGAGACGACATGGCTACGATTAAGAGAAAACCTAGAGAGATGACTATCAAGGAGAAGGTCGAACTCATCAAGAGCAGCGATGGCAAGTCACAGAGAGCCTTGGCAGAGATGTACGGCATTGGCAAGACACAAGTCCAGGGGATACTGAAAAGAAAAGCCGAGTGGTTGTCATCATATGAAGATAACGTCCAAGAAGACAGGAAGAGGTTGAAAGTCGGGACATCACAATTCCAAGAAGACGTCGACCGCCTTACCTACCAGTGGTTTAAGCGAGTGAGAGCAGCCAACCTACCAGTGAGCGGTCCTCTACTTCAAGAAAAGGCCAGGTCGTTCGCAGTCTCCATCGGCAGTGAAGAGTTCAAGGCGTCCAATGGTTGGCTAGACAGGTTCAAGGGCCGGCACAACATCAACATGGCAGCGATATGCGGAGAGAGTGGTGCGGTCGACGATGATATCGTGCAAGTTACAGCCAACACCGTCAGACGATGCTTTCGAAAATCGGGCCTAACAGACGAAGCGTTAGATGTCGACCCCGAAGAAGACGTCCCTTTAGCAGACCTCGTGGCCAGAGTCCAGGTGCATCTCGGCACAACCGATGAAGGCATTGCCGACTTTCTGAACTGCGACGATGATCTTCAAACGTGCGATGATGATGTTCACGATATCGAAAAACGTATCCTTGAGGAGTACCGCCAACCGGGGGCAGACGAGCCGATTAGCGATGACGAAGATGATGAGCCAACCCCCAGCACGAGTGACGCCGAAACGACAAAGCCGCAAATAACGTCTCTTCGACAGGCCTACGACGCAATGGAGGAAATCAAGTCGCTGTTCCTCGAACGAAATATGGATACCGTATCGGTATACGATGTACAGACTCTTTTATGTGAACAGTTAGTAAATGCGCCAAAACAGTAAAAAATTCGGGACTTTTTCAGTGTTGTAAGGGACTAATCTTAAAGACTTGCCTTGGTAAAACTGATGATGTGCTAATTAGCGCTGATGTATTGTAGTCTTAATTGGTCTGTGTAAATAATCATAAGTGTGAACTCCGCGGTGCAAAGATGTGAATAATTGCAGGTGCAATCTTTAATTGTCACAATTCTGTAACTTTTGTCTTGAATAAAATGATCAAAAGTCTGTTAACCATTATTGTTGTACCGTTTAAATAAAAAGGTTAATTCAAATAAAATATATTGTCTTCTTAATTCATTAAATTACAAATAAAAACATAACACAATAGAAAATATGTTTTTATTCGCAATAAAACGCTAAGTTATGCAAATTAACATGCGTTACGGCTCACGTGGAATCATACGACAAGTTTACTTCAATCGTCACAAACAGTCGGGTACATGAGGGATGATTCACCAAATTGCCCGCAAATGCGTCACGTCGGGCAGATAATGAAGCTTTGTGGATAAAATGAGTTACAAAATTACCTTTTCTAACTCATTCTGAGAATGTAACATGTAATTTTATCGACGAACTGTTCTTGCGAGGCATGATAACAAAACTTTGGAGCGTGCATCATCTCAATCAGGCAGCGTTGCTATGGTAGTACAGCGTACACACGCCATGCAGTCGGCAATTTTGGCGGGAAAAATAATCATGTATTTCGTCTGGGGATTCCCAACTTCGCTAACACGACCACCCCGGTAACACGACTACTCCGACCACGGTCCCATGAGTGGTCGTGTTACCTTGGTTCCACTGTATATCATTGCTGGGGCGGCTGGCGGAATCAGGCCGATAAAATTGATATACAAGAACACAACAATATTGATTCATATTGGTTGAGATGTTTGCTGTAATAGGAAGGTGGAATGCGGGAGGTAGGAGTATGATGCAACCTTCAGCTGGCATAGGCTGATGTTGATGTTGATACTATTTGGCTCTGTTATTGCTGGGGGCCAATCTCTGCAGGCAGAGTCAGGAAGATGAAATTGATCATAATAAACTTCAGAATTGTCAGTTCATTTTGTTGGGTTTTGTTGTTACTGAAAAGTGGGAGGAGGATTCACTCCAGGTGGCCTAGGCTGATGTTGATGTTGCTTGATCTTGATAAGACCGTTGGTAACTCAAACTACCTCGGTCAATATGCATGACTAAGTGTAAGGTCAAAGCAAAGCAAATTTCGTGAAATAAATTGATTGTTGTTACGTAGATCCGATCTTCTTCACAATACCAGTAATACGAATCGGAGGCGGTGACCGAATCATGCAGAAATATTTCCGTGCTCAGATCAATAACCACTGCCTACGCTTGTAGATTTCACGACCCCTTGAATGAATGACAAGGCGAGATTCGGCCATCTCGGCACGTTCCGCCCAGGCTGGTCTCCTTGATTTGAGTCCCACGTGCCCTCGGCTATACCACGGCCTCCTCGAGGCAAATCGCGGAGGACCTCCCACCAATACCATGTCCTGACGAAGCCAATAAACACAGTTAGTTAAGGCTGTCCAGAACTTTCATTGTGATGACTACATCCACGTGAGTACTCTAAATGTCTATAAAATGTTGCTTTATTCAATGGTTATCAGTTGCTCCAAGCAAAGCACGAGAGGCAATGACCCATGTGGACGAATTAGTGGAATCATCAAGAAAATAGTCGGGGGTTTTTGCCATCCCTACGAACTACAAAGTAGATCTGCGAAATGCACGAAGATCTTTGGTGCCATCGAGTCAGTGCTAAATAATTCACACGACACCTGTGAGTGACCTGTCATGCTCTGTGCGGAGGAATCAGGAAAGGTATAAAAAGTCGACGATAAAATGCAATTACATACTAGGCGAAAACTACTTGGCCAATTTCTACAAAGTTTGGTTCTTCAAAAACCTACAGTACAGTTATTTGGCACCCGAGAGGATTTTCACGTTCACGAATGTATGTACAGTAGAACCTCTCTATTAAGGACACCTTCGAGACTGGCAAGTGCTGTCCTTAATAGAGAGGTGTCCTGATTAGAGAGGTCAAATTGAATAGAATACAATTTGGGACCAAAACTAGTGTCCTTAATAGAGAGGTTGTCCTTAATAGAGGGGTGTCCGCTAAGGGAGGTTCCACTGTATTCGTGTACGCTATGAATTGATTTTGACAATTGATTTTGACAGTTTCCGCTCGGCGCATATTTCCTATTTCTGAATAAATTTGTATGAAATCCAACTCAGGTTATATCTTTTTTTCATGACTGTATGTCTTCTCATAAATGTGTCAAATTTCGTTCAACTAGAAAAAAACGCCCCCTGTCCAGACCATCCCCCACCCTCCACCCAAATCGACTTTTTCCAATGATTTTTTTAAAACTTGATTTGCAAATTTCTATGGAAATTGGGTTGGGTCTCAAAATCATATTGAAGAAATACCAAAAATTGAAGAAATTATAGCCCATCTGGCCTACTTCTTGCACATCGACCGAAAAAGGAATGTGACATTTACCCAGCCTCTATCTGGGTGATGCATAACATCACCCTGGGTGATGTTGTGCAGGGTGATGTTATGCATTCGTTTCGCTATTGGTGACGGGGTTGTCGAATCGACGGACGTGGAAATGTTCACGGCCAAAAAAAAAATGGCGGCCGTTCATCTGGTTCACCAGCGCGACTTGAAACATCATTTGGCAGCTATTCCCGAAGTCGAAAGGGCATCTTTAGTTGCCAAAGGACGGGAAATCAAACAAAAATATGTGCGTTTAACAAATAAACATGATAAAGGTGCCGAGGATTTATTCGCCGTGCGCGGTCGTCTACGGTATATAGCAGAAGTACCATGCTACGATTTGACAACCTCGTCACCAATCGCGAAACGAATGCACAATATCACCCAGGGTGATGTTATGCATCGCCAGATAGAGCCTGGGTGATATTGTGCATCACCCAGGACGACAATACCCCTTCAGCGGCACTAAAGTACAACAAGCATCACAGACGCGCACTGATGCAACGCAATGGGCGATATGAATAAAGACTAGCAAATGCTTTTACTTCCATTTTGTACAGAAAGGCCAAGTGTAAATGTACATGGAGTTTTAGATAAAAGCATTTGCTAGTCTTTATTCATATAACCCATTGTCTTCAAAGTGCTTGTAATCCTTCTGTTATCTATATCATCGCCGACAAAATCGCTTTGTTATGGCTGTATTAAGAATTGGTAAGATGGGCTCCCGGTGCCTCAAACACATCCAATTAACAATCATATTTACAGATGCTTTGAGTATTGACTGGCAAAGGGCAATGTCCTACTATGTCTAGCAATGTCTTTGAAGCCGGCATCCCTTGCAGGAGTTCACTGTTCTGTTGTGATTTAATGAATAGTCATTGATGCATAATGCGACTCACTTAATACCAACTACCGAAGAACCTACCTTAGTGGGCACCTCTCTATTAAGGACACCATCTTATTAAGGACACTAGTTTTGGTCCCAAATTGGGTCTTTCCATTCAATTTGACCTCTCTAATCAGGACACTTCTCTATTGAGGACAGCACTTGTCAGTCCCGTGGGTGTCCTTAATAGAGAGGTTCTACTGTACTCCGGTTTCGCACGCCTAACGTCCACTGTAGTAAGCCAGTGTATGTGTACATTTTGGTAGGCCCACGACGGGTGATTGACCTTCAGCGTCAATGGCAATAGTGGCTTGAATAGAATGCCTATTAGAAATATGCACTATGTAAAGATCTGGCTGGACTTCAGAAGTGAGAAACAGAGTATATAGATTATTCATGTACAGTGGAACCTCTCTATTATGGAGACCCTCGTGACTGACAAGTGCTGTCCTTAATAGAGAGGTGTCCTGATTAGAGAGGTCAAATTGAAAGGAAACAACCAATTTGGGACCAAAACTAGTGTCCTTAATATAGAGGGTGTCCTTTAATACAGACGTGTCCGCTAAGGGAGGTTCTACTGTAGTTACTATGTGAGCTTACTCCAGGACTGTTTAACAATGTTTGACTTCTCATATGCACTATCATATTTTGCATAGTATAATTACTTGCTACGTAAGTGTACTCAGGAGTACGGTGACACAGAGAAGAAGAGCGTCCGTTTGTTATCGGAAGATCGTGAGGCCAGGGTAACGTTCATGCTCTCAACAAGCCTGAAATGATCACGCTGTTTCTACAGAAATGTTTCTCGCTGTATGAGCTGGCGAATAAACGCAATGCGCTTTGAGAGTGTAGTACTGAGCGTAGCACTTACAATAATTTTGTCAAACTTGTACGTATAACTTGTACATGTATATTCAAATTCAAATTCAAATTCAAATTCAAATAAACTTTATTGTCACCATATAAAAGGTTATTTACATAGGTATATGACATATAAAGTATAATACATGATGTATACATTCCTACACAAAGCTAACCACTAAAGAACTAATAAGACATAAAACAACTAGACAAAATCATGACATCATTAAACAAAATAACCAAGTTATTTTATCAATTTCAAAATTTTCCATAAAAAGGCACCCACGATATGACAAATATTTGTATCATTCCCCAGTAAACAATAGTTAAAAATCTGTTGACTCCCAAACTCCCGAAATATACCATTAATTAAATTTAATTCTTCTAGGGCTTGAAAACGTATTGCCTTCAGATCAGGCTGAACACATTCCATAATGACATGATACTCAGACCCGATCTCACCTGAGTTACACAAAGAACATAGCCTTCTTTCCCTCGGGATATTTTTTCTTCTCCCAGACTCAATATCAAAATCATGATCAGAAAGACGGACCTTAGAAATAGCTCTTCTAAACAGAGTGTTAACCAATGAGTCTAAATACCGTTCTCTTCCTAAGTTGACCTTCAGAGAAGAATACAACTCCAGCTTACTTTTGCTTTTAAGTTCATCCATCAAAGCACACTCTAACAACTTCCTAATCTTCACCCTTATTTTCCCCACAAATGACTTATTTACAGAATCTAAATCTAAATCTACCAAGTCAATTCCTATCAACTTCAGTAAAACAGCTGGGAAGTCGAAATAGCTGGAGATGCCAACTTGCAAGTTCTTAAACTCTGCTCTCATAGCTAATTGAGCTAACTCATTATTCATAGATATAATATGATTTATAAAATTTAAGACCGATATTAAAATAGTATAAGATAAAGGAAGACGCCCCACCTCAGCCAGAACGGCAGCATTACACGTTTGGCGCCGAACTCCCAAGATTGACTTACAAAATTTCACATGCACCAATTCATGATCAAAACGTCCACAAAATACCTGTTTTCTAATGTGAGCAACTGTAGGCTTACGAAAAACATAAGCACCCCATACCTCAGAACCATACAAAAGTTGTGGTTTTATAAGAGAATCGAATAAACTGAGCAGAGTCTTTACTTGAGTACCCTGGTAAATATTAAAATGTTTATTCAACTGATAAACTGCCTGCTTTGCTTTAATTGTTAATGTCCGCTCTGCTTTCTTAAAAGATCCATTACAAGAGAACATAATACCAAGGTACTTGACAGATTCAACAAACGCAATCTGTTCATCACCAATTCTAAGGGAAAGACCCTTCTTGAACCTTTTATTGAAACATATTGCCTTCGTTTTCGATATATTAACAACCAACCGCCAGCGCTTGCAAAAAACAGACACTTTATCTAAAGCTCTTTGTAAACCTTTCGAACTCTGAGATATATATACGTACGAAAGTGAATATCTTTCACTTAGAATCTTGTTGTAAACAATCAGCATTTTCGACCAGGAGACGCACACCTTGTGTTGTGAATTTTCTAATGCGCTTTTACTATTGGCCTAACATAGCCAATTTTAGATTTTCAAACTGTCAACATACAATCGTCTCTACACATGAATTGCTCCCCCAAGGCGAGTCCACAGCATTCCAATCAGTCTGCGGCGAAATAGAACTGGGGAAGATCTCGAGCAGCATTGACATTTCCACTGTCAACCTGCCGCTGTCGGCTGCAGAATCTTGGCTAATTACCATAAAAACACCATCCATCACGAAGTCATAAAGCAGTGGTTCCCTAAGATAAGGCACGGACGAGCGGCAAGAAATCTTAGGTTAAAGGATACGAGGTACAGTTAAGGTTTGTGACAGTGCTGTATACATCAATCTTGGGCATGCTAGAATAACAATGGACACGCCGTACGGCTAAGAATACGAGGAGAGGTTTCAAAGGTGACATTTCAATGAGAAGATATATTTACTGTCTGAACTTAGTTAGATCAACACATGTGTAGGGGAGGTTACTCTAAGAAAAGATATTTACAATCTGAGCTTAGTTAAATCAACACATGTGTAGGGGAGGTTACTCTAAGAAAAGATATTTACCATCTGAGCTTAGTTAAATCAACACATGTGTGGGGGAGGTTACTCAAAAAATATATATTTATCATCTGAGCTTAGTTAAATCAACACATGTGTAGGGGAGGTTACTCTGAAAAGGAGATATTCACTGTCTGAGCACAAAACAAGCCTTATTTTCCAAACTGGAGTCTCATCACGTTTACTGACCCCTTTATAATGAACCAAATTAGAACACTCATGGTCCTCCCCAGAATGGGCCTATTGTCTCTTGAGCCTAATCCCTCGAGGTAGTCGAGCATTACAATGGATCGGAGATTCAGCTGTTACATCGATTCGATTTTCTTTGTTGCGGACAGTAAACGATTTCGATGCACTTTACACCTTTCCAGAAATGGGGCGCTGAGTGTCCGAAATAGTGATGTCAAAAGGGGAAACTAGGCCTTATGGTGGAGGGACAAAGGAGATAGTCATGGTTGACCAACACAGTTGAATGCCTTTGATGACGGACAAGGGGGAAAAGTTAGTTCCAATGTAAGCCACCAATTTCGGGAAGCATGTATACGTGTACACACTTATAAGATTCTTGTAAGAATGGATGTACTAAACCTCCCGCTGTCAGTTTGTGTGTTCTGGTTGTTCATCTTCACCTTTCATCACTGCCAATTCTGTATAATGACTCGGCACTTCCTTGAGTCCCCTCTTCTGTTCTCTCCGGCAGTAGCAGCCTAACACTGCGACCAGTAGGAGGACGATCAGGCCCGACAAGATGCCTGTCACTGTCGTGAAGGTATCTAGCGAGACAAACTCTGAAAAATATATGACGTGTTCCGTGAATGAGATTAGGGAGGTTAAGGGAGTTTACGAGAACGAGAGCGACTTGAACATCTCTGCTATAGAGTGGTATAGGGAGTTATTTCTTTGAAGTTATTTGACGAAAATATCCAAATTGAAAACTTTGATAAATCTGGGAATTAACATTTAACATATTTTCACTGAGATTTTGAAGATGGTATTCATACCGAAATATTCATTATTCCATTATTAAGTGAGAGAACAAAATGTGTTATGGAAAGAAGACATCGATGCAAAAGGTTCTATTCCACAAAGTGTAAAATGGGGGCCGAAATGTGACAGATGAACCTATTATATTTTGATCATATTGGTTTAGCCCAAGGCGAGCCTGACTTAGAAAAACTCATCCCCATGGAATTATTTTTGTCGGTAGGGCCTCTAATCTCTGCCTCTTAGCCACCTACCATACCTTCAGGGTTCCGGAAATCTCCGTGCGCTCCACAATGCGTGATATCGTCAGGTAGTTGCCCAATGTGCTCCTTACCCTCCACCAGAATCAAAGCAATACCATCAGCCGAATGAATCTCCTGGTGACAATGGAAAAACCAGTATCCCGGATTGTCCGCCATGAATTGAATCACCGCATAACCGCCAGAGGGCACTATGACTGTATCTTTCACCACCGGGTTCGGATTAGCGTCGGGTATGGAATCGAACCAACTCGGGTCAGCCCAAGTCGCGTTCGAACAATATGTCTCGCGTGCTGGTAGTTCGGATCTGCAATCTATGTCTGATGAATGCGTCACGCTCTTCCCGGTATCATTTAGGACCCCGTACCCGAGTTTTAGAACTTCGAAGAAGTGACCATGAAGGTGGATTGGGTGAACTGACCCTGCACCTTGCCCAGCGTTCAGGAGAACAATACGCACCGCTTCTCCCTTCGCCACTTCTAAGATATTTGTGCATCGACATACGGTATCTCCGCCTTCACAGTGGTCGCATTGGCTTGCAATTTTGCCTGTCAACAGGGGCGGTTCGTGAGGCATCTCGAACACTCTCGAATTAACCGATCCTCCCAGGTAAGCCGTCCCTTCGTGTGGGTAGGCGAAGTTCAGGAAATAGGTTGAATAATTGACGTTAGGCGGTGCCACTGGCATCACTGGTTTTAGGATTTTTGCTTGGTCAATGGCAATGCATGTTGCACGAGGTTCCAACAATTGAAAGTCCTGCATTGGGCAGTTGAAGTATACGCATGATCTGTTCTGGCAGGGTGAAATATCGCCATCTTTAAGGTGGTATTCAACTGGGCCATCCTTGTAGTGGAGGATGCCCTCAGCCAGGATTGGTTTGCCACTTATTAGGATCCTACCAGATATTTTGTAATTTCCAGAAACCCTCGATGTGTGAATTATGACGTCATATGTCTCGCCTGGGTAGATCAGGAGCGCGTCTGCGTCAATTGGTATCATGTCAATTCCATCACTGGCAATTATAGTTAGGTTATGTGCCTCGATTGAAAAACGAAAAGGAAGCAATGCCGCGGCGTTGATGACGCGTATCCTCACAATAGAATCTCGCGTGACGTCGATCCGTGACAGAGGGGCGCCATTGCTCTTGCCAGTCCCGTGATCGAAATAGCGCCCCCTGCCGTTAATGAGGCCGGAATGGACTTGATACCAGCCGTAACTTAGACCGTCTCCACCAGGGGGCGACACATACTGAACACCGGCATGGAACAAGCCGTATGTCCATTTTGCAAATGAAACCCGCTCAGTGTCGAAATGGTTAAAATCTGTCAATATCATGGTCCTTGTTTCATCGGAAACGTGCGCCTCCTCGCGGCGATGAACGACAAATGCTCCGTATATCCCCATTGATCTCTGGAACTCAACGTGTGAGTGGTACCAATGTGTACCGGCAGGATTTGCTTTGAATCTATACGTAAACGTCCCCCCTGGCAGTATAGGCCATTGTGTGATAAAAGCCACTCCATCCATCCACGGGGTTCCTATCTGGTGTATACCATGCCAATGCAAGGACAGCATCTCTGCGGGGAGCTTGTTTCGAACATGAACGATAACTTCTTGATTTTCGTACACAGCAATCTCAGGACCTGGGGAAGTACCATTTATGACGTACACTAGTTTGTTTTCTGAGTAGCCATCAGTTGTAATGACGTCATCAATTGCCACCGGATCTGTCGAGATGCTTGTATTTACGAAATAAAGCTGTCCATCAACGCCTTGTGTGAGGAATGATGTCTTTTTATACGTCATTGTCATTCTCGCTTCGACAACCAACCAGAACTCGCAACGTGTGTCACGTGATGTGCACGTGCATTCGCCATATTGGAGAACAGTGGAAAACAGAAAGAAAATTGCCAATAACGACATGTTTGTTTCTTCATCAACTGCCTGGTGCGTGGGGGAACTTGAATTGAAAAAGTCAGCCTCTTGCTTGTGTGTTCACAACTGATCAGCTATTTCACTATGTCTATAACGAAACTACCCACCTGCTTTCTGTAACAGACTACTTTCGTCACACGAGTATCATACAAAATTTGATTTAGGGTACACTCTCTAAGTTTTGGTCTGGAGCTCCATGTCATCTTAGTGATTTGGACTGTAAATGCGGCATTTTAGTGTACACGGTACAAGTTTTCAATACTTTGGTATCGTATTCGTTCTGTTATCGCCATATATTCAGGTCAGGTATTGAGTTATCTCATTGTTGGCATACTACATTGCTATGAATAGGCCCGTCACTTATAGCTGACGGGTTGAACAAACCATCCCGAGATAGGCCGAAGCTGAATACTCGGGAAATCAATTTTTTTCGGTGTGGATTTGGGTCTTCTACTAACCTTACGGTGCCTGCAGAGCTTGGCCTTGCTTTCGGTTGTGCATCGGAGTATGGCGATCAGCTACCGGTATGCAGATGAATAGTCAGTCAAATAATGCACATCACGGGCATTCCCGAGTACACGGGTTTGTCCATTAGCAGTCTCCCTTTGAGCGGAACCTGAAAGGAATCAGGTCTTAGTTTGATGCATTAGATGACTGTGTCGATTCTCCTGAATCTTTCGAGTATCTTCCGAGCCCACAAAACCATGACACTGTGAACTTTATCGCGTTTTTGTAGGTCGCCTGGATGACTGAACTGGTACACCAGAATAGCGACAAAGCCTCTGGTCTCCCGACGAGTCGAGTCAATGACTTGAGAACAAACGAAGTAATTTGAAATTGATTTAATGCGATTAGAAAACATGAAAGAGCTTCTGTCTCAAAGACTAATTAGCTAATTAAAGTAAAAATGACTTGTTGGGGAAGGATGGAATGAAAGGGAGGCTTCCCAACGATAGACGTTGAAGCTTCGCTGTAAACCGTTATCTTATATCGAGGGAGTCAAGACGCGAAATTTGATGACGTAAATGTCGTGTGTCGCATTGCCTAAAACAAGAAAACGCTTCGTCCTAAGATATTGTATGACACTCCGCCGCGGAATTTCGTTCCATTTCCCGTACGTATGACTGCCGAAAGAGGTCACACCGTTATTTTGCCTACTTACCTAGCATGAAAGGAATTCAAGCCTAGCCCAACATACGGTATTTTGGTCTTTAAACAAAGCCCGCTATGGCATGTCGCCGCTATCTGATGTCTTACCAAAGGGTTATAGGGCAAATTTCGATTACGTCGACCACCACGAACGGCTTCATGGGGGTCGATTATCCTAAACTGGCATGGCTTAGACAAATGAACGTAACGATTCGCGTGAGAAGTTGCATTGTCGTACTGCTTGAAATGAGAAAATGTTTTCGTCTCAATATTTTGTATTAAACACCGCGCGTTTGTTGGCGAATTCGTATTATTATTCGTACGGTTGACTGTCGAAAGAGAGAGACTCAAAACCAGTTAAAGTTTTAACAACACTCTTATCACCCCGCCTCCTCCCTCGATCCCCTTCGGCCCCTTCTGTCACTTTCTGACGGAGTTTTCGGAACGTTACTCTCACTCTCGAAAAGTCTACCCCGAAAAGTCAATCCATTTGCGCAATTGCTGACTGCCAGCGCACGCCTGAAGCACTTAGAGAAATTCGAGTAGAGATCATGTTTTTTTTTACTTAATTGCCGCGCACCAGGAAACAAAAATGACAGATGGATTCCGTCGGTTTATTTTTATGTTTAATGGCGTTTTAGACACATGTCGATGTGAGGCATTCTAAATATTTTTGCAGGTAGAAATTGCTGAGAAAAGGTTACGTTACGGTTGCGGGGAAAAAGTTCTGAGTTTGTACTATAGTGCTGAATTTGTAGTAGAGTTTTGTGCGCAGAAGAAGAGTCTTTCAATAACGTGTCAGGCAACTCGGGAACGTATTGTTCCAAGATCAAAGCCACCACCCGTTTCGAAAGACGCGCGTTGGAACAGAGGTTTTTCCTCAAGATAATAATTATAATGATAATAATATTTTTACATGAAAGAATAAATAACAATAAGATGAAGAGAGAAAAAAGAGAAAAATGTAGTGGATTGACTTGGAGTCGAACCCGTGACCACCAGACCCAAAGTCCAGTATTCTAACCGTTGAACCACCAGGGCTTACATGTCAAGGTCGAGATTTCCTTCGCGTCTTATAGCCAGGCTATGGCGTTATGAACCTTGTGTGAAATAGAGCGACATTTTTATTTCACACAAGCTTCAGATCACCATGATTTTGAACTGGATTCGTTGAGTATTTTTGTGTGGTTGTCACTTCGATGGAGGGCCCATGCCAGCAATAAATTATAGTTAAGTTGTCCCAGATTTTAATACTGGTATTCTAATGTCGCATAAAAGCAAATTGACGGGTTTTTTGCGGCTCCATATTAACATTTTTATAAAGTTGTTGATATTACGTCGATCTAATAATTTCAACATTTGCCAATTCTCAAAATTATCCAAGCGCACTCTGCCAGTTTTTTAAACCATTACAGGATTAAAACTAAGTTGCAATAATCCTGTCACAGACATTGTCAGGTTGCCTTCATAAGCATTGATCGAATTTGAGTGAAATCAACCGAATTTGATTGGAATTCTCTTATATTTTAATTTCACGTTATGTTGATTGACTTGCTCGAGTTAGCGCAGCTCAATGCTTTGTAGAAAGTTTATGCATGACGCCATAATTTATTCACTGGTGATGATGTAAAGAAGAGGTTTGCTCTGCAGAGGCTAGCGTATATATCAGCCTCTCTCCTTTCCGTCAGACACGCCAGCCCGTTGGACCAAGCCTAACCCCACCAGACCAGATCACATTGCTCATTGCACGTCGTGAATGACGTATATGTAGGTCTCGTAATGACGTAGTATAATGTACATCGAACGATACCAGGCCAGACCAGGTTACATTCGTACGTGTTTACACGGCAGACCAGTCTAGACTTATCCGGATCTGGATGGGTGAGGTCCCGAGTGAATGGCCTTAACGGCGGTCATCTTGGAAGCCATCTTGACTTCTCAAATCGCCCAAGAGTGACATGGTGTCACCAACCAGTTTCCAAATCGGTGCCCTTTACACAATCCGATAATCAATGGAGAGAAAAACGAAACACATCTTGCAGGTCGATCCTGCTACAATACTACTTTGGAACGGATATCATGTCAGTGCAGCCCAACGTAAATCTGGCATCAGAGACGTTTCGATTTTTATCCGAGAGCGAGGACAAGAATGAGGTGATTTTCTGTTCTCAGCTAGTCGTTATCTTGTCGATTGTTTTGTGTCATTGTTCCTCGGCATAGCAGTTATTAAAGGGAGACTATAGACATGAGGAGGGGTTAAATTCGCCATCTTCAGGTGACTAATATGCTCAGTGAGGGGACGCGTCCAGTTAGATTCAGCACTGAATATATTCCTCGTACAAGCGTGAGTAGTTTCCACGTACTGTGAGATGGGAGAGACCCCTATTGGCGACTTTTGTATCTTTATTTTGCCTACCTAGCTGCTGCATATAGAGTCACTTTAATGCCAACTTTTCATTACATGTCTAACAACAGGCGACACATCATCCTGCCTCGAAATGCCACCTCATTTTTGTTCTCGTTCTTGGACTCAAATCTGATCCAGCCAACGTAAGCAATTCGCAATTATAATTTAGCCTTTTATATTATGCGTTTTAGTCTCCATCATTTGCCCTGCTCTTTCTTACCCGCTGCTGCTTTCGCCAATCAGATTCTCTCTTATTATTTTGCCATCAGAAATCAATACCATTTATTGTTATTTATGTTATTTATAGGATGAGATGCAGAAGCCCAGCTGCGACTATCAAATGATGCGGAATCTTCGTTCAAATCTCGAAATGGGTTTGACATGACGATGACCCCTTTTAAAACATAGGATTTGAGAGTGGCAACATAATATAGAAGTCGTAATAGCATTTCCCATGCGCATTTGCAAATTTGTAAATATTCTTTCGATTGTCACACATGATGTGTATTCATTCCAATTGTTTGCACTATTTGTTTGTGTGGTTCAAAAGTAATATCTATTTCAAAAGTTTCGTCACAAATGGCCTTCAGTTGGCACGGTCTCCAATTCAAGACAAAATTATTTCATTCGCAGCGATTTCGCTCGTGCACAACTGATCGTGGTGATTACTTTTGCAGTTGTTCAGGCTGGCAGCAGGGGCAACAGCGTATTATGTAATCACCCGTCACCACTTCCTGCGAAGACGACAACCAAAATTTGTTATGCATGAGCGATATCGCGTACGAAGGAATGATTTTTGTCTTTGTTCGGACACCGCGGTTAAGAGACGTTTTATCTATTTCATCGCCTTTCGTCATTAGGGCATTTCGTTTCGCGAATATTTACTCTCCTGAAAGTGGTCACGAGATCTGAATATCGCGAAATGTGACGTGAATGATACGTGTAATTACACTCCTAAAAATAACGGTTTTCGAACGTAAAACCTAAAGGGATAAAACATACATGTAATTGAAAAATGTTCCTTAATAAGACTTTCCTCATTTCGTCAAAGCCGTCATCTGATTATTCATGAGAAAAGAAGCTCCAGCAATGTTTAAAGCCTTGAAAAATAAAAGACAATTTCCAAATCGATAAGAAATCGATGATAATTTCTGAGTCATCCAGATCGTTGGTTTTTTTTGTCGTTTTTGTTATGCTCATGTGCTAGGTTTTGATAAGATCAATTGTATGAAAACGACAAATTTCCACAGCTACCAGCAACTTTGTTGTTTAGCGCTATCGAGGGTCTGATTATTTTTTGTAAGCTTCCAATAAAAGTCATTCTTTTCTGTTTTTAAAATTGTTCCCGAGACTTACAGGAAGACAGTTTGGCGGGGTTTCATCACAAGTCCTAAAAGAAAACAACTTTGGAATTGAAATAGATTTGATCTGATTCTGATAGCGTCACATCTGTTTCGACCAATTCCCTAATGAGTAGTGAGACAAGTTAACATTTGAAATAAGTTTGATATTGGTAGCCCCGGTGTCAGCGTTTCCCAGCGGGTATTGCAACTTCGATGGCGGACAGATCAAGCCTCGATATGAATAATAACAGCCTCGGTTTGATTGATGACATATCGAACTAGAAACATTCAGTAGATCTCAAGGGAGACTTAGACTGATTTTCATCTTAACGAAAGTACATGTAGTTTGTTTAGGTTGAAGGGACGTCTTGAATCTTAGCGATATTTTCGTGACAGTTGAGATGACAGAAAGCACGGATCAAGTGACCATTTAAATTGCGGATCTTAATTGGAATGGTTTGATTTGAATATGTCAAATTCAAAAGGGAAATACAGGATTGGTCGTATATAAACCATGACTCACCATTAATTTAGGCCGACAGTAGTGTCGAATTCTGAGTGCTACCCGTCGCCTTTCTGTCACTCAGAAACATACCTAGTCACACCGGTGTGACAGCGGATATAGTCCCCCTGGAGTCATAGTCCGGTAGCATTGTATTTGACCAATTAAGCAGCATGATCTATTGTACCGCTAACCCTAAGCAAAACATTTAGAAATGCGGGCTATTGTTACACGGACTATCAGCCCTAGGACAACTATCCCCATCACACCTGTAATCATAGTGGATTTGGAACTGACTTCACCATCAAATCGTTTGATAACCATTAAAGCAACGCATGAATCTTTTTTTCGTTGCAGTTAACTGCAGTAGCAAATTACTCGGGGAGCGGGCAAGTTGAAATGGGATATACCTCGAAATGCATGGGCCGAAAGATTGAACTCTGGTTCTCCAGGTTGCATTTGATTGTGTACACTTGTACTGCTTGATGCATTGCGATCATTTGAGTGAGGTTAAATCGGAATGTCTGATCAGGTATACGGAGATACCTACTACCTCTAGAAAACTGCTGACTATATCCATTGATATTTTTTTATTGTAGGTAGTCTTTGGATGGTAGATTCACCGCAACCAACACGCACGCAAGACACACAAGGCAACACACTAATACACATTCTCTGCACGCATATTATACTAATGTCCGTACACACACTACCCGGGTCGAAAAACCCGATAAGATAGGCATACTTTGGCATAAGATATGTTGTTTTTTATACAAAAACGGCTTCCAGCGAGACGTTTATAAAAATGGGGAGTTTTTAACGGCCCGGTTAAAACCTCAGACTGGAATAAGCTTCCGATGATAAATGTTAGCAGTTTCGAGTTCCCCTCGGGCATGCCAGGTAGTTGATTATGCAGCCAATGAGCTGCTTCAAAAGTAATCGCCAATTTAGTTATTTTTACCACGTTCAGTGAATCTGAATAAAGACTTGTGCCACGACTGGATCCCTTAAACTTGGCATTGACACTTACAAGAATCTTTTTAGGGATTTTCGACCAAGGTAGTGTAGTTTTAATGAAATCTATCCTTAAAGTTCTTTCTACGTCTTGTTTTCTAACCATAAATGGGAGTCGTGAAACATTTTCTTATCTGCATCAAGAATACTAACACTTGTGTACACACTAATACATGTTCAGTAGAACCTCTAATATTTACGTGTAAATCATATCTACGATTTCATACCATTCTATCTTTCTCTGCATGCATCTATTAACAATCGTGACATTATTCCAAATAAATGTATTCTAAACAATTCTGAACCATTCCAACTTCAGAGCCTTTTCTTCTTCATGTTCTGACAGTCAGGCAACTAATGTTTCTCACTGTTAATAGGGATTTTTCGCAAATCCCCGAAACGCCAATGCGAACACCTATCTACGAAAGCCCAGAAGGCTCATTCCAAATTCCAAATTCCAAATGCGAAATTCCAAATTCTAAATTTCAAATTCAGTCTTACTCTCATCAGATCATGATGAGAGTAAGATCATGATCGTGTTCATGTGTGGCATCGTGATCAGGAAGTTGGACAATGGAATAGGCGTCCATGTGGGCGTTTCGGGTGATTTGCGAAAACTCCCTACAACTGTAACTCGTTCATGAAGTGACTTTGTGTTGCTTTTGAAATGTTCTTTTTGTGGTGGTACAGTATGTAGTCAGTTTGCTCAGGGGGCATGTCAAAATTAATCTGGGGCAAAAAAGAACACTGTTCGTCATGACGCTTGTTTATCCCTAACCTAGCAGTTAAACGAATTCAGGCCTCGTCCAATACGCGGTCTATTGTCTTTAAACAAAGCCCTCTTACATCTTGGCCTAAATTTCCATTGTTCTTCTGTCTTTATCAAAAGGTTATCAGGGCAAAACTTGATAACATCGACCCCCACGAAACTACGTGCAAGGTGGTCGATAGGCTGAAATCGGCAATGACAATATAAAGCGTAATGACGCGAAAAGTGCTTGTTTGTTTTGCTTCAAAACTAATTTGACATTGTCCCTTTTGCCATAAATGAATTATCTTTCTCCAGTCTTCAGCTAATTAACCAAAGTTCCTGTAAACCAACTCCACTTCCACTTGCTGTCGATGTTAACGATAGAATTATGACAAGTGTCTCTATAACGGAAGCGCCTTGTAAGGTGTGCTCTTTGTTACCAAAGATGCATTAGCAATTTGTTAGTACATCCCATTAACGCTAATTCATTTCATAATGCTAATCTACACGACCTTCACGATCTGCTGCCAGGTAAAACCAGGGTTGGCCTCGATTTGTCACGTGAAGACTGCAGCATTCGCTGAGTTCGTTCTCTCGTCAGGTATCAAGTACTGCGCATGCTTACGCGGGTTCGAAGTAGCGACACGCCTTTTCAAAATATGATAATTTGTACTATGCGAAAGTGTATTTACGTTATATTTCGTATGTTTCGTTTAACAACCTCCCGACCGTGCCTGGCCTGGAAACCATTAGGAGTTTAAAGGCAATATCTACTTCAATGTTCTCGAGTGTGCCACCCGCCCAACCAACCCTCGCAGCAGTGAGTGGTCGGGCCGGGTGGTGACCCGCCAACCGGTTAGCCGATTTTACGCTTCGATTGTAACTCTTGGAGCTCGCGTTCAACTCGAGTTCCAATCGAATTCGGCCCAGAAGTTTGATTTTGAGTACGGAATATTCCATAAACCCGTTGTTCGTTCAGATACAAAGACCACTGTGCGCTTATACAGATATCCTTGTTTCTGTCGGCGCCAATGAAGTTATCGACAATCGATCGTGTCCAGGATATCGGCCAGTTTCCTCGAGTCTTCTTTAATTCTAGAAAAGAGTGACGTTAATAGTATGCAAACAGGGACTCGATTGCGCGGAAATATGCGCATTTAAAGAGACTGGCCCTTCTACCCCTGTTATTTGTGTATATATACCGGGAATGAATGGAGATTGTCGGGCATGAGACACGCCAAATGAGAAAGTTGGCCCGAGGCTGCAACTCTCTGGCCGCGGCGCCAATCACAAACTGACAGTCCCATGTTTGCTTTCTCGCTTTCCTTTAGCGAACATCCGGGTCATCCCGTCACCCCTCGGCTCATCCACTCCCACCTTATTAGCAAATACTTATTCATTTTATCACGCCTGGCTGCAGGTCATAGCAGAACAATTTGCCTCTGATTAGCAGGCCATTCCGGCCATCTCCGTAACTCGATCAGGTTAGAGCCGATGAACTCTCAAGTTAGATGGATTAAGTGGTGACCAGGAAGAACCAGCTGACTCCCGGAACGAGAGGGAGTTTGTCAACAAATTGTTTATTATCGAATTCAGCATGCTACGTGCATGATCGATACATCATACTTTTGGTTCAACCTAAGCTGATACCAGGGTACTCATGAAGTATGACGTAACTTCGGCTCCAACGCGATGGCCAACTATTGCTGCGATGCGAATGAATGAATGTATTTTAAATTGTCTGGCGGATGGGCTTAAATCAGTACAAGCATTTATTTCATGTTCGGCTCAATTCTGTATCCGTTAAGAGAAAATGGTGTCATGCAGGTTATACCCCTGAGAGGATTTTTCATATACAATTCCAAAAAAACTCCCACAGCTAAAAAGGTGCATCCATTAGTTGATAGCTGGTGCTCTCCAACCTCCGTTAGAAATGTGGGGATTAGACTTCTTCGCTTGAGGTGCACTATCCTGCCGCAACATTTTAATTCAAGACACAAAGTCGCGCTTCAAAACCGCGCCTTCGCCAAAAGACATCATGGCCTCAGACAAACAAATTGGTATTTCGTCGACATAGGATGCCCGTCACGGATTTAATTTAGTTAAACACCTCCAGCAGTCAATAACACCACATGCAAATTCAAGAGATTACGTCGTGGTTTGAATTATTTATATCTTCTTATGATGAGAATTTGAATTTCTGTTGTGGATTGTTGCAAGTTCAAGAGCTCTGTGGTGAAGGTCATGGTCTCTACAGAACCCTATTCGAGAGGTGGTAAAAACCATTGTCTACTATTAAGTGACTATTCGGGCAAAGATGAGTTAAGTGCATGTTACACCTCTGGCACTAAATACTCTTTTCTGCAGGGGCTCGTTGATGTAGCTTCGCCCGTTTACTCAGAGTCAGCCGCACCCCACTTTCCTCCTCCATGGAAAGAAGTTGAGGACCTATTTTTCTCAAAATTTGAATAGACTCACCGTCTCATACAACAATCCGTCGGCATATAGGTCGGTCGGAAACTTTTTCCAGGGGGGGGGGGGGGGCACTGTTTATTGTATCACTGGGATCGAAACAGGGACTGTCTGGAAAGCATCAGTCCTTAATCGTCAGCAGCCACTCATCACAATAGTAACTCGCACCGTCTATTGTGGGGACTTTTCTTCAACACCAACCAATGAAAATCAATAAAACTGCTTTCAGCATTAAAAGTCAGCTGCAAAAAGTCAAGAATGTTGTGAGAACACACCATTTGTCTCCAAGGAATCAATTCGCCGATGCATCTTTTCTCTTTTTTTCGTAAAACATTACACTTCACTGTGGGCTTTCACTCCTGATAAAAATCAGCCCGCGGTATGAATTCGATTCTTACGTCGAGTGAGAGGCATAAAAACGCTTTTTATGCCAAAGTTGTTCACTTCGGTTTAAAGTAGATACAGTCGCGGGATAGAAAGTGAAAGCCGAATTCTGTTCAGTGCACATCATTTGAAGACCATTGTAGAGGTACGATTTAAATCCGTCCAGCACAATTTGTTTCTTGTTCTTTTTCACAAAATGGGGACATCTGAAAAGTTTCTGCTGAAATGATATTCTCTGTACTTCACTGAAGAGGCTTTTACTTCTTGGGGCAAGGACCCTCAACTCAAAGCCGACAGGGTTCACTTGGTTGAGTCTCAAAGGCGACTCGAAGTCGGAGTCGGAGTCTTGAAATCCTAAAGCAATAAGTCTGGAGAACTCCTTCAAAACAAAGTTAATGCCAATTCAAATGGCGGGAGTCAGTTCTTTGTTTCCTAGAGAACAGACTCCCATCCTTAAGATTGGCATTCATATCATTTTGAAGGAGTTCTAATTGTTTGAGGATATAGTGGCGCCTTCGGTCAACCTTTAAGGATTCTAGAAAACAAAGGCGACTCGAAGTCGGAGTCGGAGTCTTGAAATCCTAAAGCAATAAGTCTAGAGAACTCTAGAAAACAAAGGCGACTCGAAGTCGGACCCATCTTACCTTTGTCATTGTTTTTACCCACCGACATAACTAAAATGCAAAACGAATTGACATTCTGTCTTGTTTCTTCTTTTTTAGGTTCCATATCGAATATAGGTGGCGGTGCGAGCGATTGTCAAGATGGCGACGATAACACGTGGAAGAACATCGTGGGGGTGGTCGGTGCTGCTTCAAGCGTTACTTCAATACAAGTCGCTAATCTGCTGAAGCTTTTCAAAATACCCCAGGTAAGCTTATATTCATATCGATCTTGAAGGTGTCATCGCAGAAAACCCGAAAACTCATAAAGGGTTGACCAAAGGCTATTCTGGCTAGAATTTGAAATCCTAAAGCACTTAGAACTATTTCAAAACGAAGCGAAAGCCAATTTCAAGGCTGGGAGTCTGTTCTTTGTTTCCAGAGTTCTGGATGGGCCGCACTTCATTTCGAAGGAGTGGCGATTGCTTCAGGGTTTCAAGTTCCAACCAAAATGGTGGCGCCTTCGGTCAACACTTAAGAATCCTCGTTTCCAAAACTTTTTCGCCAATCCAAAGCAAATTTCATGTGTTGAACTTCGTTGGTTTCTCGATATTGTGACCACTTCCAAGTTAAGTGCTGCTCTCTGGGCGTTCATCCTAAACCCACCTTCTCTAAGTTCTTTGAAATAAGAATATCATCGCTCCTTTGAAGGATTATATATGTCTGAGCCATGTTGAAAAGACGAACTTTTCTTCCCGGATAATTCCAGTCGAGACATGCTTCCTTGTGCTGTTATTCTAACAGAAAGGTTATCCGACGTATGGATATTCAGTTAGATAAACTGTCATGGACACCCTTGAGGGTTTAGCAGCTTCCGTTATGGATATCTACCGTATCGCGATATCCTTTCCCCTCTCAAATTCTTGCATCGCATTGCCCTCTTCCTATTTTTTCGAGGGGATATGTCCCCCTCCCCCGAAGAGCGCAGGTAAAACATTCGGCATAATATTCTTATAAGATTTTAAGTAAGGTGTTGTTTTAATTCGATACAGGATATTTTCAATTTCTCTATCGCATCTCCCAGAATACATGATAATATGCAAAGCGATTATTAGCCCAGTGTTTCTTACACCTTTTAGAAGTCGCTCCTTGACCATGTTTTTGTTGGCCTGAGGGGCTCCATCCCATCTGAAATGACAAGTACTTTCCAGTCAGGCATTTGGCCTCAAGTATGTCCATCAACAACATCGCTGGTGATAATTCCGGTGGAGACATCTCTGCTGATCCATCAGGCTTCACTTAAGACCAAAACGGCTTTGACGTGTCTCAAAAGTGGCGAAACACCCCAGGGGAGTCACGACCAAGGGCCTGAGAGGTGACAACTCCTGAAGAGCGGCACATACTTACTAGCAAAGAGAAAAATTCGTTGAGTGGTGGTTTAAGTCTTGGAAGAGAAAATGGTGTAACTTGTTTTTTAGGTACTGTACATAAGAGTTCGATAGAAAGAAATGCGTTGTTTAAAAAAATGTCGGTAGAAAAACTGATGTAACTTAATGTAACTTTTCGTCTAGGTCCATAAGAAATTCAAAGGATTCACCACTGATTCTGAATCTGAATGAACTAAACCCCTGTTTTGAGACAGATGCATTACAATTCATCCCAAAATGACCACCGTGCGCCTTCCGAAAGTTTTGTGAGGTTCGAATACAGTTTCCAGTCTTCTCAAATCGAAATCGATAAGACAATTACAATCCAGCACCATGCAACGACAGTGTTCAAGGTTAATTACCCATAAACATCAAATAACCAACGAATGACAAAGTCACAACCTGAAAGCCGGGAACCTATTTTGCAGTCTGTCTTCAGCGAGAATGCATTGGCACGGAGCATTCATACTTTAGGTGACCGTATGATGTGCTGACCTGCGTATTTCTTATCGCAGTCGAAATCTCGCACTTAATCCAGGGGAATTGCCCCCAGAATTGGGCTTAATCTTGAAAGTGGCACTACATGCCCTTGGCCTTGCTAATATTGCGCGTCATCCAATCTTTTGTTGGACCATAAAGCCCGTCTGAGCGCGCCCAGCCTCTCTAATTTCCGCAGTTACAGAAGCGAGAAATTGCTAGATATATAACTCTTAATTCTCTCGCCAAATATTGCTGATAATTAGTAGTGATTGGTTGATGATGAGATCCCCGTGGTTATTGGGGCCAATGAGGTGATGATTAGGGGACCAGGGAATAGTATAGGGACTCATTGGTGGAGACCTGGAAGAAAGTGCAGAGGTTGCATGGCCAGTGGGTTGGTGGGTGATGGACAAAGCAAAACTAGATCTATTGCGGGAATCGCGGATAGACGTCAGCTTATTCAGAAAAGCGCTGCGCGTATGGTCACCATGGCCTTAGAGTAACCAGCTACTCTAAGCTAGGGCTAAGCTTGGGAGGATAATGGGCCGTTCCTGATACACGTGTTACCAATTCGAAAATTGGATTTTGTATTAAGTTTGTGGTGTTCAAATTTAAGGCTGTGAACTGTTTCGGATCCTGAAATCCCACTCATATCACCCATCAATAAGTAATTCAACTATGCTGGCGTAAAATGTGTGTACAGGAAATTAGAGGATAGTGACTGGTGGGTCTCTGTGATAATTTGAACCCACTGGGCGATGATCAAACAAAACATTAGTAGGGGTGGATAGGCAAAGATCTAGAAGGTTATGGCAAACTTGGGGGCGGGCGGGGGGGGGGGTATTTAGAAGGTTTTATGCTAGAGTTGGATGTTGTAATCTCTCTATATCATCCTGCGATATCTCATAAACCTCCCCAGGCGAAAACTGTGTGAATTCTAGGCACCTGTAGTGACTGATTATAGGTCTCGTCGATCGTATAATGAACCCTCGGGGGCATGGTCTGGCGGCCATGGCATCGGATAGGGTCATTGGCAACGCGCCGGGAGTTAAGGGCAAACCCTTGGGGTATCAAACTTTTAGGTGGACGATGGATTCTCTCTAAACTTCAATCTCTGCATATTTACCGCCAATGCCTCACTGAGCTGGCCAGGCGTAAATGTGTGTACTACACCAGGTAATTATTAGTGACTGATTGCTGATTTAGGTCTCGAATGTAATTTGGACCCGCGGAGTGCGACAAAGGCTACGTTGATGATCGATGAATATGAAAGACAGTGGCACGTCATTAAGGTTATCAAATTGTCGATCTTACCACCCTTTGGCGGTGGGAATTCGAATGATTCCACGAGTACCGATCCAAGTGTCAGAGAGAGAGCAACCCCCACCTTCTGTGGACCGTGCTCTCAGATGACGCCTGTATTAGGCCCAGCTGTTGAGGCTTTCAAATTACAGAGATTTCGCAACTTTGCGACTACCATCCCGACCTCATTTTCGAGGTGAAACCAACTTACTTACTAAAGCCACCTCTTATCTCTCATTTTAGGTCAGCTTTTTCTCCACGAGCGCCGAGCTGAGCGCCAAAGAGCGGTACCCCTACTTCCTTCGGACGATCCCCTCTGATGACGCCCAGGCCCAGGCGATGGTTCAGCTGGTCAAAATGTTCAAGTGGCAATACGTGTCGCTGCTGTACGAGGAGTCAAGCTATGGAGAAAAGGTAAATAAGCATGCTACGATGGCGAAAAATTATGGAGGCCTTACAGGGACAAGTGTTAAGGCACCTGATAGATTCAGATAATGTAAGGTCGATAGCCCGGGACCATCGAAAATAACATTCATTGAGCTTATTTCTCCTTGTTTCAGGGGATGCCTGTTGTGGAGTACCACCTCAGAAATGCCCGTGTCTGCAAAGAAGTGCGCCCCATCAGTGGCTCCAGTGAACAATAGACCGCTTAGGCCTCCTAGCTGAGCATTCCAAGCGCCTCTGCTATTTTCCTCATGCAATCATTGTATTATTTCGGGGGATGCAGGTCGTTGAGCACCATCTCAAGATGGCAGGATTTAGTATAAAGGCAGTGCGTGAAAGACCGCCCCATCAATGATTCCGGTTGGAAAAACATGTCTGCTTAGGCCTTCGATTTGAGCATTCACAGAGTTTCTACGTTTTCCTAATGCAGTCATCGTCTTATTTCAGGGGATGCAGGTGGTTGAGCACCATCTCAAGAAGGCAGGAGTCTGCATAGCAGTGAGGGACCGACTCATCAAAGATTCCGGGGTGGCTTCGGAGGACACCTACGACAAGGTAGTGGAGGACCTGCTGAAGAAGAAAACTGCCAGAGGTAAGGCTACGGGGGTGTAAAAAAAAGTCATGGTAGCGTAGTTTTAAACAGTGTCACTCACTCTCTCTTCAAACTTGACCTATCTATGTCGACTGTGCCACCTTACGGTCCTGAGCCGTCTGTGTCTCAAGCGCTCTCTGCATGGCGGACTGCAACATCCAACCAGCGAGTCCCCTTCGCCGTTTGTCTCTACCAGTCTCCGGTTGCCACTCCGACAATATCTTGGGAAGTCGTCCTGACCCCATTCGACATACGTGTCCAAACTAATCGCTGTGTTTGATTGGCCAGTCGCAGCACTCACGGGCAGAATTTTGTCGCACGTATCAGGGATGACCACCGCAGACCATATTTTTGTCGCATGCGATCATGCATGTTGGAGCTACGAAAATCACTCGTCTGTACGTGTGGCGCCTATAAACCAATATGATTTATGGTTCTAAGGACCTGAGAGTTAAGATTCCAAACTTCACTCCCCTGGCCGCGGCGCCTGCAAAATGAGCCTATCCGATAGCCGTAAGATATCAATTATACTCCATTAGGCAATTAGGGAAACACGAAAAGGTTTTTACAAGCGATTCGATTTACCGGGAAATTGAATGACTGTGTTGAGCCCTGCCCCAGGGAAGCTCTGAGCAAGTGGCGCAGCCGGTTTTAGTGCGCAGTTCAATTTGATTTTGATCGCAAAAGGCCTCCTCGACGAAAGGTTGACACTACACAGCTTGCGGGTTTCCTCGAGCTCTATATCATTCCACTATAAAAGCTTTTTTGCAACCCAAAGCTGAAGGCGCATGTCAAATAAATTTGATGAAAAAAACGGACAATGTTCGACGACTTTGCACTTTCTTTACGACGACGATTTTTGAATGTACTTCTGTTTTCATCGATTTTTAACGGATTTCTAAAGGTTTTTCATGGAAACTTTAGCCTTTGTACAGCTTTAGAATCAGAATGAAAAAAAACCCGGACTATTACCATGATTACGATCGTTCACTTCATTGGTGTGAATGACACAGAGCGTTTGCACTTCCAACGAAAACCATGAACTGGGAAACACGATAGCCAATTTCCATAAGTGGCCATCTTTGATCCCTGTGTGTTTGTCTTCCCATTGTCATTAATTAACTTCGAGATTAAATTCCATTGACACTGCACCGAGAGCAGGGAATTTTGAGGCCGAGTAAACACAGAGCAAGGTCACTACGAACTGAAAAAACTTAACATTTCTGGACTATTCATGTTTGCAAACCGCGAACATTTCGTCGCCGTTTGAAAATAACACGGCGCTGGAAAATCGAGACGTTACCGAAAATTGTCGAGCGAATGACTGTGAAACAATTTTGTGTTTTTGGATATGATTTGTTTTTTCTTTCGAATTGGTTCTATCATTGATGAAAATTGTTGGTACATTCTATAAAAGATGATTTTACGGCGCAGATCCTAGCAATTTAAATTTTCACATTTAGCTAAGTCAGTCTTGAAGACGCTCTGTGACTACTTCGCTACCAGTCGATCTCAAGTAAACATATATCAAATATCATGGATGCAGTGATGTTTATACTCGTAGCGGTCGCCGGAAATGGAAACGTGATAAAAGGGAGTCTAGTGTGGCCAATTAATCATTTCAGAAAATAGATGATTACCAATCCATACACACGGGAGTGATTTTTCTTGGTTCTCATTGACATATCCATATCTTGAACGAATGACTCTTTTACTGAAAGCTAGATGCACCCCCTTCAAAAACATTCCAATAGTACGTCTGATTTTATGATAAAGGATTTTGAAGAACTCTGCCGTATGATCTGTGTATAGTACCTCCAGGTATATGGCACGGCTTAACCCGCCGGCCATGAGAGAATTCCTTTATGGCCCAGTGGTTGGCGCGTTGGCCCCAGAGTGGAAGTTAAGCAACGTAGAGCGCGGTCAACCTTTGGATCGGTGACCGGCGCGTACAATACGATCTGGCAGTGATTTACCAACCCGCCTGCCACCAGCTGTACATGTTATGTTTAAATTATTTTTATTCTCGGCGCCGTCTTCTCTTCCTCTTTCAGAGCGTGCCAATACGTTCATCAATAAGTTGCCCATAAAATGGGGAAACCATCAATAAATACCCACTCACCCGAAACCATTTGCTCGACAATTTTCAGGAAAGTCTCGACGACATGTCTCTATCCTGGTTTTGCCGGCGATTTTCTCTTCGTCGCGAATCCCGACAGTCAAACTTGGACAAATCCGACGTCCCGAATAACACCATCTCCCTCTCAGGCCGCGATTTTACAGAGTTCGCGTGTAACGAGTCACTGTTCACTTTTTATGCGTGTCATGAAGAACGAATGAGACACTTTGAACATGAGGACTGCATACGATTCACGAGGTCACTTTTCATCCTCACGTCGTGTTTTCAAGTCAAAGTCAGCACGGTGGATACCTTTGCAATACAATAGAAACAAGGCCCTCCCATTACAGTGTTGGAGGGGTACAATCGGATAACAAAATAATAAATGCGGACCTTACACCCCTCAAAATGAACTAATCTTTAGTATGTTTCTTTTGTGTCGTCATTTCCTCTCCAGGGAAGCGCGTACATTTCTTAAGCAAACCGATACCTTAAGCCGACGTGGTCAGTTAACTCGTGACAAGTGAAACTTGAACAGTGACAACGTGAACCTATGTAAACCCAGCTTACATATAATGTTCACCGCAATTACTTTCCAGGCGTGATTGTTTTTGGATCAGACCAGGAGGTTGCCCAGCTGATGAATGCTGTCAGGAGAAACAACGCCACTGGCCAGTTCGTGTGGATCGGGTCGGATGGTTGGGGAGGGCGAGAGCTGGTTTGGAAAACCAGGGAAGCACAGGTATGTAAACTGGTCTGAAGATTCGCCTCATTTATGCATCTTGGTCCAGTTTTTCAAATGTTTCAGATATTCATGATGTTTTCAGGTTGAGGGTGCAGTGACGGTCCAACCGCTAGCGAAACCGGTCAAAGCTTTCGACGACTACTTCCTGAGCCTGAAGCCCGACAACAACACGCGCAACCCCTGGTTCATCGAGTACTGGGAGTCGTATTTCAATTGCAAGTACCCGGACAGCCCCTACACGCCCCTGAATGAGGACTTCGTGATCAACTGCACGGACAACATGACCCAGTCGTACGAGACGGGCTACATGCCCGAGGCCCAGCTGCAGTTTGTCAGTGATGCCGTGTTGGCGTTTGCTAATGCTATAAGGGTAAGATTTCTTCCACATGAAGATTTAACCGCTTTGTTTTGATAATAGAAAGTGATTTCGATTCAAAACATGTCTTGAAATAGCTATAAAGTTCGATTGCTTTAGGATCTCTTTTAAGTACAAGTATATCACCACTCGTGAGGAGGGAGTATAATCCAGCTACTCACGTGATACCCATGATAAGCGATGTACAGTTTGAACTACGCACACCAGTATATCGTCGAAGATTTGAGAAACACTGACAATACGTAGTATGCTTGGTAGTAATCATGTTGCAAGACTCGCCTATGATTGCGACTGTTGCGAATACGCTGTCTGTTTCAACAATTAGCAATATCTTATTTTTCCTTTCTTTTCCGGTCGTCAAGAACATACAGCGAAAGTTCTGTCCTGGTCAAGTAGGTTTGTGTCCAAAGATCGACCCCATACCCGGGAAACTGTTGTTGGAGGAACTAAAGAAAGTGCATTTTAGAAGTAAGTAATATTGCCCATACGGCTCGGTCGGGAAGGCCAGATTAATGTTCCGAAAGTGACCAACAGGTGTCGGACAACTCTACTACACGTTTAGTTACAGTACATAAGCACTTTTCGCCTGTGTAAGATTATTCTTCTGTATCATCAAGTCAAAATAACACACCTGACTTCACCACTCCAGATCACATCGCTCACAACATCATGAATGACGACGTAATATCGAAATTTTGGACGTCGTTTAGACGGCATAGTAATGTAGACCAAACGTGGAGAGTCGACTTCTTCGACCACATCGAATCAGTCAAGACCAGACCAGACCAGATCACATACGTGCGCCTTTAGACGGCATATGCCAATCTACATCGGTCTGGATTGGTTTGGTCCGGTGAAACGGCCCTAGTATGACGAATTTTGTCCGTAATGTGGACGTAATCGTGAACTGCTGAGTCGCTTAACCTAACTATTTTCCAATTAACCCTTTCAGGTTTGTCCGGACAGGATGTGCAGTTTGACAAGAATCTTGATGGACCACCGCGGTATCGGATTCTTAACTTTCAACAACCGAAACCTGGGGAATACAAATGGCAAGAAGTTGGATTCTTTACAGAGTTCGAACTCACATTGAAAACGACCGAGGTTTGTTTTGCTATAAATATAAATCATGAATATGCTAATGATGCAAATTGTTAGTCATTTCGCCTGTTTCCATTTCAGCGTCTCTATGTGGTGAAGTTCTGTTAGCTGGGAATCAAAATGGCCGACAATATGGGGGAAACTTGCTTCCTTCGCATTGGTCGGCAACCACTCTTGGAGGAATTCTCTGAAATAAAACCTTGATCAAATGCTGGCTGCCAGTCCAATCTCTGGTGTATTCGGCAACCAGACTAATATTACGTCTATCTGGTTACCAGTCTAATCTTTCATGTATCCGGCTACCGGTCTCATTTCATGTTTATCCGACTACCAGTCTAAAGGCCGACTATCTGATTGATGTTACGTGGTCTTTCTTTCAGACAAATGACAGCCTTCTTATGTTCCGGCTAAACGAACCGACTTTCCCGGCCTCTTACTGCAGCGCCAAATGCGGACCTGGCCAAGCGAAATACTACATCACGGGGGACAAATGCTGCTGGAATTGTGTCAATTGCACTCGGTGGCAATACCTAGCAAGTGAGGATATATGCAGGGAGTGCGACTACGGCACCAAACCTGACGCGCGCAAGACTACGTGTATTGAGATTCCGCCGGAAGTGATGCAGCAAGATAACCCAATCGCGATCGCTGCGCTAGTGTACGCATCCGCCGGGGTTATAGTGACCGTCTTCGTCATATGTGTGTTCGTTTTGTACCACGAAACGCCCGTTGTAAAGGCGTCAGGCAGGGAATTAAGTTTCGTGCTTCTTGTGGGAATATTGCTAAGCTTCGGAATGACGTTCTTCATAACAAACAAACCATCCGATTTGATTTGCGGATTGCAAAAGTTTGGCATAGGATTATGTTTCAGTATATGTTACGGCGCCATTTTGACTAAAACCAACCGTATTGCAAGGATTTTTCGCGCTGGAAAACGAACGGTCAGGAGGCCGAAATTTATTAGTCCTTTGTCGCAGTTGCTGATATGTTCGGCGTTAGTAGTAATTCAAGTAGCCATCGGGACTTGCTGGATAATTTATCGGCCGCCGAAGGCGGGGCCACATTACCCCACCAGGGCGCAGCACCAACTCGTATGCAAATCAGCAGTAGGATTAGAGTATATGATTGGCTTAGGCTACCCAGTACTTTTAATAATCATTTGCACAGTTTACGCAGTGCTGACCCGCAAAATACCCGAGGCCTTCAACGAATCTAAGCACATAGGTTTTACTATGTACACTACATGCATCATATGGCTTGCCTTTGTCCCTATATATTTCAGTACCGCAAACAACATCAAAATCCGTTTAGGAACTTTATGCTTTTCTATAAGTCTGAGCGCGACGATAGCCCTGATATGCCTGTTTACGCCAAAACTTTATATCATTTTACTGAGGCCGGAGCGCAATGTCCGTCAGTCCATGATGTCTTCGAAGAATGTCTCTCTCTCCAAGCAGAACTCTTCCCACAGTCGCGTCGACTCAGGTACTCAGTCAGATGGTGAGCTTCTATCGCAGACACATCTCTAGCTTCTTGGAATATCAAGGGTTAAAGTGATTAAAGTCCACCGGCTTGTGAAATTCACATGCGTTTTTTGGGTAAAGTAGTTGAGGGTAGGTGTAGAAATAGGTTCCAAACTGCAGTACATTTCGAGGTGATAAAGTAAAGCGTGTCTTTTTGCGGCCATTTTTTAATTCAAGATGGCGGTCAATACAGCGTCACGAAAACTTTGCAACTGGTAGTTTTCAACCTATATGGTCCTTTTCAACTATCATGTTTGAACATTTCAACTACTGAAAGACGCATACAATAGAACGACTTTTACGAACACCAGCCGATACACTCAAACGTTTCCCGGCACTCTGGTGGAGACAGTGTTCGGAAAAACTATATGAGATCAATTGACCGTTTACAAAACTCCACACAATCTCCACTACTGCACTACAAGTTATCGCAATGTTCGCTAGGTAAGATCGTCACAGTGGATGATATCCCACGTGTAACTTACAAGATATCTAAAAAAGACATTTTTCCCGGTGTCACATTGAAGAAATTGGAAGTTTTGGGTAGCAACTTTAAAGTCAACAAAAAATGGTTTCAAGACTTTGCAGGCCGGGACAACGCATCACAAAGTTCGGATGTCGCAATAGTTAACCCTTGATAAGACAGGTTGCATCTGTAGCTAACTTAGCACACTGTCACTTTAAATTCATATGCTTTTTGCTTTTGCTGCAAATTGTCGACTTTGGATGAGTCTCGCACATAGTCAGATTTCCGAGATATGTATTTTTTTCTATTTGATTTTTTCTCCTTTTTCGAAAGTGACCTTACCCACTTCACAGGCAAAAGTCTCCGTCATATATAGAATCTATTAAACGGTGATTCTATGATAGCCTATTACAGATTCTTCGATGGAGAATTTCAATTAAAAATCTATGATGAAATCACATGGGCCGATCATAGATTCTTTGATAAAGATTCTATCAGGGAAACTTTGCCTGTGTACCGTCCTTGTAAATCCCTCTTTTTGCTTAACTTTAAAAATTGTCCGTCTTTGCACATAACTTAAGATTTCTAAAACATTATTGTCGCTCACCTGTAGGTTTTCGATATTCAATGTAAGGTAGACTAGCTAGTTAATGTTTTTCTTTATTGTTTTATTTTTTTCTGTTCTCTGAATAAACAATTTTCAAAAGATCTCGTTATTATACCTGAGGATACCAGTTGTAAGTTGGTTTTCAAGTGCCATTTTTTACAACAAAATAGTCATAAAGCAAGACTAGGAAGCTGATGGAAATGCATCGCGACAGTCGAGCTCAATGCTGTACACCATGCACACTCTCATATTGGTCAAACCATATTGTAAAATTGTACATGTACATTACTGGAAAATTATAAGATCAAGCTGACAATCTTACGAGAATACCTTTGGGATGTTCGATCTGGATGACCACCTTCCACTGGCGTCCTCAGCTCTATCTGTTTATCAAATCATTTAGTCTGTTAAAGGGACAACTATGACATGTGATTTACCTGACCAAGAGGATAATGTGCCAACTTGACACCCTGCGTCGCCACTGGTAGTATTATACTGATGCCATTCTCTGATAACGATGTTCACCAGTGTTGGAGGGCAGTTTGGGGGCCTACCTAGCGAATCTCAGGCAGGCCTAATGTTACACCCCGTTCTAGTGCATTGTTTATTGCAGTTCAAAGAGTTTTCATTCATCCTGTTTGGAGAAGTTACGGTCCTGCTGGAAGCCGTTTTTGTACAAAAAACCAACATATCTTATGCCAAAGTTGGCCCTTTAATATGTCTTACGTCTTTCGAAATATTTCTTAAGTCTGTTTATACTTTATTGAGTCTGTTTTTGTGCATTTCTCTCAGTCTGTAAATCCATTATTGCTGAAGTTAAATATATTCACTATGTCCATTTATCAATTTCTTAAGTCATGTAAGTTTGTTTTACAATGTAACCCTTTTTCTTTCAAGTCGCATGAGCAACCCTTTTATTTCCTTTATTTCTCCTTTAATCTCTAGCTTACTCACAGTACACAGAACTTCAATTTTACTCGCGGTAAGTATATGCGATTGAATGTATCATGGACATACACGTATACTCCATTCTCGGATCAGGTCGTAGGATATTCTCTCTGCCAACACTGATTTTGACTGCACCGTAAGGTCCCGGATGTAGTACTGTCGCGTGATGAAAGCCAAAATGTGCGCTCATTGGTTAATTTACTAAAATAACTTGTTGGACGTTATGACATCGTATGCACTGCACATGCCATATTAATGTATGCCAGGAATATGCAGGTAGTACCTTCGTGTACATTGCATTGTACCTAAATGTACCTGGCATGTGCATCTATCCAAGGTACATTCCAAGTGCGTGCAGGTTGTACCTAATGTATATATTTTATTTGAAAATTCCTATCCTTTCCAGAGCTCGAACTCCATCAGCGACTGAAACCCTCCACCTCGATGAGCAGCGGCCTCTCGCGGTCGACGAGTGCAACTCAGACCTATAGCAACGGCACCAGCATCAGCACCCAGACCCTAGACAGCATAGGCCAGGAATTCGATGACATGGACGTACAATTATAGCAATTACAGAAAAATAGCACCAATATAAATCATAGCATTGGCACTTGTACAAATTATTTGCACACCGTGGGACAGGAATTTGACTACATGGATGTCTGGTTATAGCAAATGTTTTTGTGTTTTAATTAGGATTTTTTTTCAATTTATGTTGCTTCCTAAATGTACCCCATGTGCACTTGTTGGGAGTATTGTGGACATGGATGTGTGGTTACACATTGCAAAGAGTAGTAATATGAGAATTTACGAATAGCATTCCGCGAAGATGACGTCACTGCAGCTGCTGCCCTCTATTTCCCCATCGCTGAATTACAGGCAATGTCGGACAAACATGCGGTTTCGTAATGGATTCAGGCTTTCTAACTAG
This sequence comes from Lineus longissimus, assembly GCF_910592395.1. Taxonomy (NCBI): domain Eukaryota; kingdom Metazoa; phylum Nemertea; class Pilidiophora; order Heteronemertea; family Lineidae; genus Lineus; species Lineus longissimus. The sequence goes on along the minus strand of NC_088319.1, from coordinate 2,366,851 downwards.
GGAAGTTAGATTCAATCTGGCACATGTCCGAGTGTTGGAAATACAACATAATTGTTCTGAATATTTCTCTCTCTGACTCTATGGTATCATTCATGCTAAAAACAATGCAGGGTCAAAGATAATTGACTTCGAAATAAGCTCAAATGCGTAGAAATAAGTGTCGATGTCCGCCTGTCACGTGACTAAAACGTCATCAATATCTTATGCAAATGACCTTGTGAGCTATAAATAGTAACTTCGCGGGATGCTATTAAATGCTTTTGAAGCTAGGATGAAGAAAGCCCCAGGCTGTGTGTGTTCAGCAGCTTTCTTTTTGTGTCACTGATCAACGAAGTGTCCTCACCCTTGTCCATTACAATCCCTTTGAGGTGTTTTGTGCGCCAACGAAAGTCTCCAAGTTGACACACAAACACTGCAGGATAAGTGTACGTCTCCATGAAGCTGGCTGGACAACGTTTTGTGACCAAGTCAACGATATCGAATGAGGTTATCTTGATGACCTCGGCAACATTGACAATTGAATCCTTTTTTTCCACTTATCTCGTAGTGTCTCGCAGTGTCCATGCACAGATTTCGATGAAAATATTCAAACTACATGTATTTGCTTCTGGTAGAACCTCACAGCACGGTCAAACTATGTTTCACAGAGGCAGTATTATGTATGATGATATTTTAAAGGAAGTGACTATTTGGCAAGCCCGGCTTACCAAACAGCGACTTTTTCTTGTCCTGAATGGAGAGCCGAACTCATTAATATGAAAGTAAAGTCTCCAGCTCGCCAAACAGGGTAGATTTTTTACCTGTTTGGCAAGCCCGGCTGGCAGAACAGGGTGGCTTTTTAGTGCTGTTTGGCAAGCGGCTCTCCAAACAGGACAAAAAAGATGCCTGTTCGGCGAGCGGCTTGCCAAATAGACCCGGTGTGACGGGGATAGTAGTCTTAGGGCTGATAGTCCGTGTAACAATAGCCCGCATTGCTAAATGTTTTGGTTAGGGTTAGCGGTACAATAGATCATGCTGCTTAATTGGTCAAATAAAATGCTACCGGACTATGACTGCAGGGGGACTATATCCGCTGTCACACCGGCCTATTTTAAATTGTTCACATGACGAACGTTACAGCGTTCTCACAATAGTAATTACCATGACACGTTTAAAAACGTCTTCTGTGATGTAATAGGCCTAAGTGGTCACGGTATTTGCAACTCAATTCAGATTACATTAGATTCATTGATGCCAAATGGCTTAAAACACACAGGGTGTGTACTGCCGTGGTAAAGGTGCCATGTAACTGAATGCTGTGTGTGCTTGTGTTCCATTCGATGTGCGTGGAATTTAGAGAGTGTGTAAACAGTGCGAACCAAAAATTTAGTTGGAATGACAGACTCAGAGAACCAAACGCCTTGAAAGAGTCACTTATGTCGAACCAGAGTTATTATCGGTATACCGTGATAATTCGGTCCGATTTTTAATGTTTCCCTTTTTGGGGCATTTTGATGAATGGAACTACCAGTATAGGGTGGAAGGTGACTTGGCTGCCGACAGCCTGGTGATAGTGCCCTGGGTCGCTGCCCCGGGTAATGCCCTTGATAATGCCAAAGGTCCCTCAACACTTAAACCGAAATCATCAAAGAATCCTACAAAAATACTGTAAATATAGTGGAACTGTACGAGAAACTGAAGATCTTTAGTTAAAAATATTTCATTTCATGTCAGTTCAATTGGGATTGTCACACTGGCGTTTTCTGCCCTCACGAGTTTTGTGTCTGTTTGTTCGTGGTAGTGAAAGTGCGAGTGAATGTTAAGTGAACTAGCATGCCCCGATGAAGCATCTCGCTCCCTTGTTTGAAACTTACAAAAATACGAGTGAATGTATTATTTTCTTAAACAACTTTTAACTCTTGTTTGTCTAGAAATGTGTCATTTTGTGAAGAAGAGATAGTTTGATATGTTTGGCGTCCTATATCGAGACCATTGCCAAGTATACTTTTTGATTTGATTACAAACGCGATTTAAGTAGTTAACCTATCCATGACATATTGTTGTTTTATTTCTCCCACGATAAATGTTTGACTAATGAAGTGCGCCTAATCCAATCTTGGACTTGAAGGTTGTACACATGCCCGGTGCGCTATTACCTTCTTGTTCAACTTCTGTAATGTTTTTCAGATAGATCAAGTCAAAAGTTCTTGGCTGACCTCTTGTCACTAAACTGTAATAGTGTGATCACAAATAGCAATGTTACATTGCCTTGGTGAGCCGGTGTCATAGTTGACCGGTTTCAGTTGACACTGTGAAAGAGCATTGGTTGATAATCTAGTGTCGTGCAACACCACTATCTTTTCGTAAATGTGACTCGCTCTACCAAAACTAGGCACTTGTCGCATCTGAACTTGACAGGTTGATACGGACTTGTTGTTCATTTCCCTATTGTAGACCTTTTGTGAAATCTATTACAAACTGATTTGGTTACATTTCCCCAAAGGTCTATAATAGGGAAATGAACAACAAGTCCGTATCAACCTGTCAAGTTCAGATGCGACAAGCGCCTAGTTTTGGTAGAGTGGGTCACAAATGTGATCTCGTCACATTCCTGGGTTCAACCAAGTACCCTTGGCCAGAACGATATGAAAACCACAATAAAGATACTGAACAATGTTCATGTCATTGCTCAACAATCTGACCTGACTTGCGCGATGCACAGATTTCGAATTTTCCAACCTGATATTTTGTTCTAACGCTTTTTGGAGAAGTGTAACGTTAGTGTACCTCTTAAACCCCACAATTTCACCATTCTCAAAACTTGGATGAGTCTATCTAGTTACCGGAAATCTCTTCACCACGCTAGTACGGTTAATTGATTGCAGTGCCCCGTGGTAATGGTAAAATATTCTGCGATTGTGAGAGGGAAAACACCTTTATATACTAGATGCTAGAGCTTTTTTTGTAGCTAATCGGCCTATTCGAAAGTTATCTGAACAGGGTAAAGGTGAGGGGAAGGGCATTGAGTAGATAGAATTCTGATAAATAATGCTTAGAACGGTTATTCCATTGAGTTGTTTATCACGAAGGGCATATTGACTTGATACACGTTTGACGAGCACTCATTGTAGAGCTTCTTGCTAGATTATCGCTCATTTCTATCCGGCTAATCCGAAATGTCCCTTTGATATTTCCAGACAGACTAAAAGGTTTTGGAACACAAAAAAGACAAAGTTCCGCCCTAGAGATGATGTGGACGGCTGCAAAAGTATCTACCCACTACTACCTCTCCGCGGCTTCCAGTTATAATTCGCGTGGGCAGAAACCTTATAGGGACAACTTGGGTGGGATTTCCATGTCAGTGGTCAGAAGGTGTCTCTACTCCACACCATGCACCGCCACGTGAAGCGTCACGCGCACGCCAACGCTGATCTCTAAGAACGATTTTTGCTAGTGATGCGAGGAGGCTTTCATAAACACGGCCTGCGAATTCCAAGTAGGCCTGTTGTAAATTATCGTTCCAAGCGTTTATATATTGCCGTAAAATGATAGTCCTTGTTGCATAGTCCCGCTGCACTACTAGAAATAAAGGTTTCTAGTATTTTGAAAAAGTCTTGGAGTTTTTTTACCTAGACAAGTATGCGGCACCCGCTGGCGGGCGGTTTTTCTCTGAATGAAAATGGTTTGTGAGATTCGGAAAACCTCTAAGAATTTCTCTCTTCACGAAAAACCTCTGCGAGGTGTATATTTTGGTTGGCCAACAAAATATCAAGGGTTTTTCAAAGGATTTAAAATGGTTTTTTTCTATGAGTGTGTACACCTGACAATATTTCATGCCCAAGTTGTCCCTTTAAACCTAATCTATCGGAGGTTCTTCTCGAAGGCGAACTCAAACTTTTAATGGAATGGCTTAGGGCTATTTCCGGCAGAAATGTCAACATTATGTTTTGAACAAAAAAAGAGAAAGTCAAGATGAGTTCCTGCTGATATATATAGCGATTAGATGAGATAACTTAAGAAAAAAAACGCCTTGAGAATTCAGAGTATGACGCATCGGATATTTCTATCGCTGGCTAATGCTTTCTTCGTATTCATCGGATTTGAACTTTTCTTTATGGAAAATAACCAAAACTATTCTAAGTGAGAGTCCCCGTGTCTAGTACATGTATATATCAGAATACAACCTCATGAAAACTATCGGTCAATATTAGCGTGCCTTTATCATTGCGAAATTTTCAAGTTTACTCTACATAACTATCCATAAGCTCTTTGCCATGTTTATAGTATTTTTTAGCTAGATCTGGCAAAAGATACTTGGCGAAACAGTAACAGTGTGATCAAAATAGTAATGTTACACAGCCCAGGCGATGTCATAGTTTATCGGATTTAGTTAACACCGTAAGAAAGAGCATTGGTTAGGCCTATCCTGAAAATAATCTAGTGTTACGCAACACCACTATCTTTTAGTAAATGTGATCTGGGTACATTCCTGGGTTCAATTAATACCGTTGGCAAGATATGAAAAACACTATACGGTTTGATTGAGGAAGTATACAGCCATCAGAGTCGGAACCGAATCCAGTGTGGCGGCCGGAATATTTCTTTAAGTTTTCCCTTCAAAGATTGCCAGAATTATGTTTTCCCAAAAAATATGTGACGCATCGTTCCGATTCGTTCTTCCACTCAATTGAGCTCAACTAGGAGTGGAGTCGTTTTTAAGACCAAGATCACCGAGAAGGATGAAAAACCTCAGGTCATCTGATGACGTAACAGTCACACGCAGAAACGGGATCTTTTTGCAGCCCCAGAACCTGACTCATCAGTTTCTGTATACTTTTTGGTGACACCCTGTTATACACCACTTTACTAGGCTTAGTAATGTCGTTTAGTGGTAAATACTGTGTCGACGTATCTAGTTCGCTTGCGTTGCCACTGTTGCGTAGAGGCCTATAGGCAAGTTAGGCATTTTTGTACAGGCGTCCATCAATGGCTTAATATCGTCAACACAGCACATTGTAAAACTAGACCCTTTAGTAATAGATGATAAAAAGTGTATTCTTTGACAACCTATGCTGACTCGTACAATTATTGTTTTTAACAAAATGATTTTACGGTTAACAATAAAATGACCCTTATTTTCCAGAATCACTCTTTCTTTTTCTTGTTTAATCTTTTTGTTGATGTTAAAAGTACAATACGTGTAAGAAGACATGAAAGGATGCTGGTCCGTCGCAGGTTAACTTCCCAGTCAACCATGGTGCCGATGTATACACCAAGTGGACGGAAACAACCCAACTGACGGTAAGTGTCTTGCTCGTGGGCACAAAGATGGAACAGCAGTGATTCTACAGAAAGTCGAACTTGCCATCTCCTGATTATGAGCCTCGCGCTCGATCTACTAATGCCACTGATCTTGGTATAACATACTTTCTTTGAACATTAGGTGCATATCTCTTTCTTTTTTAAAGTGTTTTTCAGATAGATCTGGCCATAGGTTCTTGGGCTGACCTCTTGTCACTAAACTGTTAATACATGTAGTAATGTTACACAGCCCGGGGCAGCCGGTGTCTTAGTTTTGAAAAAGTCGTGGTAGGCCTATACACCAAGGATAATGTAGTGTTGTGTAACAACACTATCAGTTTTGCAACACCACTATCTTTCGGTAAAATGATCTGGTCACATTACTGAGTTCAACTAAGGACCTTTGTCAGAACGATATGAAAAACACCAAATTTGCGGAAAGCTGTCTCCTTTTCTGACAAAGTTGAACGAAATACTTGACGCTGATTAAAAAATGTAAGGTTAGTTCACCATATACTACTGTTCCGATTTCCTTCTCCTTTGTTAAAGCTTTCACCTTGTGCGGTCCTAGTAAGGAGGCAGTCTAGCGTAGCTCTCTTTCAGTTTCTTGTAGATTTCGATGGAATGATGTTGGCTCTGACAAGGCTTCCTCTCCGTCGGCCATCAAGGGAATTCCTCCATTGTGTTCTCTGGCGCTTGAAAAGACATGTCACGTTCACAGTCGCACAAATCCAGTCTTCTCACTTGTTTGTTTCGGCGACAGAGCCTAATTCTCATTACTAAAATGGCTATTTACTTTTCTGTCTCCAGTCTGTTGATGTTTCAAGTGAATTTCCTTAGATCAGGATCTGCGATGTTCCTTGAGGTTCTTCGGTACAAGTGCCAGATTCTTGGTGGTCGTTCCTTTCCGGTAGCTGCTCCAAAACTGTGGAACCAGCTGCCGCAAAAGCTCTGTAACATTGATTCCCTCCAGAATTTCAAGTCCCTCCTAAAGGCCCACATTTTTGCAGTTGCCTTTGGGGGAAAAAGCGCCCCAGAATACCCACTCACTGAGTAATTGGAGCACTTACAAATGCCAACATTGACTGAACATTGATTTGCTTTACAGTTATCAATCTTTCCTGTCTTAAAATTATAATCGGGCAGAAATATCAAAAATCGACAGCAGCCATCAGAGTTTTCGCAAAAAGGCGAGCAAAGAGAGCACGCCATGACAAGTCAAATCCAAGCCAGCACTTGGCATGATTTGACCAGGGATGCGATCACATGCCTATCAAGTATCATGCTCAAAATCTTACGAGCTTGTCAAAAAGTGCCAATACAATCCGAAAAACTCCGAATGTGATCCTCATCTGTGCCCAAGATGTTCTAAAATAGTATTGAAAATCGAAAAGGACCTTTCACAAAAAAGTCCTATCAAAGTCAGTCTGACCAGATCGGATATTACCGCACCAGATACAAGATTGAATGACCCAAGATGGAATAGAGCAAGTCCCCTGTGATTTCGAAGTACATCTAATCAAAATACATGCATATATCATGTTTATCAGACTGTCCCGTTTATCGTAAATGTCATCTATAGTCTTGTAGGGACGAAACAATTGTTTGCTCTGCGAAATTCGTCCAAGATGTGTCAACTCGATCGATGTTGTCCCCTAGGACGAGTAATATCGGGTGATCGAGAGGCGAGCAGGGATGCGCCCAATGAAGTGAGGACAAAAGAAATAGTCTAGCTGCGCATTGTATCAAACTAAATGATTGCAGATGGCGCCATCTGCTGGCGCCATCTGATAACCGAGACTGAGAAGTGCTTACAGATTCCTCACCCGTCGTATACTAGCTGGCACAATGTAATTAAAACTTGGATTTCCACAAAAAAAAATCAGCATGTTCGACTACTCCGCGTTACCCTGGCACTCTTCCAAGATTTAAGATCATGCGCAGTAGGCTATAGACGATGAACAATGTCGCGGCAGACTCATATTAGATATACATTCTCCGTAACAGAGGTTACGATTTTGGCGATTCGATGTTGACGTCTGTAGAGTTGAATATGGTAAAAAGTAGGCGCGGCGCAAGTGACCGTGACTCAAGTGACCGTCAACAATCAATATGCGCATAACTATGCGCAGTTACGCAAAATGTGACATAGCAAGAACGTGATTGAGTGGCGATCGAAATGACGTCCGAAATTTCCACGATGTGCAGTCGCTGCTTAGTAGCTTAAAATAGCCACAGCATTAAGGAATAACCCGTCCTTTTGCTGGACATAACTTCATAACCCACACGATTTATTTCACTTCTAGATCTGCACAATACTACACATTTGACTAGTAAGATTAACGGCAATGTTCTATACAGCGTGCCCCAATACGAGCATAACATCATACACATGTGATCCATTACCATTATATTCGTTGTTGACTTTTGTCCGAAAAAAACACGTGTTTCATCTCCGAGTCACAAGGTGACCGTCGGTTATGTCACTCAAGTTTTCGAAGTCACGGTGCAAAATTCCTCTGTTCATTTTAGCATACAGAATTTCTTTCTGTGGGAGACGCTGGCATGACATTTTCACATATGAGTAAATGCTACAAAAACTATATGATTGGCCCAAAAATTTGCTATGTTTTTACAAATGTGCTGTCTGGTTATGCTTTGCGTACGTTTACATAATGGTGTTCGAAACTGTAGTGATCCTTGGTATAGCGTACCTCGGGACGGAAAAAAACAAGGTACGTGGCAGAGCCGACAATCACTACCCGAATCCGAGTGCGAAAATAACCGTTGAGATGTATTTTCCCGTGTCATTTTCTGTATTGGGCGCCAACTCTCGGAAGCTGAGCGCATAAATGTGGTAAATGACGATTTCGAAAAATAACAAACTTTCGATGCTGCCATCTAATATGAGTTTGTCATACTACTGCCTAAACACATCAGTATCTGATGGTATTCCATCAGCAACGGGGCCTTTAAATCGAGTTTTCTTTAAACGAGGTCATTTGTGTCTCGTAGTTGGCGCCGCTCGTCAGGTTAGCGGTTACCTTATAACTCCCCAAGCCCCCTCCTGTACTCCGCCTTGTACCGCCGCCTCTCCAGAGTGACCCGCCTCAACTTCCAAGCCAGAAACGACGCCATTATCAGCGTCATCAGCACTAAGATAATTATCGCTGTGGCCACCACGTTGCGCCGTTCAACGCCCTGCCGTATCCTGACTGGGAGTTGTTTTGCTAGTGCTGAAAAGAAACGAAAGAAAATCAGACTCCTTCGAGAAGGTTTTCATGGGAAATGCGGCAAAGGTTGGAGGTAGCCCTGGAGAAATGTTGCTCCTGGCGACGTTTTCGATTCACAGTTCCCGTGAGTATGAAGAGAAAACTATTTCATCTTTATACCAGGTAAGCTTCAAGCTTTTGCTTACGAAACAACACATCGTGCTAAACAGGATCCTGAGAGTTAGATCAGGCGTTTTCACTCCTATGTCGTATATAAAAAAAATATAAAAATATCGTGATGCGGACGGGAGTATGTTTAAAAGTCATTTTCAACTATTAATCTTGCCATGGAATCAGTCATGTCTTTCGCCAAGACAAACCCTTACCTAATCGAATATTAGTCTGTTTATAACACGAGTCACCCGCACCGACACACAACCTCATACTTGGCTCTGTTCCCGGGCATCTTCGTGAGATATCCCCGGCGGGGGTCAGGCATGTCCGCGCCCGCTTCTGAACCCCGTTACCGCACTTGTTCGAGCACTCTGACCAGAGCGACCACGCGGTCCATTGTGGAAAATCTAAATGAAAAGGTTATTACAAGAAAGAGGACGATCCTAAGATTGATGATTTTGTGCGCTTCTTAATTAAAATGGCACCGATACACGTGAGAAGAATAAGGAAGGACTGCATTACTTAGATTGCACCGGATCCTCTAGCTAATTTGCTGCCATATTTCCCCAACCGGCCGATTTCACCCGCTGAAGATCGATTTTAGCGCCGTCGCATGACAGATATTGTAACTAGCGGGCGACGTTCCAATACAGACTTCTTTAACATTGTGCCTTGTGGCGGAATACGAAATCCACCGCACGTATTTTTTTTGGAAATGTTATGATTGCTTCAGGGATATAATAGTGTGTCACAGCGGGCAAAAAGAACATAACATGAAAATCGCCAAATAGAAATGAGGACGACTGCCTACCTGGTCTATCAACATCACTGACTGAATAAACATTACTCTTGACATCTACATCCAGCGGTACATGGGTGCCGTTCGCGTCATATGAGGACATCTGTTTCGCCATCCCATCATTTGCTTCCTGCACTTGAACCTCTGCCTCGAGTAGTGTATCAATATCGTCAATAGAGGGCGGGATCGTGGCAGGAATCCTTTGTGAAAGTTGATGACCTTGAACTTTTCCATTCGAGGTCACCTTGACTTCAGCCACAGTCCTGCTCTTGGTCAGATTCCTAGACGCGCCAAAAGTCAAATGCTCATTTGGCAAGTCAGATCCTTTACTCCAAGCTTTCAAAACGGCCTTTAAAAGTTCATTTTGGTATTCCTTATTTCCGGGGAGACTAATTCCCGGGCAGGGAGCGAGATTGCATTTTCTGAACTCCAGCTTTCTTTCTTGTTTGAACGAACAGTCCTCCGGGATGGGCGAGATGCAGTCTCGTTTCCGAACCTGTTTCCCGCTGCCACATGAGACGGTGCATGCGGTCCATTCTGTCCAGATGATGGAAAATATCGGTGGAGATTCTGAAAATAAGGAAACAAATGTGCTGTTTCAATACGGTATTTATACCGAAGTCTCAGCAAACACGACGAGGGTGGAGGTAAAATGTAGACCAAGACCGAGGCGTCGTACCGAGGTTTTGGGTATACTGCAGTTCATTGTAAATCGAAAGTTTTTTAGAATTCAACACAATAGAACAGTTCACAAGCTAGGTTTCTGTTATATAATTCTAGGCCTTTGGGTTGACGGACGTAATAAACAATAAAGTAACGAGTTGGCCAGGTTGTGGACGACTATGAATGGTGGCTATATTCGGTGTAAACCACCTTTGTTTACTACGTGACTAATAACATTGTTTACACGTTGAACTTTTCAAACAGTCTGTTCAATTTAAGTTTATGTAATATTCAGTTTTAGAATCAACTTCATTTTTAGTATTCGCCCTTCAAGAATAAGTTCAACAGGGCCCACTCATTTGATGTGTGATTGAGGCGTGTGGACCATGCGTTTGGTTGGCTTTTCAAGAGCTGGAATACGATAGATCAAAATTGGAGAGTAAAGTGACTGCGACAGAATCCGTAACAATCTACGATATCTTGTGGAATATATATGTACTAAAATAATAGTATCTGGTGCCAATTTCGGATATCATTCGTAAAACAATTTCATGCGGATATCGCATTGTCTTGAGGTCTGTTCGCCCAGGCCCGCAGACAGAGACGTCTAACATAACCAAGGTAGGCACATGTTTTCCCGCTGTTTCATTAAATTTGTTAGGTATGATGAAACTGACGCACTAGCCACTACCTCAAATTATAGACGCCCATAGCCAACTGCTGGCTAGGTCGCCCCATATGTTAGCCCACTGCTGGTTACGACGCCCGGGCCAACTGGCCCGACGAGTTTGAGTCCCCGGTGAGAAGCCGCGCCGGCTATTGTTCTTTTGACACGTCAGATCAATACCAGTGGGGATGTGAATTCAAACATATTCAAAAACAAAGCAAGTGAACCAAAACGTATAAGTGAATAGGCCCTTTCCCGGATACGCCAGTACCACCTAGGGTCGGCAAAAGAAACTATCTTTACAGAAGGTTTTTACGGTCAATGACGCCAGGCAATGGCCCCTCGAGCCAATGGGCGATATGAATAAAGGCTAGCAAATGCTTTTACTTCAATTTTGTACAGAAAGGCCAAGTGTAAATGTACATGGAGTTTTAGATAAAAGCATTTACTACTCTTTATTCATATCACCCATTGTCTGTCTTCTTTTACCGTGAAGATCTATTGTAAGGATAGTTTCTTTTGTTGACGAAATGTTGACGAACTATCGGGAATGCTTACCCCTTCTGTACCTGCTTGACTCGTGACCCATTATCATGGCTGTGTTGGTGACGAGCCCCGTCACCATCCTTGAGATCCGATGAAGGACAGACCCGTCACTGAGCCTGGCTGCGCTGGATGTTATGTAGTGGGGTAGGCGCGGTAGGGTGATCACATTGTTGTCAGCAAGGACTGCAATGACAATAGAGTTAATGGCAGCGCTGCAACTTCCCTCTCGCAATAATTTAGGCGTGGCTTCATTAGAAATGTGGAGTTCCGGTCAGGTATTGGCTGATCAAAACCACTCTACTATGAAATATACATGCCGGTAGTGTGATTATTCATTTTATTATCACGATTTTATTCATGAACCACCGTTACAACTCAACGCAAAACGTCAGTGCTGACGCTGTTTATGCCAAATTCTCAAAACGTTCCAGTTTAAGATCGTCTTCAGTATTCAATCTATGATGAAAGTCAATCTTCACAAGTTTCTTGTATGATTGTGCGAAATAACGGACCGGTACAAGCTTTACGAAGGAATGGATATGATGCCTTTTTTCGGGATTTTGTTTTGGCAATTGACCAGTAACTATTGAATTTTACAAAACGGAAGCTAAGGCAGACAAAGCCATTACGAATTTACCTTTGTTTTGTTTATTGACGGACCCCTGCGGTGAAACTTGGGCCACATTAGCTAAACTTCCAGCTGGGGCGGTAGCAGGTGTATTGACTAAAAGAACGACCTCTTTCGGCTTAGCAGTGGTTGTGGTTGTTGTCGTGGTCGTTGTCGTGGTAGTGATAGTGTCCGTAGTTGTTCGAGCATTGTGGACAAATTTAGGATAAGCAACAATAAGCCCATTTTCATCGTACAATTCGTATCCGTCTTGTTTCAATCCATCCGGCTCGTTTTCGACGTTCAGGTCGTCATTCCGTCCGTCTTGCGCAATATCAGATATTTCGATTCCTTTATTAACTAACTTCGGTAAAATTAAATTGTGTCTGTTCTCAGCAACAGGCCTCTTTATCGGTCTACCAATTTGTGTTCGAATATTTCCATTTTCCACTGTGTGACCCTGCATGACATTCTTGACCATGTCATTAAGCTTATTAGGCCGAGCATTGACGATTAATACCCGTTGTTTATCATTACCGGGTCCAGCGCCGAGGATAGAAGAAGGGCTCTGATTTCCAGCATCAGCTAATATATCAGCTATATTTCCAGGTCCGTTGAGGGTATTACTCCCAGACCCACCTAACGCAGGTACCACGCCTTGGTTAGTCGCATAGCTACCTGACGCAGGTGACATGCCTTGGTTAGTCCCATAGCCACCCAAAGCAGGTACCACGCCTTGGTTAGTCCCAGAGCCAGCAAACGCAGGTGCCATGCCATGGTTAGTCCCATAGCCACCCAAAGCAGGTACTATGCCTTGGTTAGTCCCAGAGCCAGCAAACGCAGGTGCCATGCCTTGGTTAGTCCCATAGCCACCTAACTCAGGTGCCATGACTTGGTTAGTCCCAGAACCACCTAACACAGGCACCATGCCTTGGTTGACTCCTGTAGGAACTTTAAACAGTCCCTGTCCGCCAGTCCCTGCTTGATTGAGCCCAGTTTGCGGCAGAACGTTTCCACTCGCAAGCAGACTATCGTCTTCTTCAGTTTGTCCAACATTATTTTGCACTGACAATCCGCCGAGCATCCCTAGAGCAGGTGGCCCACCTCTTAAAGGTTGTGGGGAGTTGCCTGTTCCAAGTCCACTTTTAACTTGATTATTACGCACCTGATTTTCAACCGGCCCCGTTTTCTGAAACGGAACGCCATTGCCCAATGTTGGAGAACTGGTGCCTCCATTTGACCCAGAAGGTGGTTGAATATAAATATTCACACCTGGCAGTGTCGCAGCAGATGGAAACATTTGTGATTTAGAATTCGAACTTCCGATGTTCGTGTTGCCATTAGAATTTGAACCTGCATTGTTCATTTTAGAATTCGAAGCCGTATTATTTGGCATTCCGTTAGAATTCGATACTGCCTTGTTCACGTTGCCCTTGGAATTCGAACCTGCGTTGTTTGGGTTACCGTTAGAATTCGAAGCTGCATTGTTTGGGTTACCGTTAGAATTCGAAGCTGCGTTGTTTGGGTTACCGTTAGAATTCGAACCTGCGTTGTTTGGGTTACCGTTAGAATTCGAAGCTGCATTGTTTGGGTTACCGTTAGAATTCGAAGCTGCGTTGTTTGGGTTACCGTTAGAATTCGAACCTGCGTTGTTTGGGTTACCGTTAGAATTCGAACCTGCGTTGTTTGGGATACCGTTAGAATTCGAACCTGCGTTGTTTGGGTTACCGTTAGAATTCGAACCTGCGTTGTTTGGGTTACCGTTAGAATTCGAACCTGCGTTGTTTGGGTTACCGTTAGAATTCGAAGCTGCATTTTTTTGGTTACCGTTAGAATTCGAAGCTGCACTATTTGGCATTCCGTTAGCATTCGAAAGTGCATTGTTCATGTTGCCATTGGAATTCGAACCTGCATTGTTAAATTTGCCCTTAGAACTCGATGCTACGTTGTTCGTGTTGCCATTAGAATTCGAACCTGCGATGTTCGCGTTGCCATTAGAATTTGAACCTGCGTTGTTTGCGTTGCCATTAGAATTCGAATCGGCGATCTTCGCGTTGCCATTCAAATTCGAATCGACGATGTTCGTATTGCCATTGGAATTCGAACCTGCGTTGTTCGTGTTGCGATCAGAATTCGAACCGGCGATATTCGCATTGCCATTAGAATTCGAAACTGCATTGTTCATGTCACCATTATACATTGAAACTCCATTGTTGATATTGTCGTCAGAAATGGAACCCGCACTGCAGACTCCAATGTTATTGAATTTGAACCAGTCATCTAAAAAATTAGCAGAAAAACATGAATCTATAAGAATCGTTCATTATACTGTAAACGTGTACACTTCCACAACTCTTAATTTTTGCAATTCACGAAATGTCTTTTTTAATGTGCTGTATTTTGCGGGAGTCCGTAACCGAACATGTGATCCATGCGACCAATGTTTTTAGCCTCAAAGTTGGAGTCGGAGTCAATTTATCTTAACCTCACTATCATGCCCTCGCCAAAGCTTATTCCAAGTATAATCCCCGCTTAACTAGCCATTTTTGGTGGACTCCTTTATAGCCTTGCGGTCGGTGCGTAGTTCCATCGCCGCAACGTCAGCCAAAGTCGTAATGATGCGCAACCACACTACTGAAAATACTCACAGCAAGATGATCGTTTCCTGATATGCTCAGCCACTTGCTGGACATCGGATTTCACCTTTATGCTAAAAGGTATGGAGCCAGGAGGTACCAATTCGTTCAATTTTCGGAAGTTCGGGATTCGGCCTTGTGTCTCGAGTACTATGATTTGTAAGTCGATGCCGCTATCCTTCACGCGTTTTACAAAATTCTGCAACACACCTGTCTTACCCAGATGACCTGGAAGGATTCAAATATGATGAGTGCCTGCTCATGTGCATCCATTCAAAACGAGGCAATGATTGTAAACAAAGTCACGTGGCGGTGCGTTCATTTTCATGCCACGATTGAAGAAAACACGTCTCATGCGAATGATCTGATTGCTTACGGAAACCCCTTAAACACAAACTTAAGTACGCACTGAACCTATGTCAAGCGCGGAGGCGGGCCACCCCGTTGGATGGTTCGAATCGGTGGCTGAAATTTTCAAGGCTATAGCAATGCGACCAACGCCAACAGCGTGGGTTTTAGTACAACTATGTAATCCATTTAGGAGCGTTACCTCTAAAATATCCGTCCGACATTAGAAATGCCGTCATCGGGACCCCTGGCCGATGACCTTGACCGTTGTCGAGAGGTGAGGCACTCGAAAGGATGTAATTGAAGATGTCTTGAATTCTCTGCTTACGATGACGTCGTAGTGGTGGTATTTTCACCACATACTTTCGCCACTCGTCATAAGTATACGCATTTCCTTTTTCTAATTGTACTTTTTGCACTGCCTTATAATTGAACAGAAATGCTGCCATGTTGATATCATTTTCCCCAAATTTCAACTCTCTGGACACCTCGTATATAAACTGGAACACCCTCTCGTGGACCCCTAAATTGTATGGTTGGGTGGCGTCGATGATCCAGCCGACGTCTGCGCAGTATGACTCTCTAACTAGCAAAAAGAGACAAAAAATCAATAAACTTATCATCATTCAGAAGATACAATCATGCTTGTTTTACCAATAATTCATTCTTGGTTTTACCAATAAAACCACTAAAACCTTTTATTCGCATTTCCGCATGGGCTGCGCAATGCAATCAACATCGCAACAGTAGGTTTCCAGTGAAAAGGATTTGCTTGAATCGCACTGCACTGGCATGCGTAGGCCTAATCACAGCTTCAAGTGTGCATCTACCCTTGGGTGGTACCGCAGTGTAGTCCTTTCAGTGCAAACCTACCTTGGGCCTCACTGATCGCAATACTTGACTTGCCAAACTCAGCTCGACGCCGAACTGCAGTGCCACTCGCGGACAAAGATAGAACAACTCGACATTTTTTTCACCGGTTTTCTTGCTGCGCATGCGTACCAGCGTCATCTTTTTTTATTGATTTCCGCTGGTACGCATGCGCAGCGAGAAAACCGGTGAAAAAAATGTCGAGTTGTTCTATCTTTGTCCGCGAGTGGCGCTGCAGTTCGGCGTCGAGCTGAGTTTGGCAAGTCAAGTATTGCGGTCATGAGTTGCCTTTTCACGCCGATAATTTCATCAAGATTCGCATTAATTGAAAACCTACCATTTAATTTATTGTGGTTTGGCGCGTAGTTAGCCTACTTACTATTTCTGCATGCTATTGCCCGTGGTTTTCTTTCATGATGCGTACTCAATTCTGAAAAAAGAATTGATTGGTGAAGATATAGGCCTAGTCATTATTTTGTGAAGAGTTTTCAAACGCCGAGTTCCGGTGTAAAAGTAAAAAGTGTCCCCCCTAGAAAAAGTGTCCGGGCCTATTATATTCTGACAGATTATGGCATATGGTTCTATAGAGGCAATGACTCAATAGCTCAGCGCATAATAGAATCCTTTGTTCTCGGACATTTTATCCTAGGACATTTTAAACTTCTACACCGGCCGCCTCGTTTTTTACACTGACATGACTATACCATTGACATAAACATGTTCTTCTGATCAGTCTTGAAGATTTGATCTGACAGTGGCAGCAAGACCACACACTTTTTCAACCTTAGCCGTTTCAAACTTGACGTTGGTAGAACTGATGACCAATTTTTTAGATGTCCACATTTTATAAAAGAGACGCGAACATCATTTTGTGGCCGTCACTTGCGAGGGAACAGTCGTGAGTGCTTGCCTCGGCTCCTTTTTAAAATGCGTGCAGTGACAGTGACCATACGTCGGGCTAGCCTATAGGCCTACTCGATCGTAGCCAAAGTTGTGCGTTGCTTTTAAGAAGATATATAATATATGTATTGAAAAGTAACCAACCTCCGAACTGTTTCTCAAAATCAGCTATGGAATTAAATTTTAAATTGCCACAAATAATTGTAAGAATGCTGTTGACGTAAGATCTCCAAAATGAATCAATTCAGTGAGCAGCACTTTGCATTGCATGATTGGCAAGCGTTAAAAAATTAATGGTGGGCAAAAATTTACGAGAAAAAAAACAAACTTACCCCTCTTTCTGTGTTTTACGGTTTCACAATACACTTTTGCCCATGCAAAAGCAACAAGAAAGCATATGCAACATAGAATCAATCCTACAAGAATTCGTTCACGATTTGATATGGACTCGTTCTCTCCTCGGTGCGCGCTTCCCCGTCCAGTTTTCTGATCCTCGTAAGTCGGCCTCCAAAAACACATCCAGTGATGCGGGAGGGGTAAAAGTTTCGTCATGTTAGGCTTCAAACAATACTGAACGCTATCCGTTAGGAATTAAGATCACAAAAATAACATGCGAGGAAGCGGCCATCTTGCTAAACTCAACGCATGGGGAAAATCCGAAAAGCGACATCGCGTCAAACAACGTTACGAGTGTGACGCGTGCAACAGGTGACGCGCACCTGTTGACGATGACGTCACCCAGATGCGCGTTGAGGGATTTGCGCCAAACATCACGCTGGATTAGAATTTTCGCGCTTGACAGGCTGCAAATCCAGAAGTATTAAGGTAGCAGGAAGGGTTGGGCGTTTGTGGTTTCTGAGTCTGAGGGGGTTGGTGTCTGTTGACTGTGCTTTAAGAGAGACTAGGCATGGCGCCAGTCTCTCTTAAAGCACAGTCAACAGGCATTTGGTCTCAGTATTTGGGTAAGTACAGAATCAAGCCAGCTCAGAGAGCAATGATTGAACGATGCTGTGGACAAGTCCAAGGATACTGCATCAGTCACGACCAACTTCTCATCAGAAAGCGTCACCACCAGCATATTCAATGTTCAGTTCCAACCTGTACCAGTCCAATGCACGCCTGTCATGGTCAGCAGTGGTCAGCTTAGCGCGATATGGAACATTCTTCAGAAACTCAAGCGAGGGAAGTCTGCTCATTAGCATATCTCGCGCACTGCTCCTTCTGGTCAAACATCGTAGTGAAATCGTAATGGAAAACGTCTGGCTTTCCGCCAGACTAATGAGTGAAGAACTAATAGGTAAAGAACTTCCACTTGCGCGAGACTGCTGTGATGAAATTATCATTGCAGAGACTCCGGTGACGTACACATATATTTTTTACAATCAAAAATGCCCTCAAAAGACGACATGGAATGATTATTTTATTGATATTTCCTACTATATACCTTCCAATTATCACTTTATACAAATAGATCGGCGTTAGGTCGCATGCTTTTCTTTCCTGGTGACACTATTAAGCAAAATAGTTGCGACCCCGTAAATGCGCTATAAGTCCAATAGTAAGTGAAGGTGACCCGTTATAAATGTTTCGCCAGCTTTGCTTTTTTGCCGCTACGTGGCGCTTTGGGCCCTTGCGTCAAGAATGGAGAGGCGAACTCATTGATATTAAAGTAAAGTCTCCAGCCCGCCAAACAGGGTAGATTTTTTACCTGTTTGGCAAGCCCGGCTGGCCGAACAGTGTGGCTTTTTAGTGCTGTTTGACAAGCGGCTCTCCAAACAGGACAAAAAAAGATGACTGTTCGGCGAGCGGCTTGCCAAATAGACCCGGCCTATGTTTCTCAACACTGTCCCACAAGATTGTTTCTTGTACGTGCACACATAGTATTTTCGTAAGAAACTTGTCAAATCTTGTAATTTTCTTAGTTCAAATCTTAATTAAAAATCTTACAATAATCTTGTGGAGAATTTTAATCGTGATTTTCATATAGTCGGATTCAGAAGTAAATGTCACTGTGCTTTAAGACCGCTGTGCTTAAACTACTGTACTGGGCCGATTTCTTTGAAGTTTGGTTTTTCTTGAACCGAATTTTGGGACCCAAGAGGATTTTTATATTTAAGTTGCCATGGTTACAAAATAATTTGTTTGTATTCATTCGTGTACATTGACGCAGTGCATTGATTTTTGACATTTTCTGCTCTGTGCTGTCTATTTATCGACGAACTTTGATAAAATCGTCAGGCTATTTTTTCATCTATCTCTTCAAACGTTTCAAGGTGCATTTTGAAAAAAAATATATTCTTGATTTGCAAATCTCTTACCCAAAAATTAAGTTGGGTCCTGTATATACATGTATGTATGGTGTATGATTATAGATAAGGCCTATGGATTAAACTGAGTTTAAGTCATTGATTTCCATTGATCGACTATCGAGTACGTCCAAAAAACGTTACACAGCAGCTTACAATAACAATTGGATTTCAAATTATTTTGATAGGTGAATGCGAATGTTGCTTTTGAAAATTAGTGTTGAATTCATATCACTGTCACTCGATATCGATGAATGCAAGGCTCCAAAGATAAGGCTTGGCAGAGTCGACGATCCAAAGCAGTGGGACTTCCGTGTTTTGGTACACCAAAAACAGTTTCTGATCGTCTTCGTTACACTGAGTGCTCTCTGCAGGATTTATCCACACACACTGCGCACGCCAAGGACCCAGCTGCTCAGCGTTAGAGAAATTTATATCATTTCAGTAAATTTCATTCAGCGCAGTCGCCTAATCGGTGTCAGTAGAACGTTGATGTTAATTCTTTATGCTACTATATATAGTACCGGTAGGCCTGAATTGAAGATATCGCGTAGTTGGGCTACGCTGGTGGCTGTCGTTAACGCTGTTGGGTTAATCGGTTAAAGAGCCTTGAAAACATTAACGTTGTTGCGTGTGCATCTCGAAATCGGATTTAGAGAACGATGGTGGACATCGAAGAATCATCGGCGCGTGGATTATGAAAATCCTTCAATTTTAAGCCTGCAGCACACTAGCCGCCAACTTTGGCGACAAGAAGCGTTCGGCTGACGCCTCTCGACGCCAAAGTTGGCGGCCAGTGGATCCCGGTCAGAGCACACCTGCCCAGAATTGGCGTTCAGTAGCGTCTTTGCCGCCACTTTAGGCTGCCATTTTGAAATCGTGTGACATCAAGACGCAAGCTGATTGGCCATAGCCTCGCCGCCGACGCCAAGTCAGGCGGCCATCCGTAGCACACCTGGCTTCTTCTTGCGTTCAAACGCGGCGACACGCATCAAAAATCAAACATGTTAGATATTTGGCGTTTAATTGCGGCAAGTGGCGGCAAGTCGCGTTCGCCGACGCCGTTCGCAGCAGACTAGGAATTTTTCAGGCGTTCAGGACTATTGCGGCAAAAATGCCTGTGAACGCCGAAGTTGGCGGTTAGTGTGCTGCAGGCTTTAATCAGATCTACAACTGCAACGACGACTTCAGATTCTACGCAGGTCAAAGTTCAAAATTCTAAAATACCTGGATTCAGGAAATGCAAAATTTATGTAGGTGCAAACTGTGAAAGCTGTCAAAATGATTTTAAAACCAAATGTTTTTGTTTTTTAATTTGGGATATTTTAAAATAGAAATTGACAACTCACTGTCGGTATTGATTGTCTCACCAAAACCGCTCGGATTGAGCTGAAATGTTTGCCAAAACCTCGGCTCTGTACTGTCTCGGACTTCGTTTAATTTTACCTCCACTCTCGCGGTTTTGGTGAAACAACCAATACCTCAAGTTCGGTATCAATTCCTTAAACTAAGCTGGGTATTGTTGGATTATCTAGGTGTAACACGGATGTATAGCACTCCATCCGTGGGTGTAATAATGACATATTGGTGCCGTTTTTACACAACATGAAAAAAGGGACACCAGTGAGCATCGCATCGTCATCGGAACAACTTCTGAAAAATGACCCACGTTTACACGACATCGAAGAAGAAAAGAATCTAGACTTAACTCGTATACATGATGTCATGAGCATTTTCGTAATTTAGTTAGGTCAATTTCGATTCCTCTGACAAATTACGGTTATCAATTCCATACGCAAAACGACACTCGGGTGAAGTCTGACATCTCTGAAATCACGCGAGTGTGATTGTGTATTCATCCTTCGCCGCAATCAGAAAAGAGGGCGATTGACATGAAGAGAGAATACAGCATCACGTCGAAAATATTCACCATTGTTCATGTGCTCTTGCAACAGAGCAGGTCCTGGGTGTCCAAAACTAGTCACAAACGGGCCTCAATCTCCCAATGCGAGGACTAGCCTCCATTTCCTGCCCAGAAGTGACCAACCGGAAGAGGCCAAATGTACGCTAGTAAACAGTGCTAGTATCACTAAGCAACCATTACCAATCCCATAGCAAGGCTAGAAGATTGCAATTGCCCTAACTTACTGTATACCTCCGAAAAACGCTGCGATTTCATGCGACAGGAAAAAGGTTACACAACCAGCCCTTTTGTTGTTTCTCCTTTCTATTCAGCCGAAAGTAGATTCCTGCAATACCCCGCCAGTTGATCCATCGATCATCCATAGAGATGCTGTCAGGGGACTACAAGTATTTTCTGAAACTTCGCGGAGACGGAGTGATTGCCAAGTTTTCTATAATCAGAAGACATAATCAGATGCGGTCTGTATGTGAATGTGCCTTATTTTGCCTGTGGATGACCTCATGCAAACTAATCAATTCCACGTCAAGCGGCATTTGTCAATTGAGCAATCGAACGGGAACATGTATGGAAAAAAAGGATATTCTAGACTTGCAGAATTCTTCTGTTTTTCAATCAAAGGTGAGGCTCCTAATTAATTTCAATTTTAGTATCCATTCGGACATACCTTGGAAACTGCGTCCGTCCCTTTTACAGACTTCAAGACTTCAGCAACGCTATAAGAGCAGCTTTTTGGAGGAGAGTCGGCATTCGACACTTTCCTCAAGCAGAAATCATGGAGGTCTCCCTGCCAGGTGACCGGTCTTGACCAATCAAAACCCTGTATGCGAACATGGCCGTGCTGTCTGTGCCGATCAAGCATGATAGCCCTCTTTCGATTGGTCACTACCTGTGTGATATAACGTGGTGATGAGAAGTGGCTTCTCACTGACATCTTTTATCTTGAGATGCCCGAATAGGCCAATCGCCTATTTGCTACACAGAAAACATATAATAGAATGTAGACTTTTTGTGAAGAAGATTCGGCAGTTTCTCTAATTCGGCAGTTTCTTAAGTTTATTGTAACAGGGAAGCTTTTCGTACCCTACGTACTATTTCTTCATCATGTCAACTTGTAAGACAAAGTACACGTTACCTTTCAGGGGAAGAAACTATCAAAGTACAAGCGTAAAGGTATGATAACTATCAAGCCGCCCGTTTCTTATGATGTTGGCAAATATGAAAACATAAAGTGTTTATATGATTATAATTCGAAGACAATCGTTTTCGTTCAGGAAATTCATCGGCACAAGTTTTGGGTGATTAAAGATATCTTAATTTACAAACCTACTAAAGGTGCGATTGATACATATTTCAAGCTGGTCAATAAAACGTCGGCATCGTCGGTTACATTTGTGATGTTTTTTAGTTTCTTATATTACATGCAAATGGTGTTCATGGACCTAAAAGGAAGGCGCGGCCGAAAGAGATTAGTATATTATAAACTATTTGATATTCTGTCGCATCAAGAAACTGAGCTCATCATGCCACGTAATCACCCATGTTCTGATAAAAACTAACGTAAAGTTTCCCAACCAGTCATCTTTAAAGACGGCTTAGTTATCAGTTGCCAGAAGATCGGGGAGAAGCCACCTTTCCTCAGCATGTTCCGCATAATATGGCATAAAGGATATGGAAAACTCATACCAGTACAGAATTTAAATAAGGGACAGTTACCCATCGTTATTTACACGAGAAACGGCTATTGTATAAATGTACATTCAGATAGCTATTCGCAAAGATTGACCTTTCGTCTATTTTTATATTCAAAATTTAATCCCCACTTGAAGTCAACTTTTTATGGAAAAATATATCCAAGGACCATTTGGAGTTACCACGATAACTTATCAGCTCTTGTAAGTTTGTCGTTCAAAAAAAATGGATTTCTAAGTTCTGTTAGAATGTTTAGAATGGTTTGTTTTCCAATTATCATACGGCATGAAAAGGAATACAAGTTTTGTGAACAGATACTACATGCTATCGTTATTAGTTCCATTCGGTACAGACAGGCCAAAAATGTGCTTTTCGTGCTTGACAGTGGCGCGCTATTTCCAGCTATTCCATCGAGTATAAATAAATTACGCGGACATAGGAGAAAACTATCCTTTACTCATTTCAAATTGTATCAAGCAGTTGAATAGGATGTACAGACACAAAGAAGGAGCCTTTTCCGACTTCTGACCGGTTTCTCTCACTTTTCCTGATTTATCCGACATTATAGCCCCATTCAACATACGCCTTTGATCATTAATGACCTATTTTGGGGAGCCCTAGTAATTTCACCGACGGATTTTCTAGAAATCCGACCTTTCAGGGAAATGTCTGATAATGTCGGACTTTAGTCGGATATATCGAAAAAGGTTAGGGAAACCGTTAACATGGTAAAGAAGTCGGGAAAAGTTTTCTTCTAGTGAAATCTACATGAGTTGGCTAGCAGTGCGAGCATAGATGGATATCTGCTGACCTCACGGCTGATTTGAAATTATCATGCGCGCGCACTAGCGCCTCTCTTCTTTTCTGAAGAAAAGTTGCGACAAACCGTCCTCCTGTTGATGTATATCTCGATAACATAATGATGCTTAACCGGTGATGTGCGGCTGTTATTGTGACAAAATTGTTTCTAAGTTTTTTTCTAAAATATTATGCAAGTTACGAGATAAACTCCTCGTATCCAAGTGACACCACCAACGATCGTGCGACGTTGATATCGCAACATCATGCCATCCCCTCTCTTGATATACGAGTATGCGCGCGCAGCCAACGGTAATGACGTCAGCATGACGTTATTTTTGTAGACAAAGATATATATCTATATGACGTCCCAAAGGTAAAAAATCTTGATATTGCTTGAGCCATTTCAGAGCCGATTGAAAGATTTCTGGCTCTGTATGGATTTGCAGTCTCAGAATTTTCTGGAGTCAGTTAACGTTTCTCACTGCTTTCACAGTTCGTTGTCAAATGAATAAACGACCCAGCCTGTCCCACATTAAAGCACATATTGAGTGCCAACATTTAGTTTCTTTAGTCATAGAGTGGATATTAAGTTTGGTATGCAGGAGAGGTCAAACCCGAAAATTAAGTTGGCTCCTGCATATATGTATGGTGTATGATTATAGATAAGGCCTATGGATTAAACTGATTTTAAGTCATTGATTTCCATTGATCGACTATCGAGTACGTCCAAAAATCGTTACACAGCAGCTTACAATAACAATTGGATTTCAAATTATTTTGATAGGTGAATGCGAATGTTGCTTTTGAAAATTAGTGTTGAATTCATATCACTGTCACTCGATATCGATGAATGCAAGGCTCCAAAGATAAGGCTTGGCAGAGTCGACGATCCAAAGCAGTGAGACTTCCGTGTTTTGGTACACCAAAAACAGTTTCTGATCGTCTTCGTTACACTGAGTGCTCTCTGCAGGATTCATCCACACACACTGCGCACGCCAAGGACCCAGCCGCTCAATCGGTGTTAAAGAAATGTATATCATTTCAGTAAATTTCATTCAGCGCAGTCGCCTAATCGGTGTCAGTAGAACGTTGATGTTAATTCTTTATGCTACTATATATAGTACCGGTAGGCCTGAATTGGAGATATCGCGTAGTTGGGTACGCTGGTGGCTGTCGTTAACGCTGTTGGGTTAATCGGTTAAAGAGCCTTGAAAACATTAACGTTGTTGCGTGTGCATCTCGAAATCGGATTTAGAGAACGATGGTGGACATCGAAGAATCATCGGCGCGTGGATTATGAAAATCCTTCAATTTTAAGCCTGCAGCACACTAGCCGCCAACTTTGGCGACAAGAAGCGTTCGGCTGACGCCTCTCGACACCAAAGTTGGCGGCCAGTGGATCCCGGTCAGAGCACACCTGCCCAGAATTGGCGTTCAGTAGCGTCTTTTCCGCCACTTTAGGCTGCCATTTTGAAATCGTGTGACATCAGGACGCAAGCTGATTGGCCATAGCCTCGCCGCCGACGCCAAGTCAGGGGGCCATCCGTAGCACACCTGGCTTCTTCTTGCGTTCAAACGCGGCGACACGCGTCAAAAATCAAACATGTTAGATATTTGGCGTTTAGTTGCGGCAAGTGGCGTCAAGTCGCGTTCGCCGACGCCGTTCGTAGCAGACTAGGAATTTTTCAGGCGTTCAGGACTATTGCGGCAAAAATGCCTGTGAACGCCGAAGATGGCGGCTAGTGTGCTGCAGGCTTTAATCAGATCTACAACTGCAACGACGACTTCAGATTCTACGCAGGTCAAAAGTTCAAAATTCTAAACTACCTGGATTCAGGAAATGCAAAATTTATGTAGGTGCAAAATGTGAAAGCTGTCAAAATGATTTTAAAACCAAATGTTTTTGTTTTTTAATTTGGGATATTTTAAAATAGAAATTGACAACTCACTGTCGGTATTGATTGTCTCACCAAAACCGCTCGGATTGAGCTGAAATGTTGGCCAAAACCTCGGCTCTGTACTGTCTCGGACTTCGTTTAATTTTACCTCCACTCTCACGGTTTTGGTGAAACAACCGATACCTCAAGTTCGGTATCAATTCCTTAAACTAAGCTGGGTATTGTTGGATTATCTAGGTGTAACACGGATGTATAGCACTCCATCCGTGGGTGTAATAATGACATATTGGTGCCGTTTTTACACAACATGAAAAAAGGGACACCAGTGAGCATCGCATCGACATCGGAACAACTTCTGAAAAATGACCCACGTTTACACGACATCGAAGAAGAAAAGAATCTAGACTTAACTCGTATACATGATGTCATGAGTATTTTCGTAATTTAGTTAGGTCAATTTCGATTTCTCTGACAAATTACGGATATCAATTCCATACGCAAAACGACACTCGGGTGAAGTCTGACATCTCTGAAATCACGCGAGTGTGATTGCGTATTGGTGGTTGATAAAGCTTGGAATCAGTGAAACCATGTAACCTGTGCTAAACCATGGAATAGTCAGTACTATACCGTGGAATTACTGTGCAAGTACCGCGTGAAATCGGGTGCGTTCGTTCCGCGATTTATACCCTTCCAACTGCCAATCTCGTCCCAGCTGACTTTATTGATAGCAATTTGCCAGTAGTTCCAGAAACCACCTTTCTGTGGAGGATGACGTCATCATGGAATGCATTTGAAATGCGTTGTTGTCGTTAAAAATAAACATATATTTATGACGGGCCGCAATTGCAAATATCTAATGATTTCTTTTCAACGAAAGCAAAAGAAAGGTTTTGTGATTGTTTTGTATTCTATATACTAAAACAAAACATTTTTATTAGAAGAATCATTTTTACGGTGGCTGGGAAAGGACATGGTGATTTTTATTTTCAATGACGATGTTGATTTTTTATCTCAGGCGCCTGACTTACTAACTCAGGCGCCTGACTTACTATCTCAGGCGCCTGAGTTAGTAAGTCAGGTGCCTGAGATAAAAAATAAACATCTTCATTGAAAATAAAAATCACCATGTCATTTCCCAGCCACCGTACATTTTGTATATACAGTATAATGCTCTGATGAAGCTTGGTAGATAGGACAAACATGTACACGGGAATCACTAAAAAAATGTGTCCGCTTAGAACTGGTGACATATCGCGAAAATATCTCTACATCCCTCGATGTGTACGTGAAAATGTACGAAATCGCTCACCGTGAAGGAATTCGTTCTCATTTTTCATCTCCAATCCCGGCTAAAACCTTCGGTAATAAATCTTCTTATGCGTTTTTGGTCATGTTAAAGATGATGTGCGGATCAGTGCCAGCCGGTACTGCATGATGTAGTCAATCTTCTCTGTATCACCCTGTATGATCACACCGCTCCGTAGTTCAAATAGGCCCCGTGTGGTGGCGTAGTAAGCGGAGCGCTGATTGGTCCATATTATGGGTGTGTGGTGGGCGTGTCGTGACGTGCATACCCATGGTCTCACTAGCCAGTGGTGATCAGGTCAACATTGGTCCCTAAAAAAAAGTTCTTCAATCTCAGGCGATTACCATGGATACAGATAAGCCTATCATATCGCTATTGCTGCATGTTCAAATGTCGGTGTCCTGGGTATTTTGTGAAGAGGTAGCTCTGACGATTATTTGAGGAAAATATCAGCTTCTTCTGTGCACGTCCGCAGTGACCAGGCCTCGCATGCTATTTATAGTTCAATCGGATGTTGACATGAACTGGTTCCTGTCAGAGTGCACATGTTCTCAAGGTGAGACTTGGCGGTCAAAATGATCAAAGAAAAGCCGCAACGGCACCCTATTTTGGTATCAAAATTTAAAATTGTTATCATTTGGCTTTCTCAAGGTGATAAGTAGAAGTTTATAAAAATATTATTTCACCATCCATGTTAATTGTCAAGTTATAAGGCGGCAAGGTGAAATTTTCAAAATTTTCATCGATGTACATGGTGTCTCATGTATTGTGCTGCCCCCATGTTCTCATGACTGAATTACTTGATAACAATGAAAGCTGGCCAGATGTATTCTAGAAGCGACAAGCTATTCAGAAATGTATAGGTTTATGTGTGAGAGTGATATACTGCAAGGTCGACAGCCACTTGAACAGGGGTATGCATGAAATGACGTCGCGCCATTTGTGGAGCCAGGTAGGCCCGGCCATTGCACTGGCTAGTGAGACCCATATTTGGTAGATCAGTAATGTACACTGGAGGCGAGGTATGACTGGGTTGTTCTAAAATATAGATTGTTGAATCGGATATGCGACTGACTTCTAAAATACCGTCAAATTCCGATCTGATCATGTAAAAATAATCTCCAAATATTGATTCGTAACCACCTTAGGTTCCAATGGCATTATTTCATTGTTTTTATGCATTTTTAGGACTGATTCCAAGGTTTATCACTGGTTTCAAGGTTTCACTGATTCCAAGCTTTATACTACCTTGTGTATTCATCCTTCGCTGCAATCAGAAAAGAGGGCGATTGACATGAAGAGAGAATACAGCATCACGTCGAAAATATTCACCATTGTTCACGTGCTCTTGCAACAGAGCAGGTCCTGGGTGTCCAAAACTAGTCACAAACGGGCCTCAATCTCCCAATGCGAGGACTAGCCTCCATTTGCTGCCCGGAAGTGACCAACCGGAAGAGGCCAAATGTACGCTAGTAAACAGTGCTAGTATCACTAAGCAACCATTACTAATCCCATAGCAAGGCTAAGGCTGGTATTTTAGAATGTTCCTTTAGTCTAAAGGTACACCTTTAGCCTATTGTTCTCATGTAAAGTCACCCTTTCGCGATTTTAGAATGAACCTTTCTTTGCATCAAAAAGTTGACCTTTTCTCTCTCCCTTTCGTAAGGTACGCATGGTTTTTAAAATGTTCCTTATCTAAAAGTTGACCTTTATTTTGGCTAAGGAATTCCTTTATTCCTAAGGTTGGTCGAGACCAACCTTTGAGTCTCCCTTTAGCTTGGTGTAGACTACCAGCTCTGTCATTTTGCTCGCGACGTTCAAACTACCAGCATGGGAGACTACATACGGAGGGTCCAGAATATAGAGAGGCTGCAGATTGCTGCTCGCCCACGAATTCCAAGGATTCGTCACACTATTTATGTGGATCCAGATGTACGAAGGAATGATGAACAATTCCGAAAACGTTACCGTTACCGCCAGGGAAGGATTCAGGCAAATTCTCGATATGTTTCGCGACAATTTACCCGAGCCAATTGACAATCGTGGAAACCCAATCCCACCGGAAATTCAGGTGAAAGCAGCGCTGCGATTTTATGCCACAGGAAATTTTCAAATTGTTGCTGGGGATTTACCGATATTTCCCAACCTTCACTTTCAATAATTGTTGTGAAAGTTTCAAACGCCATCGCAAGGAAACGACAACAGTTCATTAGGATTTCAGAACAGGAGGCTGCAAGAGCCATGCAGCGCAAATTCAAAGATATTGCTGAATTTCCGTACGTAATCAGCTGTGTAGATGGTGTCCACGTACAAATTCAACCCCCGCCTGTGGAGAATAAGGAAATATATCGTTGCAGAAAGAGCTTCATGTCATTAAACGTGCAAGGCATTTGTGATACCGACCTCCGTTTCATAAATGTTGTTGCCAGATGGCCAGGTTCCACCCACGACTCGCGCGTCTTCGACAACAGCTTGATTTTCAACAGATTTGAAAATAACGAACTATCAGGTTTACTGCTCGGTGATTAGGGATACCCGTGTCGACCATTTTTGATGTCACCTTTCCGCAACCCAGTTGGTCAAGCAGAAATACGCTACCATCAGGCACATGTTAGAACCCGTTCAACGGTTGAACGTACATTTGGAATCTGGAAGAAGCGGTTCCCTTGTTTGAAATTCGGGATACGCTGCAAAATCTCCACAGCAATGAAGATAATAGTTGCAACAGCTGTCCTGCACAATTTTGCCAGGGACATAGGGGATCCTGACTTTGAGCGTGACGAAGATGACGATGATGAGGATGAGCTTCAGCTAAATGACGATGCACTTGGTAATGCAGTGAGACAGACAATTGTACAACAATATTTTCTGTAGTTATCAGATTTTATCAGTGGTTCACTGACAGTACACCTCGCTGTTCAGATGACATTTACCAGTGGTTAATTCATCTGAGAGTACATTTGGTACAAAGAATAACTGGATTCATTTGAACCACTGGAAGCAGGAGAATTAATTCTGTCCTGTAACTTTTGGACAAAGTCCTGTTGCATTTTCAACAGTTTCATACGTTCCTCGTGTTCATCCTCTTCAAATGCCATATTCTGCCTCAGATGTTTAATGTGCATGTCATGTTCCGTTTGTTGCATCATGAGTGCCCTGTCATCAGCTGACATACTAGTGCTGGAATGTTCTGATGAAGGCATCGATTCAGATGTGTTTGGACGTTTTGATGTGGTTTTCCCTCCTTTCTTTGGCTCTGAGGCTGCCGGCTTAGGTTGAGGTGTTGTCAAGGATGGGGTGGGGCTGTCAATTACGACACTTAATGGTGAATACTCCAGTTCTTCTACATTGGCATTTCCTTCGGATGTTGAAGGCTCCATCAATAAGACATTTGCATCTGAAATGTTTAACAAGGTGTATCAATTTAAACATTCTCGATCAAGTAGTGATGAAACGTACCACATTTGGAGAAATGTTAGTAGAGAGCTGTAATAGATTGCAAAAATAAAGATACATGTATCTGATACTGAACGTGTAACGTACCTTGTTTATGGTGACCAACGTCATCATCAAAATCATTGTCCAGTGGATCCAGCACATCGCTGCAGAGTGAGGCCACCATGTGGGACGTGTCATCTGCTGTTGCGTCTGGATCGATAGTGCCGCCAGCTGTCTGCCTTCGATCTTTCTTTTCCATGCTCACATCCTTCTTAGCCTTCGTCTTCAGATTATCCCAGACCTTTTTGAGGGTTTTAACATCAGCAGGCTGTATCCCCTTCTGCGAGTTAAAAGCTGCGGCGATGCGGTCCCACGCTTGGGACTTTGCCCTTTTCGCCTTCGATGTATTTTGTTTGACATCCAGGATGGACTTCTCCTTGACCAGTATCGTTGCTACCAAATTCTTCTCTAGCTCCGAAAATATTCTGCGTGTCTTTTTCACTGATGCGCCTTTTCCCTGTGTTGACTCCATCGCCATTTTACTACTACTGGGCCTAGTGCCACTAGCAGACGACAGAACACTGCTTGGCAAACATCTGTTGCATCATTCCCATTGTGCACTGATGAGATAATCGGTTAAAGTTACGCCTTTCGTAAGGAACACTTACAAAATGTCATCAAAAAGTGGACCTTTCATTAAAGGTGTACCTTTACAAAGGAATTGCATCAAGTCGGTTCTAAAAAGGAAAACCAAAATGTGTACCTTATGGAAGGGACACCTTCCGAAAGGAGACCTTAGCAAAAGTTAACCTTTGGCCAAAATAAAGGAACATTCTAAAATACCAGCCTAGGAGATTGCAATGGCCCTAACTTACTGTATACCTTCGAAAAACGCTGCGATTTCATGCGACGGGAAAACGTTTATACAACCAGCCCTTTTGTTGTTTCTCCTTTCAATTCAGCCGAAAGTAGATTCCTGCAATACTCCGCCAGTTGATCCATCGATCATCCATAGAGATGCTGTCAGGGGACTACAAGTATTTTCTGAAACTTCGCGGAGTGATTGCCAAGTTTACTATAATCAGACATAATCAGATGCGGTCTGTATGTGAATGTGCCTTACTTTGCCTGTGGATGACCTCATGCAAACTAAT
The DNA here is from genome assembly GCF_910592395.1 of Lineus longissimus. NCBI lineage: Eukaryota > Metazoa > Nemertea > Pilidiophora > Heteronemertea > Lineidae > Lineus > Lineus longissimus. The sequence continues at coordinate 2,335,630 of NC_088319.1, read as the reverse complement.
CAATTCCACGTCAAGCGGTATATGTCAATTGAGCATTGGAACGGGAACATGTATGGAAGAGAAGGATATTCTAGACTGGCAGAATTATTCTATTTTTCAATCAAAGGTGAGGCTCCTAATTGATTTTAGTTTTAGTATCCATTCGGACATACCTTAGAAACTGCGTCCGTCCCTTTTCAGACTTCAAGACTTCAGCAACGCTATAAGAGCAGCTTTTTGGAGGAGTGTCGGCATTATTCGACACTTTCCTCAAGCAGAAATCATGGAGGTCTCTCTGCCAGGTGACCGGTCTTGACCAATCAAAACCCTGTATGCGAACATGGCCGTGCTGTCTGTGCCGATCAAGCATGATAGCTCTCTTCCGATTGGTCACTACATGTGTGATATATAACGTGATGATGAGAAGTGGCTTCTCACTAATACCTTTAATCTTGAGATGCCCGAATAGGCCAAGTCGCTTATTAGCTACGCGGAGAACATATAATAGAATGTAGACTTTTTTGTGGGTAAGATTCAGTTAATACAGAACCAGATCAAAGCTTTCTCGGTCAGATTCGGAAGTTTCCTAGTGTTGAATCCAGTTAAACTCTGATGCGTGCGTTCATATCCCACTATTGCAACAGGAAAGCATTTAGTTACCTACGCACTATTTCTTAAACATGTCAAATGTGCGAGACAAAGTACACATTACCTTTCAGGGGAAGAAACTATCAAAGTACAAGCGTAAAGGTATGATAACTATCAAGCCGCCCGTTTCTTATGATGTTGGCAAATATGAAAACATAAATTGTTTATATGATTATAATTCGAAGACAATCGTTTTCGTTCAGGAAATTCATCGGCACAAGTTTTGGGTGATTAAAGATATCTTAATTTACAAACCTACTAAAGGTGCGATTGATACATATTTCAAGCTGGTCAATAAAACGTCGGCATCGTCGGTTACATTTGTGACGTTTTTTAGTTTCTTATATTACATGCAAATGGTGTTCATGGACCTGAAAAGAAGGCGCGGCCGAAAGAGATTTATAGTATATAAACTATTTGATATTCTGTCGCATCAAGAAACTGAGCTCATCATGCCACGTAATCACCCATGTTCTGATAAAAACAAACGTAAAGTTTCCAAACCAGTCATCTTTAAAGACGGCTTAGTTATCAGTTGCAGGAAGATCGGGGAGACGCCATTTTTCGTCAGCATGTTCCGCATAATATGGCATAAAGGATATGGAAAACTCATACCAGTACAGAATTTAAATAAGGGAGAGTTACCCATCGTTATTTACACGAAAAACGGCTATTGTATACATGTATATTCAGATAGCTATTCGAAAAGATTGACCTTTCGTCTATTTTTATATTCAAAATTTAATCCCCACTTGAAGTCAACTTTTTATCGAAAAATATATCCAAGGACCATTTGGAGTTACCACGATAACTTATCAGCTCTTGTAAGTTTGTCGTTCAAAAAAAATGGATTTCTAAGTTCTGTTAGAATGTTTAGAATGGTTTGTTTTCCAATTATCATACGGCATGAAAAGGAATACAAGTTTTCTGAACAGATACTAGACGCTATCGTTATTAGTTCCATTCGGTTCAGACAGGCCAAAGATGTGCTTTTCGTGCTTGACAGTGGCGCGCTATTTCCAGCTATTCCATCGAGTATAAATAAATTACGCAGACATAGGAGAAAACTATCCTTTACTCATTTCAAATTGTATCAAGCAGTTGAATAGGATGTACAGACACAAAGAAGGAGCCTTTTCCGACTTCTGACCGGTTTCTCTCACTTTTTCCTGATTTATCCGACATTATAGCCCCATTCAACATACGCCTTTGATCTTTAATGACCTATTTTAGGGAGCCCTAGTAATTTCACCGACGGATTTTCTCGAAATCCGACCTTTCTGGGAAATGTCTGATAATGTCGGACTTTAGTCGGATTAATTGAAAAAGGTTGGGGAAACCGTCAACATGGTAAAGAAGTCGGAAAAAGTTTTCTTCTAGTGAAATCTACATGAGTTGGCTAGCAGTGCGAGCATAGATGGTTATCTGCTGACGTCACGGCTAATTTGAAATTATCATGCGCGCGCACTCGCGCCTCTCTTCTTTTCTGAAGAAAGGTTGCGACAAACCGTCCTCCTGTTGATGTATATCTCGATAACATAATGATGCTTAACCGGTGATGTGCGGCTGTTATTGTGACAAAATTGTTTCTAAGTTTTTTTCAAAAATATTATGCAAGTCACGAGATAAACTCCTCGTATCCAAGTGACACCACCAACGATCGTGCGACGTTGATATCATAACATCATGCCATCCCCTCTCTTGATATACGAGTATGCGCGCGCAGCCAACGGTAATGACGTCAGCATGACGTTATTTTTGTAGACAAAGATATATATCTATATGACGTCGCAAAGGTAGAAAATCTTGATATTGCTTGAGCCATTTCAGAGCCGATTGAAAGATTTCTGGCTCGGTATGGATTTGCAGTCTCTGAATTTTCTGGAGTCAGTTAACGTTTCTCACTGCTTTCACAGTTCGTTGTCAAATGAATAAACACCCAGCCTGTCCCACATTAAAGCACATATTGAGTGCCAACATTTAGTTTCTTTAGTCATAGAGTGGATATCAAGTTTGGTATGCAGGAGAGGTCAAACCCGAAGTCACTATTCATGTTTGGTTGATGCTGTCTAAATCTGTACTGATTCCAGATGTTTGTCCACGCTGTCCGACCCGATTATTTCGGAGATCATTTCCGAAATTTCTCAAGGCGGTCACTATTTAGGCTTTTCAAAGAACATTAGATTAATAACATATCCGAGTATTTTATCTTTAGCTGCTTGGCTGTTACCATAATTTTTATTTGGACTGCTGTATACCACCTTATCTGTGTACAAAATCAAGAAGTGTTCTTTTGATTTGTCTGTCTTAACTGCATGGCGTTATGTTTTTGGAAATGACTACTTGACAAGCCCGGCTTTTTTTACCAAACAGCGACTTTTTTTTGTCCTGAATAGAGAGCCGAACTCATTAATATTAAAGTAAAGTCTCCAGCTCGCCAAACAGGGTAGATTTTTTACCTGTTTGGCAAGCCCGGCTGGCCGAACAGGGTGGCTTTTTAGTGCTGTTTGACAAGTGGCTCTCCAAACAGGACAAAAAAGATGACTGTTCGGCGAGCGGCTTGCCAAATAGACCCGGCCTATGTTTCTCAACACTGTCCCACAAGATTGCTTCTTGTACGTGCACACATAGTATTTTCGTAAGAAACTTGTCAAATCTGGTAATTTTCTTAGTTCAGATCTTAATCAAAAATCTTACAATAATCTTGTGGAGAATTTTTATCGGGATTTTCATATAGTCGGATTCAGAAGTAAATGTCACTGTGCTTTTAGGCCGCTGTGCTTAAACTACTGTACTGGGCCGAAAGTTTGGTTTTTTCTTGAACCGAATTTTGGGACCTAAGAGGATTTTTATATTTAAGTTGCCATGGTTACAAAATAATTTGTTTGTATTCATTCGTGTACATTGACGCAGTGCATTGATTTTTGACATTTTCTGCTCTGTACTGTCTATTTATCGACGAACTTTGATAAAATCGTCAGGCTATTTTTTCATCTATCTCTTCAAACGTTTCAAGGTGCATTTTGAAAAAAATTGCATTCTTGATTTGCAAATCTCTTACCCAAAAATTAAGTTGGGTCCTGCATATATGTATGGTGTATGATTATAGATAAGGCCTATGGATTAAACTGATTTTAAGTCATTGATTTCCATTGATCGACTATCGAGTACGTCCAAAAAACGTTACACAGCAGCTTACAATAACAATTGGATTTCAAATTATTTTGATAGGTGAATGCGAATGTTGCTTTTGAAAATTAGTGTTGAATTCATATCACTGTCACTCGATATCGATGAATGCAAGGCTCCAAAGATAAGGCTTGGCAGAGTCGACGATCCAAAGCAGTGGGACTTCCGTGTTTTGGTACACCAAAAACAGTTTCTGATCGTCTTCGTTACACTGAGTGCTCTCTGCAGGATTTATCCACACACACTGCGCACGCCAAGGACCCAGCCGCTCAATCGTTGTTAAATAAATTTACATCATTTCAGTAAATTTCATTCAGCGTAGTCGCCTAATCGGTGTCAGTAGAACGTTGATGTTAATTCTTTATGCTACTATATATAGTACCGGTAGGCCTGAATGGGAGATATCGCGTAGTTGGGCTACGCTGGTGTCAGTCGTTAACGCTGTTTGGTTAATCGGTTAAAGAGCCTTGAAAACATTAACGTTGTTGCGTGTGCATCTCGAAATCGGATTTAGAGAACGATGGTGGACATCGAAGAATCATCGGCGCGTGGATTATGAAAATCCTTCAATTTTAAGCCTGCAGCACACTAGCCGCCAACTTTGGCGACAAGAAGCGTTCGGCTGACGCCTCTCGACGCCAAAGTTGGCGGCCAGTGGATCCCGGTCAGAGCACACCTGCCCAGAATTGGCGTTCAGTAGCGTCTTTTCCGCCACTTTAGGCTGCCATTTTGAAATCGTGTGACATCAAGACGCAAGCTGATTGGCCATAGCCTCGCCGCCGACGCCAAGTCAGGGGGCCATCCGTAGCACACCTGGCTTCTTCTTGCGTTCAAACGCGGCGACACGCATCAAAAATCAAACATGTTAGATATTTAGCGTTTAGTTGCGGCAAGTGGCGTCAAGTCGCGTTCGCCGACGCCGTTCATAGCAGACTAGGAATTTTTCAGGCGTTCAGGACTATTGCGGCAAAAATGCCTGTGAACGCCGAAGTTGGCGGCTAGTGTGCTGCAGGCTTTAATCAGATCTACAACTGCAACGACGACTTCAGATTCTACGCAGGTCAAAAGTTCAAAATTCTAAAATACCTGGATTCAGGAAATGCAAAATTTATGTAGGTGCAAACTGTGAAAGCTGTCAAAATGATTTTAAAACCAAATGTTTTTGTTTTTTAATTTGGGATATTTTAAAATAGAAATTGACAACTCACTGTCGATATTGATTGTCTCACCAAAACCGCTCGGATTGAGCTGAAATGTTGGCCTAAACCTCGGCTCTGTACTGTCTCGGACTTCGTTTAATTTCACCTCCACTCTCGCGGTTTTGGTGAAACAACCGATACCTCAAGTTCGGTATCAATTCCTTAAACTAAGCTGGGTATTGTTGGATTATCTAGGTGTAACACGGATGTATAGTACTCCATCCGTGGGTGTAATAATGACATATTGGTGCCGTTTTTACACAACATGAAAAAAGGGACACCAGTGAGCATCGCATTGTCATCGGAACAACTTCTGAAAAATGATCCACGTTTACACGACATCGCAGAAGAAAAGAATCTAGACTTAACTCGTATACATGATGTCATGAGCATTTTCGTAATTTAATTAGGTCAATTTCGATTTCTCTGACAAATTGCGGATATTAATTCCATACGCAAAACGACACTCGGGTGAAGTCTGACATCTCTGAAATCACGCGAGTGTGATTGCGTATTGGTGGTTGATAAAGCTTGGAATCAGTGAAACCATGTAACCTGTGCTAAACCATGGAATAGTCAGTACTAAACCGTGGAATCACTGTGCAAGTACCGCGTGAAATCGGGTGCGTTCCTTCCACGATTTATACCCTTCCAACTGCCAATCTCGTCCCAGCTGACTTTATTGATAGCAATTTGCCAGTAGTTCCAGAAAGCACCTTTCTGTGGAGGATGACGTCATCATGGAATGCATTTGAAATGCGTTGTTGTCGTTAAAAACAAACATATTTATGACGGGCCGCAATTGCAAATATCTAATGATTTCTTTTCAACGAAAGCAAAAGAAAGGTTTTGTGATTGTTTTGTATTCTATATACTAAAATAAAACATTTTTATTAGAAGAATCATTTTTACGGTGGCTGGGAAAGGACATGGTGATTTTTATTTTCAATGACGATGTTGATTTTTTATCTCAGGCGCCTGACTTACTAACTCAGGCGCCTGACTTACTATCTCAGACGCCTGACTTACTAACTCAGGCGCCTGAGTTACTATCTCAGGCGTCTGACTTACTAACTCAGGTGCCTGACTTACTATCTCAGGCGCCTGAGTTAGTAATAAACATCGTCATTGAAAATAAAAATCACCATGTCCTTTCCCAGCCACCGTACATTTTGTATATACAGTATAATGCTCTGATTAAGCTTGGTAGATAGGACAAACATGTACACGGGAATCACTAAAAAAAATGTGTCCGCTTAGAACTGGTTACATCACGAAAATATCTCTACATCCCTCGATGTGTACATGAAAATGTACGAAGTCGCTCACCGTGAAGGAATTCGTTCTCATTTTTCATCTCCAAACCCGGCTAAAACCTTTGGTAATAAATCTTCTTATGCGTTTCTGGTCATGTTTAAGATGATGTGCGGATCAGTGCCAGCCGGTACTGCATGATGTAGTCGATCTTCTCTGTATCACCCTGTATGATCACACCGCTCCGTAGTTCAATTAGGCCCCGTGTGGTGGCGTAGTAAGCGGAGCGCTGATTGGTCCATATTATGGGTGTGTGGTGGGCGTGTCGTGACGTGCATGCCCATATTTGGGAGATCAGTAATGTACACTGGAGGCGAGGTATGACTGGGTTGTTCTAAAATATAGATTGTTGAATCGGATATGCGACTGACTTCTAAACTACCGTCAAATTCCGATCTGATCATGTAAAAATAATCTCCAAATATTGATTCGTAACCACCTTAGGTTCCGATGGCATTATTTCATTGTTTTTATGCATTTTTAGGACTGATTCCAAGGTTTATCACTGGTTTCAAGGTTTCACTGATTCCAAGCTTTATACTACCTTGTGTATTCATCCTTCGCCGCAATCAGAAAAGAGGGCGATTGACATGAAGAGAAAAATACAGCATCACGTCGAAAATATTCACCATTGTTCACGTGCTCTTGCAACAGAGCAGGTCCTGGGTGTCCAAAACTAGTCACAAACGGGCCTCAATCTCCCAATGCGAGGACTATCCTCCATTTGCTGCCCGGAAGTGACCAACCGGAAGAGGCCAAATGTACGCTAGTAAACAGTGCTAGTATCACTAAGCAACCATTACTAATCCCATAGCAAGGCTAGGAGATTGCAATGGCCCTAACTTACTGTATACCTTCGAAAAACGCTCCGATTTCATGCGACGGGAAAACGTTTATACAACCAGCCCTTTTGTTGTTTCTCCTTTCAATTCAGCCGAAAGTAGATTCCTGCAATACCCCGCCAGTTGATCCATCGATCATCCATAGAGATGCTGTCAGGGGACTACAAGTATTTTCTGAAACTTCGCGGAGTGATTGCCAAGTTCACTATAATCAGACATAACCAGATGCGGTCTGTATGTGAATGTGCCTTACTTTGCCTGTGGATGACCTCATGCAAACTAATCAATTCCACGTCAAGCGGTATATGTCAATTGAGCATTGGAACGGGAACATGTATGGAAGAGAAGGATATTCTAGACTGGCAGAATTATTCTATTTTTCAATCAAAGGTGAGGCTCCTAATTGATTTTAATTTTAGTATCCATTCGGACATACCTTGGAAACTGCGTCCGTCCCTTTTCAGACTTCAAGACTTCAGCAACGCTATAAGAGCAGCTTTTTGGAGGAGAGTCGGCATTATTCGACACTTTCCTCAAGCAGAAATCATGGAGGTCTCTCTGCCAGGTGACCGGTCTTGACCAATCAAAACCCTGTATGCGAACATGGCCGTGCTGTCTGTGCCGATCAAGCATGATAGCTCTCTTTCAATTGGTCACTACATGTGTGATATGTAACGTGATGATGAGAAGTGGCTTCTCACTAATACCTTTAATCTTGAGATGCCCGAATAGGACAAGTCGCTTATTAGCTACGCGGAGAACATATAATAGAAAGTAGACTTTTTTGTGGGTAAGATTCAGTTAATACAGAACCAGATCAAAGCTTTCTCGGTCAGATTCGGAAGTTTCCTAGTGTTGAATCCAGTTAAACTCTGATGCGTGCGTTCATATCCCACTATTGCAACAGGAAAGCATTTAGTTACCTACGCACTATTTCTTAAACATGTCAAATGTGCGAGACAAAGTACACATTACCTTTCAGGGGAAGAAACTATCAAAGTACAAGCGTAAAGGTATGATAACTATCAAGCCGCCCGTTTCTTATGATGTTGGCAAATATGAAAACATAAATTGTTTATATGATTATAATTCGAAGACAATCGTTTTCGTTCAGGAAATTCATCAGGACAAATTCTGGGTGATTAAAGATATCTTAATTTACAAACCTACTAAAGGTGCGATTGATACATATTTCAAGCTGGTCAATAAAACGTCGGCATCGTCGGTTACATTTGTGATGTTTTTTAGTTTCTTATATTACATGCAAATGGTGTTCATGGACTTGAAAGGAAGGCACGGCCGAAAGAGATTCGTATTTAAACTATTTGATATTCTGTCGCATCAAGAAACTGAGCTCATCATGCCACGTAATCACCCATGTTCTGATAAAAACAAACGTAAAGTTTCCCAACCAGTCATCTTTAAAGACGGCTTAGTTATCAGTTGCCAGAAGATCGGGGAGAAGCCACCTTTCCTCAGCATGTTCCGCATAATATGGCATAAAGGATATGGAAAACTCATACCAGTACAGAATTTGAATAAGGGAGAGTTATCCATCGTTCTTTACACGAGAAACGGCTATTGTATACATACATATCCAGCTAGCAATTCGCAAAGATTGACCTTTCGTCTATTTTTATATTCAAAATTTAATCCCCACTTGAAGTCAACTTTTTATCGAAAAATATATCCCGGGATCATTTGGAGTTACCACGAGAACTTATCAGCTCTTGTAAGTTTGTCGTTCAAAAAAAATGGATTTCTAAGTTCTGTTAGAATGTTTAGAATGGTTTGTTTTCCAATTGTCATACGGCATGAAAAGGAATACAAGTTTTGTGAACATATACTACATGCTATCGTTATTAGTACCATTTGGTACAGACTGGCCAAGGATGTGCTTTTCGTGCTTGACAGTGGCGCGCTATTTCCAGCTATTCCATCGAGTATAGGTAAATTACGCAGACATAGGAGAAAACTATCCTTTACTCATTTCAAATTGTATCAAGCAGTTGAATAGGATGTACAGACACAAAGAAGGAGTCTTTTCCGACTTCTGACCGGTTTCTCTCACTTTTTCCTGATTTATCCGACATTATAGCCCCATTCAACATGCGCCTTTGATCTTTAATGACCTATTTTAGGGAGCCCTAGTAATTTCACCGACGGATTTTCTAGAAATCCGACCTTTCAGGGAAATGTCTGATAATGTCGGACTTTAGTCGGATAAATCGAAAAAGGTTAGGGAAACCGTTAACATGGTAAAGAAGTCGGAAAAAGTTTTCTTCTAGTGAAATCTGCATGAGTTGGCTAGCAGTGCGAGCATAGATGGATATCTGTTGACGTCACGGCTGATTTGAAATTATCATGCGCGCGCACTCGCGAATCCCTTCTTTTCTGAAGAAAAGTTGCGACAAACCGTCCTCCTGTTGATGTATATCTCGATAACATAATGATGCTTAACCGGTGATGTGCGGCTGTTATTGTGACAAAATTGTTTCTAAGTTTTTTTCTAAAATATTATGCAAGTCACGAGATAAACTCCTCGTATCCAAGTGACACCACTAACGATCGTGCGACGTTGATATCGTAACATCATGCCATCCCCTCTCTTGATATACGAGTATGCGCGCGCAGCCAACGGTAATGACGTCAGCATGACGTTATTTTTGTAGACAAAGATATATATCTATATGACGTCGCAAAGGTAGAAAATCTTGATATTGCTTGAGCCATTTCAGAGCCGATTGAAAGATTTATGGCTCGGTATGGATTTGCAGTCTCTGAATTTTCTGGAGTCAATTAACGTTTCTCACTGCTTTCACAGTTCGTTGTCAAATGAATAAACGACCCAGCCTGTCCCACATTAAAGCACATATTGAGTGCCAACATTTAGTTTATTTAGTCATAGAGTGGATATTAAGTTTGGTATGCAGGAGAGGTCAAACCCGAAGTCACTATTCATGTTTGGTTGATGCTGTCTAAATCTGTACTGATTCCAGAAGTTTGTCCATGCTGTCCGACCCGATTATTTCGGAGATCATTTCCGAAATTTCTCAAGGCGGTCACTATTTAGGCTTTTCAAAGAACATTAGATTAATAACATATCCGAGTATTTTATCTTTAGCTACTTGGCTGTTACCATAATTTTTATTTGGACTGCTATATACCACCTTATCTGTGTACAAAATCAAGAAGTGTTCTTTTGATTTGTCTGTCTTAACTGCATGGCGTTATGTTTTTGGAAGTGACTACTTGACAAGCCCGGCTTTTTTTACCAAACAGCGACTTTTTCTTGTCCTGAATAGAGAGCCGAACTCATTAATATTAAAGTAAAGTCTCCAGCTCGCCAAACAGGGTAGATTTTTTACCTGTTTGGCAAACCCGGCTGGCCGAACAGGGTGGCTTTTTAGTGCTGTTTGACAAGCGGCTCTCCAAACAGGACAAAAAAAGGTGTCTGTTCGGCGAGCGGCTTGCCAAATAGACCCGGCCTATGTTTCTCAACACTGTCCCACAAGATTGCTTCTTGTACGTGCACAAATAGTATTTTCGTAAGAAACTTGTCAAATCTTGTAATTTTCTTAGTTCAGATCTTAATCAAAAATCTTACAATAATCTTGTGGAGAATTGTTATCGGGATTTTCATATAGTCGGATTCAGAAGTAAATGTCACTGTGCTTTTAGGCCGCTGTGCTTAAACTACTGTACTGGACCGAAAGTTTGGTTTTTCTTGAACCGAATTTTGGGACCTAAGAGGATTTTTATATTTAAGTTGCCATGGTTACAAAATAATTTGTTTGTATTCATTCGTGTACATTGACGCAGTGCATTGATTTTTGACATTTTCTGCTCTGTGCTGTCTATTTATCGACGAACTTTGATAAAATCGTCAGGCTATTTTTTCATCTATCTCTTCAAACGTTTCAAGGTGCATTTTGAAAAAAATTACATTCTTGATTTGAAAATCTCTTACCCAAAAATTAAGTTGGGTCCTGCATATATGTATGGTGTATGATTATAGATAAGGCCTATGGATTAAACTGATTTTAAGTCATTGATTTCCATTGATCGACTATCGAGTACGTCCAAAAAACGTTACACAGCAGCTTACAATAACAATTGGATTTCAAATTATTTTGATAGGTGAATGCGAATGTTGCTTTTGAAAATTAGTGTTGAATTCATATCACTGTCACTCGATATCGATGAATGCAAGGCTCCAAAGATAAGGCTTGGCAGAGTCGACGATCCAAAGCAGTGGGACTTCCGTGTTTTGGTACACCAAAAACAGTTTCTGATCGTCTTCGTTACACTGAGTGCTCTCTGCAGGATTCATCCACACACACTGCGCACGCCAAGGACCCAGCCGCTCAATCGGTGTTAAAGAAATGTATATCATTTCAGTAAATTTCATTCAGCGCAGTCGCCTAATCGGTGTCAGTAGAACGTTGATGTTAATTCTTTATGCTACTATATATAGTACCGGTAGGCCTGAATTGGAGATATCGCGTAGTTGGGCTACGCTGGTGGCTGTCGTTAACGCTGTTGGGTTAATCGGTTAAAGAGCCTTGAAAACATTAACGTTGTTGCGTGTGCATCTCGAAATCGGATTTAGAGAACGATGGTGGACATCGAAGAATCATCGGCGCGTGGATTATGAAAATCCTTCAATTTTAAGCCTGCAGCACACTAGCCGCCAACTTTGGCGACAAGAAGCGTTCGGCTGACGCCTCTCGACGCCAAAGTTGGCGGCTAGTGGATCCCGGTCAGACCACACCTGCCCAGAATTGGCGTTCAGTAGCGTCTTTTCCGCCACTTTAGGCTGCCATTTTGAAATCGTGTGACATCAAGACGCAAGCTGATTGGCCATAGCCTCGCCGCCGACGCCAAGTCAGGGGGCCATCCGTAGCACACCTGGCTTCTTCTTGCGTTCAAACGCGGCGACACGCGTCAAAAATCAAACATGTTAGATATTTGGCGTTTAGTTGCGGCAAGTGGCGTCAAGTCGCGTTCGCCGACGCCGTTCGTAGCAGACTAGGAATTTTTCAGGCGTTCAGGACTATTGCGGCAAAAATGCCTGTGAACGCCGAAGTTGGCGGCTAGTGTGCTGCAGGCTTTAATCAGATCTACAACTGCAACGACGACTTCAGATTCTACGCAGGTCAAAAGTTCAAAATTCTAAACTACCTGGATTCAGGAAATGCAAAATTTATGTAGGTGCAAAATGTGAAAGCTGTCAAAATGATTTTAAAACCAAATGTTTTTGTTTTTTAATTTGGGATATTTTAGAATAGAAATTGACAACTCACTGTCGGTATCAATTCCATACGCAAAACGACACTCGGGTGAAGTCTGACATCTCTGAAATCACGCGAGTGTGATTGCGTATTGGTGGTTGATAAAGCTTGGAATCAGTGAAACCATGTAACCGGTGCTAAACCATGGAATAGTCAGTACTATACCGTGGAATCACTGTGCAAGTACCGCGTGAAATCGGGTGCGTTCCTTCCGCGATTTATACCCTTCCAACTGCCAATCTCGTCCCAGCTGACTTTATTGATAGCAATTTGCCAGTAGTTCCAGAAACCACCTTTCTGTGGAGGATGACGTCATCATGGAATGCATTTGAAATGCGTTGTTGTCGTTAAAATAAACATATATTTATGACGGGCCGCAATTGCAAATATCTAATGATTTCTTTTCAACGAAAGCAAAAGAAAGGTTTTGTGATTGTTTTGTATTCTATATACTAAAACAAAACATTTTTTCATAGAAGAATCATTTTTACGGTGGCTGGGAAAGGACATGGTGATTTTTATTTTCAATGACGATGTTTATTTTTTATCTCAGGCGCCTGACTTACTAACTCAGGCGCCTGACTTACTATCTCAGGCGCCTGAGTTAGTAAGTCAGGTGCCTGAGATAAAAAATAAACATCTTCATTGAAAATAAAAATCACCATGTCCTTTCCCAGCCACCGTACATTTTGTATATACAGTATAATGCTCTGATGAAGCTTGGTAGATAGGACAAACATGTACACGGGAATCACTAAAAAAATGTGTCCGCTTAGAACTGGTGACATATCGCGAAAATATCTCTACATCCCTCGATGTGTACGTGAAAATGTACGAAATCGCTCACCGTGAAGGAATTCGTTCTCATTTTTCATCTCCAATCCCGGCTAAAACCTTCGGTAATAAATCTTCTTATGCGTTTCTGGTCATGTTTAAGATGATGTGCGGATCAGTGCCAGCCGGTACTGCATGATGTAGTCAATCTTCTCTGTATCACCCTGTATGATCACACCGCTCCGTAGTTCAAATAGGCCCCGTGTGGTGGCGTAGTAAGCGGAGCGCTGATTGGTCCATATTATGGGTGTGTGGTGGGCGTGTCGTGATGTGCATGCCCATGGTCTCACTAGCCAGTGGTGATCAGGTCAACATTGGTCCCTAAAAAAAAGTTCTTCAATCTCAGGCGATTACCTTGGATACAGATAAGCCTATCATATCGCTATTGCTGCATGTTCAAATGTCGGTGTCCTGGGTATTTTGTGAAGAGGTAGCTCTGACGATTATTTGAGGAAAATATCAGCTTCTTCTGTGCACGTCCGCAGTGACCAGGCCTCGCATGCTATTTATAGTTCAATCGGATGTTGACATGAACTGGTTCCTGTCAGAGTGCACATGTTCTCAAGGTGAGACTTGGCGGTCAAAATGATCAAAGAAAAGCCGCAACGGCACCCTATTTTGGTATCAAAATTTAAAATTGTTATCATTTGGCTTTCTCAAGGTGATAAGTAGAAGTTTATAAAAATATTATTTCACCATCCGTGTTAATTGTCAAGTTATAAGGCGGCAAGGTGAAATTTTCAAAATTTTCATCGATGTACAGGGTGTCTCATGTATTGTGCTGCCCCCATGTTCTCATGACTGAATTACTTGATAACAATGAAAGCTGGCCAGATGTATTCTAGAAGCGACAAGCTATTCAGAAATGTATAGGTTTATGTGTGAGAGTGATATACTGCAAGGTCGACAGCCACTTGAACAGGGGTATGCATGAAATGACGTCGCGCCATTTGTGGAGCCAGGTAGGCCCGGCCATTGCACTGGCTAGTGAGACCCATATTTGGTAGATCAGTAATGTACACTGGAGGCGAGGTATGACTGGGTTGTTCTAAAATATAGATTGTTGAATCGGATATGCGACTGACTTCTAAAATACCGTCAAATTCCGATCTGATCATGTAAAAATAATCTCCAAATATTGATTCGTAACCACCTTAGGTTCCAATGGCATTATTTCATTGTTTTTATGCATTTTTAGGACTGATTCCAAGGTTTATCACTGGTTTCAAGGTTTCACTGATTCCAAGCTTTATACTACCTTGTGTATTCATCCTTCGCTGCAATCAGAAAAGAGGGCGATTGACATGAAGAGAGAATACAGCATCACGTCGAAAATATTCACCATTGTTCACGTGCTCTTGCAACAGAGCAGGTCCTGGGTGTCCAAAACTAGTCACAAACGGGCCTCAATCTCCCAATGCGAGGACTAGCCTCCATTTGCTGCCCGGAAGTGACCAACCGGAAGAGGCCAAATGTACGCTAGTAAACAGTGCTAGTATCACTAAGCAACCATTACTAATCCCATAGCAAGGCTAAGGCTGGTATTTTAGAATGTTCCTTTAGTCTAAAGGTACACCTTTAGCCTATTGTTCTCATGTAAAGTCACCCTTTCGCGATTTTAGAATGAACCTTTCTTTGCATCAAAAAGTTGACCTTTTCTCTCTCCCTTTCGTAAGGTACGCATGGTTTTTAAAATGTTCCTTATCTAAAAGTTGACCTTTATTTTGGCTAAGGAATTCCTCTATTCCTAAGGTTGGTCGAGACCAACCTTTGAGTCTCCCTTTAGCTTGGTGTAGACTACCAGCTCTGTCATTTTGCTCGCGACGTTCAAACTACCAGCATGGGAGACTACATACGGAGGGTCCAGAATATAGAGAGGCTGCAGATTGCTGCTCGCCCACGAATTCCAAGGATTCGTCACACTATTTATGTGGATCCAGATGTACGAAGGAATGATGAACAATTCCGAAAACGTTACCGTTTTGCCAGGGAAGGATTCAGGCAAATTCTCGATATGTTTCGCGACAATTTACCCGAGCCAATTGACAATCGTGGAAACCCAATCCCACCGGAAATTCAGGTGAAAGCAGCGCTGCGATTTTATGCCACAGGAAATTTTCAAATTGTTGCTGGGGATTTACCGATATTTCCCAACCTTCACTTTCAATAATTGTTGTGAAAGTTTCAAACGCCATCGCAAGGAAACGACAACAGTTCATTAGGATTTCAGAACAGGAGGCTGCAAGAGCCATGCAGCGCAAATTCAAAGATATTGCTGAATTTCCGTACGTAATCAGCTGTGTAGATGGTGTCCACGTACAAATTCAACCCCCGCCTGTGGAGAATAAGGAAATATATCGTTGCAGAAAGAGCTTCATGTCATTAAACGTGCAAGGCATTTGTGATACCGACCTCCGTTTCATAAATGTTGTTGCCAGATGGCCAGGTTCCACCCACGACTCGCGCGTCTTCGACAACAGCTTGATTTTCAACAGATTTGAAAATAACGAACTATCAGGTTTACTGCTCGGTTATTAGGGATACCCGTGTCGACCATTTTTGATGTCACCTTTCCGCAACCCAGTTGGTCAAGCAGAAATACGCTACCATCAGGCACATGTTAGAACCCGTTCAACGGTTGAACGTACATTTGGAATCTGGAAGAAGCGGTTCCCTTGTTTGAAATTCGGGATACGCTGCAAAATCTCCACAGCAATGAAGATAATAGTTGCAACCGCTGTCCTGCACAATTTTGCCAGGGACATAGGGGATCCTGACTTTGAGCGTGACGAAGATGACGATGATGAGGATGAGCTTCAGCTAAATGACGATGCACTTGGTAATGCAGTGAGACAGACAATTGTACAACAATATTTTCTGTAGTTATCAGATTTTATCAGTGGTTCACTGACAGTACACCTCGCTGTTCAGATGACATTTACCAGTGGTTAATTCATCTGAGAGTACATTTGGTACAAAGAATAACTGGATTCATTTGAACCACTGGAAGCAGGAGAATTAATTCTGTCCTGTAACTTTTGGACAAAGTCCTGTTGCATTTTCAACAGTTTCATACGTTCCTCGTGTTCATCCTCTTCAAATGCCATATTCTGCCTCAGATGTTTAATGTGCATGTCATGTTCCGTTTGTTGCATCATGAGTGCCCTGTCATCAGCTGACATACTAGTGCTGGAATGTTCTGATGAAGGCATCGATTCAGATGTGTTTGGACGTTTTGATGTGGTTTTCCCTCCTTTCTTTGGCTCTGAGGCTGCCGGCTTAGGTTGAGGTGTTGTCAAGGATGGGGTGGGGCTGTCAATTACGACACTTAATGGTGAATACTCCAGTTCTTCTACATTGGCATTTCCTTCGGATGTTGAAGGCTCCATCAATAAGACATTTGCATCTGAAATGTTTAACAAGGTGTATCAATTTAAACATTCTCGATCAAGTAGTGATGAAACGTACCACATTTGGAGAAATGTTAGTAGAGAGCTGTAATAGATTGCAAAAATAAAGATACATGTATCTGATACTGAACGTGTAACGTACCTTGTTTATGGTGACCAACGTCATCATCAAAATCATTGTCCAGTGGATCCAGCACATCGCTGCAGAGTGAGGCCACCATGTGGGACGTGTCATCTGCTGTTGCGTCTGGATCGATAGTGCCGCCAGCTGTCTGCCTTCGATCTTTCTTTTCCATGCTCACATCCTTCTTAGCCTTCGTCTTCAGATTATCCCAGACCTTTTTGAGGGTTTTAACATCAGCAGGCTGTATCCCCTTCTGCGAGTTAAAAGCTGCGGCGATGCGGTCCCACGCTTGGGACTTTGCCCTTTTCGCCTTCGATGTATTTTGTTTGACATCCAGGATGGACTTCTCCTTGACCAGTATCGTTGCTACCAAATTCTTCTCTAGCTCCGAAAATATTCTGCGTGTCTTTTTCACTGATGCGCCTTTTCCCTGTGTTGACTCCATCGCCATTTTACTACTACTGGGCCTAGTGCCACTAGCAGACGACAGAACACTGCTTGGCAAACATCTGTTGCATCATTCCCATTGTGCACTGATGAGATAATCGGTTAAAGTTACGCCTTTCGTAAGGAACACTTACAAAATGTCATCAAAAAGTGGACCTTTCATTAAAGGTGTACCTTTACAAAGGAATTGCATAAAGTCGGTTCTAAAAACGAAAACCAAAATGTGTACCTTATTGAAGGGACACCTTCCGAAAGGAGACCTTAGCAAAAGTTAACCTTTGGCCAAAATAAAGGAACATTCTAAAATACCAGCCTAGGAGATTGCAATGGCCCTAACTTACTGTATACCTTCGAAAAACGCTGCGATTTCATGCGACGGGAAAACGTTTATACAACCAGCCCTTTTGTTGTTTCTCCTTTCAATTCAGCCGAAAGTAGATTCCTGCAATACTCCGCCAGTTGATCCATCGATCATCCATAGAGATGCTGTCAGGGGACTACAAGTATTTTCTGAAACTTCGCGGAGTGATATCCAAGTTTACTATAATCAGACATAACCAGATGCGGTCTGTATGTGAATGTGCCTTCCTTTGCCTGTGGATGACCTCATGCAAACTAATCAATTCCACGTCAAGCGGTATATGTCAATTGAGCATTGGAACGGGAACATGTATGGAAGAGAAGGATATTCTAGACTGGCAGAATTATTCTATTTTTCAATCAAAGGTGAGGCTCCTAATTGATTTTAGTTTTAGTATCCATTCGGACATACCTTGGAAACTGCGTCCGTCCCTTTTCAGACTTCAAGACTTCAGCAACGCTATAAGAGCAGCTTTTTGGAGGAGAGTCGGCATTATTCGACACTTTCCTCAAGCAGAAATCATGGAGGTCTCTCTGCCAGGTGACCGGTCTTGACCAATCAAAACCCTGTATGCGAACATGGCCGTGCTGTCTGTGCCGATCAAGCATGATAGCCCTCTTCCGATTGGTCACTACCTGTGTGATATATAACGTGATGATGAGAAGTGGCTTCTCACTTATACCTTTAATCTTGAGATGCCCGAATAGGCCAATCGCTTATTAGCTACGCGGAGAACATATAATAGAATGTAGACTTTTTTGTGGGTAAGATTCAGTTAATACAGAACCAGATCAAAGCTTTCTCGGTCAGATTCGGAAGTTTCCTAGTGTTGAATCCAGTTAAACTCTGATGCGTGCGTTCATATCCCACTATTGCAACAGGAAAGCATTTAGTTACCTACGCACTATTTCTTAAACATGTCAAATGTGCGAGACAAAGTACACATTACCTTTCAGGGGAAGAAACTATCAAAGTACAAGCGTAAAGGTATGATAACTATCAAGCCGCCCGTTTCTTATGATGTTGGCAAATATGAAAACATAAAGTGTTTATATGATTATAATTCGAAGACAATCGTTTTCGTTCAGGAAATTCATCAGGACAAATTCTGGGTGATTAAAGATATCTTAATTTACAAACCTACTAAAGGTGCGATTGATACATATTTCAAGCTGGTCAATAAAACGTCGGCATCGTCGGTAATATTTGTGATGTTTTTTAGTTGCTTATATTACATGCAAATGGTGTTCATGGACCTGAAAGGAAGGCGCGGCCGAAAGAGATTAGTATATTATAAACTATTTGATATTCTGTCGCATCAAGAAACTGAGCTCATCATGCCACGTAATCACCCATGTTCTGATAAAAACAAACGTAAAGTTTCCAAACCAGTCATCTTTAAAGACGGCTTAGTTATCAGTTGCAGGAAGATCGGGGAGACGCCACTTTTCGTCAGCATATTCCGCATAATATGGCATAAAGGATATGGAAAACTCATACCAGTACAGAATTTAAATAAGGGAGAGTTACCCATCGTTATTTACACGAGAAACGGCTATTGTATAAATGTATATTCAGATAGCTATTCGCAAAGATTGACCTTTCGTCTATTTTTATATTCAAAATTTAATCCCCACTTGAAGTCAACTTTTTATCGAAAAATATATCCAAGGACCATTTGGAGTTACCACGATAACTTATCAGCTCTTGTAAGTTTGTCGTTCAAAAAAAATGGATTTCTAAGCTCTGTTAGAATGTTTAGAATGGTTTGTTTTCCAATTATCATACGGCATGAAAAGGAATACAAGTTTTGTGAACATATACTAGACGCTATCGTTATTAGTTCCATTCGGTACAGACAGGCCAAAGATGTGCTTTTCGTGCTTGACAGTGGCGCGCTATTTCCAGCTATTCCATCGAGTATAAATAAATTACGCGGACATAGGAGAAAACTATCCTTTACTCATTTCAAATTGTATCAAGCAGTTGAATAGGATGTACAGACACAAAGAAGGAGTCTTTTCCGACTTCTGACCGGTTTCTCTCACTTTTTCCTGATTTATCCGACATTATAGCCCCATTCAACATACGCCTTTGATCATTAATGACCTATTTTAGGGAGCCCTAGTAATTTCACAGACGGATTTTCTCGAAATCCGACCTTTCAGGGAAATGTCTGATAATGTCGGACTTTAGTCGGATAAATCGAAAAAGGCTAGGAGAACCGTCAACATGGTAAAGAAGTCGGGAAAATTTTTCTTCTAGTGAAATCTACCGGCTGTT
This sequence comes from Lineus longissimus, assembly GCF_910592395.1. Taxonomy (NCBI): domain Eukaryota; kingdom Metazoa; phylum Nemertea; class Pilidiophora; order Heteronemertea; family Lineidae; genus Lineus; species Lineus longissimus. The sequence continues at coordinate 2,315,706 of NC_088319.1, read as the reverse complement.
ATAAAACGCGGATTCCGCGGAAATCCGGGCATACCTGGTTCCGCTGGCCACCGTCAGATGTAGTGGTAGTCAGATGTAATGATAACTGTGTTTTGATCTATCGCTAGGCCGAGAGCTACAATAATCAATGCCAGCCAACTGTAATTATATCATGTGCTAATATGCTTTTTACTACATTGTTCTAAAGAGATGGCCAGTGTAAATGCACGGTATACATGAAGTTTAAAGTATAAACTTTTCCTCGTATTTTATGAATATTAGCCATTGGCGCCCTTCTACAACATTCTTAAACTCTCGATGGTAGGTCTACTTTCATTACTCTAGCTACTCGGACCGAAGATCGCCCAGCGTAGTGTGTGATTCAGTTTACGTTTAATCCGACATGAAATGATAACCAGGCTTATTTAAATGTCCTTGTCAATTAACCATTCGCATGGTGGTATTTTATTTAATGAATATTCAAAAATGCGGTGGGGACTATAGGCAGCAGCAGTGGGGCTAATTTAGCCATCTTCAGGCGGCGATTCATCCATGGTAAAAAATATGCTACATGTCTGGTACAAGGTCAAACCAAAGTCGGTATGAAATGTGATGTATCCTTGCTGCTTTCACAGTTCGTTGTCAAATGAATAAACGACCCAGCCTGTCCCACATTAAAGCACATATTGAGTGCCAACATTTAGTTTATTTAGTCATAGAGTGGATATTAAGTTTGGTATGCAGGAGAGGTCAAACCCGAAGTCACTATTCATGTTTGGTTGATGCTTTCTAAATCTGTACTGATTCCAGAAGTTTGTCCATGCTGTCCGACCCGATTATTTCGGAGATCATTTCCGAAATTTCTCAAGGCGGTCACTATTTAGGCTTTTCAAAGAACATTAGATTAATAACATATCCGAGTATTTTATCTTTAGCTACTTGGCTGTTACCATAATTTTTATTTGGACTGCTATAATACCACCTTATCTGTGTACAAAATCAAGAAGTGTTCTCTTGATTTGTCTGTCTTAACTGCATGGCGTTATGTTTTTGGAAGTGACTACTTGACAAGCAGCGACTTTTTCTTGTCCTGAATAGAGAGCCGAACTCATTAATATTAAAGTAAAGTCTCCAGCTCGCCAAACAGGGTAGATTTTTTACCTGTTTGGCAAGCCCGGCTGGCCAAACAGGGTGGCTTTTTAGTGCTGTTTGGCAAGCGGCTCTCCAAACAGGACAAAAAAAGATGCCTGTTCGGCGAGCGGCTTGCTTAATAGACCAGGTGTAGAAGTTTAAAATGCCTAGGATAAAATGTCCGGGAACAAAGGATTCTATTATCCGCTGAGCTATTGACGGTCATTGCCTCTATAGAACCATATGCCATAATCTGTCAGAACACAATAGGCCCGGACACTTTTTCTAGGGGGGACACTTTTTACTTTTACACCGGCCTATGTTTTTCAACAGTGTCCCACAAGATTGCTTCTTGTACGTGCACACATAGTATTTTCGTAAGAAACTTGTCAAATCTTGTAATTTTCTTAGTTCAGATCTTAATTAAAAATCTTTCAATAATCTTGTGGAGAATTTTTATCGGGATTTTCATATAGTCGGATTCAGAAGTAAATGTCACTGTGCTTTTAGACCGCTGTGCTTAAACTACTGTACTGGGCCGATTTCTTTAAAGTTTGGTTTTTCTTGAACCAAATTTTGGGACCCAAGAGGATTTTTATATTTAAGTTGCCATGGTTACAAAATAATTTGTTTGTATTCATTCGTGTACATTGACGCAGTGCATTGATTTTTGACTTTTTCTGCTCTGTGCTGTCTATTTATCGACGAACTTTGATAAAATCGTCAGGCTATTTTTTCATCTACTCTTCAAACGTTTCAAGGTGCATTTTGAAAAAAATTATATTCTTGATTTGCAAATCTCTTACCCAAAAATTAAGTTGGGTCCTGTATATATGTATGGTGTATGATTATAGATAAGGCCTATGGATTAAACTGATTTTAAGTCATTGATTTCCATTGATCGACTATCGAGTACGTCCAAAAAACGTTACACAACAGCTTACAATAACAATTGGATTTCAAATTATTTTGATAGGTGAATGCGAATGTTGCTTTTGAAAATTAGTGTTGAATTCATATCACTGTCACTCGATATCGATGAATGCAAGGCTCCAAAGATACGGCTTGGCAGAGTCGACGATGCAAAGCAGTGGGACTTCCGTGTTTTGGTACACCAAAAACAGTTTCTGATCGTCTTCGTTACACTGAGTGCTCTCTGCAGGATTTATCCACACACACTGCGCACGCCAAGGACCCAGTCGCTCAATCGGTGTTAAAGAAATTTATATCATTTCAGTAAATTTCATTCAGCGCAGTCGCCTAATCGGTGTCAGTAGAACGTTGATGTTAATTCTTTATGCTACTATGTATAGTACCGGTAGGCCTAAATGGGAGATATCGCGTAGTTGGGCTACGCTGGTGTCAGTCGTTAACGCTGTTGGGTTAATCGGTTGAAGAGCCTTGAAAACAACGTCGTTGCGTGTGCATGTCGAAATCGGATTTAGAGAACGATGGTGGACATCGTTGAATCATCGGCGCGTGGATTATGAAAATCCTTCAATTTTAAGCCTGCAGCACACTAGCCGCCAACTTTGGCGACAAGAAGCGTTCGGCTGACGCCTCTCGACGCCAAAGTTGGCGGCCAGTGGATCCCGGTCAGACCACACCTGCCCAGAATTGGCGTTCAGTAGCGTCTTTTCCGCCACTTTAGGCTGCCATTTTGAAATCGTGTGACATCAAGACGCAAGCTGATTGGCCGTAGCCTCGCCGCCGACGCCAAGTCAGGGGGCCATCCGTAGCACACCTGGCTTCTTCTTGCGTTCAAGCGCTGCGACACGCATAAAAAATCAAACATGTTAGATATTTGGCGTTTAGTTGCGGCAAGTGGCGTCAAGTCGCGTTTGCCGACGCCGTTCGTAGCAGACTAGGAATTTTTCAGGCGTTCAGGACTATTGCGGCAAAATTGCCTGTGAACGCCGAAGTTGGCGGCTAGTGTGCTGCAGGCTTTAATCAGATCTACAACTGCAACGACGACTTCAGATTCTACGCAGGTCAAAAGTTCAAAATTCTAAACTACCTGGATTCAGGAAATGCAAAATTTATGTAGGTGCAAAATGTGAAAGCTGTCTAAAAGATTTTAAAACCAAATGTTTTTGTTTTTTAATTTGGGATATTTTAAAATAGAAATTGACAACTCACTGTCGGTATTGATTGTCTCACCAAAACCGCTCGGATTGAGCTGAAATGTTGGCCAAAACCTCGGCTCTGTACTGTCTCGGACTTCGTTTAATTTTACCTCCACTCTCGCGGTTTTGGTGAAACAACCGATACCTCAAGTTCGGTATCAATTCCTTAAACTAAGCTGGGTATTGTTGGATTATCTAGGTGTAACACGGATGTATAGCACTCCATCCGTGGGTGTAATAATGACATATTGGTGCCGTTTTCACACAGCATGAAAAAAGGGACACCAGTGAGCATCGCATCGACATCGGAACAACATCTGAAAAATGACCCACGTTTACACGACATCGAAGAAGAAAAGAATCAAGACTTAACCCGTATTGATGATGTCATGAGCATTTTCGCAATTAGGTCAATTTCGATTTCTCTGACAAATTACGGATATCAATTCCATACGCAAACGACACTCGGGTGAAGTCTGATATCTCTGAAATCACGCGAGTGTGATTGTGTATTCATCCTTCGCCGCAATCAGAAAAGAGGGCGATTGACATGAAGAGAGAATACAGCATCACGTCGAAAATATTCACCATTGTTCACGCGCTCTTGCAACAGAGCAGGTCCTGGGTGTCCAAAACTAGTCACAAACGGGCCTCAATCTCCCAATGCGAGGACTAGCCTCCATTTGCTGCCCGGAAGTGACCAAACGGAAGAGGCCAAATGTACGCTAGTAAACAGTGCTAGTATCACTAAGCAACCATTACCAATCACATAGCAAGACTAGGAGATTGCAATGGCCCTAACTTACTGCATACCTCCGAAAAACGCTGCGATTTCATGCGACGGGAAAACGTTTACACAACCAGCCCTTTTGTTGTTTCTCCTTTCAATTCAGCCGAAAGTAGATTCCTGCAATACCCCGCCAGTTGATCCATCGATCATCCATAGAGATGCTGTCAGGGGACTACAAGTATTTTCTGAAACTTCGCGGAGACGGAGTGATTGCCAAGTTTTCTATAATCAGACATAATCAGATGCGGTCTGTATGTGAATGTGCCTTATTTTGCCTGTGGATGACCTCATGCAAACTAATCAATTCCACGTCAAGCGGCATTTGTCAATTGAGCAATCGAACGGGAACATGTATGGAAAAAAAGGATATTCTGGACTGGCAGAATTTTTCTGTTTTTCAATCAAAGGTGAGGCTCCTAATTAATTTCAATTTTAGTATCCATTCGGACATACCTTGGAAACTGCGTCCGTCCCTTTTACAGACTTCAAGACTTCAGCAACGCTATAAGAGCAGCTTTTTGGAGGAGAGTCGGCATTCGACACTTTCCTCAAGCAGAAATCATGGAGGTCTCCCTGCCAGGTGACCGGTCTTGACCAATCCAAACCCTGTATGCAAACATGGCCGTGCTGTCTGTGCCGATCAAGCATGATAGCCCTCTTTCGATTGGTCACTACCTGTGTGATATAACGTGGTGATGAGAAGTGGCTTCTCACTGACACCTTTTATCTTGAGATGCCCGAATAGGCCAATCGCCTATTTGCTACACAGAAAACATATAATAGAATGTAGACTTTTTGTGTAGAAGATTCGGCAGTTTCTCTAATTCGGCAGTTTCTTAAGTTTATTGTAACAGGGAAGCTTTTCGTACCCTACGTACTATTTCTTCATTATGTCAACTTGTAAGACAAAGTACACGTTACCTTTCAGGGGAAGAAACTATCAAAGTACAAGCGTAAAGGTATGATAACTATCAATCCGCCCGTTTCTTATGATGTTGGCAAATATGAAAACATAAAGTGTTTATATGATTATAATTCGAAGACAATCGTTTTCGTTCAGGAAATTCATCAGGACAAATTCTGGGTGATTAAAGATATCTTAATTTACAAACCTACTAAAGGTGCGATTGATACATATTTCAAGCTGATCAATAAAACGTCGGCATCGTCGGTTACATTTGTGATGTTTTTTAGTTGCTTATATTACATGCAAATGGTGTTCATGGACTTGAAAGGAAGGCACGGCCGAAAGAGATTCGTATATAAACTATTTGATATTCTGTCGCATCAAGAAACTGAGCTCATCATGCCACGTAATCACCCATGTTCTGATAAAAACAAACGTGGAGTTTCCGAACCAGTCATCTTCAAAGACGGCTTAGTTATCAGTTGCCAGAAGTTCGGGGAGACGCCACCCTTCGTCAGCATGTTCCGCATAATATGGCATAAAGGATATGGAAAACTCATACCAGTACAGAATTTAAATAAGGGAGAGTTACCCATCGTTATTTACACGAGAAACGGCTATTGTATACATGTATATTCAGATAGCTATTCGCAAAGATTGACCTTTCGTCTATTTTTATATTCAAAATTTAATCCCCACTTGAAGTCAACTTTTTATGGAAAAATATATCCAAGGACCATTTGGAGTTACCACGATAACTTATCAGCTCTTGTAAGTTTGTCGTTCAAAAAAAATGGATTTCTAAGTTCTGTTAGAATGTTTAGAATGGTTTGTTTTCCAATTATCATACGGCATGAAAAGGAATACCAGTTTTGTGAACAGATACTAGACGCTATCGTTATTAGTTCCATTCGGTACAGACAGGCCCAAGATGTGCTTTTCGTGCTTGACAGTGGCGCGCTATTTCCAGCTATTCCATCGAGTATAAATAAATTACGCGGACATAGGAGAAAACTATCCTTTACTCATTTCAAATTGTATCAAGCAGTTGAATAGGATGTACAAACACGAAGTAGGAGCCTTTTCGACTTCTAACCGGTTTCTCTCACTTTTTCCTGATTTATCCGACATTATAGCCCCATTCAACATACGCCTTTGATCTTTAATGACCTATTTTAGGGAGCCCTAGTAATTTCACTGACGGATTTTCTCGAAATCCGACCTTTCAGGGAAATGTCTGATAATGTCGGACTTTAGTCGGATAAATCGAAAAAGGCTAGGAGAACCGTCAACATGGTAAAGAAGTCGGGAAAATTTTTCTTCTAGTGAAATCTACCGGCTGTTATAAAACGCGGATTCCGCGGAAATTCGGGCGTACCTGGTTCCGCTGGCCACCGTCAGATGTAGTGGTAGTCAGATGTAATGATAACTGTGTTTTGATCTATCGCTAGGCCGAGAGCTACAATAATCAATGCCAGCCAACTGTAATTATATCATGTGCTAATATGCTTTTTACTACATTGTTCTAAAGAGATGGCTAGTGTAAATGCACGGTATACATGAAGTTTAAAGTAAAAACTTTTCCTCGTATTTTATGAATATTAGCCATTGGCGCCCTTCTACAACATTCTTAAACTCTCGATGGTAGGTCTACTTTCATTACTCTAGCTACTCGGACCGAAGATCGCCCAGCGTAGTGTGTGATTCAGTTTACGTTTAATCCGACATGAAATGATAACCAGGCTTATTTAAATGTCCTTGTCAATTAACCATTCGCATGGTGGTCTTTTATTTAATGAATATTAAAAAATGCGGTGGGGACTATAGGCAGCAGCAGTGGGGCTAATTTAGCCATCTTCAGGCGGCGATCCATCCATGGTAAAAAATATGCTACATGTCTGGTACAAGGTCAAACCAAAGTCGGTATGAAATGTGATGTATCCTTGCTAGGAGAACATACCATAAAATTTCTATCGAAAATGAGTCACTCTTATGATAGATATTACAATTTTTAGGTTTTCACTTCTGGCCCCCTTCCTGGTGGCCAAATCAAGAACCGGATCGACCGAAATTCGGTGTCAGAGAGACCATGACATAGGGGATCATGTGTACCAAATTTTAAGTTGATAGCTTTAGCAGTTGAGAGAGCGTGTGAACGACTACCACTACATCTGACGGTAGCCAGCGGAACCAGGTACGCTCGGATTTCCGCGGAATCCGCGTTTTATAACAGCCGGAAATCTACATGAGTTGGCTAGCAGTGCGAGCATAGATGGATATCTGCTGACGTCACGGCTGATTTGAAATTATCATGCGCGCGCACTCGCGAATCCCTTCTTTTCTGAAGAAAAGTTGCGACAAACCGTCCTCCTGTTGATGTATATCTCGATAACATAATGATGCTTAACCGGTGATGTGCGGCTGTTATTGTGACAAAATTGTTTCTAAGTTTTTTTTCTAAAATATTATGCAAGTCACGAGATAAACTCCTCGTATCCAAGTGACACCACCAACGATCGTGCGACGTTGATATCGTAACATCATGCCATCCCCTCTCTTGATATACGAGTATGCGCGCGCAGCCAACGGTAATGACGTCAGCATGACGTTATTTTTGTAGACAAAGATATATATCTATATGACGTCGCAAAGGTAGAAAATCTTGATATTGCTTGAGCCATTTCAGAGCCGATTGAAAGATTTATGGCTCGGTATGGATTTGCAGTCTCTGAATTTTCTGGAGTCAGTTAACGTTTCTCACTGCTTTCACAGTTCGTTGTCAAATGAATAAACGACCCAGCCTGTCCCACATTAAAGCACATATTGAGTGCCAACATTTAGTTTCTTTAGTCATAGAGTGGATATTAAGTTTGGTATGCAGGAGAGGTCAAACCCGAAGTCACTATTCATGTTTGGTTGATGCTGTCTAAATCTGTACTGATTCCAGAAGTTTGTCCATGCTGTCCGACCCGATTATTTCGGAGATCATGACCGAAATTTCTCAAGGCGGTCACTATTTAGGCTTTTCAAAGAACATTAGATTAATAACATATCCGAGTATTTTATCTTTAGCTACTTGGCTGTTACCATAATTTTTATTTGGACTGCTATAATACCACCTTATCTGTGTACAAAATCAAGAAGTGTTCTTTTGATTTGTCTGTCTTAACTGCATGGCGTTATGTTTTTGGAAGTGACTACTTGACAAGCAGCGACTTTTTCTTGTCCTGAATAGAGAGCCGAACTCATTAATATTAAAGTAAAGTCTCCAGCTCGCCAAACAGGGTAGATTTTTTACCTGTTTGGCAAGCCCGGCTGGCCGAACAGGGTGGCTTTTTAGTGCTGTTTGACAAGCGGCTCTCCAAACAGGACAAAAAAAGATGCCTGTTCGGCGAGCGGCTTGCTTAATAGACCAGGTGTAGAAGTTTAAAATGTCCTAGGATGAAATGTCCGGGAACAAAGGATTCTATTATCCGCTGAGCTATTGACGGTCATTGCCTCTATAGAACCATATGCCATAATCTGTCAGATAGAATACAATAGGCCCGGACACTTTTTCTAGGGGGGACACTTTTTACTTTTACACCGGCCTATGTTTTTCAACAGTGTCCCACAAGATTGCTTCTTGTACGTGCACACATAGTATTTTCGTAAGAAACTTGTCAAATCTTGTAATTTTCTTAGTTCAGATCTTAATTAAAAATCTTTCAATAATCTTGTGGAGAATTTTTATCGGGATTTTCATATAGTCGGATTCAGAAGTAAATGTCACTGTGCTTTTAGACCGCTGTGCTTAAACTACTGTACTGGGCCGATTTCTTTAAATTTTGGTTTTTCTTGAACCGAATTTTGGGACCCAAGAGGATTTTTATATTTAAGTTGCCATGGTTACAAAATAATTTGTTTGTATTCATTCGTGTACATTGACGCAGTGCATTGATTTTTGACATTTTCTGCTCTGTGCTGTCTATTTATCGACGAACTTTGAAAAAAACGGCAGGCTATTTTTTCATCTACTCTTCAAACGTTTCAAGGTGCATTTTGAAAAAAATTATATTCTTGATTTGCAAATCTCTTACCCAAAAATTAAGTTGGGTCCTGTATATATGTATGGTGTATGATTATAGATAAGGCCTATGGATTAAACTGATTTTAAGTCATTGATTTCCATTGATCGACTATCGAGTACGTCCAAAAAACGTTACACAACAGCTTACAATAACAATTGGATTTCAAATTATTTTGATAGGTGAATGCGAATGTTGCTTTTGAAAATTAGTGTTGAATTCATATCACTGTCACTCGATATCGATGAATGCAAGGCTCCAAAGATAAGGCTTGGCAGAGTCGACGATGCAAAGCAGTGGGACTTCCGTGTTTTGGTACACCAAAAACAGTTTCTGATCGTCTTCGTTACACTGAGTGCTCTCTGCAGGATTTATCCACACACACTGCGCACGCCAAGGACCCAGCCGCTCAATCGGTGTTAAAGAAATTTATATCATTTCAGTAAATTTCATTCAGCGCAGTCGCCTAATCGGTGTCAGTAGAACGTTGATGTTAATTCTTTATGCTACTATGTATAGTACGGGTAGGCCTAAATGGGAGATATCGCGTAGTTGGGCTACGCTGGTGTCAGTCGTTAACGCTGTTGGGTTAATCGGTTGAAGAGCCTTGAAAACAACGTCGTTGCGTGTGCATCTCGAAATCGGATTTAGAGAACGATGGTGGACATCGTTGAATCATCGGCGCGTGGATTATGAAAATCCTTCAATTTTAAGCCTGCAGCACACTAGCCGCCAACTTTGGCGACAAGAAGCGTTCGGCTGACGCCTCTCGACGCCAAAGTTGGCGGCCAGTGGATCCCGGTCAGAGCACACCTGCCCAGAATTGGCGTTCAGTAGCGTCTTTTCCGCCACTTTAGGCTGCCATTTTGAAATCGTGTGACATCAAGACGCAAGCTGATTGGCCATAGCCTCGCCGCCGACGCCAAGTCAGGGGGCCATCCGTAGCACACCTGGCTTCTTCTTGCGTTCAAACGCGGCGACACGCATCACAAATCAAACATGTTAGATATTTGGCGTTTAATTGCGGCAAGTGGCGTCAAGTCGCGTTCGCCGACGCCGTTCGTATCAGACTAGGAATTTTTCAGGCGTTCAGGACTCTTGCGGCAAAAATGCCTGTGAACGCCGAAGTTGGCGGCTAGTGTGCTGCAGGCTTTAATCACATCTACAACTGCAACGACGACTTCAGATTCTACGCAGGTCAAAGTTCAAAATTCTAAAATACCTGGATTCTGGAAATGCAAAATTTATCAATTCCTTAAACTAAGCTGGGTATTGTTGGATTATCTAGGTGTAACACGGATGTATAGCACTCCATCCGTGGGTGTAATAATGACATATTGGTGCCGTTTTCACACAGCATGAAAAAAGGGACACCAGTGAGCATCGCATCGACATCGGAACAACATCTGAAAAATGACCCACGTTTACACGACATCGAAGAAGAAAAGAATCTAGACTTAACCCGTATTGATGATGTCACGAGCATTTTCGTAATTAGGTCAATTTCGATTCCTCTGACAAATTACGGTTATCAATTCCATACGCAAAACGACACTCGGGTGAAGTCTGATATCTCTGAAATCACGCGAGTGTGATTGTGTATTCATCCTTCGCCGCAATCAGAAAAGAGGGCGATTGACATGAAGAGAGAATACAGCATCACGTCGAAAATATTCACCATTGTTCACGCGCTCTTGCAACAGAGCAGGTCCTGGGTGTCCAAAACTAGTCACAAACGGGCCTCAATCTCCCAATGCGAGGACTAGCCTCCATTTGCTGCCCGGAAGTGACCAAACGGAAGAGGCCAAATGTACGCTAGTAAACAGTGCTAGTATCACTAAGCAACCATTACCAATCACATAGCAAGGCTAGGAGATTGCAATTGCCCTAACTTACTGTATACCTCCGAAAAACGCTGCGATTTCATGCGACGGGAAAACGTTTACACAACCAGCCCTTTTGTTGTTTCTCCTTTCAATTCAGCCGAAAGTAGATTCCTGCAATACCCCGCCAGTTGATCCATCGATCATCCATAGAGATGCTGTCAGGGGACTACAAGTATTTTCTGAAACTTCGCGGAGACGGAGTGATTGCCAAGTTTTCTATAATCAGACATAATCAGATGCGGTCTGTATGTGAATGTGCCTTATTTTGCCTGTGGATGACCTCATGCAAACTAATCAATTCCACATCAAGCGGCATTTGTCAATTGAGCAATCGAACGGGAACATGTATGGAAAAAAAGGATATTCTAGACTGGCAGAATTCTTCTGTTTTTCAATCAAAGGTGAGGCTCCTAATTAATTTCAATTTTAGTATCCATTCGGACATACCTTGGAAACTGCCTCCGTCCCTTTTACAGACTTCAAGACTTCAGCAACGCTATAAGAGCAGCTTTTTGGAGGAGAGTCGGCATTCGACACTTTCCTCAAGCAGAAATCATGGAGGTCTCCCTGCCAGGTGACCGGTCTTGACCAATCAAAACCCTGTATGCGAACATGGCCGTGCTGTCTGTGCCGATCAAGCATGATAGCCCTCTTTCGATTGGTCACTACCTGTGTGATATATGTGACCCGTCACAGCAAAAGCAGGCGCATGTCGCTCTGAGCTTGGCAGGTTGAGACGGACTGTTTGTTCATTTCTCTATTGTCTGCCTATTGTGAAATATGAGCACATCAATTTCTTCAATTATCTCCTGGTGTCATTTAGGCTCATCTTCTGTGCGACATGCGCCTGGTTTTGCTGTGATGGGTCACATATAACGTGGTGATGAGAAGTGGCTTCTCACTGACACCTTTTATCTTGAGATGCCCGAATAGGCCAATCGCCTATTTGCTACACAGAAAACATATAATAGAATGTAGACTTTTTGTGAAGAAGATTCGGCAGTTTCTCTAATTCGGCAGTTTCTTCAGTTTATTGTAACAGGGAAGCTTTTCGTACCCTACGTACTATTTCTTCATTATGTCAACTTGTAAGACAAAGTACACGTTACCTTTCAGGGGAAAAAACTATCAAAGTACAAGCGTAAAGGTATGATAACTATCAAGCCGCCCGTTTCTTATGATGTTGGCAAATATGAAAGCATAAATTGTTTATATGATTATAATTCGAAGACAATCGTTTTCGTTCAGGAAATTCATCAGGACAAATTCTGGGTGATTAAAGATATCTTAATTTACAAACCTACTAAAGGTGCGATTGATACATATTTCAAGCTGGTCAATAAAACGTCGGCATCGTCGGTTACATTTGTGATGTTTTTTAGTTGCTTATATTACATGCAAATGGTGTTCATGGACCTGAAAAGAAGGCGCGGCCGAAAGAGATTCGTATATAAACTATTTGATATTCTGTCGCATCAAGAAACTGAGCTCATCATGCCACGTAATCACCCATGTTCTGATAAAAACAAACGTAAAGTTTCCAAACCAGTCATCTTTAAAGACGGCTTAGTTATCAGTTGCAGGAAGATTTGGGAGGCGTCACTTTTCGTCAGCATATTCCGCATAATATGGCATAAAGGATATGGAAAACTCATACCAGTACAGAATTTAACTAAGGGAGAGTCATCCATCGTTCTTTACACGAGAAACGGCTATTGTATACATATATATCCAGCTAGCAATTCGCAAATATTGACCTTTCGTCTATTTTTATATTCAAAATTTAATCCCCACTTGAAGTCAACTTTTTATCGAAAAATATATCCCGGGATCATTTGGAGTTACCACGAGAACTTATCAGCTCTTGTAAGTTTGTCGTTCAAAAAAAATGGATTTCTAAGTTCTGTTAGAATGTTTAGAATGGTTTGTTTTCCAATTGTCATACGGCATGAAAAGGAATACAAGTTTTGTGAACAGATACTACATGCTATCGTTATTAGTTCCATTCGGTACAGACAGGCCAAAGATGTGCTTTTCGTGCTTGACAGTGGCGCGCTATTTCCAGCTATTCCATCGAGTATAAATAAATTACGCAGACATAGGAGAAAACTATCCTTTACTCATTTCAAATTGTATCAAGCAGTTGAATAGGATGTACAGACACAAAGAAGGAGTCTTTTCCGACTTCTGACCGGTTTCTCTCACTTTTTCCTGATTTATCCGATATTATAGCCCCATTCAACATGCGCCTTTGATCTTTAATGACCTATTTTAGGGAGCCCTAGTAATTTCACCGACGGATTTTCTAGAAATCCGACCTTTCAGGGAAATGTCTGATAATGTCGGACTTTAGTCGGATAAATCGAAAAAGGTTAGGGAAACCGTTAACATGGTAAAGAAGTCGGAAAAAGTTTTCTTCTAGTGAAATCTACATGAGTTGGCTAGCAGTGCGAGCATAGATGGATATCTGCTGACGTCACGGCTGATTTGAAATTATCATGCGCGCGCACTCGCGAATCCCTTCTTTTCTGAAGAAAAGTTGCGACAAACCGTCCTCCTGTTGATGTATATCTCGATAACATAATGATGCTTAACCGGTGATGTGCGGCTGTTATTGTGACAAAATTGTTTCTAAGTTTTTTTCTAAAATATTATGCAAGTCACGAGATAAACTCCTCGTATCCAAGTGACACCACCAACGATCGTGCGACGTTGATATCGTAACATCATGCCATCCCCTCTCTTTATATACCAGTATGCGCGCGCAGCCAACGGTAATGACGTCAGCATGACGTTATTTTTGTAGACAAAGATATATATCTATATGACGTCGCAAAGGTAGAAAATCTTGATATTGCTTGAGCCATTTCAGAGCCGATTGAAAGATTTATGGCTCGGTATGGATTTGCAGTCTCTGAATTTTCTGGAGTCAGTTAACGTTTCTCACTGCTTTCACAGTTCGTTGTCAAATGAATAAACGACCCAGCCTGTCCCACATTAAAGAACATATTGAGTGCCAACATTTAGTTTCTTTAGTCATAGAGTGGATATCAAGTTTGGTATGCAGGAGAGGTCAAACCCGAAGTCACTATTCATGTTTGGTTGATGCTGTCTAAATCTGTACTGATTCCAGAAGTTTGTCCATGCTGTCCGACCCGATTATTTCGGAGATCATTTCCAAAATTTCTCAAGGCGGTCACTATTTAGGCTTTTCAAAGAACATTAGATTAATAACATATCCGAGTATTTTATCTTTAGCTACTTGGCTGTTACCATAATTTTTATTTGGACTGCTATATACCACCTTATCTGTGTACAAAATCAAGAAGTGTTCTTTTGATTTGTCTGTCTTAACTGCATGGCGTTATGTTTTTGGAAGTGACTACTTGACAAGCCCGGCTTTTTTTACCAAACAGCGACTTTTTCTTGTCCTGAATAGAGAGCCGAACTCATTAATATTAAAGTAAAGTCTCCAGCTCGCCAAACAGGGTAGATTTTTTACCTGTTTGGCAAGCCCGGCTGGCCGAACAGGGTGGCTTTTTAGTGCTGTTTGACAAGCGGCTCTCCAAACAGGACAAAAAAAGATGACTGTTCGGCGAGCGGCTTGCCAAATAGACCCGGCCTATGTTTCTCAACACTGTCCCACAAGATTGCTTCTTGTACGTGCACAAATAGTATTTTCGTAAGAAACTTGTCAAATCTTGTAATTTTCTTAGTTCAGATCTTAATCAAAAATCTTACAATAATCTTGTGGAGAATTTTTATCGGGATTTTCATATAGTCGGATTCAGAAGTAAATGTCACTGTGCTTTTAGGCCGCTGTGCTTAAACTACTGTACTGGACCGAAAGTTTGGTTTTTCTTGAACCGAATTTTTGGGACCCAAGAGGATTTTTATATTTAAGTTGCCATGGTTACAAAATAATTTGTTTGTATTCATTCGTGTACATTGACGCAGTGCATTGATTTTTGACATTTTCTGCTCTGTACTGTCTATTTATCGACGAACTTTGATAAAATCGTCAGGCTATTTTTTCATCTATCTCTTCAAACGTTTCAAGGTGCATTTTGAAAAAAATTACATTCTTGATTTGCAAATCTCTTACCCAAAAATTAAGTTGGGTCCTGCATATATGTATGGTGTATGATTATAGATAAGGCCTATGGATTAAACTGATTTTAAGTCATTGATTTCCATTGATCGACTATCGAGTACGTCCAAAAAACGTTACACAGCAGCTTACAATAACAATTGGATTTCAAATTATTTTGATAGGTGAATGCGAATGTTGCTTTTGAAAATTAGTGTTGAATTCATATCACTGTCACTCGATATCGATGAATGAAAGGCTCCAAAGATAAGGCTTGGCAGAGTCGACGATCCAAAGCAGTGGGACTTCCGTGTTTTGGTACACCAAAAACAGTTTCTGATCGTCTTCGTTACACTGAGTGCTCTCTGCAGGATTCATCCACACACACTGCGCACGCCAAGGACCCAGCCGCTCAATCGGTGTTAAAGAAATGTATATCATTTCAGTAAATTTCATTCAGCGCAGTCGCCTAATCGGTGTCAGTAGAACGTTGATGTTAATTCTTTATGCTACTATATATAGTACCGGTAGGCCTGAATTGGAGATATCGCGTAGTTGGGCTACGCTGGTGGCTGTCGTTAACGCTGTTGGGTTAATCGGTTAAAGAGCCTTGAAAACATTAACGTTGTTGCGTGTGCATCTCGAAATCGGATTTAGAGAACGATGGTGGACATCGAAGAATCATCGGCGCGTGGATTATGAAAATCCTTCAATTTTAAGCCTGCAGCACACTAGCCGCCAACTTTGGCGACAAGAAGCGTTCGGCTGACGCCTCTCGACGCCAAAGTTGGCGGCCAGTGGATCCCGGTCAGACCACACCTGCCCAGAATTGGCGTTCAGTAGCGTCTTTTCCGCCACTTTAGGCTGCCATTTTGAAATCGTGTGACATCAAGACGCAAGCTGATTGGCCATAGCCTCGCCGCCGACGCCAAGTCAGGGGGCCATCCGTAGCACACCTGGCTTCTTCTTGCGTTCAAACGCGGCGACACGCGTCAAAAATCAAACATGTTAGATATTTGGCGTTTAGTTGCGGCAAGTGGCGTCAAGTCGCGTTCGCCGACGCCGTTCGTAGCAGACTAGGAATTTTTCAGGCGTTCAGGACTATTGCGGCAAAAATGCCTGTGAACGCCGAAGTTGGCGGCTAGTGTGCTGCAGGCTTTAATCAGATCTACAACTGCAACGACGACTTCAGATTCTACGCAGGTCAAAAGTTCAAAATTCTAAACTACCTGGATTCAGGAAATGCAAAATTTATGTAGGTGCAAATTGTGAAAGCTGTCAAAATGATTTTAAAACCAAATGTTTTTGTTTTTTAATTTGGGATATTTTAAAATAGAAATTGACAACTCACTGTCGGTATCAATTCCATACGCAAAACGACACTCGGGTGAAGTCTGACATCTCTGAAATCACGCGAGTGTGATTGCGTATTGGTGGTTGATAAAGCTTGGAATCAGTGAAACCATGTAACCTGTGCTAAACCATGGAATAGTCAGTACTATACCGTGGAATCACTGTGCAAGTACCGCGTGAAATCGGGTGCGTTCCTTCCGCGATTTATACCCTTCCAACTGCCAATCTCGTCCCAGCTGACTTTATTGATAGCAATTTGCCAGTAGTTCCAGAAACCACCTTTCTGTGGAGGATGACGTCATCATGGAATGCATTTGAAATGCGTTGTTGTCGTTAAAAATAAACATATATTTATGACGGGCCGCAATTGCAAATATCTAATGATTTCTTTTCAACGAAAGCAAAAGAAAGGTTTTGTGATTGTTTTGTATTCTATATACTAAAACAAAACATTTTTATTAGAAGAATCATTTTTACGGTGGCTGGGAAAGGACATGGTGATTTTTATTTTCAATGACGATGTTTATTTTTTATCTCAGGCGCCTGAGTTAGTAAGTCAGGTGCCTGAGATAAAAAATAAACATCTTCATTGAAAATAAAAATCACCATGTCCTTTCCCAGCCACCGTACATTTTGTATATACAGTATAATGCTCTGATGAAGCTTGGTAGATAGGACAAACATGTACACGGGAATCACTAAAAAAATGTGTCCGCTTAGAACTGGTGACATATCGCGAAAATATCTCTACATCCCTCGATGTGTACGTGAAAATGTACGAAATCGCTCACCGTGAAGGAATTCGTTCTCATTTTTCATCTCCAATCCCGGCTAAAACCTTCGGTAATAAATCTTCTTATGCGTTTCTGGTCATGTTTAAGATGATGTGCGGATCAGTGCCAGCCGGTACTGCATGATGTAGTCAATCTTCTCTGTATCACCCTGTATGATCACACCGCTCCGTAGTTCAAATAGGCCCCGTGTGGTGGCGTAGTAAGCGGAGCGCTGATTGGTCCATATTATGGGTGTGTTGTGGGCGTGTCGTGACGTGCATGCCCATGGTCTCACTAGCCAGTGGTGATCAGGTCAACATTGGTCCCTAAAAAAAGTTCTTCAATCTCAGGCGATTACCATGGATACAGATAAGCCTATCATATCGCTATTGCTGCATGTTCAAATGTCGGTGTCCTGGATATTTTGTGAAGAGGTAGCTCTGAAGATTATTTGAGGAAAATATCAGCTTCTTCTGTGCACGTCCGCAGTGACCAGGCCTCGCATGCTATTTATAGTTCAATCGGATGTTGACATGAACTGGTTCCTGTCAGAGTGCACATGTTCTCAAGGTGAGACTTCGCGGTCAAAATGCTCAAAGAAAAGCCGCAACGGCACCCTATTTTGGTATCAAAATTTAAAATTGTTATCATTTGGCTTTCTCAAGGTGATAAGTAGAAGTTTATAAAAATATTATTTCACCATCCATGTTAATTGTCAAGTTATAAGGCGGCAAGGTGAAATTTTCAAAATTTTCATCGATGTACAGGGTGTCTCATGTATTGTGCTGCCCCCATGTTCTCATGACTGAATTACTTGATAACAATGAAAGCTGGCCAGATGTATTCTAGAAGCGACAAGCTATTCAGAAATGTATAGGTTTATGTGTGAGAGTGATATACTGCAAGGTCGACAGCCACTTGAACAGGGGTATGCATGAAATGACGTCGCGCCATTTGTGGAGCCAGGTAGGCCCAGCCATTGCACTGGCTAGTGAGACCCATATTTGGTAGATCAGTAATGTACACTGGAGGCGAGGTATGACTGGGTTGTTCTAAAATATAGATTGTTGAATCGGATATGCGACTGACTTCTAAACTACCGTCAAATTCCGATCTGATCATGTAAAAATAATCTCCAAATATTGATTCGTAACCACCTTAGGTTCCAATGGCATTATTTCATTGTTTTTATGCATTTTTAGGACTGATTCCAAGGTTTATCACTGGTTTTAAGGTTTCACTGATTCCAAGCTTTATACTACCTTGTGTATTCATCCTTCGCCGCAATCAGAAAAGAGGGCGATTGACATGAAGAGAGAATACAGCATCACGTCGAAAACATTCACCATTGTTCACGTGCTCTTGCAACAGCGCAGGTCCTGGGTGTCCAAAACTAGTCACAAACGGGCCTCAATCTCCCAATGCGAGGACTAGCCTCCATTTGCTGCCCGGAAGTGACCAACCGGAAGAGGCCAAATGTACGCTAGTAAACAGTGCTAGTATCACTAAGCAACCATTACCAATCCCATAGCAAGGCTAGGAGATTGCAATGGCCCTAACTTACTGTATACCTTCGAAAAACGCTGCGATTTCATGCGACGGGAAAACGTTTACACAACCAGCCCTTTTGTTGTTTCTCCTTTCAATTCAGCCGAAAGTAGATTCCTGCAATACTCCGCCAGTTGATCCATCGATCATCCATAGAGATGCTGTCAGGGGACTACAAGTATTTTCTGAAACTTCGCGGAGACGGAGTGATTGCCAAGTTTTCTATAATCAGACATAATCAGATGCGGTCTGTATGTGAATGTGCCTTATTTTGCCTGTGGATGACCTCATGCAAACTAATCAATTCCACGTCAAGCGGCATTTGTCAATTGAGCAATCGAACGGGAACATGTATGGAAAAAAAGGATATTCTAGACTGGCAGAATTCTTCTGTTTTTCAATCAAAGGTGAGGCTTCTGATTAATTTCAATTTTAGTATCCATTCGGACAAACCTTGGAAACTGCGTC
This sequence comes from Lineus longissimus, assembly GCF_910592395.1. Lineage (NCBI taxonomy): Eukaryota > Metazoa > Nemertea > Pilidiophora > Heteronemertea > Lineidae > Lineus > Lineus longissimus. The sequence goes on along the minus strand of NC_088319.1, from coordinate 2,296,588 downwards.
CGTCCCTTTTACAGACTTCAAGATTTCAACAACGCTATAAGAGCAGCTTTTTGGAGGAGAGTCGGCATTCGACACTTTCCTCAAGCAGAAATCATGGAGGTCTCCCTGCCAGGTGACCGGTCTTGACCAATCAAAACCCTGTATGCGATCATGGCCGTGCTGTCTGTGCCGATCAAGCATGATAGCCCTCTTCCGATTGGTCACTACCTGTGTGATATATAACGTGATGATGAGAAGTGGCTTCTTACTAGTACCTTTAATCTTGAGATGCCCGAATAGGCCAATCGCTTATTAGCTACGCGGAGAACATATAATAGAATGTAGACTTTTTTGTGGGTAAGATTCAGTTAATACAGAACCAGATCAAAGCTTTCTCGGTCAGATTCGGAAGTTTCCTAGTGTTGAATCCAGTTAAACTCTGATGCGTGCGTTCATATCCCACTATTGCAACAGGAAAGCATTTAGTTACCTACGCACTATTTCTTAAACATGTCAAATGTGCGAGACAAAGTACACATTACCTTTCAGGGGAAGAAACTATCAAAGTACAAGCGTAAAGGTATGATAACTATCAAGCCGCCCGTTTCTTATGATGTTGGCAAATATGAAAACATAAAGTGTTTATATGATTATAATTCGAAGACAATCGTTTTCGTTCAGGAAATTCATCGGCACAAGTTTTGGGTGATTAAAGATATCTTAATTTACAAACCTACTAAAGGTGCGATTGATACATATTTCAAGCTGGTCAATAAATCGTCGGCATCGTCGGTTACATTTGTGACGTTTTTTAGTTTCTTATATTACATGCAAATGGTGTTCATGGACCTGAAAAGAAGGCGCGGCCGAAAGAGATTTATAGTATATAAACTATCTGATATTCTGTCGCATCAAGAAACTGAGCTCATCATGCCACGTAATCACCCATGTTCTGATAAAAACAAACGTAAAGTTTCCAAACCAGTCATCTTTAAAGACGGCTTAGTTATCAGTTGCAGGAAGATCGGGGAGACGCCATTTTTCGTCAGCATGTTCCGCATAATATGGCACAAAGGATATGGAAAACTCATACCAGTACAGAATTTAAAAAAGGGAGAGTTACCCATCGTTATTTACACGAAAAACGGCTATTGTATACATGTATATTCAGATAGCTATTCGCAAAGATTGACCTTTCGTCTATTTTTATATTCAAAATTTAATCCCCACTTGAAGTCAACTTTTTATCGAAAAATATATCCAAGGACCATTTGGAGTTACCACGATAACTTATCAGCTCTTGTAAGTTTGTCGTTCAAAAAAAATGGATTTCTAAGTTCTGTTAGAATGTTTAGAATGGTTTGTTTTCCAATTATCATACGGCATGAAAAGGAATACAAGTTTTCTGAACAGATACTAGACGCTATCGTTATTAGTTCCATTCGGTTCAGACAGGCCAAAGATGTGCTTTTCGTGCTTGACAGTGGCGCGCTATTTCCAGCTGTTCCATCGAGTATGAATAAATTACGCAGACATAGGAGAAAACTATCCTTTACTCATTTCAAATTGTATCAAGCAGTTGAATAGGATGTACAGACACAAAGAAGGAGCCTTTTCCGACTTCTGACCGGTTTCTCTCACTTTTTCCTGATTTATCCGACATTATAGCCCCATTCAACATACGCCTTTGATCTTTAATGACCTATTTTAGGGAGCCCTAGTAATTTCACCGACGGATTTTCTAGAAATCCGACCTTTCAGGGAAATGTCTGATAATGTCGGACTTTAGTCGGATAAATCGAAAAAGGTTAGGGAAACCGTTAACATGGTAAAGAAGTCGGAAAAAGTTTTCTTCTGGTGAAATCTACATGAGTTGGCTAGCAGTGCGAGCATAGATGGTTATCTGCTGTCGTCACGGCTAATTTAAAATTATCATGCGCGCGCACTCGCGTCTCTCTTCTTTTCTGAAGAAAAGTTGCGACAAACCGTCCTCCTGTTGATGTATATCTCGATAACATAATGATGCTTAACCGGTGATGTGCGGCTGTTATTGTGACAAAATTGTTTCTAAGTTTTTTTCTAAAATATTATGCAAGTCACGAGATAAACTCCTCGTATCCAAGTGACACCACCAACGATCGTGCGACGTTGATATCATAACATCATGCCATCCCCTCTCTTGATATACGAGTATGAGCGCGCAGCCAACGGTAATGACGTCAGCATGACGTTATTTTTGTAGACAAAGATATATATCTATATGACGTCAAAGGTAGACAATCTTGATATTGCTTGAGCCATTTCAGAGCCGATTGAAAGATTTCTGGCTCTGTATGGATTTGCAGTCTCAGAATTTTCTGGAGTCAGTTAACGTTTCTCACTGCTTTCACAGTTCGTTGTCAAATGAATAAACGACCCAGCCTGTCCCACATTAAAGCACATATTGAGTGTCAACATTTACTTTCTTTAGTCATTGGGTGGATACTAAGTTTGGTATGCAGGAGATATCAAACCCGAAGTCACCATTCATGGGTGGTTGATGCTGTCTAGATCTGTACTGATTCCAGAAGTTTATCCACGTTGTCCGACCTGATTATTTCGGAGATTGTCAAGAATTAGAGTATTATTCACTAATTCTTAGCATTGTAGAATCTTTACAAGAAACATGTTAGACTCTTGAAAATGTCATTCCTATCGGGATTTTTACCTAGATCAGAATTTCTGCTAGACAATGGTATAGATCCTGCGAGACGACACGTATAACGTGTACGATTATAGATTAGGCGTATGGATAATATTGATTTCGGTCATTGATTTGCATTTATCGACCATCGAACACACCACAAAACCGTAACGAAGCCTCTTCAAAGTTTTCAATTTAGTCTGGATTAAAATGCGAATGTGTGGTTCTAAACAATTATATTTTTACTAGCGTTATCGCCATTCAATAAATTTCATTGTGACGCAAGCTCTTGAGCAGGTTGTCTACTGGTGTTCGTAATGACAATGGTGTTGAGTCCTTCCGCTAACATTGTAGACATAAATGAAATTTACTGCAAGCGATATTGCGTAGGTGAACCAACGTTGGTGTTTGTGTCTGACACCGCTTGAGCAACTGGGCACATGGTCTGTGATTGTTGGCGTAGCGAGGTGTGAAAAGTTTAAGCATTCATGTCGAAATCGCATTCAGTGAACACCTACAATCTGGAAGCTGGTCATCGAAGTATAATCGGTGCGTGGATCCTGGTAGGATACCTTAAGGCTGGGTGTAATTGTGACCACGTCAACGACTGCAACGAACACGGAATCTACATCTGTGAACGTTGCTTTCAGTCCCGAATCACATGTTAACATTCGGGCGGCAATTTGCCTCGGCGATATTTCTTGTTATCATAAATCGAGTTATGATAACAAGAAATATCGCCGAGGCAAATTGCCGCCCGAATGTTAACATGTGATTCGGGACTGAAAGCAACGTTCACAGATGTAGATTCCGTGTTCGTTGCAGTCGTTGACGTGGTCACAATTACACCCAGCCTTAAGGTATCCTACCAGGATCCACGCACCGATTATACTTCGATGACCAGCTTCCAGATTGTAGGTGTTCACTGAATGCGATTTCGACATGAATGCTTAACCTTTTCACACCTCGCTACGCCAACAACCACAGACCATGTGCCCAGTTGCTCAAGCGGTGTCAGACACAAACACCAACGTTGGTTCACCTACGCGATATCGCTTGCAGTAAATTTCATTTATGTCTACAATGTTAGCGGAAGGACTCAACACAATTGTCATTACGAACACCAGTAGACAACCTGCTCAAGAGTTTGCGTCACAATGAAATTTATTGAATGGCGATAACGCTATTAAAAATATAATTGTTTAGAACCACACATTCACATTTTAATCCAGACTAAATTGAAAACTTTGAAGAGGCTTCGTTACGGTTTTGTGGTGTGTTCGATGCTCGATAAATGCAAATCAATGACCGAAATCAATATTATCCATACGCCTAATCTATAATCGTACACGTTATACGTGTCGTCTCGCAGGATCTATACCATTGTCTAGCAGAAATTCTGATCTAGGTAAAAATCCCGATAGGAATGACATTTTCAAGAGTCTTACATGTTTCTTGTAAAGATTCTACAATGCTAAGAATTAGTGAATAATACTCTAATTCTTGACAATCTCCGAAATAATCAGGTCGGACAGCGTGGATAAACTTCTGGAATCAGTACAGATTTAGACAGCATCAACCACCCATGAATGGTGACTTCGGGTTTGATATCTCCTGCATACCAAACTTAGTATCCACCCAATGACTAAAGAAAGTAAATGTTGACACTCAATATGTGCTTTAATGTGGGACAGGCTGGGTCGTTTATTCATTTGACAACGAACTGTGAAAGCAGTGAGAAACGTTAACTGACTCCAGAAAATTCTGAGACTGCAAATCCATACAGAGCCAGAAATCTTTCAATCGGCTCTGAAATGGCTCAAGCAATATCAAGATTTTCTACCTTTGACGTCATATAAATATATATCTTTGTCTACAAAAATAACGTCATGCTGACGTCATTACCGTTGGCTGCGCGCTCATACTTGTATATCAAGAGATGGGATGGCATGATGTTATGATATCAACGTCGCACGATCGTTGGTGGTGTCACTTGGATACGAGGGGTTTATCTCGTGACTTGCATAATATTTTAGAAAAAAACTTAGAAACAATTTTGTCACAATAACAGCCGCACATCACCGGTTAAGCATCATTATGTTATCGAGATATACATCAACAGGAGGACGGTTTGTCGCAACTTTTCTTCAGAAAAGAAGAGAGGCGCGAGTGCGCGCGCATGATAATTTCAAATTAGCCGTGACGTCAGCAGATAACCGTCTATGCTCGCACTGCTAGCCAACTCATGTAGATTTCACTAGAAGAAAACTTTTTCCGACTTCTTTACCATGTTAACGGTTTCCCTAACCTTTTTCGATTTATCCGACTAAAGTCCGACATTATCAGACATTTACCTGAAAGGTCGGATTTCGAGAAAATCCGTCGGTGAAATTACTAGGGCTCCCTAAAATAGGTCATTAAAGATCAAAGGCGTATGTTGAATGGGGCTATAATGTCGGATAAATCAGGAAAAAGTGAGAGAAACCGGTCAGAAGTCGGAAAAGGCTCCTTCTTTGTGTCTGTACATCCTATTCAACTACTTGATACAATTTGAAATGAGTAAAGGATAGTTTTCTCCTATGTCTGCGTAATTTATTTATACTCGATGGAATAGCTGGAAATAGCGCGCCACTGTCAAGCACGAAAAGCACATCTTTGGCCTGTCTGAACCGAATGGAACTAATAACGATAGCATGTAGTATCTGTTCACAAAACTTGTATTCCTTTTCATGCCGTATGATAATTGGAAAACAAACCATTCTAAACATTCTAACAGAACTTAGAAATCCATTTATTTTGAACGACAAACTTACAAGAGCTGATAAGTTATCGTGGTAACTCCAAATGGTCCTTGGATATATTTTTCGATAAAAAGTTGACTTCAAGTGGGGATTAAATTTTGAATATAAAAATAGACGAAAGGTCAATCTTTGCGAATAGCTATCTGAATATACATGTATACAATAGCCGTTTCTCGTGTAAATAACGATGGGTAACTCTCCCTTATTTAAATTCTGTACTGGTATGAGTTTTCCATATCCTTTATGCCATATTATGCGGAATATGCTGACGAAAAATGACGCCTCCCCGATCTTCCTGCAACTGATAACTAAGCCGTCTTTAAAGATGACTGGTTGGGAAACTTTACGTTTGTTTTTATCAGAACATGGGTGATTACGTGGCATGATGAGCTCAGTTTCTTGATGCGACAGAATATCAAATAGTTTATATACTATAAATCTCTTTCGGCCGCGCCTTCCTTTCAAGTCCATGAACACCATTTGCATGTAATATAAGAAACTAAAAAACGTCACAAATGTAACCGACGATGCCGACGTTTTATTGACCAGCCTGAAATATGTATCAATCGCACCTTTAGTAGGTTTGTAAATTAAGATATCTTTAATCACCCAAAACTTGTGCCGATGAATTTCCTGAACGAAAACGATTGTCTTCGAATTATAATCATATAAACACTTTATGTTTTCATATTTGCCAACATCATAAGAAACGGGCGGCTTGATAGTTATCATACCTTTACGCTTGTACTTTGATAGTTTCTTCCCCTGAAAGGTAATGTGTACTTTGTCTCGCACATTTGACATGTTTAAGAAATAGTGCGTAGGTAACTAAATGCTTTCCTGTTGCAATAGTGGGATATGAACGCACGCATCAGAGTTTATCTGGATTCAACACTAGGAAACTTCCGAATCTGACCGAGAAAGCTTTGATCTGGTTCTGTATTAACTGAATCTTACCCACAAAAAAGTCTACATTCTATTATATGTTCTCCGCGTAGCTAATGAGCGACTTGGCCTATTCGGGCATCTCAAGATTAAAGGTATTAGTGAGAAGCCACTTCTCATCATCACGTTATATATCACAGATGTAGTGACCAATCGGAAGAGAGCTATCATGCTTGATCGGCACAGACAGCACGGCCATGTTCGCATACAGGGTTTTGATTAGTCAAGACCGGTCACCTGGCAGGGAGACCTCCATGATTTCTGCTTGAGGAAAGTGTCGAATAATGCCGACTCTCCTCCAAAAAGCTGCTCTTATAGCGTTGCTGAAGTCTTGAAGTCTGAAAAGGGACGGACGCAGTTTCCAAGGTATGTCCGAATGGATACTAAAATTAAAATCAATTAGGAGCCTCACCTTTGATTGAAAAATAGAATAATTCTGCCAGTCTAGAATATCCTTCTCTTCCATACATGTTCTCGTTCCAATGCTCAATCGACATATACCGCTTGACGTGGAATTGATTAGTTTGCATGAGGTCATCCACAGGCAAAGTAAGGCACATTCACATACAGACCGCATCTGATTATGTCTGATTATAGTAAACTTGGCAATCACTCCGCGAAGTTTCAGAAAATACTTGTAGTCCCCTGACAGCATCTCTATGGATGATCGATGGATCAACTGGCGGGGTATTGCAGGAATCTACTTTCGGCTGAATTGAAAGGAGAAACAACAAAAGGGCTGGTTGTATAAACGTTTTCCCGTCGCATGAAATCGCAGCGTTTTTCGAAGGTATACAGTAAGTTAGGGCCATTGCAATCTCCTAGCCTTGCTATGGGATTAGTAATGGTTGCTTAGTGATACTAGCACTGTTTTCTAGCGTACATTTGGCCTGTTCCGGTTTGTCACTTCCGGGCAGCAAATGGAGGCTAGTCCTCGCATTGGGAGATTGAGGCCCGTTTGTGACTAGTTTTGGACACCCAGGACCTGCTCTGTTGCAAGAGCACGTGAACAATGGTGAATATTTTCGACGTGATGCTGTATTCTCTCTTCATGTCAATCGCCCTCTTTTCTGATTGCGGCGAAGGATGAATACACAAGGTAGTATAAAGCTTGGAATCAGTGAAACCTTGAAACCAGTGATAAACCTTGGAATCAGTCCTAAAAATGCATAAAAACATGAAATAATGCCATTGGAACCTAAGGTGGTTACGAATCAATATTTGGAGATTATTTTTACATGATCAGATCGGAATTTGACGGTAGTTTCGAAATCAGTCGCATATCCGATTCAACAATCTATATTTTAGAACAACCCAGTCATACCTCGCATCCAGTGTACATTACTGATCTCCCAAATATGGGCATGCACGTCACGACACGCCCACCACACACCCATAATATGGACCAATCAGCGCTCCGCTTACTACGCCACCACACGGGGCCTAATTGAACTACGAAGCGGTGTGATCATACAGGGTGATACAGAGAAGATCGACTACATCATGCAGTACCGGCTGGCACTGATCCGCACATCATCTTAAATATGACCAGAAACGCATAAGAAGATTTATTACCGAAGGTTTTAGCCGGGTTTGGAGATGAAAAATGAGAACGAATTCCTTCAAGGTGAGCGACTTCGTACATTTTCATGTACACATCGAGGGATGCAGAGATATTTTCGTGATGTAACCAGTTCTAAGCGGACACATTTTTTTTAGTGATTCCCGTGTACATGTTTGTCCTATCTACCAAGCTTAATCAGAGCATTATACTGTATATACAAACTGTACGGTGGCTGGGAAAGGACATGGTGATTTTTATTTTCAATGACGATGTTTATTACTAACTCAGGCGCCTGAGTTAGTAAGTCAGGCACCTGAGTTAGTAAGTCAGACGCCTGAGATAGTAACTCAGGCGCCTGAGTTAGTAAATCAGGCGTCTGAGATAGTAAGTCAGGCGCCTGAGTTAGTAAGTCAGGCGCCTGAGATAGTAAGTCAGGCGCCTGAGATAGTAAGTCAGGCGCCTGAGTTAGTAAGTCAGGCGCCTGAGATAAAAAATCAACATCGGGTTTGGATTGCAATATCCTCAAAAACTATCGCCCTGTGTCCAATCTTTCTTTTCTATCAAAAGTCATTGAAAAGGTGGTGGCGAAGCAGCTCGTGTTGCATATGAAGGTGCATGGCCTGTATGATCCGTTACAATCTGCTTATAGAGTTGGACACAGCACGGAGACGGCATTACTGCGTATCAAGGCAGACATCGATGTGGCTCTTGACAGGGGGCAGGGTGTGATTTTGATCCTCCTTGATATGTCTGCTGCTTTTGATACTATCAGCCATAAGCTTCTGATCTCACAACTTGAGGACAAGCTTGGTATCAGGGGGACAGCCTTGGAGTGGTTTAAATCCTACCTCAGCTCGAGAACTCAGTCGGTGCTCGTTCAAGGGCAAAAGTCTGACAAAATGCCTCTCCTCTCTGGGGTGCCACAGGGCTCCGTGCTTGGCCCTATACTCTTCTCTATATACATCAAACCCCTTGCGGCAATCATTGAAAATCATGACATGTGTCGTCATGGCTTCGCGGACGACATACAATTATATGATACGTTCGATGTCACACCAGAAGGGCTCCGCCTTGCCATTAAAAAGGCTGAATCATGTGTAGCAGATGTTCGGGAGTGGCTTGGCCCCAATCACTTGAAGGGCAATGATGATAAAACTGAATTCCTCATCATTGCGTCGAAGAGAAAGCTGTCAAGACTTGAGCCACTTCCTTCAATCCAGATCGGATCATCCTCTGTTACTCCCTCATCTCAGGTTCGAAATCTTGGTGCTGTTTTTGATGCAAACATGTCTATGTCACAACAGGTGTCCCAAGTGGTGAGGGGGGTTTACTATCAGATCCATAGAATAGCAAAGATCAGACGATACCTGGACAATACCACCTGTGCCAGAGTAATAAATGCGCTAATAACATCTCGCCTGGATTTCCAAAACGGTCTTTTGCTCGGATTACCGGGCTGTGAAATCCAGCGCCTTCAAAAAGCACAAAATGCTAGTGCTCGCCTCTTAACCAGGTCCAAAAAGAGAGAGCACATAACCCCTATTTTAAAATCTCTTCATTGGTTGCCGGTGACATCACGTATCGACTACAAAGTTCTTCTCACAACCCACAAGGTCATCCATCATGAGGAGAGCCCACAGTATATGAAGGAACTTCTCAGTCTCCGTGCGCCCGGCCGCAGACTTCGGTCCTCGGATGACCCTTGGCTCCTTGCCATCCCACGTTCAAATGGGGTCTTCGGGGATCGATCTCTGTGTGTCCGGGCCGCGGGGCTGTGGAACGCCCTTCCAAGCTGGTTACGTGATGTCACTGTGCTAAACACTTTTAAGAGTAAACTCAAAACTCATCGTTTTATCCTAACATATTCAGAGTAGGCCATACATGTTTTAAATATTGATATTTTCCGGATGTTTTTAAACTGTTTTTTATCCTCATGAAATCACCACTTTTAATGTACTCATTTAATATTATGTACAGTGCTTAGAAAATGTATGCACCATTATTTTAGCACTTTAAATCAAATAAATTATTATTATTATTATTATTATTATCGTCATTGAAAATAAAAATCACCATGTCCTTTCCCAGCCACCGTAAAAATGATTCTTCTAATAAAAATGTTTTATTTTAGTATATAGAATACAAAACAATCACAAAACCTTTCTTTTGCTTTCGTTGAAAAGAAATCATTAGATATTTGCAATTGCGGCCCGTCATAAATATATGTTTGTTTTTAACGACAACAACGCATTTCAAATGCATTCCATGATGACGTCATCCTCCACAGAAAGGTGGTTTCTGGAACTACTGGCAAATTGCTATCAATAAAGTCAGCTGGGACGAGATTGGCAGTTGGAAGGGTATAAATCGTGGAAGGAACGCACCCGATTTCACGCGGTACTTGCACAGTGATTCCACGGTTAAGTACTGACTATTCCATGGTTTAGCACAGGTTACATGGTTTCACTGATTCCAAGCTTTATCAACCACCAATACGCAATCACACTCGCGTGATTTCAGAGATGTCAGACTTCACCCGAGTGTCGTTTTGCGTATGGAATTAATATCCGCAATTTGTCAGAGAAATCGAAATTGACCTAATTAAATTACGAAAATGCTCATGACATCATGTATACGAGTTAAGTCTAGATTCTTTTCTTCTGCGATGTCGTGTAAACGTGGGTCATTTTTCAGATGTTGTTCCGATGTCGATGCGATGCTCACTGGTGTCCCTTTTTTCATGTTGTGTAAAAACGGCACCAATATGTCATTATTACACCCACGGATGGAGTGCTATACATCCGTGTTACACCTAGATAATCCAACAATACCCAGCTTAGTTTAAGGAATTGATACCGAACTTGAGGTATCGGTTGTTTCACCAAAACCGCGAGAGTGGAGGTAAAATTAAACGAAGTCCGAGACAGTACAGAGCCGAGGTTTTGGCCAACATTTCAGCTCAATCCGAGCGGTTTTGGTGAGACAATCAATATCGACAGTGAGTTGTCAATTTCTATTTTAAAATATCCCAAATTAAAAAACAAAAACATTTGGTTTTAAAATCATTTTGACAGCTTTCACAGTTTGCACCTACATAAAAATTGCATTTCCAGAATCCAGGTATTTTAGTATTTTGAACTTTTGACCTGCGTAGAATCTAAAGTCGTCGTTGCAGTTGTAGATCTGATTAAAGCCTGCAGCACACCAGCCGCCAACTTCGGCGTTCACAGGCATTTTTGCCGCAAGAGTCCTGAACGCCTGAAAAATTCCTAGTCTGCTACGAACGGCGACGGCGAACGCGACTTGACGCCACTTGCCGCAACTAAACGCCAAATATCTAACATGTTTGATTTTTGATGCGTGTCGCAGAGCTTGAACGCAAGAAGAAGCCAGGTGTGCTACGGATGGCCCCCTGACTTGGCGTCGGCGGCGAGGCTATGGCCAATCAGCTTGCGTCTTGATGTCACACGATTTCAAAATGGCAGCCTAAAGTGGCGGAAAAGACGCTACTGAACGCCAATTCTGGGCAGGTGTGGTCTGACCGGGATCCACTGGCCGCCAACTTTGGCGTCGAGAGGCGTCAGCCGAACGCTTCTTGTCGCCAAAGTTGGCGGCTAGTGTACTGCAGGCTTAAAATTGAAGGATTTTCATAATCCACGCGCCGATGATTCTTCGATGTCCACCATCGTTCTCTAAATCCGATTTCGAGATGCACACGCAACAACGTTAATGTTTTCAGGGCTCTTTAACCGATTAACCCAACAGCGTTAACGACAGCCACCAGCGGAGCCCAACAATGCGATATCTCCCATTCAGGCGTACCGGTACTATATATAGTAGCATAAAGAATTAACATCAACGCTCTATTGACACCGATAAGGCGACTGCGCTGAATGAAATTTACTGAAATGATATAATTTTCTCTAACGCCGATTAAGCGGCTGGGTCCTTGGCGTGCGCAGTGTGTGTGGATAAATCCTGCAGAGAGCACTCAGTGTAACGAAGACGATCAGAAACTGTTTTTGGTGTACCAAAACACGGAAGTCCCACTGCTTTGGATCGTCGACTCTGCCAAGCCTTATCTTTGGAGCCTTGCATTCATCGACATCGAGTGACAGTGATATGAATTCAACACTAATTTTCAAAAGCAACATTCGCATTCACCTATCAAAATAATTTGAAATCCAATTGTTATTGTAAGCTGCTGTGTAACGTTTTTTGGACGTACTCGATAGTCGATCAATGGAAATCAATGACTTAAAATCAGTTTAATCCATAGGCCTTATCTATAATCATACACCATACATATATACAGGACCCAACTTAATTTTTGGGTAAGAGATTTGCAAATCAAGAATATAATTTTTTTCAAAGTGCACCTTGAAACGTTTGAAGAGATAGATGAAAAAATAGCCTGACGATTTTATCAAAGTTCGTCGATAAATAGACAGTACAGAGCAGAAAATGTCAAAAATCAATGCACTGCGTCAATGTAAACGAATGAATACAAACAAATTATTTTGTAACCATGGCAACTTAAATATAAAAATACTCTTTGGTCCCAAAAATTCGGTTCAAGAAAAACCAAACTTTCGGCCCAGTACAGTAGTTTAAGCACAGCGGCCTAAAAGCACAGTGACATTTACTTCTGAATCCGACTATATGAAAATCCCGATAAAAATTCTCCACAAGATTATTGTAAGATTTTTGATTAAGATCTGAACTAAGAAAATTACCAGATTTGACAAGTTTCTTACGAAAATACTATGTGTGCACGTACAAGAAGCAATCTTGTGGGACACTGTTGAGAAACATAGGCCGGGTCTATTTGGCAAGCCGCTCGCCGAACAGTCATCTTTTTTTGTCCTGTTTGGAGAGCCGCTTGTCAAACAGCACTAAAAAGCCACCCTGTTCGGCCAGCCGGGCTTGCCAAACAGGTAAAAAATCTACCCTGTTTGGCGAGCTGGAGACTTTACTTTAATATTAATGAGTTCGGCTCTCTATTCAGGACAAGAAAAAGTCGCTGTTTGGTAAAAAAAGCCGGGCTTGTCAAGTAGTCACTTCCAAAAACAAAACGCCATACAGTTAAGACAGACAAATCAAAAGAACACTTCTTGATTTTGTACACAGATAAGGTGGTATATAGCAGTCCAAATAAAAATTATGGTAACAGCCAAGTAGCTAAAGATAAAATACTCGGATATGTTATTTATCTAATGTTCTTTGAAAAGCCTAAATAGTGACCGCCTTGAGAAATTTCGGAAATGATCTCCGAAATAATCGGGTCGGACAGCATGGACAAACTTCTGGAATCAGTACAGATTTAGACAGCATCAACCAAACATGAATAGTGACTTCGGGTTTGACCTCTCCTGCATACCAAACTTAATATCCACTCTATGACTAAAGAAACTAAATGTTGGCACTCAATATGTGCTTTAATGTGGGACAGGCTGGGTCGTTTATTCATTTGACAACGAACTTTGAAAGCAGTGAGAAACGTTAACTGACTCCAGAAAATTCAGAGACTGCAAATCCATACAGAGCCAGAAATCTTTCAATCGGCTCTGAAATGGCTCAAGCAATATCAAGATTTTCTACCTTTGACGTCATATAGATATATATATTTGTCTACAAAAATAACGTCATGCTGACGTCATTACCGTTGGCTGCGCGCGCATACTCGTATATCAAGAGAGGGGATGGCATGATGTTACGATATCAACGTCGCACGATCGTTGGTGGTGTCACTTGGATACGAGGGGTTTATCTCGTGACTTGCATAATATTTTAGAAAAAAACTTAGAAACAATTTTGTCACAATAACAGCCGCACATCACCGGTTAAGCATCATTATGTTATCGAGATATACATCAACAGGAGGACGGTTTGTCGCAACTTTTCTTCAGAAAAGAAGGGATTCGCAAGTGCGCGCGCATGATAATTTCAAATCAGCCGTGAGGTCAGCAGATATCCATCTATGCTCGCACTGCTAGCCAACTCATGTAGATTTCACTAGAAGAAAACTTTTCCCGACTTCTTTACCATGTTAACGGTTTCCCTAACCTTTTTCGATTTATCCGACTAAAGTCCGACATTATCAGACATTTCCCTGAAAGGTCGGATTTCGAGAAAATCCGTCGGTGAAATTACTAGGGCTCCCCAAAATAGGTCATTAAAGATCAAAGGCGTATGTTGAATGGGGCTATAATGTCGGATAAATCAGGAAAAAGTGAGAGAAACCGGTCAGAAGTCGGAAAAGGCTCCTTCTTTGTGTCTGTACATCCTATTCAACTGCTTGATACAATTTGAAATGAGTAAAGGATAGTTTTCTCCTATGTCTGCGTAATTTATTTATACTCGATGGAATAGCTGGAAATAGCGCGCCACTGTCAAGCACGAAAAGCACATCTTTGGCCTGTCTGTACCGAATGGAACTAATAACGATAGCATGTAGTATCTGTTCACAAAACTTGTATTCCTTTTCATGCCGTATGACAATTGGAAAACAAACCATTCTAAACATTCTAACAGAACTTAGAAATCCATTTTTTTTGAACGACAAACTTACAAGAGCTGATAAGTTCTCGTGGTAACTCCAAATGATCCCGGGATATATTTTTCGATAAAAAGTTGACTTCAAGTGGGGAGTAAATTTTGAGTATAAAAATAGACGAAAGGTCAATCTTTGCGAATTGCTAGCTGGATATATATGTATACAATAGCCGTTTCTCGTGTAAAGAACGATGGATAACTCTCCCTTATTTAAATTCTGTACTGGTATGAGTTTTCCATATCCTTTATGCCATATTATGCGGAATATGCTGACGAAAAGTGACGCCTCCCAGATCTTCCTGCAACTGATAACTAAGCCGTCTTTAAAGATGACTGGTTTGGAAACTTTACGTTTGTTTTTATCAGAACATGGGTGATTACGTGGCATGATGAGCTCAGTTTCTTGATGCGACAGAATATCAAATAGTTTATATACGAATCTCTTTCGCCGTGCCTTCCTTTCAAGTCCATGAACACCATTTGCATGTAATATAAGAAACTAAAAAACATCACAAATATAACCGACGATGCCGACGTTTTATTAACCAGCCTGAAATATGTATCAATCGCACCTTTAGTAGGTTTGTAAATTAAGATATCTTTAATCACCCAGAATTTGTCCTGATGAATTTCCTGAACGAAAACGATTGTCTTCGAATTATAATCATATAAACAATTTATGCTTTCATATTTGCCAACATCATAAGAAACGGGCGGCTTGATAGTTATCATACCTTTACGCTTGTACTTTGATAGTTTTTTCCCCTGAAAGGTAACGTGTACTTTGTCTTACAAGTTGACATAATGAAGAAATAGTACGTAGGGTACGAAAAGCTTCCCTGTTACAATAAACTTAAGAAACTGCCGAATTAGAGAAACTGCCGAATCTTCTTCACAAAAAGTCTACATTGCTTCTCACTGACACCTTTTATCTTGAGATGCCCGAATAGGCCAATCGCTTATTTGCTACACAGAAAACATATAATAGAATGTAGACCTCTGAGCAAAGATTAATAATTCGTCTCTTTTCGTATTTTAACCCTCATCACCGCTCAGAATCAACTATTTGTTGCACAATTCATCGACGGAGTTCCACGTGGAGTTACAACGGGAAACAATCAACTCTTATAAGCTTGTCGTACAGATATGGATTTCTAAGTTCTGTTAGAATGTTCAGGATTCTTTGTTTAAGGAATTGAACCCGAGGCGGAGGACCTTGGTTGAGTTACCAAGACACTCGAGGGTTGAGCTAAAATACAGTCCAAACCCGAGCCGACAGGCGAGGGTTTGGACGAAATTTTAGCTCCACCCGAGAGTGTCTTGGTAACTCAACCAATGTCCGAAGCCGAGGGTTCAATTTCTATTCTAAAATACCTCAAACTTAAAGGCCATATATCAAGGTTTGAAAACAGGCTTGCAAAACTAGTTTGTATGCTCAGAAAACAAGTGCTCTTTTTGCCACAAATGTAAAAAGTTTAACTCAAGAAAAAGGAAATTAGCATTTGTATTAACTTGTTAACGGTGCGGCACGCAACTGATAGAAATTCGGTTATGAAAGCTGACGAGTCAAATACACCTTCAAGAAAAAGGCCGAAATTGAGCCCACGAGAATGTTCGTGAAGTGTATTTGGATCTACAACCGACAGCCATTACGCCAGTGCACAGCCGAAAACGAGGCTTTTGTCTGCAGGCAACCTGTAGGACACGTCAAATGCAGGTGGTGTCCGTTGGCTACGTCACACCACCTTTCGACGTTACGACATTCCGTCATGGTGCGAAATATCTCTGTATATTTTGATATACGGAATTTCTTTCACGGTCGATTTAAACCCATAGGCAAAGAATTTTCACAGGTGAATAAATGATACATAATGATTGGCTAAAAAAATCTCTATTATGTTGTCTTGTAATACACTGCATACACTTCAAGCATTGTTGGTTCCTGGTAGTGTACTTGGGGACGGAAAATACGTGACGTTGCCGAAAATCACCACCTGCGTCGAATAAATGCTTCGAGAGATGAGATCAGTATATCAAATGTCTAACCCTGTCTTCGTGGATCCGTTGTTTAGAGGTCACCGTAATATCGCCCAGTGTCAGTCCGCTCTTGTTTGGGTTGTGAAATGGTTCCACTGAAATCGTACCAGAATCACCTCATACCAAGGGGTAAGATAAGCCCACAAATGAAGCAGTTTGAACGTTAGAGGGTCCACTTGGCGACGAGATTGAATACGATACCGCTAAGGGAGGTTTTACTGTTTCTTTCTCCACCAAAATATAAATCGTGAAATTTTCCTCTGAAAGTTTCGCGAATCGCGACAATAAAAGTGCGCATATATTTTGCGGATTGCGTACGCAGTGCCGTGCGCGTTTATTTGGCCTCCTCATGCCAGGTTATCCTGACCCGGTGCCTCGATCTGTTTACCTGGGAAATAAGATCGATATCCGCCGGAGTCAGTATGGGTAATGACGTAGCATTTCATCCAGGCGGCGCTGCCTAGCAACGCAATGGAAAGTATCAGATTTAGCGCCGTATTGTCGCGAAACTGTAGCCGAGTGTTGAGAGTATCGTATTTAGCTTGGTAATTTCAATTTCGTTCAGAAATCATTTCAATGTGAGAAAGCACACCAGTTTGCGACAGTGGAGGACTGGATCACTTTGCGACCTTGACGGCGCTCATTTTCATCATTTTCAATAAACTGGATTATTTTGATGATGGATCTGTGCGAAACAATTAGCGACGACTTCTAATGATGTTTATAATTAACATGACTTTAGGATAACATCTTTTTTTCACGTTTGTCAATTTCACGTTCCAGGGGATTTGTGAATGAGAATGCTATAGGTGGATACGGTTAACAATGTCAACGGATTACGTCTAATGACTGAGAATGACGGAAAAGGTAGGCATCTTTTAAATGTACCCCCTTAGGGCAGGCCTAAAATCTGTCAACACAAACCTAGCTCCTCGGGTAGTCAACTGTCCAAGTGTTTTTTAGATAGATCTGGCCAAACTACGTGGCTGGCCTCTTCTCGCTAAACTGCAGTAGTGTGATCACAAAGTGTAATGTCACACGACCCTGGCAGCCGATTGAATGGCTTTTGTTGACTACGTGAAAGTGCATTGGTTAGGCCTAACCTAAGTGTAATCTAGTGTTGTGCAACACCACTATGATCAGGTCACACTATGGTTCAACCAGAGTCTTTCAATAAACCCTCTGGTTAAACTAAGCACATTTGGCCAGAACGATATGAAAAACACTTCATATTGTGTCAAAACGAATATCATTCCCGCATGAGCCTAATCTGCTGGCAAAAGCCTCTGCCGAACAATGATTTCAGAGCTGAAATGTGTCGTTATCTTCGCCTGGGGAGCGACATCCTTAAAAAAGTGGTACAAAACTGTCATCCAATCGTTATCAGTGAATCAGTTTGTTCATCATTAGTGACCCGTCACAGCAAAACCAGGCGCATGTCGCACAGAAGATGAGCCTAAATGACACCAGGAGACAATGAAATTGATGTGCTCATATTTCACAAAAGCCAGACAATAGAGAATTGAACAAACAGTCCGTCTCAACCTGCCAAGCTGAGAGCGACATGCGCCTGGTTTTGCTATGACGGGTCACATTATAGAATAAGTCATCTCCCGTGCTGGCTACATACGATTTACGATGTCACCTTGCAAACGCACGTCGTGTTTTCAAGGCTCGGTCAGTTAACTCGTGACAAGTGATCAGAAACGTGAAGAGTGACAAAAACCCAGCCTAATAGAACTGCTGAATATTGTGATGCATATAGGCAATTATCCTTGTTTCTTATGGATGGTCATGTTGTCGTCGTTGGCATTATATCAATAATTAATCAGGTTATCGAGATAAGGTCTGTCTGTTCATTTTTGGTCGTCATTTCCTCTCCAGGGAAGCACGTATTCTTACGCAAACCGATACCTTTCCCCACTGTGAGTACGGCGTGTTTGTGATGCTGTCTCGACTTGCCCAAACCGTTTATACAGTAACTGGTCAATTTAGTGTGAAGGGTGCGTTGACTGCCAGCAAAGTGCCCCACAGATTTGACATTATCTGTTCGTCATCGGGTTCGAATGCCTGATTCACGGTACCCGCTTTCGGGAACGGGAAGACCTGCCCAAAATGTTATGATGTCATACACAAAATGTTGTCATTCTCGGTGAATATGTCATCGGAACGGAATATAGAGATACAGCATAGTGAGTTTTCGCAAATCCCCCGAAACGCAAACGTAAACGCCTATCTCATTGTTCGACCTTCTGATAACGACGTCGAACAATGGGAGAGGCGTTCACGTAGACGTTTCGGGGGCTATGCGTAAACACCCTAATTGGTGCTCCTCGCTGATCATTGCTCGTATACATGTACGAGGCCAGTCACCTGTCCCTAACAACCTGTTGCCTATCAACAACTGTCGGCTCGCAACAATTCAGGTCTTAGATCGCAGTTTTATACAGTTTTACAATGTAGGAGAAAGAATTGAGGTTGAACTGAAGATCTCAGTTCGTACGCGGGAAAGAACCAGATTTCATATATAGAACGGTCGAATTAATTTGTTTGGGAAGAACTGGTTCGTGTCATCCGGCAAACATGTTTATGTCATATCAATATTAGATCTAATCGATATCTTCCAATGTCTGTGAGCATGCATTATCAATGGTCAACTCCATTGGTATAATCTGCCGGTAATTATCGAATCATTACTGTTATTGATTGCAGCAACTGTGCAGAATAGAATAGAATGGAATAGAATAGAATTTATTGCTCAACAAAATGAAAAGTCAGTAGTACGTGTAATTTAAGCGCAGGTTGAAACTCGGCACGTAGGCCTACACAGCGACCGAATATTCATGTACTGCACGATGTATTGATGACTCAGGCCTAGCGTAATAGTCTACTGTCCTTTCACACACCCTCCGCGCGTTAGGCCTAAATTCCTATTGTTCTGCAGTCTTCTCGAAGGGTCACCAGGGTAAATCTTGAAAACGTCGACCCCCACTAAACACCTTTTTTGCCAAGGTAGTCGATAAGCTTAAACTGGCAAGGGCAAAATAAACGTAAGGTGTAATTCCAATTTTGACGCCCTACACTGCAGCTGTAGAAAAGGGTTGAAATATTTAACTGCAGATCCACCCCTTTTAAAACTGCCGATAGAGCAAATTTAAACAAAAAGGAAGTATCAAGAAATTATATGTCTTGTTTAATGTATCCGATAGTGCAAACCAAAGAAAAATATATTTGGATGTACATGTAATTCTCTCACGAACAGTCGATTCGACTCCTTACTTCTTTAATCAGAATGTTGAAATTATCAGTGTCACGATGGGCGTTTTATTCCTACCAAGCTTACGAGCATGGATATGCCATTTTAGTCTGATTGTGATATTTGGCCGACAGATCTAGACCTGTGCACAATTCGTTCAGTAGTAAAACCTGCTCTGAAGTGATTTAGGAGTCCGGCGGTGCGAGGTCGGAATACAAGCATAGAACATACTGGTTTCGCGGCGGTGCGTTAAGTACGATGGTCTCGAGAGATACAGACTCGCCTGCTGGCCAGCCTGGTTGCACCTGTTTATACTTGGCTACAGCCTCGTGAAGTGCCCCCGGTTCGGGTAAGTTTTCTCACCTGATGCTGATTGCAAACTTACCATGATACATGAACTATCCTCGGGATTAATATTTGATTTAGGGCATTCAGGAGTGGGATGGAACACTTAACACTGCTAACGGCTTTTACACCTGTTTGCACCGGAGCAGGCTTACCTAACAATACGTTTGAACTCTTGCTTTGATTAAAGTGCTCATTGATAATGCTGAAGGGGTTCTCACCATCGACACCTGTTTTCCTCATAAGTTTAGTCATAAGTTGATGTTATATCTGATCATAGGAGGCGCTTTTCTCTGATTTAGACAAACAATCTTGACACCTTCAGCGAGGAAAAAACCGAAAACGGTTTGGCCTTCTTTCACTCTCGCTATTGCTCTTTGTGAATAAGATCTTGGCATATACCGGTGTAAAAGTAAAATGTGTCCCCCTAGAAAAAGTGTCCGGGCCTATTGTATTCTGACAGATTATGGCATATGGTTCTATAGAGGCAATGACCGTCAATAGCTCAGCGCATAATAGAATCCTTTGTTCCCGGTCATTTTATCCTAGGACATTTTAAACTTCTACACCGGTGTAAAAGTAAAAAGTGTCCCCCCTAGAAAAAGTGTCCGGGCCTATTGTATTCTGACAGATTATGGCATATGGTTCTATAGAGGCAATGACCGTCACTAGCTCAGCGCATAATAGAATCCTTTGTTCCCGGACATTTTATCATAGGACATTTTAAACTTCTACACCGGTGTAAAAGTAAAAAGTGTCCCCCCTAGAAAAAGTGTCCGGGCCTATTGTATTCTGACAGATTATGGCATATGGTTCTATAGAGGCAATGACCGTCACTAGCTCAGCGCATAATAGAATCCTTTGTTCCCGGACATTTTATCATAGGACATTTTAAACTTCTACACCGGCATTGAAAACTGATCTGTTCATTGTAATTACAAGGTGCATTGCACCCTTCGAGCAACTATAAATTATTTTCATTAAGCTATCTAGAAAACAACCACCTTACGCTTCAAATATTTCTTCGACAAACTGTTCTGACTTGCACTCGATGATAGGTATAAACAAGCTGGCACATAGGTGCGACCGGATGGTATGCATCGACTGCCTGGAGTTAACCTTTTATGAAATATTGCTTGCCTGTTGATACGATGCGAGCCGGATCAACCTAACAAACACGTTTATTTTATGATACATACAATATTTGGAACCTCGGATATCTGAAATTGTTCTCATTTCGTCCTTCTGGTTCAATACGATATTGTTGCCCTTTACCTCGCAATTGAACGAATTCAGGCCTATTCCAATACACTGTCTATTGTCTTGAAACAAAGACCGCTCGCACCCAGACCTTAATTCACATTGCCCTACTACATATAGCTTATCAAAGGGTCGTGAGAGCAAATCTCGATAACACCAACCCCCACGAAATAACTTTCAAGGCGGTCAATAGGCGAAAGCCAGCAAGGCAAAAAATGTATTGCTGTGACTGTGTCTTCATTCGTTCCGTCTTCTCGCACGTCCAACGATTTAACCTACTTTTTACATATTCGCGGGGTTTGAAAATGTACCTCCTCATTTCCTATTTAAAAGTCTGGCGTAATTCTGTTCGCTGGATTCAGCCTGATGAACATGACTGTGAACAATAGGGCCGCAATAGGGTTCCATTCAGAAACTCGCGCAAGACTTTATAATGAAGTAATTGCACTGATTACGACTGTCAGGTGAGTTCTCTCGATTAAACTATAAAATAGCGGTAAGCCCCGTATTGTTTACCATATTCTTCTAGCATTACCTATTTATTCTACCAAATGTGCGTAAATTACCTTTCATTAAAGCATATTTTTATCCTTCGCCATTGTTTATGCGCTTAACGTCAAAATATCCCGAAAACATCAAAAAGCTTTCAGTTTGTCCTATCAACTGGAAAAAGCTCATCCCGGATATTACTCTTAAGAGCCAGAATAAAAACAGGGGCACTCCGAATTCTATTAAAGATGATGATTAATCAATAGTGTTGATAGTTTTGATTCCGCTCCAGCAAAATCACCGGATAACGCAGGAAAGATCGCAAGTGGCTTGACATTTGTGTATCAGCATCATAAAAGGTGGCGCTGATTTTCACGAGGATTGACAAATTGACGTCAAAACCCTCACTTTTCTGTCAGAAGAATGCTATAGCACCAAGTAGCGGCGGCTTGAGTTTTGCATTGCTGGGTTCTTCAAAAACACTCCGACTTAGTCGTTAGTCTCGCTGTAAAAAATATTAAAATAGGATCAACTTAAAGAAAAATGAAGTCTTTAATGGTACCGGTACTTTGCGTGATCGTAAGGGACAACGTAAACTTTGTTTTTGACAATCCGCCCCTGCTGCTTTGTTCTAACTAACCACAACGCCGCTGTGATCTACCGTATTATTTGGCTGAGCATTTTCAATTACCAGGACTAGATTTACGCCCGATTTGCGGCGGCCAATCTCACCTTATTTGAAGCAGGACGAGTATCATTGAGAAGGTTGGACCGGCGATTATCACAAAAGAGGACGGCCGTTTCATCCATGTGATGGCAATAGCAATATCATGATGGCTGTGCAACATCCGTCGGCTTGATATCGCCGAGATATCCCTTTGTCTGCCATGCCTGTTTACGTCCGTTCGTTTCCTCCGAGAGCTATTAGTAGTTTGGCATCATTTCCATGGCTGAATGATGGGCGAAAACATCAACAAGTGCATGACGCGCATCATTGGTGGACAAAGGGAAGGTTGCTTTGCTTTGTTCTTGCAAGGGCAATGGCTCATCTGTTAATAAAAACAAGTGTGCGACACGCATTAATATAGACGTACGTCTAGCTTTGTACTTGTCCTTCGAGATTTTTCCTAATCTTTCTAGTTTTGTCCTTCTGCAATCTGGCTTTTTCCTTCTACCTTTGCCCTTGTCCTTCTAGTTTCGTCCTTCTAGATTTCTCATTCAATGTGGCTTTGTCCTTGCCCTTCTAGCTTAGTGGTTGTTCTTCTAGCTTTGTCCCTGCCCTTCTAGCTTAGTGGTTGTTCTTCTAGCTTTATCCTTGCCCTTCTAGCTTAGTGGTTGTTCTTCTCGCTTTGTCCCTGCCCTTCTAGCTTAGTGGTTGTTCTTCTAGCTTTGTCCCTGCCCTTCTAGCTTAGTGGTTGTTCTTCTAGCTTTGTCCTTGCCCTTCTAGCTTAGTGGTTGTTCTTCTAGCTTTGTCCCTGCCCTTCTAGCTTAGTGGTTGTTCTTCTAGCTTTGTCCCTGCCCTTCTAGCTTAGTGGTTGTTCTTCTCGCTTTGTCCTTGCCCTTCTAGCTTAGTGGTTGTTCTTCTAGCTTTGTCCGTGTCCTTCTAGCTGAGTGGTTGTTCTTCTAGCTTTGTCCTTGCCCTTCTAGCTTAGTGGTTGTTCTTCTCGCTTTGTCCTTGCCCTTCTAGCTTAGTGGTTGTTCTTCTAGCTTTGTCCCTGCCCTTCTAGCTTAGTGGTTGTTCTTCTAGCTTTGTCCCTGCCCTTCTAGCTTAGTGGTTGTTCTTCTAGCTTTGTCCGTGTCCTTCTAGCTGAGTGGTTGTTCTTCTAGCTTTGTCCTTGCCCTTCTAGCTTAGTGGTTGTTCTTCTCGCTTTGTCCCTGCCCTTCTAGCTTAGTGGTTGTTCTTCTAGCTTTGTCCCTGCCCTTCTAGCTTAGTGGTTGTTCTTCTCGCTTTGTCCTTGCCCTTTTAGCTTAGTGGTTGTTCTTCTAGCTTTGTCCCTGCCCTTCTAGCTTAGTGGTTGTTCTTCTAGCTTTGTCCTTGCCCTTCTAGCTTAGTGGTTGTTCTTCTAGCTTTGTCCTTGCCCTTCTAGCTTAGTGGTTGTTCTTCTAGCTTTGTCCTTGCCCTTCTAGCTGTGTGCCTCAGTGTTGGAAAAGATGCTTGGCTCACATGTTATTCAAAAGGTGCGCTACACGTATGATGTTAGACGCAGGGAAAGTGGTTTGCCGTTGTCTTTAACGTTAACCATGTTAACAGGTGTATGACATGCTTTGGTAGACCAAGGAATGTGGCCGCCATGGTCTTTGCATGACTAGATGGTGAGCTCAGATATCCACTAGTGCATAACACGCAATAATACACGCATGGTAGGTGACCTTGCATTGTCTTTGTATTACTGAGTGACGGGCTACCCCAACAAACCCAGAAAACTCATACGTAAATATCCTGAGAAAGGACATTCACCCTTCACTCTCAGGAATACATGTAAAGGTTTTAAAATCAATGAAAATTCTTCGAGGTTTTTGCGGAATCTCGAGTAGTTTTTCTGAAGCTTTTTTTTATTTTACCAAAACAATCTATTCTAAGGGGCGCAAATTTGTGTTGGTTGTCCAAAATACACCTTTTTAGGTTTTCGAAAGCTTAAAACCCTTTATTACTAGGAGTTAATTTCAATAAAATGGCTGTGTATTTTCGGCTTTTTGTTGAAACAAATTTAATGCAAGGAAAAGAAGACAATAACTAAAATAGAATTTGATTTCCAACAGCCATGGTTTTCCCTCACCAAGTAATACTGCTATAAAACAATATGCCTTTGGGTGTGTTGATTTCAAGTTTTCACCTCGTTTATAAAGCTAACATTCCTACAAAGGCTGATTTCATTATCACAATTGTGTCAATGCGGATTCGTCAGAGCGTGATTAAATCATAATGCTGCGAGGCGAATTCTTTGCACGCTCGTTTTGTTTCTACGAAGTCTCGGGGTACAGTCCGATCAATAAGCTTTGAATCTTTCTACCTGCGGGAAAACTCGTTCATAATTCACAACCAGTCAATAGATTTTCATTATTTCAATATGAACATGTCGAGATATGATTATTGTTTATGCTGTAGGCGACCGGCGAGGGGCCCCAACAGCAATGAAAAAATCCGTTTACAATCTGCGTCATCGACGTTTTGTGGTCATATGGAAGATGATTGGTTGCGAGACTCGTGTAATATAGAGATGTCGGTCTTCAAGTTCAAATTAACTGCAGGCCCCAAAATCAGGAAATTATTACGGACATGACCTGTCGAACTGTCTATTGAAGAATGTCTTGACCACGAGTGAAATCTGCCTGCCCTACAAGACATCGTCGTGTTTTGATAACCTTTTAGCAATATTTATTCAGCGCGACAAACGCCCACCCATTATATACTCAAGTAAGCGTTTCTTCGCCGCCTCTTTCACGATTCATCATCATCCGATAATCTTTTGGATTAACGTAATCCTGTCAGGAAGAATTTATGATCTAGTTTCGTCCCGTGCATGGGACGAGGTTCTCTCCGCTAAGATGGCTAATGACTGATTGTCTCCTTTGATCCAATTCCGGTGTAACATCGGTGACTTTCCCCCATACTTCAGTGTTTCTATACAATCGACAGCCAGAGAGACCATGGCTTCAAGAAGGACTACTTTTATTTTACGGATTCCGCAATTGACCGCGATTTGTTTCCAAGAACTTTCCCCAATCACAAAAATAAGTTGGCGCAGAAATTTTACGATTCACATCACAGTGCCTTGTTCTTGGTCTGAAAAAAACAAGTGAAATTTTATTCCAACATGATTCCCAGCAACCCTCATCCAGTCTGAAGACCTATGTTCATCTAATTAACTAACGAAGCCAATAGTCAGTAACGACATTCCCAGGGTTCTGAACGACGGAATTCCTGTGGCTGTGACACGAACACCCTCATCCGTCGAGGTACGTGACCGACTAAGCCTAATTCATACTCCGACGCATGACTATGAGCATCCTACGCGCGATTAAAATCTTGGCGTTAATGCAAGTCAGGTGTCCAGATTTTGATGGCGCATCTCACGCGGTTGGTCGTGCGACGAAGTTGTATTTAGCCAAAGTTAGTAAATTCATGGTTAAGTTATTCAAACTGAAAAGTATATAACCTTTGTTTGTGTCACCTAGTATGCGCTGAAAGATAACAACTCACTGGTTGTGATCAGGCAACTGCTTCAGACACTCTACAAGATGAACATTCATTATTGATAGAACGACTCGTGATCAGAATCCCAATTACACCAGTCTGTTGCATTTTTTGCCCTGCCTGTCATCGGCCTAACATGTCGGTCTTTGCGGGATCCAGGGTAGTCAGAAGTACGACTTCTTTGAGTCGTGCCCAGAAAAAAACACTGGCTTTTAATCAGAATTCTGTCTCAAAGAAATAGCGTGTTGCAATTTTGGTGGATATTGGTGACAGACAGAGCGGAGCAACACTGCCTGTCAGCAAGTAAATTTCGTCAACTTTTTTTCAGGAAGGAGAGACGGCAGTTTTCATCTCCTATGATTCATTTGTTATTTTTGCACGTTGCAACCTTGTTGAATCATTGGGCGTTCGTCACTGCCTCATGGCTCATAACATGAAGAACGATCTATAATTCTCATTATACTTTGAATATCATATCCAGGGGCAATGTCCGATAATGGTTCCTCACAATTGCGACAAGTGGGAAAATAGGCGATTGGTGATATCGACAATCGAAGTCGAGCAAAGACATTACCTAAGTTACGAGATAAGCTTGATATGAATGCCTTTGTTCGTGCTAATCCTTTATGGATCAGTAGACTTTTGAGGACAAGCTGGAACTATAAAGGTCATAATTCTACCTTTTTCGCTGTATGACTGGATGGTTCCTTGCTGATCGGGTGTTTACATGAATCTTTTTTGTAGGAGCATGCAAAAAATGACTCAACGAAATGCCTCAATACCAAACTCGCAAATGTGATATCATCTACGAATACCTTATATTATAGTTACCTTTATCATGTTTGCTATGCTAGGGTATCGCTAGTAAGAACATTGTGTTTAAATACATGAAACTAACAGTTAGCCAACAATGAGATAACACAGGCAGCCTTCCCATGATGACGTGACAATGTCAACACGTTTGATAACTCTCAGCAGTTACGAGATTAAACAAATTTACTACCTGCATAACCGATTTGTAAATATATACTGGCGGCTCAATCAATACAATGATAGTCTTGCATTCAGTTAGGTCAATAAATACATTTGTTATTGTGGTTCTGCTTTCACTATACGCAATTGTATTGATGCGCTTAACTATATATCATCTCTCATGGAATCAGCCGGCCACCTCTCCGAGGTTCACACACCTATCCGAGTCAAGGCTAACAACCCCTCGCACTCAGTTAACCCACCTTCAAGTCGAATGTACAACTAACAACATGTCATTCTGTAGGTTATACTAGGTGACACAAAAAAAGCTATACACTTTCAATTTTGAATGACTCGCACATTATATATCATTAGTTTACAAACTTTGGTTACGTCTGGCTGAGATCAGCAATATTTTGTTTGATCTTATTATTTGCATTACATGTAATTATTGCACAGTAGGCCTTTGCATTTACCTCTGCAATCGACCAAGTTTACTTAATGGGGTCGTCCGGTCACCCGTCCAAATCCTCAGACCACAGTAACAATCCAACCAGGACTATTTTGATGATTCGAGGATGGTTGTTGCAATTAGTTCAATAACTCTATCATTATAGTATACATTAGTAACTGTAGTGTGGTTTCGCTATCCCGTTCAGAGAACCAATTCACCGAGAATGGTTCTCGTTCCATCTCTCGTTATCGGAAATGGGTTTCGCATTCCCGACGTTATCCAGCAGTGATTGACGCTTCCTCACGGTTTTCAATGTTACGACTTTCTGTTAAGTGGCGAAGTACGGATGGTTTATCACGCTGTCTTGACTTGGCAAAAGACTTTATACTGTATCTGGTCGATTGAATTGGAATAAATGTGAAAAAGGGCGCATTGACTGCCAGAGTGTCCCACAAATTTGCAATTATCTGTTCGTGACTGAGCCACCGTGTTCCACTCATGGCCTGATTCACGGTATATGTTTTCGAGTAGGGGAAGATGTAACAGTATGTGCCACACCCCTTTTACGGTTTCCCGGTTGCCGGTCCGGTTCTAAGTTCGGTTCGTGTCTTATACCAACCCGTTGTACATTACATGGCGTACAAATAGAAAGTTGTATTTTGTTACGCTCTCGTTTTCATTCACTCATCCCACCGCTGTCACCATGTTTCATGATGCGTATTGAGGTGGAATGAGTGAATGAAAACGAGAGCGTAACAAAATACAACTTTCTATTTGTACGCCATGTAATGTACAACGGGTTGGTATAAGACGCGAACCGAACTTAGAACCGGACCAGCAACCGGGAAACCGTAAAAGGGGTGTGGCATATATTGTTACAGAAGACCTGCTTTAAAATCAATGCCGTCATCATACACAAAGGCTTGTCTTTCTCGGTGAATTGGT
The DNA here is from genome assembly GCF_910592395.1 of Lineus longissimus. Lineage (NCBI taxonomy): Eukaryota > Metazoa > Nemertea > Pilidiophora > Heteronemertea > Lineidae > Lineus > Lineus longissimus. Next base: position 2,268,108 of record NC_088319.1, on the reverse strand, counting down.
TTTCGGAACAGGAAAGCGAAGCCCAAAATTTATTGATTTATTCTCCTCGATCTCAGTTTTGTTTTGGTTCGATGTTTTAAGTTTGATGGAAAGGTCCGTCGGTGGTAGTTAGTTATTTGTCTGTAATGTGGAATGCCTTCTCGATCTGGCAGTCGAGAGGTTATTGGACTGATCGTCACTGAAGAAATAATAAGAAATACCGTGTCACATGTACAGCACTCATTTATTCAATGCTATTAGATGAAGAGGCATTTTAGAATACAAATTGACTTAAATTCAGCTAAGCTTGACGACGAACAAGATTACTCCCCGCGTTAAGCCGAATTCACACTCCAGCGTGCGACCTTTGGTTTCAGCATTTAAATGTCACGCCAGTGCGTATTACTTAAGTAGAAAAAAAAACTACAAGGAGAATACATACCCATCCAAGTTTATCATTATTTACAATGTACTGTCTGACTGATTTTGACCTCAACGATATTCCAGCTGCGAACATATAGGTTGTTAATGACAGAACCAGCACAATTTGTGTTATAAGTGGAAGAAACTTGACTGGGTCAATGTTTGCAAATTCACAGGCCAAGACGAATCCCGAAAGCACATGGAAACATCTTGACACAAGAAAGCTACATACTATCATAAAAGTACTGATGACAACGCCGTGAATCACTTGCGTGAGACACTCGGGTAATAAAGATATTTGAAACAATATGGATAGTCTCATGTTTCTTAAATAAGTATAGATGTTACGACAAGCTAATATTACACATGAAATGCTGATAATGGCGAAAATATATTTGACCCATAAAACACTGTCAGCTGAAATTTCTATTGAAAACATCGCAGTTATTAGCATTGCAAACAACAGGCGTAGCGGCATTCGCCAAGTAGAAAATGTGGTAAAAAACAATAGCAATAGCATGCCGATTAGAATATCACCAACAGATACATATGACTGTAACCGTCCGTTGATTTCAAGCCAGAGGTAGACGTAAGGAGCAGTCATCAGTGGCGTGGACAACAATGGAAAAACAGCCAATGTGACTAAAACAAGCCGATGACACCACCCCTTAGATTCCGCTTTCATGTCAGTCGAGGCTTCTGCGACATACGCTGGTATGTAACGGTCAATGGCGAGGTCGAAGAAACTATCCATACAAACTACGACATCTCTGTCGAGCAATAATGACAGACATGCATTCAATTCGATTCGAAGGGACATGTATACAGCAGGAAGCACCGTGGCGAACCGAATCCAAATTATGACCTGCAGACGCCATCCTTCATCAACCTTTTTAGACTCGTCAGAGTCCGGAAGAAAAATAAAACATGGGTATAGCATGAAAATCACGGAGGCAATTTTCATATATACTGATATTGCAAAGTAGAGCCTACTGCCAACACTCTCCTTTCTACTCACCATCGATAAGCCACTTCCGTGTCTCGAGAACCACATAATAGTCATAAACATACATTGAAATACATAAAGCACAATTTCGAAACGATTAATAATTGTTCGTGAATCTCTCATGTTTGACGAATAATGGTAATACTCGATTGAGTGTGAAAAACTACAAGAATTCTCTGGCGTGTCGGGATAATTCGTAGATTTCGACCAGAGTTCCATGAAGCCAACCATATGTTTGGAGTAGGCCATCAAGCTGATCATTATCATGAGGACACCAGGCAAAAATACCATGGGAAGCGGTTCCTGACAGTGCAACTCGTGCATTCGCTCCAGTTCATCCAGTATCCGGGTACATTCTAAATAAGATCGATCAGATTCGTTCATGACGTCATCATCTTGAATAAACAGATTGCAAATTCGATGATTCTGACCCCGCTCTTCTACCTCTCTGAGAACCCGGATGACATTCTTGCCGAGATTCCGAGATGACCACTCTAATCTTTCCTCCTCGTCCTTCAGCGCCAAGTCCATAAATGTTACTTTGAATGGATAGGACTGAAGAATACAGTCGCCATAGGCGTCTTTTACACTAAACTCATCACGAAGACACTGGAATAAACAAACGGTAATTAGCTATGGTCCATTGTTCGTAAATGGAATGCCCACGTCGTTTGGGGCATACTGAAATTCCAGGGGTATTGCCTTCGTGACCTCCACCCAATAGCATTCCGCGAAGTTACTATTTATAGCTCACAAGGTCATTTGCATAAGATATTGATGACGTTTTAGTCACGTGACAGTCGAACATCGACACTTATTTCTACGCATTTGAGCTTATTTCAAAGTCAATTATCTTTGACCCTGCATTGTTTTTAGCATGAATGATACCATAGAGTCATAGAGAGAAATATTCAGAACACTTATGTAGTATTTCCAACACTCGGACATGTGCCAGATTGAATCTAACTGCCCTAGTTAGAAAGCCTGAATCCATTACGAAACCGCATGTTTGTCCGACATTGCCTGTAATTTAGCGATGGGGAAATAGAGGGCAGCAGCTGCAATGACGTCATCTTCGCAGAATGCTATACGTGTCATTTGTCTGAATATCGCGTGCCTCACTTTACGTGACTCACCCCAATTTGACCTGATTCTTCCATATGCAACGTACACTATCTGTACACGGTATATAAAGCAGCATAAGGTGAACCCGTTTTTCGATTCCATGGCCAGTGCACTGCTAACATGAACTGGATTTCAAAATAACTTCATAGGGTTGGCCCTTCTAATCTTCTCAAGACACTACTACATAAGTTTCAACACAAAGCATATTGCGGTTTTTGAATGAGACACAAAAACGCTACACTTGATGAGATATCAGACCGCTGATCGAACAATAGCGATGGTCAGTGGCATCACGCTAACTTGTTGCTATTGTGTGTCCAACGATGCCGTTTATGAGCATGTAATAGCCGATCTACTTCGTTTGAAATAGATTGCATACAAATGCATGCAGTACTTTTCTTCAAGGTACTGGACGCGCGTTTTCTATAAGCTTAGCTATGTCAATACATTGTGTCAAGATGCGTTTGGGGCTCGGCTCTGGAGCGCAAACTAGGCTACTGGTCAGGATTGTCAGTACATAAATTAAAAAACATTCTTCAGCGAAGGCCATTGGTTATTTTGTGGGTCACCTGAACAGTGCATATTCTGTTTCTGTGTATTTCTCATTCATACTTGGCACATGAGTAGATGGACACGGAAATAAAACTGAGGATTTTAACCAGATTGGACGAGAAATAAGCCGTACAGAGCAAAACATATTATCATCCTATAGGTTCGTACATTCCAGTTCAAGCTCAATTCTCTCACATTCAAGTCATCCTGAGATCAGGCTTTTTTTACTCCTTCGTCATATACAAAATATCGACAGGCGGAGCTTTTACCAGGATACGTACACTCAAGTATGCAATCCAGCTGTCTCGACCTTGACAGTGATAGGACTTGTTCGTGGCTGTCTCTTCCAGCACGCGGATGTTTAGCCAGCTCTTCATCCGTGCTACCAGCTAGTTACCCATTCACTCCTTGTGGTGAAGAGGCACGCAGGGGGTTACGTGCTGTGCTAAAAGGGCACAGATATCCTTCCGACAGTTCAAACCACGACCTCCTGATTATTATGTCGCATATGTAAAGCACATGATCTTGTACGGAAGGTGCGCAGATGCTTTTCTTGAGACATGGTCAATGTTTGATGTACATTGGCCTGTACATCGTTACGTACACTGCCCTCTGCATTATGCAACAAACTTACCTTGACAATTCTGTAGCATGATCCCCGTATGTAGTTTGAATTTTCACTATACATGTTCAGGTACTCTTCGTAGAGACTCTTTTTGGGCCCCTCACAGACAGATTCTGCGCATTAGTTCCTGCTCTGTTTCCACAAAGCAAACCTTCCAATAATCCATGGAGGGGACAAAGTGAGACTTCAGTTCCGACTGGTGTAGAAGTCGAACACCAAGAGGGGTTAGCTCACTTTCTTGAAACAGCTCCCGCACATTAGCTTTGATACCAAATGTCAAGTCAATCTTGATGATGTAAGGAAGATTCTCGTCTGGTATAACTAATTTGACTGCAGGACCAGCCTTCTTTGAACAAATCTTCATGTCCAATACAGCCCTGCATACATCAGCCATGAACTTGTCCTGGATATCTCTGGCCACTAATGTCTCCCTTCGTTCATCAAGTCCAGTCTTTGTCAACACATAGAAGCACTTACCGCCAAAGTTGGTTGGTCCATCTCTTGACCGTGTCTGTGGGTGAACCTTCCTTGTTGCCTCGACGTCATCCAACGTGACCAAATACTGGAAATCAAATTCATCAATGTCTCCTACTTTCGTTCGTTCAGCGATGCTCCCACAAGGGATAAAAGTCCCTCCTTTGAATAGAGAATCATCGTCTCTGTTGAGAAACTTGTTGACCTTCTCAATGACATCGAGCACACGGGATAACGAGTGTCTCCTTTTTTTCTCATTACCCAGAAAAGGCGTGGATGGCATTTGCTCGTTTTGAAGACGCAGGAAGTATGGAGTCAGAGAGTGCGACACGACTAGATCTACGAATTCCTTACGTTTTCGTTTCATGAGAGTGTTCGCATCCATTGTTTTTGTAGTCATAATGAACTTCAGTTTATTATGCCCAGCATGGTAGGTTGTGCTTCAAAATATACACCGTATTTTTTGCATCATGCCAGTGACACGAGATGCAGGGCACGATCATACCTGGAATGAAATGACAGGATTTTAGTGTGTATTTACGTACAGTACGTGCCTAACCAGGCCACACGTGCGTTTTCTGCTTGCAGCATTACTCGTGGCATATTAAGACAATCATTATCATCACATAGTGATTATTTCGCATGCAAAAACTATCAGGTATCATCAGAGTTAACACTAAATGTTTCTTTCGTTGGGTTTTGACCAAAACTTTTTCGCATCTGACGACGCCAAACTGTTTACAGATCGGGAATGTTCCTTTTTGGTTCGCCGGTGTGGAGGTTTGAAATGTCCTAGAATAGAAGGTGCGGGGAATAAACGATTCTATTATGCATTAATCTCTGAACTATGGGCGGTCATGGCCTCTATTGAACCATATTCCATAATCTGTCAATAGGCTGGACACTTTTTGCTTGGGACATTTTCTACTTCTACAACTGGATGAGGACCAAAATAGAAGGAATCGAGATTGGACCTTTTTAGACCGAGTCGTAGGGACAGTCACCAACTCCTCTACCCTCTACCCCCGCTTATATTATTCGTGCAATGCTCTGTCAATCTGCTCCACATTAAGAATTGACCCAATTCGGTTATTGCAGGACAAAACACTTGACAGCCATGATAATCGATGTACTATATACATGTACACACAATATCAATCAGCAAACGATCAGTGTCAGTGTTGAGTCAGTGTGCCAGCCACAATAAGCAAGACCACAGCAGTTGTATTTTGCAACAGAAGGCTAACGCAACTGCATACGTGTTATCAAGAGTTTGCAAAACACCCATTGATTACTTAGTGTTCGTCATAAATTTTCAGTTTACTTCTACACTTTGACATGCCAATATACGAACAAACCTGCTCGATATTCATAAATACAGCGAATGGTTATCCAAAATGAAAATTTCGGTACGGTAAATTTATTTGGCTTGTGGTATTCGACTCGATGACTCGACGACGCGATGGCTCGATGACGCGATCGTTGCTATGGATTTTGCTAAAATACGGAATCCCATGATCCTGGTCTCTGGGCTACCGCTGCAACAGCAGAGGTTTTAGCTCGGCCTTCCCATACCCAGCTACGGTATGTAGAAGGATGTGCCCCCCCCCCCCCCCCCAGCCATGGCCACTGAATATTGGTCCCCGCGATTGATTTTGATATTTAAAGGACTCGCGGAAGTTTCATAGCATGCAAAATGACCGGAGATTTAATTGACAAACAAGCTTCTAGTGGCCAATGTCAGATGTCATGTGGTAGTCTGTCAACAATCGGAATTTCGCATATGTGCAGTTTTTTAGACTCAGTCACTCAGTCCCTCTTCCGCCCCTTGACATCTGCCCCCCCCCCCCCCCCAATACATCAGCCCCTATACATGCTTTCCGAAATTGGTGGCTTGCATTGGAACTAACTTTTTCCCCCTTGTCCGTCATTAAAGGCATCCAAGTGTGTTGGTCAACCATGACTATCTCCTTTGTCCCTCCACCACAGGCCTAGTTTCCCCTTATGACATCACTATTTCGGACACTCAGCGCCCCATTTCTGGAAAGGTGTATAGGACATTTAATATTGCCGTGCTGAACGGATATCCAGAGCCAACCTTGTCTCCAGGAACTCGCGTGTCATTTTAACATTGGAATTTCTGCTCGTAAAGAACCTGGGTAGGAGGTTGATCTGAACCAGCTATATTTAGGTGTATTCAGCTGTATTGACGGTAAGCTTGCATAGCAACATGGCGCATGGTTTTATCAAAAATGCGAACTTGTAGGAAACGAAAAATGGTCGGATTAGATACGGTGAAAACAGCTAGAAAGGGGTTGGTAATGATCGGTTCTTTTTTATTTTCCTCCACTTATGATTCTATGTACAAATTACAGTCCAGGCAGTGATATTCTTTAAAAAGATTCCAACTTGATCGCGTCATCGAGTCATCGCGTCGTCGAGTCATCGAGTCGAATACCACAAGCCAATTTATTTTACCTACCTTACCAGCAATATGAGGCGGATGACAGTCAAGTACATGCACTGCCTACCAACGTCGAATAGGCCATCTCGTATGCAGCTGTAGACATCCACGTAGACAACAGTTCACCTGCTGCTCGAGCATCAGATTCATCGAATCGTTTCTACGCAATCAGTCTGTAGATCAGCGTATATAATGGTGCGCCAGTCTGCGGATGGTTGTAACTGGCATACTGGTCGCTCAATGGCCTAATTAGGCTCTACGCAGTGGTGGCGCTGAAGCGTCCATTGACGGGGGCCTAATTTAAAACAATTTTATTTTTGTTATCCGCGACTAAATTTTGCCCATCTAGCACGATCTTAGCGAGGAATAAGTTTGTGGTGCTTTAACGACGCAAAAGAATGGTCAACAGTTGATTTTTCATATGATTTGTCTGTTTCAGTCATATAATGCACAAATTGGATTGTTAGTATTGACAAGCAGACTTAATTCAATAAAATAGTCAATGTTTGAAAATTGACGGCCAACCTCAGTTATAGACGTTGCCCCTCCGTAGGCTATAAGCCCCCGATAGGTGGCTAGTGTGTAACCACTATCGGCCAACCCTGAGGCAGACTCACAAATGTAATGGATGAGTCTGCACGAGACAGACCAGTCGCTCAACAACTCTTGGCCGTTGATTTTTTTCACAGGAATTTTTTTGTTGAATTAAATCCGCCAGTGCACAATAACAATCGAATTGCGTGTGTCACTCATGAATACGCAACCCAGGTCGAAATAATTGGATTCTTACGAGATGCTTAGTTAAAGTGGACTTCGCACGATCAATAAATCCCATTCGATTTCCCGCGCCTCAGTCGGTATTAAAGCAATTTATGCATCGAGTCTTTATACGGAATTTCCATACGCGAGTTTCTGAACGGAACCCTATTGTCGGCATGTTCGGCGGGCCGAATCCGGAACTGCTTCGCTGTAGTTTTAAACATGAAAATGCGAAGAAACATTTTCGTTGGCGGCTAAAACGTTGATCGTGCGGAGTTCACTTTAAGATATTTTTCAGTTTGTAGTATGTGCCCAGAAATACTAGTTGGCTGCTAACTCATGTCTCGTCAATGGGAACCTCCATTTCGCTGCAGCGATACTACTGCACAATGCTAACTTTTCTCGGGTGAATTTTTCGCGGATATTTCAAATAACGTCAATAGGTGAAAATAGAATTCGCGAACAGTTGATCCCTGATTTGAATAATCAAAAGAATTTTCGTCATCCGCCACGATAAAAATCGAGAAAATATTGGTTCTGAAATTTTTGCGCATCTCAAAGTCACGTCATAACGGTTGCTTAGTGATCGACTAGCACAGTTTTCTAGCGTGCTTTTCAGCTGCGGAGCAGATGTAGCTATTCCTCTCATGTGGGGATTGCGTAAAGCCCTCAGTTCACCTTGACAAGGTGGAGCTTCGCAGGTTATCAAATGCAATCACTCTACCTTTATCCCCGAAGCTCTCCTGAATTGATCTTGGTGGGAAAAATCTAAGTCAATCCAACAATCTCACAAAAGCTCATCCGATCCGAAACAGAGCCAAGTGACTTATAGAAACCGTCACTAAACCGATTGAATTAGCAGTCTGGTCCGCCGAGACAGGTCACGCGCTGGACTCAATTTAGTCTGCAGACGAGGTGGGTTTGCCAGGTCTGTAGACAAGTAGGTCAAACGACAATACCAAGCTCATCAAGCCTGCTGCTCTCAACATGTGCAATGTCATTCTATCTTGTCTGCAATGCATGTACACTTTTCATCGAAGTTATCACGAAATGCACTCTGCCGCCACTTGTAAAACCGAATTGCCGGGCAAAATCGATGGTGATAAATTGGCCATCGTCTCAGACTGTTGTGTCTCCCCCTCATGACATGACCAGATTGCAGTGTCTGGATCTGTCTGCGTGGTAAACATCGGGTTAGCTCGAGTAATTTGGTTACTTTCTGTCGGCAAAATAGGCGTTGGGGTTTGGACAGTGAATCATCACATTGCATTGCTGTTGGGCGCCAGAGAAATACACCCTTAGAAATAAAAGGTGTCTGAGCTTTGGAACATTTTTCGAACATTTTTCGGCCAATACAGATATTCACCTCGTAGAGGTTTGTCACCTCTGACAGTTTATGAGATTCTTTAAAACCTCAATTGGGTTTTCCGAAAATCGATTGAAGGTTTTTTCAAAGCTCAAAAAGCGGGAAAACCTGCTGATGTCTATTCGGCCGGAGTAACGTTGGGTTCACGTTGTCACTGTTTATGATTCACTTGTCATGGGTAAATATGCTTGAAAACACAACGTGAGGGTGACATGTGACCTCGTGAATCGTACGTAGCCCGCGTTTTGGAAATGACTCGTTCATTCTTCTTGTCACACATGAAAAGTGAACACTGACAAGTTAGATTTTTTTTAAAACGTGAACTCAATATAATCGCAGCCTTAGACATCGTGTTGAAAAGAGATCTAAAATAATTCCATCGCTTCGTGTTTGATGAATTTCGGTTTATAAAAGGAGAATTTGAATGCTATATCAACGGAGGTTTTTTTTGTCCCCTAGAGCATCTCGAGATCATATTTCACGTTTCCCATCTCGCTTCAAGCTTCTTTATGCCACGTTTTTATAACTTTCATCGCTTCGTGTTTGATTTTATTTCAGTTCGTAATAAGAGGATGTTTATTCCTCTAATTTCATCCGAGATTCTGATCATCTCCACTTTCATTTGAAAAAAAGGATAACTGCGTTGGAACGCATCCTCGAGCTCATCTCGAGTTGCGGTGCAATATCAGTCGACGTCAGAACAGCGCAGTAGATTAGGCCGTCACTGCCTATTTCACCACGAAGCCTTTGGTTCCTTCTTACAATCTTTATCACGGTGTCCGATCAGAGAGAAAATTATTTTATTCGTACGCGGCTCATGCATAACTGATTTTGGTTGTCGTATTCACAGTTAATCTGGCTAAAGGAAGGGGTGAATGGTGATTTCATAATACGCTGTTACCCCTGCTGCCTGCCTGAACAACTGCATAAGTACTCCACGGTTAGTTATGCATGAGCGGTACAATCCACACAATTATGATGTTCTCATTAACACTATTATGGTAATGAGTGGATCAACACGTGAATATTATATACCCCTTGATGGTTCAAGATCATGGTGGTAACTATGTACTTCAGAACTTCTAATCATTATTTGAACCAAACTTGGGACCGACAGACAATTAACTCTGAGTAACTCTGGGCTCCATGGCTGTTGGCACGTACCTCAAATGATCGTTTCGCGACTTGGTCGTTATTAGAATCAAACGGGAGCCGATTGCTGGAGCTTTATGGCAGCAGGATGAAGTCATCACGACTGTCAGTTAGTGGCTATTACCTTACCAAAGGTGGTCGCTAAGGAAGACGGATATTTCACCGAACAATTACAGTTACGCTGGGGTACTCTCTGACCCTAGGTATGTAACTAGAATTACTAGAACTAAAAAGAGATTATAACTACAAAGGATCAAATTCGATACAGTTTCTGAATGAACTGCACCAGAAGGCGTTATTTACTGTGCCCCCCCGAAGGCCAGGAAGTGACGTCACCAATCACCTTCCCAATCAATGTCAATTCTAAATTTGTTTCAAGAAGCTAAAAATAGATTTTGTGAGCGAATTATACCACTGTTTGATCCATTTAAGCGACTTTGTTTACATGTGTTTACTAATGTAAATTTAATGAATTCCTATATTTAATTTTGCCTATTCCATTCCCGATTCTTTGATCGACTCAACATGACGAAAATAGACCAGAACGATATTTCGGTTCAAAACAATGTTATGGGTTTGTTCATCGATAAAGGAGAAATATTGAAAAATCAGTAATTAGATCGAACTCCTCTGATGACATCATGTAAAATTAATATCAATTCAATTGAATCGACGTGACATGTTGTATTAACGTTAGAGAGGTTCGGAGTTGGATTCGGGGAAAAACGAGATCAAAGGGGGTCGTGGTTGGTATGAGGTGATGGGGGGTATCCATTCCAGTCGCAACAATAAACAACTTGCATTTTTAGTCCCAGCCTCACCCGAAATCCATCCCGGTCTGCCCTTATTTGTTCGTTTTAAAATGACAATGGCGGGAAAAAACGAGATCCAATGGGGTTGGAGAGTGGTTACCGTGAAAACGGGCATTTTCGCAAGGTTTTCGGAAGAAATCGGGATGTCAACAGGCAGATTCATATGTGCGTTCTCTTGACAACTATGTTTTGGGCAGCAGTTTTGCATTAACAAACATGTTTAGCGGACACCTTACCTAGGCATTCTACTGGCTTCAGCTTCCTGACTAAATCATGATTTGCAACATTCACATCACTGATTTCTTCCAGTGTTTTGTGGAAGTCGTGGTGCGAATATATATTTCCCCTCAAACTATAGGGGCATCTATGGCCACAGGTAATGGTGCGGATGTATTCATGGGCGTAGCTAGCGGGGGAGGAAGAGGTAAATGCCTCCCAGAGGTCACAAAAAATTGTTCCTGACCATAATTGTGGCCGAAAAATTTCAAAAAGTATCCGTTGCCCCAACTTGAGAGTCTTTTCCCCCCCCCCCCCCCCCCGACCAAAAAGCTCCTAGTACTTTACTGCCCTTGAACCCAATTATCACTAAATGCTGTCGGGATTCATGTTCCTTGGTAGTCCTCCAGTTTAGCTTAACGATCATCTCGTCTTGTCTAGCATGTCTAGCATATGAACTACGCATGAGGCTCCGGGCTCAGCCTACGCGGCGATTAAAACTCCTTTGATCAACAAGTGTTCTTTTATACTGTCAGTTTAGAAGCTTCCTACAGTCTTTTGCATAAGATTATCACCGCTTATAAAAAATTGATATCCCTTAATGCACCCATTCCAATAGCCAAATGTCAATGCAACTGTAGTATATTAACAAACATCGATATGATTAGAAAATATTAAAAGCTGTTTTTGAACATACTTGTATTAGAAGAAGAAAAGACCTCAAAATATCAAGCTATCTAACTTACATAAGTTTTTCACACGACAGTATGGAACCATGGCTAATTCTACGACCCCTGCGAACAAACCAATGTTAAGTTTTTTTCGTCTGTATTATAATCTATTATGTGGTCTTAAACTTATGCAAATGACTATACTAGAAATCCCTTTCAGTGAGTATTTGAAGTACTTTAACTAATGTCATTTTCATGTTCTAGGGATGAAAGCAGAAGATTTTAATCCGTTTAAAAGTTTAACAGAAGACTTGTAGTGCACGACTAACAAAAATTTCAATTAAACATGTTTCGTATGGTTTTGAATTTGGACTTTTTTTAAATAGCTGAAGTTTGTGATAACATCGGTCATGCCAGTTCAAGAAGTTGACCATCGTACGAGCAATAGAATAGGCTGATTTCACAACCCTTACGAAGAGCTACGAACAACGAATACGAAGTATGTAAATGCACTTTATTGACGACTTTTTTCGAAAGTTTCCCCGATTCCTCGAACCAATTATTACAGATGATGATTTACGATAGTCGTGTAAATGAGATAGCACATCGCTTGATGACACGACAGACCTTCGTCTTTCGTACTTCGTCGTTCGTAGGGTTTGCGAAAGCTGCCTGTTACCCTTCCCGTGCCTCAGTGGGTATCAAAGATATGATGCATCATCACGTCATAAGCGGGTTTCGGAATGGAGCCCAATTGCGGGCCCTAGTCGACGTGTTCATTAGGCCGAGACGAGCTTTTCAAGTTCTTGTAAGATGCTTAGTTAAAGTTTTAACTGTACATGTCTATGTACGAGAAACTCGATAAGATCTTAGAATCTTATAAAACCATTATCTGGATATACGACCAAGAGCTTTTCAAAGTGTATACAACATGTACCGGTACATTGTAACATTGTATAGACATTGGGCATTCGAAAAAGCTGGATGACTGGACGGCTGGATTCACTGGATTGTGACACATGGATCACCACCGCCTGGATGGATTACCACAATCCCAAATCCCAAACGTCCCCCCCCCCCCATCATGTACCGCATGGATTCCTCAGTCTCTTCGCCAGAGAAATCGCCGGGCTATTCCCGGCGGTTCTACTTGAACTACAAAGCTGACAGAAGGTTTGTATTGTAGCTGAAGAACTTCCAAAGGCAATGGGTGAATGATTATGTACTTGATTCGGGGCATTTGATTAGATAGTTGTGAGGCTAAGTATTGCATTGCGCAGTATGCCTACCGGTAGGCTACACTACAGTACATCATGCAGTGCCAGCTACAATCCAGGCGGTGGTGATCCATGAGTCACAATCCAGTCAATCCAGCAGTCGAGCGATCCAGCTTTTTCGAATACCCAGAAAATGTATAGAATTCGCTCGTTACAAATTGCAGGGATGGCTACCGCTTCAGTCAGGGAGAGGAGATGTCTCAGGGGTTTGTGTGCAGGGCAGGAGTACCGAACATTGACCTCCGATTCAGGGCAGCAGTGTTTTTCATGAGAGAAAGGGGAAGACAACAAAATATTTCCCCTCGGCCTGACATAGCTATTATGTTGTTTATCACCATAGCAATGGCATTACGGCTAATGCTCTTCCTATTGTCAGCCAAGGCATAGCAGTCTGAATAATGATTGCACTCATTTAGTCAATTAAGCCAAGAAAACGTTTTGCTCTAATGGACTTTTCAGCGTCGTGCGCCGAGACAGCATATTTTATTCCAAGACAATACTATTCATTTGCATGGTTCATGTCACGGATGTCTCATTTGTGAGTGAACAACCTACAGCCATAGGCCTATCTGTGAAAGGTTGTATCCCTTGGCCCTACTTCACAATGGGCAAAGCAATCCACCCTGGATAGTCTGCACAGCATTTCCCCAGGGCAATCCCCTCTCGAGCTCGATTCGAGGTAGGGTACCCTGGAAATTTCATCCTTAATTTCGAAGTCATTATGTATGATGTCGTTTCTTCCCTGCTTGAATCGGCCGCCATTGCTCCGATGGCCTCGACTTGTCAATTTCATTATTACAAACATTTTAAGGACGTCTGCTCACCCGAAAGATTTCTCTTGACCTCGATTCAAAAGGCTTTTTCAAAAACTGTGATGCAAACGATAACATCGGCTACAAACATTCTTTATCAACTTATCAAACTTAATAATGACGATTATATGGAGGAAAGATTGCACAAATCGAACTGTAAGATTATTTTGAGGAGAACTATTTGACCGATTCACTCTACTACTTGCGCGACCTCGTCACAATCGTCATGTGGTGAGAATGCGCTACCGCAATGTACAGCATACAGCGACTTTTACAACACGGGAGCTAATACCGGCGGAGTGAATTTGCTTGAACATTAATGCCTTTGGAGAATGCATCATTGTACATATTAATTCCGGGCAAATAACGGCGTTATTATCTTAATTGTTGCATCCGGGAAAGCTATATCTGGAAGATAAAGTGACACGTTTGATTCCCAAAGGAGACAAGCGAGATGATTTTATTATTTGCCTTGTTACTATCGTAAGTAATACGATAGGGAAATTGTCCTTAAATGCCATATATCAAGGTTTGAAAACATGCTTGATACTCATATAATATGTTGAGGGTTAAAAAAACAAGATCCCAGACATTAAAAAAGTTCTAATAATAAAGTCATTATTTAGTTATTTCAATTTTCAATTTTAAACTATTTGAATTTCCCACCACACACAACTTTAGATTAGTTCCACATGTGGCCGCTAGGGATTTTTTGATGACGTAGTTCAGGTCAGTCAGAACAAAGCAAGATGGCTTCCGCATACAGTTCAGAGAGTGAGAGCAGTGAATTTGAGGATGTTTTGGTCGATACAGAAGGATATTTAAACGTTGAGCCGTACATGTTCGAGCCATTAATATGACTAGATCATAATGAGAGTGATCATTCGGACGAAAGTGATTAGAATTTGTGGTTAATCAATTTGCATGGCAGACCTGCCGATATAGCAAAGAAGACATTGATAGACGGTTGCAGATGCATAACATGTATGATTTTTGAACAGACTAATGTTGCACAATATTGTTTCGCCTCGTCAGTGTTGTATCGCCAGTTATGTCATGACGCTGAACTACTATTGAAAAGTGACGGTATTATGCACAATCATCTTGACGTGACGATATAATGCCGTGCAACGTAAGATAGGCCTAGATGTCAGATGAATAATCTGTCATTGACAGTGGCTGTCACTGACACTGACCTGTGTCGCTGTCACCTTGCTATGGCTGGAACACAAGAAGACACTATGCGGTATCACAGGCCCCAATAGGGCCTACACATTATGTATAACAACCGACCTCAGCAGCCTCGGGCATTAAATGCAATTGACATGGTTGGAACAGCTGTTTTTAACAAGTGGCATTTAATATTCAGTTGGATGCAGATATCCGGCTTCATGTGATAATCCGTATCGATAAAGTGATCACTGCAAAGTTTGGCCGAAGGCCCAGGCTTCCAACGTTTGCACTTCCGAATCCACAGCTTCCTCCTCTCTCGTTCAACTGGCTTTGGAAATTCATGAAAATGGGTCCCATCCGTCATTCAATTGTTCTTTGTGCTATCCTTGACACGATTCGGAGCCACACAATACACCATAGTGAATGAAACACATTACTTCCAGGTGTGCATAATTAATTAAGGCCCTTCTGCTTTTATGATTGCATGACATGTACAGATAACCTGATCTACATCACAACTTTTGCTGAACCCGCCGCCTGGCTCTAACAAGCCAGTTGCTAGCCTGATTAGGTAATCAAGTTGTCAAAGACATAATTGGCAATATCTTCAAAATGGATGGAGCTAATTGCATTTGGTTTTCTGTATTGTATAAAGTGTTAGGTACACTTTTGAAATCGTCTTACAGCAGAAAATGGCAAAAAAACTTGATATATGGCCTTTAATAATGGAAGGTATAGCTCTGTCGTGGTTTCACTGAGTTCCGGGCCCGAGAGAGAAGGCAGTGTGTTTAGGCCACTGAAAGTTGATATCAATGTTCTCGTCAACGGCCTCACCTAATTTCGATACTGCCCCAAAACAGCTCATCCCGTTAATTTATTTTTTTCCAAATTGGTTAGTTGTTTTGGCCTGTCTGAAGAATTCACTGTCATTTTTTGCTCCAATGGTATAACATCTTATATCGTTAATCAGAATGAGGCTGGAGACTTTTTTGTAGAACTGGTAGTGAATTTTCGTAAGTCGTTCCATAGGTTTTACTGTTAATCAAAAACAAGACTTGTGGGCCTCATCGAATTGACGGAATGAACGTAGATACTGAAATGCGATAACATCCTGCTTAATCATCGCCATAGCTTTCCATTTTCAGGATTAGTGACTGAGGAGAAAATGCCGGACCGACAATTAAGATCTAGGCCTATATAGTTTCTGTTTAGAGGGCAGTTCCGGCATACATTTATCATGTGAACAAGAATTTTATAAACTAAAACTTTATGCCAACTTACAGATGTATATCTCAGGCGCCCTCTCCCTCCACAAAAAATATGCCATTGTCTCCCACCAGTCCTACTCTTTTAGGCGTGGTTTCATTCAATCTACAGGTCTTCGGTCAGTAATGTCGAATATTACAAACACCCGTTGAAATTCTCACATAGTAGATCGTGTGAGACTTGGCAGCTACCATTGACGACGCTTGGAGAATGGATTTCATCATGTTTCATCATATTCCGTTCCGTTCCGTCAAATCGACGAGGCTGTAGATATGGTGAGAGCAACAGAAAACACGTTTATAGGTGGGGGAAATAGGTTTAAATCACAAAAAATAGTAATGACCGCCAGAATACAGGATAGGCTCTCCTTAAAAATAAGATCGTGGAAAGATTTTGCTACATATACATTATCAGATAGTGGCTCCGTTGCGGCTTAGTAAGGTCTAATAGCTCAGCTCAGTCATCATGCTGAAAGCTTTAAAGCGGCATGAATGAAAGGCATGGCTTTAGATTGATGGCGCTAGGTATGTTTGTAATTTTATCGGAATTACTGTTGACAAGAATTTTCCTGATCGATGGTGTCAGTGAAAGACTCCGATATCAGTTATGATAAACTATTAACCCGAGCTCATGTGGAATGCTCTTCATTTCATAAGGTTTTAAGGAAAAGGATTCTGTAGGTTATGATATCACATTCAGCTGTAAAAATTACATCTAAGGTCTTGGTTGAATCTTAAAAGGAGACTATTTTCAAGCATGTTATTGGGTTAAAAGTGGTCTTCGGGCGACTAGTATACACAGTTATAGTGGACTGGGTTGTGTTTGATTCTGCATCAATTCAACGATCGATTCGTAGCTTGAATCAGCACACCCCACCCCACCCCACCCCCGGAATATGGTGATGACTGATGACTGATGACTGACTGATGACTGATGACGGATGACGGATGACGGATGACTGATGACTGATGACTGATGACTGATGACTGATGACTGATGACTGATGACTGATGACTGATGACTGATGACTGATGACTGATGACTGATGACTGATGACTGATGACTGATGACTGATGACTGATGACTGATGACTGATGACTGTGGTGAACTAATGTGTATGCTTAACCCTTATCACAGTATTGACACCAAAGTGAGAAGGTATCGAACCCTGGAGAAGGGGGTACAAGCTACAAATTGATAGTTGCAAGTACATCTTTCGTACGAGCGTGAAGAGTTTAAATGGACTATGATTTGACCCCGACACTTTTAGAAATAAAGGTTTTTGAGCATTTGAAAAAGCATTCAAGGTTGTTCGGCCTACACAAATATGCAGCCCATTAGGTTTTTTTGGTAAAAGATTTTGGTTTTAGAAATTGTGAAAAAACGTCCCTTTACTGGGTCCGTATATCATATGTGTTGGCCGAATGACCATCAATGGTTTTTGAGAAGCACAAACACCTTTTTCTAAGAGTGTATTGTGGATCGACTTTCTCCTGCCTATAGTCCCCCTTTATAGGTATATTATTCGAGATTTTGCAGCTTCCCATCAGTAAGCAAGATACCATTGTTTATTATTAGTTCAACTGATGTTAGTTGATGCAGCCTGGAGTAATAACAGTCAAAAGATATGGAATTAGGTTAGACAACTGATTTTCATCGCTGCATTTTATAACATATATTTAGCTGGAAAAAAAATTACCTCTCATCATGTGAGGTACCGAATAAACTAGTCAAGGAAACGCAATACAATACGTGTTATTGGATATATGATACCTGCAATCCTGGAGCGCCGGCCTCGATATCGGGGGTTTAGTATCGGGTGACGTAACAACAGCTCTCTATAAATAGCTCGGTGGAATAACGGCGAGCATTTTTGGCTCACCGTAGAGGAGTCTGTACAACACCGCTGTGTCCATCGTCCGTCGTCGTCCGTCGTCGTCCGACCACCGTCGTCGTTGTCTGTATCCTGTTTCAAAAAACAGTGGCACGTTTTTTAACTGCAAAAGCTATGAACTTAAAGCTTTGTACACAGGACCCTCCAGATCAGGTGACCTCTGACAATGAATTGCGGTCCGATCTAATTCTTTACTTGGCCACCAGGGGGCCAGAAGTGGAAACCTAAAAAGCGTGATATCTCTCTTATGAGTGACTCGTTTTCGATAAAATCTTTATGGTAGGTTCTACTAGCAAGGACACATCACATATCGCACGGGGTTTTGATTTGACCTAGTTTTCAAGGTCACAGAGGTCAAATGGCGGTAATAGGCCGTTTGAGTGTAACCATGGCACGTTTCTTAACCGCTGAAGCTATGAACTTGAAATTTGGTACACATGACTCCCTACGTCATATAACCCCTGACAACGAACTTCGTTCTGATCTGATTCTCGACTTGGAGCGGTCGAATGGAGCAATGTATTTGTCCTAAGATTACGCAATATTCTAAACTACATGATTCTACACTGCAGAATTATTGGAATTACATGTATCTGCATCACTCTTTAAATGTCGATTTCTCAGTGGCCTGCGATAACGGGAGTCAGGTCTGGAGCCCAGACAAGATACCTGCATACAGTTGCGTAGTCCAATGTTATGATGTTCATGGAGCCTCAAAGTAGCCACTAATATCTGAGCTATTTGTTTACGAAATAGCCAAATCAGTTATTGATACCATTAGTATACATCTGCACATTGGCTGTCATCATGAGCAGCACGTCAGACATGGATGGTTGAGTCGACAACGACATACACTTTAGTAGTTTTTCCCGAGATTTTCAGCGGATTCCACTCAATTCATTGTGGTCTTTTCGTCATAATTTGGAGCGTAGATACCAGATCATAACGACAGAAAAGCTGTCTGTGATGCATATCGAGCTCCAGCCAATACATGTAAGTGTTTCATCTCAATTTTCTGTTTCAAATTGCGGTGAATTGAAAAATAAGCTCTTTTAGCTTTAACTGTAGAAGTACTGCCTCAAACTACTTTACATTCATCCCCCCCCCCCCGCATAAACCAGCAACCTTTCTGTAGAAACCAATTATTTCGGTTTCAGTAGTTTTCTTCAAGATAAAAAAAGATAATGATTATTGATAATAATAGTAATAATAATAATATTAATATACATGATTGAATGAATAACAACATAATGAAGAGAAAACAATGAGAAACAAGAAGTGGATTCACGGGAATCTTTAAAAGACTGTACAGTCGTATATGTAAAGTGAAATTCTAAAGAATGTAACAACAATGTTTTTTGGGGATTCTGTACTATTTTGGGGTTTACTTGCATACAGCGCTCATCTAGTCTCTCCAGTGATGTTAGTCTCTTTCTTGACTTTCAATACCAGTTCCCTTGGGTTTTATTAACCTTGTCCGAGAAACCAATCAGATATTAGCCTTGAGCGTTGTGACAACACACTTGAGGTAACAAGGTCGTTCATCAAAGTTTGCTGGCAATTTCATAACTGAATGGGATATTGGATGATATTGCTCTGGCCGTGTCCGGTTCCACCGATTGATCATGTGTCCTTTCTCATCATGCCCCGCGGTATCAACAAGTCGTCCTCGCATTTATGGTTTTATACGCAATGGGCCTTGAAGGTTATCTTGGCCGCTGTCCAATGCTAAGGACAGGCGAGGACGAACGAAATCTTGCGTGTGATTGGCGACGAGCTATTTTTTATTGATTTATATTTTTAAATGAGACCGTGACTAAAATGTCACCTCATGTTATTTACCAGTGGATCTTATGGGCCACTTGTCAATAAAAGATCGTCCCCGCCTGACTTTGTCATATAATTTTTTATTCATTTGTTAGTTGTATCCGCATTGTCATCAGGTCTTGTCATGGAATGTGTTGTCCTCCGCGGTGACCGGTGAAGCTCCGGGGTGACTAAGGTCTCGTTAGCTACCACAATTGATGGCGTATCATAACGATGAGGTATCGGTTATTGGATGTTTTATCGATTCGTATGTTTAACCAGCATTGTCATCGGATCCGACCGTGGTGTCTATTGACCTTTTTGGTGAAAGGCCGGGGTGGTTTAGGACTCATTAGCAAACCGAATATTGATTTCTATTCTATCATGTTGTGGTATCGGCTTTAGACTTTCTCGGTGGAATGTTTGTTGAAGCAGCTTTGTCCCCAAATCTTGTCATGGCCTCTGTTGAAATTGGCGGTAGATGATCTATCTATCTATGTATCCCATTTATATAGCGCCCTTATCAGTCCTATATTGGGCCGTTCAAAGGCGCTTAACAAAAACAGAGTCTCTATAAGAAGTATAGTCTTTGACAACAATAAACAATTCTAATGTTCGTAATGTTGTTGAAAAGGGTGGGTCTTGAGGAGTGTCTTAAAAGTTGTGATGGAGTCCGCATTTCTAATATTACTAGGGAGGTCATTCCAGAGTGCTGCTGCGGCACACTGGAATGTACGCTCGCCAAATCTAGTCCTTGTGCGCGGGAGCACTAGCGAGATGGTATCTGCTGACCGAAGTACTCGCCGTGACTGACGGATCTCTAAAAAGTCAGACAGGTACTTGGGGGCCTGTCCTCGCATGGCTTTGAAAGCTAGCAGAAGTATCTTAAAATTTACACTGATGATGGTCCACTGGGGTGGCCTGGTATCGTCAACTAAACTCTTCACAGGAAAAATGTCCATGCTTGAATCTTTGATTGGCCCATGAATGGATGTATGATGATTATCATAAACCACATTTTACACATGGATCACATTATAGATTCTATGATGACTCATGGTAGATTCACTGATGGCCCATGGACGTTCCATTGATGAGAGTTCCATCAAAGGCCCAATAAAGGTGGGTCCTATAAAAATAGCGTATGCAGCAATGGGCTAACCAATGAGAGTAAATTCTGGAAAATAAGAAGTTCACCAATTTTAACTTAAATTATTTAATGGTCCAGCTCGTCAAAAACATTATAACGTTCCATCAATGGATCAATGATAGGTCCATGGTAGATACGACTATTAGTTCCATACATTGATCTGTGACGGCAATTCTTCATCACCTATCCATGGATTGGCTGATGGATGGAACATTGATAATAAACAGATCAATGCATGAACACTGTTGTCAGTGTAAAATGATAGCTGTGTAAAGATGTGGTATCGGTTATTTGACTATCTTGATTGAATTGTTTAATGAACCTGCATTGTCGTCGCATCTGGCCATGTTTCTCGTATCTGTTGACCTTCTTGATGGCGAATAATGGTTCGGGGTGGCAAATGTCTCGATCAGCTACAGTACTTTTATATTGACCGCATCCTAAGAAGGATCAACGGCTCTGCTAGATAACAAGCTGACCAAGGATATGGAGAGAGGAAATCAATGGTAACAACCCCCAGACTGACAACATCACCAAGCTAGACACGAAGCAACAGGTGACGATCTGCCGTCTACGGGCAGGGCGCTGCCGACTCAGAAAACAACTTCGTACAGAATAGGCTTACGAGAATCTGCTCGATGTAAATGTGGAGCTGGAGGCCAGAATCCAGCTCATGTTCTTCAGACCTGCTCCCTCATGAAGAATAGAGAGGAATACTGGCCAAAGGACACCACCCTGACCACACAGCCCTGGGGCTCTGTGGCTTCAAACCTTCCCCCTAATGAAGAATAGAGAGGAATACTGGCCAAAGTACACCAGCCTGACCACAAAGGTCTGGGGCTCTGTGGCTTCAGACCTTCCCCCTAATGAAGAATAGAGAGGAATACTGGCCAAAGTACACCAGCCTGACCACAAAGGTCTGGGCTCTGTAGCTTCAGACCTGCACCCTAATGAAGAATAGAGAGGAATACTGGCCAAAGGACACCAGCTCTGAGGCTCTGTGGCCTCAGACCGGTTCCCTGATGAAGAGTAGAGAGGAATACTGGCCGAAGGACACCACCCTGACCCTAGAGCTCTGGGGCTCTGGGGCTCTGTGGCAGAACTCTCTAGGACAGCCGACTTTGTTAGCGGAAACGGACGGACTGATTAGCGTGCATCTCAAAACTTCTGAACGCAAGAGAAGAAAAATAATTGATCACCAGTGTGTCATAGATCTGGTATCGCCGGTTTCTGGACTTTCTTGATTGAACATCTGTTTCACCAGCATTGTCATCGGTCAGGATATTTGTTGACATTAGCGGAAGGTGAAAGGCAGGAGCGGCCAAGGTCTCGCCTCCAAAAATGATCGGCAGGTTTCGCAACCTGTAATCCGTACGAGCGATGAAGTGCATGTACGCTGGTATGTTGGGCAGTCAACTCCTGTGCTAATTCAATTGCGCATCTTATTCCTAGTCTCCCTTTAACTGCGGAACACTTCAAAGTCGATAAAATGCCATGTTCCACCTTTTAATGTGTTCAGACCGCCATTTTCAAAATAATCAAGTCAGGACACTGCCTTCTAGTCTCATAATAAATTTTGCTTTCCTCAATAATAACATTTCTTCTTCTTCAATGCTTTCATCATTCCAAACTTCTCCTCCTCTGACTTTTACAGGGGTACAGTCATGGCAATCAAAACCCAAATACTGAGACCAAATGCCTGTTGACTGTGCTTTAAGAGAGACTGGCGCCATGCCTAGTCTCTCTTAAAGCACAGTCAACAGACACCAACCCCCTCAGACTCAGAAACCACAAACGCCCAACCCTTCCTGCTACCTTAATACTTCTGGTTGACGGATGAATCGGGGAAATTTGCTCCAAAAGAATCGTCAATAAAATACGTTTACAATGCTTTCTACAGTCTTCGTTCTTAGCACATCGTAAGGCTTGCGAAACCTGCCTATCGTAGATCGCTGGTGTATCATATACGTGGTATCGAGTATTGGCCTTTCTTGATTGATTTGTTTATTGAACCTGCCCTGTCATCTTATCTGGTCATGTTGTCTGTTGACATTCTTGGAACAGTGGAACTTCCCTTAGTGGACACCTCTCTATATGAAGGACAGCACTTATCAGTCCCGAGTGTCTCCTTGATGGAGAGATTCAACTGTAGCTCGAGCCGGCCAGTATGGCCGTTGGCTCATCAGCTAAAGTATCATTTATGTTGACTCGTCTTGTAGTGCGTTAATCCGCGGGCTATATTAAAATGACAACTGGGGTCAATCTCCTAGCATTGGTAACAGTTGCTAAGTGATATTTGAACCATGTACTAGCGTACATTTGGCCTCTTCCGGTTAAGGAAGCAAATGAATCGCAGTTCTCTCATTGGGAGATTGAACTTGGGCATGAGAATGGCTGCCAGCACGACCGTGACCTCTCTAGAAAGGGATAATTGAAAAATCGTCGAACTGCATTAAACAGCGCTCAAGAACGGGGTGTAACAATAAACATGTCTGAAATTGACAAGCCAAGTCCAAAATTGCATCGCAACACTGCTGAAAATCATTATTAGATATAAGCATTTTTCGAAATTTTGAAGACTACAAAAATCACCCAAAAAATTAGCGCCAATATTTTGCTTACAGTAGTTCGTATGCATAGCATCATTAACATTATTGACATCGTAGGTAAGTGATAGTTGGTGTCAGGTATACACTGACAGAAGACACAGTTCATAATCGTGTTGAAAATAAAACAGCTCATATTCACAACGCCAGAAATAAATTTTCGCTTTCCTGAAATTAATGCGATAGAATCTCAATCCTTTGAGTAAAAAACATAATGAATTTGAAGACGCCTCCGTTTTGAGATCGTATGCCAAGTACAAGTGTCGTGTACTACGGAATCTCAAATTTAGCGATTTGCGAAAAATTATGAGAAAAAATTCACGATTTTTATGACGACCTCCATCTTCGTTTTTCGAATAAAAAATTTTTTCGTAATTTTTTTTCTCGCGAGAATTGAGAACATTTGCGGATTCGCGAACATGAATGAGACGGGTTATAGCGAGAGTGAGGTCAGGATCCCAGTCTGGGAATACGCGGGTAGTACAAAGACGTTTCAAGGATCCTCGAACGGCTGTTGTCAACAGCCGTTCGGGGATCCTCGCGTGACTGACAACACTTCGGGAGTTTTCGCAAATACCCCGAAACGTCATCGTGGACGGTTATTGCATTCATCGGCATCGTTTTCAGGAGGTCGAACAACGAGAAAGGCGTTCACGTTGGCGTTTCGGATGATTTGTGAAAACTCCCTATAACCTGTTCCCGGCCACTGTGGTTTGATGGGCTGTCCCCAGCGTAATTACTTCCGTGATGACTATACCATTTCGCATTGTGTCCCGTCAGTTATTATGACACAGTCATTATCTTTCTTGACATGCCGTATTGATATATGACGGTAATTTAAAAGGGACATCGTACTGGCGTCCGGGGGTGGAGAGGTGGGGATTGGTGGTGGTGGTGGTGCTTGGGTGTGTGGGGGGGGGGGGGGGTATTTGAAATTTATATCAATTGCATCGTTTGTCAAGACATCGGGTGGTTTAGGGGTGGTTAGGTCAACTTTTAGTCTTGACCTTATCGTTTTTAAAGGATGAAATGTACCTTTATACATTTTAAAAGAATGTATACGGATATTGTTGCCCCTGGTTATTGGCAGGCGAACTAATTCAAGTCATTGTATGAGCTGACATAGGAGAAGAGTCAATGCCTAAGTTTCGCATTCAGTGATTTCAGATTCAACCCTGCTCAAAGCGCTTGTCATATTCATACCTTAGTCAACAAGCTATGTTGAATAAACTGTTAGCAAAGCAAATGTATTCTAGGTACCCTGGCACTCTTATAGGTAGCCCCCGCAGCCATGCCATGGTGTTGAGCCAATACAACTCTCCTAATATCAGATACCAGACTGCGTGATATCATCAGATTTTGAGAAGTTTGCAAATCCCAGAAAAATAATACTTCCACTTTTATCAATTTTTTTCCAAAGCAAGCCACCTTTCGGCTCTCAAATCAACGAACCGGCCCCGATCTCGATCGCGACTAGTTCGTCAAACCCGCACCGTGTAGATGTAATACAAACCGGCTTGGTCGTGTCCGGCCTGGGAAAGGTTGAGGCAGGTCCCTCCGATGCCGCACCGTGTAGGAAGGCCTACTATATGACCTCAAGACAAACAGTGTCTTCTTAACTGATTAATTACGAATTACGGTCAAAATAGGTCAAGTTAGCTGCTCACACCGAGCCATTGGTAATATTGCTAAAGGATATTTGCATAGTTAACTGACTGTGCAAACACGTTTGAAATGTTGATATATTAAGTGGTCGTGCTATCTAACCAATATAGTGCCGTAGCCCAAACTTGGTAAATAGTTACCAACCATTCCCCGTAGCCAGTCAAAACAAACTTCCGCGGTCTCAGCACTTCCTCTCTCAGCGGAAGCGTACAATGAAATATAATGGCAGAAAGCGAGCAGCGGTGATTCGAAAAAAGAACGGAAATTTTGCAAAAGCTCGCGAAGGCAAACGTCCTTAATAACCTCGATAAAACTCACGGATTGTTAGTCCTGTCTAATTGTTATTTGCGTTGCTATCTTGGATCTTGAACGGCTAAGAGGAATATTGCAGATTCATTCAGTCCTGGAGTTCGCGCCATCTTGGGAGTAGCCAATGTTTGCATCTATTAAAATATCCACTTTACAGATAGGAGCAGTATATTAGAGACGGCCATAGTCTGTCTTTCATTTCTTCGTTTTGTAGTTGGTGCATCAGTGTTGTTTTTTATTGTAGGTTAACCAATACTGGAGCATGCGCAGGAACAGCTTAAAGTGATACTATGATGTGATTTACAACTTTGCGGAAATACGTCCGTTTTTAATTGTTGATCACAAATGTAAAGCTCAAATATTCCATTTTTGATCAGATTTATTATAAAATCGCTGAATGTGAACCACCGCGACCGCGAAAATGTTCATGTTGTGACGTCATCAACGAAAACGTCGTCGGCGTAGCGCAATTTCAACGGCATCGAAGCGAGCCGTCCGGGCGGGATTAAACCATCAATTTCTAGCAAATGTGCATTTCGATTCGAAAACCTTACCGATTTATGAGATTGTGACGTAGTCATTTGTCAAAAACAGCTAAAACATTATCTGGTGAAATTTGACACGAGTTACCCTTTAATGTTTCAGTGAACTGATTCTTATAGCGCTCCATAATGTAGGCCAACAGCATTCTCAAAGCGCTTTACATTATCATGTCGTGTTGTCGAGATGGCGAGACTCCTAATCCATTTAAATAATGCAAACCAGGTGTCAACATTTCTGCACCAAGTGGATTAGATATCTGAACCCGAATATCGATTATTGTTAACTTGAAACACTCGAAATCCGACGACTTCTTTATACTCTAGATGTTACTGAACGCTTGGTTCTGACGATCAACGCATTCGCCTTGTACTTCTAATTGCGTAGGTACAACAAATGTATATAGTATGTTCTAATTTCAATTCGAGTATGTGCGCTTAGCTCGTATGGTGGTTATTAACTCTTTCCCTGTTAGTATTAATAGTGGGTGTATTTATCTCCTCATACTTGCGGTGGCTGGGAAAGGACATGGTGATTTTTTTTTTCAATGACGAAGTTGTTTTTTTTATCTCAAGCGCCTGACTTAGTATTAACTCAGGTGCCTACGACTGATAAAAAAAACTTCGTCATTTCGTAAGTCAGGCGCCTGAGTTACTAAGTCAGGCACCTGAGTTATAAGTCAGGCACCTGAGTTATAAGTCAGGCGCCTGAGATTTAAAAAAAACTACGTCATTGAAAAAAAAATCACCATATCCTTTCCCAGCCACCGTACATACTAGTCCTACTTCGACGACTAAGCAATTTCTTTTCATTCAAAATGGTATCGTTGGACTATAGGCAGGAGCAGAGGGGCTAATTTGGCCATCTCCAGGTGATTAATATACACAGTAAGGGCACTGGGTCATGTCAGATTCAGCACTAAATATATTCCTCGTACAAGCGTCAATCATTTCGACGTGCTGTGAGATGTGAGAGACCCCTATCGGCGACTTTGTGTGACTTTCTCTCGCCTGCCTAGCTGCTGCCTATAATGTCATTTCCTGGATTACCGGTAATACCGAACAGTGTACCATTTGAAGTGGGATATTTTTCAAAAATCTGATATGGCGCGTTTGACTCATTTGAGGGTCATAGAGGTGAAATAGTGCAAAAAAACCAAGGTCTTCCCACTTAAGCACATATATATCGTGAACTAAAGATTGAATTTGTGGTCTGATAATAGTAATGGTAACATACATGTCGAGATGTCATCATTACCCGACATCAGTAATATGATAATACAACTATGCCGTAACTTATCAGGGAAATGTCATTATTTTAGTATCAAGCTGATTCCGAAATGATATGACATGATCTGCTGGGACCACATGGCACGAAAAAAGCTTCCGATTGCGTCCGAACATCTCTTAACGGTCTCAATTGTCCCAGGGCCAATTGTTCAAAAGCACAAAAGTCACGTTATCCCTAACGGTTACGTTGAGTATCCTTGTGGACGTTATCTCTTCAGTTAACCCAGTTAGAGCTTAACGACTCCGTTGGTAATACATTGTTAAAGCTAACGTTGTTTTGATCAAACCCAGCCCTTTTGCGTAATGGAATGATGTTATTGTTATTAACGAGAGCTCGAATACTTTCCCAGGTCAAAAATGCTGACAGTATTCTTTTAAGTTTGCTAAAATAAAGTAAAACATTATTTATACTAAGGTTCGATGGTCATGAGTTAATGTGGGGATCCCCAAGGCCTTTTGGCCTCCAGATATTTCTCGTACATAAATAGGGTGATGGACACCAAAAAATATACGACCCTCAACCTTTCATTCAGATTGGAAGAAAGAACGGTACAGAGCAGAAAACTTAATGCACTACATCAATGTACATAAGTGCATACATAATAATATTCCATCACCTGGTGACTGAAATTTAAAAAACCTATTCGTCGTGCAGCTCAGATCAATAATAACAGACTTCAAAGAAATCCAACCAGCGGTTCGCGCTCTAGTGTATAAGCCCACATGTCTATTGCAGAACAGAACGTTGCCCCCGTATATTCTCTGAGATTTATGATGAAAAAGTTATCGTTATGACCTGGAAAACATACGTTAGTGAGTGATGTCAACGTCCCCCAAGCCCGCGTTTCTTAAGAATAATTAATATTGTAGGTGTCTGTCTATACGTGTAGATATCTTCATGAACGTTACTGCGAACTACAGTGAGTTATGATGGTAGCATCATGTAAGGCATGCGCAAAGCACAGATCTTTTTCAAAGGGGTGCGCCCATGTTTAGATTCGACCCTGTTCACTTAAAGGGAACTGAAACCGCCAAGCCAGTTCGTATGACCTCGTTTTCATTTCCCGCGTATCGGGTGATCAGAACGAGGCATGAATGAAACATGGCGCCTAGCTGTCAATCATTGAGTGACGTCACTACTATGGAATTTACTACGAAACCTCATGAATGAAAGATCGCATGACTCACGTGATTCTCACATGATTCTCAATAATAACAAATTGAACTGCGCATGCTCGGGCACTGGGGGCGGAGCTACAAATCTGAACTCGAATAGGAAGTTGGAAGTTTGACTTTCTCGGGCGTTGAAAGTCGAAAAGTTGAATAAATCGCTCGGCGGTTCCAGTTCCCTTTCAATCTAATGTTCTAAAACACATTTGTTATAATGTTGCATGGATTATGTATTAGCCTCGTTTCGACAATTTTAGACATTTTGGTGAGACCACCATTATAGCCTTTAAGATTGGTGTAAATGTTTCGAAAGCAGCTGGTGCTCGATTGAGAATGCCGAAACTATGTCTTTGAGGTGTTTTCGAATAGCAAATGGCGTGTGGAACGAGGCTCGGGAACAGAACGACCCAACTGCAGAAGAGTAACTGTGAGGTGGCGCAGCCACTTTGCCCAACACCTCGGCCTCCAACTTTGTTATTGGTTGATTGGTTGGCCTACATTTTCAGCATCACTGACTTTCACGATGTTCGATGGGACAACCAATACTGCGAGTTCAGTAAATAACGTTGGTGCCTTCCTTTCTATGAGGAAATACCTCAGCTCACTCTAATTTCGGTTGACACGCCAAGCCTTTATTGTAGGCAGTCGACTTCCTTCCACCTGGGCTGGAAACAAGAGGTAATTGAGAATTAACTCTCATGGGACGCGGGGCGAATTCTACTACCTCATTAGGGTAAATTACGATGAAGCGTATTGCGGCAAACTGGTGAAAAGATAATCAGCAACTGTTGATAGTTTCAAAATGAAAGGAAAAGATTGGGTAGGACGAAACTCCCTGTCAGATTATCTGAAGAGTCTTGTCGTATTAACTTTTGTATACATGGACAATGAACATGTACATTCTTTACGACCCCTCAACGTGAATACTGATTAGCTCACTCAATTAAGTCACCTCATTAACCCCATTCCAACATAGGATTATGATCTTAAATGCCCTATTTTGGGAAGCCCCAGTATTTTTCACAAAGCTCAAAGCGAACGAGCAGTGCAATGCCCTTGCCACGCCCAAGTCTCGGTATCAAAGCAATTGATGGAACATCAAGTCATACACGTTTCTAAATGGAACCCGACTGCTGGCCCGAATTGTCTACATGTTCATCAGGCCGAGTCGACCTAACTGATCTGCGCTGGACTTACCAGCTGGAGATGAGAAGGTTCATTTCACCGCCCGAGAAAATGTGAAATATAGGCCGAAACATGGGTCCTGCGAAATCCCGCATCTGTTCGATCTCATTTTCTCGACAAGTCCAACTGCAGTTTCGTCTTGCTTAATGGCGCCAATGGGAAAATCTCCTCTCAGCGGAGGCAATAAATGGGATGGATGCTCAGCCAATCCAGCCATTTCCCGCAATGTCAACACAGCGGAGGATGTTGATGGTGTTTAGGATGTATCAAGGAAGTAGCGGCCCAGGTGCTGAGAGCTGAGTGTTGAGTAGAAAGCCAAAGAGTGCGTGACATTCAGTAATATTTCCGATGGTGCCCAACACGATGACAGGATGTGACAACATGCGTCCGCCTTTCAGAGTGCAACCACTCTTGGGGAAGATCAGGGTCCGGATGTTACAAAGCATGTAAGCTTATAACATCATGCAGACATGTCGTTTCCTGTACATCAATGCACATGTAAGATGTCGAGATGATGTCATTAGCTAACATGCTTTCTAACAACTGGGCCTGGGGAGACCACTTAGCAAGTTTCTTACCTCTGGAATCTTGTAATTTGTAAGTCCATGCAGGGTACTTTTTTCTTCAAATATTTGGCTATCGTTGGGATTTAGGCAGTTTTCAGTATCATAACCTATCATAACGAGCTTGAGGAGAGTTTTGGACCTGTTGCGTGGTGATGGACCAGCATTAATTGGTGGGTAAGGAGCAGTTGTACCAATGGGAAATGAGGCTTCACATTATGTTCAAAAGAATGTACATTTGATATCATCCTCCCATAATCTGATCAAAACAATATAAGAGGCTTAGTTGAATTTCATAAATTGTAGCATATCACGAAATATTAGATAAACTCATAGCATTCTTTATAACTTTATGTTATCTGACCTATCTGATGGCCCTACACCTGATCTGTGCCTGGCTTCAGCTAGACCAGGGTGTTATTACGATTACAAATTTTCTGAACACTTAGATCTGACAGCTGATCAATAACGACGAATTCATTAAAGACTGAACTCTGGGTATTTAGGAGGTTCCAATCTAATTATTTAAGCGATTAAAATCTCATTAATCATTTTGAATATCCTTATTTGCCCCACATGTATATTTATCTTCCACGTCTACACGCTTAATCAAGACTTGGGCCATTTCAGGCACGTACGAAACGGATTAATCAACTTAGACCAAGACGTGTGAAAGACACGGCTTGCAGTCTGGCGGGTTTTGGTAACCATTCCTTCCGTGACAAGCCCAGGCCTTGGAGAATTGTGACCAAGAATCGGGCAGGCTTCCATCTTGCCGAGCTAGCCTGCCCTGGGAAAGGAAGATGTTTTTCAATATTGTTGGAAAAACTGTGTTGTTTGAATATTTCGACTATACAAAGCCGTGTCCATCTGGTAATTAGGTGCTTCAAGCATAATTTGCATCATAAATAGAAAAAAAATGCACCGCAGGTTTGTAGAGTGGAGAGCAAAAATTGGGGCTTGGCTCCAAACCACAGTATTTTCCGGAGCAGTGTGATCAATCTGCTTCTAACCCTGACCGGCACTTACCCTAACTCAATCTTTAAATGGATTTCCCACTGCCTGTAACCAAGGCCCAACATCATCCGTGTCAATTTTCATACCCATATGAAAATCACTAACTTGGTATTTTATTGCATATTGGAACATCGAACCCGGGAATAAAATCCTGGGAACAAAAGACCCGGGGAACATAGAACCTGGGAAACCGAAGGGTGACCAGAGTTCAAACATGTCAAACCACACTCGACGAACGGACGCCTTAAGTGGACATGACGATTAGTATGCCTGGCGATGGATCCGCTTGCACCCAGATATGACTCAAATAGGCTCCTCTTCAAGGTCACCACTCTAGCAAGGCAACTGCCTCTCGCAACCTGCAAGACTGTCCCTGGTTGACCTTCCGCGATTTTGGGGAAATGTGAATGAACCTTTCGGGCTGAAATGTATGGTTTTTGTCTGTCGGATCAATGCACTTAGGGTATGATCATCTTCAAGGTTACAACTCTGGCAAGGCAATTAGCTCTCTCAACCTGTAATAAAAACACTTCATATTCGTTCACACAACATCAATAAATTACATTGATCTACAATGCAATGATAAATGCGATGTGCTCAAAAGGACTGGCTTCTATCAAAGAGTTCAAACCAGGTAAATACCCAACGGAAGGACTACTACAGAACACTGATGAATATTTGCTAAACAATCAAGAAATCACTATTACGCGAATGATGAAGTAGCTTTTACTTGTAGACATAGCAATTACTTTATGGCGAGTACTTTATCTTTCGCTGATGTCAAAGGAGGAGAAACGGCCAACTATAAATTAAGAAACCAATCAACTCGGATTGATGGTGGATCAGAGTATGGGTTGACGTTTCAGACCATAGGAATACGTTAGCTAAGGTTTCGCACACTTACACGTTTGTTCTTCAACTAAGGATTGTTCTAAAACGGGCCCTAGCCTGTCCTCCAGGAAAAAGGGATATGTCTTCCTCAAAGGTGATACCGCACGACCAGCGCTTCAAACAAAGTTTTGTAATTTCAATGTCCGTTCTCTTTCCCTGTTTAAAAAGTCCAGCGCGGATCAGTTGGCCCGATGAACACATATGGACGATACGACTCGCGCGCAATAGGGCGTCCCGGGATGATTCGATGGTGCATCAATTCGTTCGATACCGACTGAGGCATGGCAAGGGTACTGTGTTGCTTGTAAGACATTCGCGTTCAGTGTCGAGGACTGGGTACATAAAGACCTTTAAGATCCAAGATGGCGTGTTCAACAATATCGAACTGTCCAGAATTATCAAATACAAGTTTGTCACAATTCTTATTTTTACTATTTCCAGAGCTAGTGTAGGCTGGTGGACATGATTCAACTGAGCAGTAATCACATGTCTTCACCAAGCAAATCCCCGCGGCGGATCGTGCTGAACGTCGGAGGGGCGCGGCACGAGACCTACCTCTCGACCCTCCAGAGGAACCCGGACAGCCGGTTGGGCCGCCTGGCCGAGTACCACGAAGAGCTGACCGAGGAGAGCTGTGATGAATACTTCTTTGACCGCCATCCCGGGGTGTTCTCGGCGGTTATGGATTACTATAGATCAGGTAAGGACAAACAAGAAGAAGGAACATCTCATTTCCAAAGAGAAGGATTTATACTTACGATTCACCATGTCACTTTTCATCCTTTATGTCCTTCTTCTTTTTCTTCTTCTGCGTTCAACCTGACATGCTGTGTTTCTCACAGTTTCCCTCGACATTGGTGTCTGCGGGCCAGAATTTCTGTCGTAAATCCTGGCGCAGGGGACAGTCTTGTAGGATGTGGTCTGGTGACTACACGCTCTCTGGCATTGGCATTCTGTTGTGTCCCCAGCTCCTGTTCGTTTTAAGTGCCCACGTAGGCCACAGTGGCCTGTTCTTAGACGGTAGATGGTTGTAGATGTCGTTCATGTCAGGTTTTATAACTTTTGTCACTTAATGAAAGCAATGGCAAGCGACAACGGTAATTAACAGTTTCATTTAAAAACTCTTAAAATGGAACAAATAAAGCCCTAAATGAGTAATATTGAAACAAATATATTTGGCTACTGCAACATTGATCCTGCTTCTTTTTAAAATTCGAAGAGAACCACTATATTGTTCGCGACCTCGACCTTTGCCTTTCGATTCCCTACGGTACTGGTTTCACAACAGGCGATCATGGATAGATACTTAGTATGCAAATTGATGTGTCCATCTACCGGGAATCCTGGTGGATTAACCATTAGTAGGAAATGGGGGCTGGTAACAAGGGAAATGGGGCCTAATGAATGGATTGGGATCCATTGGGAGAGGTACCCAGGTTACCTTAATAAAGTCGCCTGTAGCCCATTACCACATTATTGTAAAGCATGTAAGGTAAGAAGGGTTGTGTTGAGCTCATCGCGCCATCTCTTCCTAGCCTTCATCACAATAAAAATATATTTTGAAATTGGGCTATGCCTGCAAAAGCTGCCCTTTCACCGCATATCCTTCCTCCACGTCCCCCATTTCTTCCGTTCGCATCCATCCCCGTCCGTGCATCTATGCAACCATCAATCCCTCATGCCACTCTACAGGTCCACTTCTCCCGCATCAACGGCAATGTTCCCCATCCCCGCCAGCCGTTCGTGTTTCAGAAAAATCGATGTTTAGGATTGCAGTTCAAACGATTGCTTTATCGGCATTTTTGATGTGTCCATTCAGTCGAAATAACGAAGTGCCACGAGCTGGGCTTCAATATCGTTCTTGATTAAGTCAAGCAATTCGGTTTGATCTTAAATTTGCCCCCAAATAAGATTTACGGTGAAATGCCTGAAATGACTCGTCGGTAGCTGCGAATGGCACACAACACTATCCATTTCTTTAAAAAGTCCGTACAGATCATGGCAGAGAATTTTAAAACATGTGTACGCACATAGAGACATTGCATCGGGCAAAGGAAGCAAAAATCAACCAATCCAGGGACAATAATCAAGTTTTACCGTAAACACCTTCCTCTGCAATTATCATCGGTACAAAGATGTTGCGAATTTGTGATTTGATACCCTCTTTGGCAATTGTCATGTCAGTTATATCCGATATCTATCAGGCTTGTCAAAAGCCAGACGTATGTAAGACGGCTTAATTTGAATGCCGGATTCGAGAATAGGATACCGATGTCACGTTTGACACTTTGCTCCGAATGGCGACCACTTTTGGATTAATTTGTTTGTACATGTCAAGCATTTTAAACTAGTTTTAATCAGAGTCCAACAGCTTCTAATAGTAACGACTTCGATTTGGAACTATTTGCATCGGTGTCAGATTTGGCCCACAGCTTCTAATAGTAACGACTTCGATTTGGAACTACATGTATTTGCATCGGTGTCAGATTTGGCCCAGAGCTTCTAATAGTAACGACTTCGATTTGGAACTATTTGCATCGGTGTCAGATTTGGCCCACACCTTCTAATAGTAACGACTTCGATTTGGAACTACATGTATTTGCATCGGTGTCAGATTTGGCCCAGAGCTTCTAATAGTAACGACTTCGATTTGGAACTATTTGCATCGGTGTCAAATTTGGTCCACAGCTACTAATAGTAACGACTTCGATTTGGAACTATTTGCATCGGTGTCAGATTTGGCCCACAGCTTCTAATAGTAACGACTTCGATTTGGAACTATTTGCATCGGTGTCAGATTTGGCCCACAGCTTCTAATAGTAACGACTTCGATTTGGAACTATTTGCATCGGTGGTCAGATTTGGCCCACACCTTCTAATAGTAACGACTTCGATTTGGAACTATTTGCATCGGTGTCAGATTTGGCCCACACCTTCTAATAGTAACGACTTCGATTTGGAACTATTTGCATCGGTGTCAGATTTGGCCCACAGCTTCTAATAGTAACGACTTCGATTTGGAACTATTTGCATCGGTGTCAGATTTGGCCCGCAGCTTCTAATAGTAACGACTTCGATTTGGAACTACATGTATTTGCATCGGTGTCAGATTTGGTCCACACCTTCTAATAGTAACGACTTCGATTTGGAACTATTTGCATCGGTGTCAGATTTGGCCCGCAGCTTCTAATAGTAACGACTTCGATTTGGAACTACATGTATTTGCATCGGTGTCAGATTTGGCCCACAGCTTCTAATAGTAACGACTTCGATTTGGAACTATTTGCATCGGTGTCAGATTTGGCCCGCAGCTTCTAATAGTAACGACTTCGATTTGGAACTACATGTATTTGCATCGGTGTCAGATTTGGCCCACACCTTCTAATAGTAACGACTTCGATTTGGAACTATTTGCATCGGTGTCAGATTTGGCCCACAGCTTCTAATAGTAACGACTTCGATTTGGAACTATTTGCATCGGTGTCAGATTTGGCCCACAGCTTCTAATAGTAACGACTTCGATTTGGAACTATTTGCATCGGTGTAAGATTTGGCCCACACCTTCTAATAGTAACGACTTCGATTTGGAACTATTTGCATCGGTGTCAGATTGGTTGTGAGTTTGTAAATATTTCGGGTTTCGAGTGAGAGGCTCGCAACCGAAACACATTCAGATTGCGACTAAAAGATGTAGCGTTCATCTATGTCACTTTTTGATTCGTCGACACTTCCTTACATTTCAGTAGCACTGCCTTACCCGTCGGATAACTTCGTTTTGTGAGCTGTGAGGGATTTGGTTCTCCAGACATTTATGAAGGAAAATTTCGGCACCTGGTGTTGAGTCTCAGAAGACAACATATGTTTTTGTTTCAAATGAATTTCATCTTGTATCACACGAGCACAGAGACACAATACACCTCAACAACATTTGTCATTTTTAATGCGTTATTTTTCTCCTCCTCTTCAGGAGAGCTACATTACCCAATGGACATCTGTGGTTCCGTGGTTCGAAAGGAGCTTCGTTACTGGGATATCGACGAAGGGAACTTCGGCTCTTGTTGTGTTACGGAGTTTTCCCACTATACGGACAATAATAAAATTTTGGATGAACTCAGGAAAAGTCTTGAGCAGAAACCCAACCCATTTGGAATACTGCCGCCCATTACTGGATTCGCTGGCGCCCGCTATCGGATGTGGCAGATACTAAATAAACCTCGTTGTTCATTGACTGCAATGGTGAGTACCCCAACTCCGTCCTACCCTTAACCAATTTTTGGTATTTTACAACGATAGTTGATGCGCGCGCGCGTCTTAATAGCTCCATCTATTGTTGTGCATCATCCGCAGATTCTACGGAAATTGCCGAACGATCCGACCGATTCCGCAGATTTGAGACCAACTTGAGGATAAACCGAAGAAGTTAGAGTTCTTTGATTATTTTTAAAGATACAAATAGTTTGGTATTTTTTATCTTTGCATTACTTTTAACGGAAAGCCTTACCGATACAGTGCGTACGGTGTCGTCAAGGAATGCCTTGCTTTCAAGTTGTGCACTTGGGGAAATTTGTATATTCGGTCGAGGATCCAAATGCACATCACGAACATTTAATACCGAGTGCTCGGCTTCGGTCTAACTCGGGAGTGTGTATCTGACCCGTCAGCTTTAAGGTCTGATTGTTGACCGCGAACACATGCCCAACAACTGATGCCGTCCTACACACAAGTGGGTCATTTTCGGTGGTTTAGTTCTCGAACGGGACAACAAAAACTAGTCACTCCCTCAAAACAATTCCTTCATTAAATCCAAGCGAGTGTAATGAAAATAGAAAAACATATCAATCTTTATCAGATGAGTTTATCAACCACTGACTACAATGGATACCTCCTGATGAGTCGGTCAGAAATCAATCAGAAACAGGTTTTGGCCGAGAATTCACAGCGCTTGATAATTGCGTTGCTAGGTTTGATTAGTCTTGTGCCCTGTGCCTCCTGTCGAAGACATAAACAAGTGACGTCATCTTCCTTTTACTATTTACGGGAGTTTATAGAAAGACCTAGACCCCTCTGGGTGTTAAGTCGTGGTTAATAGGATGGATGATTCTGACTGCGGTTGTATAATAGTGATCAACCACCCTGGGTTAGCTGTCAAAAACCACATCCAGGACCTTTTTTACAAAATACATGTAAATGTAATTGATTTGAAAAACAACAATCGGATCCCGGTCGAGTCCTTAGTCACGACCGATAAAACGACTGTTTTCGACAAAAATGTTGTAACAAGGATCGAGCACCCGGGGTCTCGTGTCAAGAACCATAGCCTGTTGATGTCAGCCCGTTTTTGCATAATTACCGACTTGCTCACACTGGATTAGCCTTTGGAAGGCCAAACCAATGCTTTCACGGTGTCTACTAAACCCAGCTGCCCAGTGATCACACTCTTACAGTTTCGTGATAAGTGATCAGCCAAGTACCTTTCGCCAGATCAATCTGAAAAACACTTTTTTTAAAATCATTGTGAGAGTTGGTAGTCTGTCGGTCGCCGACTGTGCATTATCTTGGCAAGTTTTGTAAATACTGTGACGTTATACACATGAACCTCTAGGTCAAATGACCTCCGGGACAAAATTGCGATCCGACCTGATTAACCACTCGGCCACTAGGGGACCAAAGCTGAAAAAAGTGCGATATAATGCAAATTATTCACACCTTTCTAGCGATTTTTTTAAGGTAGCACTCCTGGTAGGGATACACCTCATAGCGTACGGGGTCTTGATTTGGCTTATTTTTCAGGTTCACCGAGGTCAAAATGCCTGAGGTGGTGTGAGTGTGGCGCGTACCATCCATGCAACGACTACTGATCAGATTTTTGGTAGACCCTACACGTGTACCAATAGGTCAGGTGATCGAAGAGACCGAACTCTAATTTGATATGATTCACTACTTGGCCAACAGGGGGCCAAAGCCGAATATGTAAAAAATACGATGTACCAGCCCAACAACTCATTCCTTCTACATTTGGTACTTGCAGGTATATGCAGCGATCTCATTCGCAGTTGTTGCCTTCTCCATCATGGGATACTGCATGGAAACAATGGCGCCGTATATGCGTCACGTGAACATCACGTGCCACGCCAAAACAGACATCTCCAAAATGGTGATATTTCGAATGGAATGGCTCCAATGGCTGGATATCTGCTGCACTATATTCTTCATCGCGGAGCTCTTTGCGAAGTTCGCCTGCTCGCCTCGTAAACTCCGGTGGTTACGCAAACCGATGAATATCTTGGACGAGTTAGCCTTGGTACCTAGTCTGCTGCAAATAGTGTTCCATTGGTACCCAGATCATTGCATCTTATGGTACAAAAACATCATAGACAATTTCATGATCCTTCGGATTCTACGCATCTTTCGTGTCTTTCACTTTCTCCGTCATTACGGCCCATTCCGCGTGTTACTCTATTCCGTCAAGTCTGCTATGAACGCAATGGTGATGTTGATTGTCTTTCTCGGCGTATCTGTCTTATTTTTCGGCTCCCTGATCTACCACGCTGAGCGTATGAGCCCGGACGCCGGGAGTAAATCGAACGAATACCGCCACGAGTTTCCCGACCTCGCAACAGGATTCTGGTGGGCTATTATAACGCTGACAACTGTAGGATATGGTGACAAGGCCCCAGAAACGGCATTTGGGTACACAATAGGTGCAATAGTGGCAGTCAGCGGTCTTGTTATCCTATCTTTCGTAGTACCTATAATATCAAACGAATTCACATTATTATACAACTTTGATCAAGCAATGAAAAACGTTCATGCCAATTGCAAAGTTCGCCGTAGACGAAAAACTTTGAGCGTGAACAACAGCGTGGCCTTTCGTACATTGAAAAGACAAAGTATGAAGCGACTTGGGCGGAAATCAAAACAGAAACATTCGGACCGCTCCGACTCAGTGGACATGGAATCTGCTTCTGAGTTGACGGAACCGGAACTACGTCAGCATGATGAGAACGAGAATGAGGAACATGAAGACGTCAGTGAGGAAACTGTTTTCGCCACCGATAGGAGGCGTGTTGGCCTGAAGGAGAGTGACCTGTGAACTTGTGATAGCGTCAAGGATGCTATACTCTGGTGGTCATTCCAATAATTAGTCGTTATTCGGCCCGTTACCTGCAGTGCGTGATCACGTTATTGGTATCCAGGAACGTAATGTGAGCACGTGATGATGTCAGAGATAGTAGACTGTGATCACGTGATAAGTGTCAAGGAGAATACTAGAAGTCTGAAATCACGTGGTTTGCGTTAAGTACAGCAGTCTCTGATCACGCGATTAGTGTCAGATAAATAAGTCCTGGTTGGTGTTTTGCAATGTAATCTGATCTCATGTGATCAGTCAAGAATAATAATCTGAAACCACATTTTTGGTGTCAAGGAAAGTAGCCTACTGTTATGTGATTGGTGTCAAGGGAAGTAGCCTGCTGTTATGTGATTGGTGTCAAGGAAAGTAGACTGCAGTTATGTGATTGGTGTCAAGGGAAGTAGACTGCCGTTATGTGATTGGTGTCAAGGGAAGTAGCCTGCTGTTATGTGATTGGTGTCAAGGGAAGTAGCCTGCTGTTATGTGATTGGTGTCAAGGGAAGTGTCTGCAATCACATGATTGGTGTCAAGGAAAGTAGACTGCAGTTATGTGATTGGTGTCAAGGGAAGTGTCTGCAATCACATGATTGGTGTCAAGGGAAGTAGCCTGCTTGTTATGTGATTGGTGTCAAGGAAAGTAGACTGCAGTTATGTGATTGGTGTCAAGGGAAGTGTCTGCAATCACATAATTGGTGTCAAGGAAAGTAGACTGCCGTTATGTGATTGGTGTCAAGGGAAGTGT
This sequence comes from Lineus longissimus, assembly GCF_910592395.1. Classification (NCBI taxonomy): domain Eukaryota; kingdom Metazoa; phylum Nemertea; class Pilidiophora; order Heteronemertea; family Lineidae; genus Lineus; species Lineus longissimus. The sequence goes on along the minus strand of NC_088319.1, from coordinate 2,227,997 downwards.
CTGCAATCACATGATTGGTGTCAAGGGAAGTAGCCTGCTTGTTATGTGATTGGTGTCAAGGAAAGTAGACTGCCGTTATGTGATTGGTGTCAAGGGAAGTGTCTGCAATCACATGATTGGTGTCAAGGAAAGAAATCGTACTGGGCGGTTTGTGTCTCAAGGAATGTAGGGTAAGATTACGTCACTGGTGTAAAGGAAGTCTTTTTGGGAGATTAGCCAGTTTAGCAGAGAGAAGTAATCTGTGATAGAGATGACAGGAGTCATCTCAATGAAGAACAGATCTCAGCCAATCGTAAGAGGCATAAAACTGCTAGTGTCTTCTGCTGTAGAAGGCGGCCGCATTCTTTTACCCTGCATTATCAACTAAGCTTAGGGTGGTTCGTAACGCGCCTCCCAGTGTACGCCTCAGTATGGTACCTTATCTCATACTCGCATCTTTTCTACTATGATAATCATTGATCGCCCAACAAAGAATCTTTATGATTCAACCCTATCATAGAGTGTGAAACGAAAAACCTTTGCCTGTTCACATCAGCACCGCATCTGTAGTCACTTTAGTTGTATTCGCCATTCACGGAAGCTCTGTTGTTTCTAAGTGGCCTCAAAGAAATTTAAGCTGGGCATGATATTAAAGAGAATTATCGAATTTCACGTCAAATTACATATTCTTTTTTGGTTTCAAATTTTACATTTTAACTGAGCAGTCTAATGTCTATATTTAGATAAAGTTGTTTCGATGATAGAAACATCAGAGCGGTTGATTGGAATAGATTCGGAATTGACAGAGGCAAGTTTCCTATCTTATTAAGCTTTCAGACATGAAAATATAAACCACGTGCTTCAAAGGACGAAATAAAGTAGAAAATATAAGTCGCTTCAAGCGTGTTTCGGTTTTGACATGTTTGATGGAATAGTCAATACAAAGCAGGAATAGATGGTCGATCAAAATACATTTTATTCCAGCCAGGGGTGCCATTTGGAGTGCAGGGAATCTAAGGGTATGAAACGAAAACCAATGATTGTAGTTGTAGGCAGTTCATGTGAAATGGAAGAAACTTCCGTGTCTTAACGTGCAAAGAAGGGCTGAGAGCAGAATGTAAAAGCAGTTTCCTCACATAGTAGTACATTTCTATCTTTTTTATACTATTCGTTGGTATATTGTTTAGATTATCTGGGTGTTTTGTATCGGTCGGTTGGTCTATGATGTTTTTAGTGTATTTCTCTCTATCCCATGGCAATGGAAACCGCAATATTTCTCATCGATGTTGTGGAACTATAGGCGATAAAATCATGAATATAGAGCCTACATATTGCATTCCTCTAATGCTATTCCATTGTATATAAAAAGATACAAGGTTCATTGCACAATGTATCAATTGGTGACCACTATTTAAACGCTTATGCACTGTTTTGCTTTACGAATTAGTTATAAACTGTTGATATTGTGTTGTATTTTGTATTATTATCAAAACAATATACAAAAAAGTCATGTAAATATAGATTGGAATGTGCAATATTAAGAATTAATAAGGTCGAAGAATTTGTAACTCCTGTAGAAAAACCAATTAAAATTGTATACTTTTAAAGAGTCGCCATACGTTTTCTGACATCTGGATAATTTTTCTCGTTAATCAACCGTAATGTTGTAACGAGTTCGGTAGGTTAAGCTTCAGAGCGAATTGGTCGGTGGCGATTTGAGCCGAATGGAGAGCTGAATTGGACTACCAATGAATGGATTTCCGCCAAAATGGACATCCATTAACTTGTTCCTGTAGTGAAAGCCCGTGAGATTTTTAGGATGATTTCCCAGAATATCGATGACCCGTGTTTGTGATGAAGTTATTATTTTCAGCAATAAATTTGTATTTCTTATGAATTATTGTTGGGAAAAACTGTAAGTTTTGTCAGTAGTTTATCAGAGGAAGTAATCATCTCTCAATACATGCAAATCTGTTTCGTCTGTCTAATGAGACATTCTTTTTTAATAAACTCGGCTCAGTTGATCTAAGTGCCCCATCATGACCATGAAGTGGTTGCATAATGAAGTTGTGCCAATTTTTATATGTAACTTCGGGAGAACCAAGTAAATCTATGTAATATTGGACTTTAAGAAGAGATTCACAATGATATATGGGCTGATGGGCTATACGTATTGGACTTCTATACTCCTTCTAATAAACTGCAGGTATTGTATCGTAATCGTATACTATGTTAAGATTTTACATGATAAGACGAAAAAACTGCTGATATTATTATTAATAGTAAATCAGTATTTTGAGCCCTTTAGTGTGTCGTCCTGCTGCCGCAATGCCATAGGAAGTGGAATCTCCGCCGACGCCAATCTTGACACTAGAGGCGCTGATTTCGTTCCTTACAACGCCTTTAGAACTAGTAAGTTGCCACCATCTTGAAAAGCAGTACCGCGGATGTAGATCAGGAAAGAATCTTTCTAATTGCTGTGAGGCTATCGCAACACCACAAAGCCCGATGCCCTACGCTGCGTTCGTAGTTCCCCGTACAATCATCTTAAAATCGACTAGTCAGTGTCAAATTTTATTCATAAAGATCGTATTTTGTTATTTATTAATAAAAGAAAACGTTTTATGAGAGAAAGTGGCACTTATTCGGCCTGAATGAGACTTACAGTCTGAACTGGCGACACAATTTGTGACGTAGGATTGTCAAATCCCTGAATCGCAGGAATCTGACATCCAAGATGGCGGGAATCGATCAATTCCAGTGTCTGAAATTTTTTTATTTTGGGCACTGGGGTGAGTTTGCGCCGCTGCCCCCGTGCCGCCGCCCCTGCCGCCCCGGGCCCTACTCCCAAGCACAGGGAAAAAATGCCGTTAAAATCTATAAAAGCAAATGGCCGATATACATGCAGTAAAATTAACATAGAATATTCATATTCTATAGGATTCCTTTATGGCCAGAGTCCTCTATTAAAACTTGTGTACATTACATGTACATTGTTGTGCATATGTTTTGGTAAAAAAAGTACACCTTGGACCAATCAATCTGCACAAAATTTTATACATGTCAAGAAGAACCCTTTGCCAATAGCATAATAAAGTTTTAAAAAATTCCAATTCCGATTGCCTGAGAAAAAAAGATTTCCGTACACCATATCCATCAAAACGTCACTGGTGCATTGATATGGCCCTGTCAAAGTACAAGTTCTAAACTGACCAGTGAGACCACATTTTCTTAAATATATTATCAAAAAGCATATTTCTGTGATGGCCTGACTCTGTAGATTAAGAATCAACCACAGATTGAGAATTAATTCCACTTTGGTCCATCCCAGCCATGTATTTACCACAACTTCACATTTTGATAAGCTCTATGCCACACTTCCGGTCGCGGATGAATACAGGTCTCTGCCCTTATACTAAGTCTTGGGCATGTCATTTGGACTGCTTTTGAGCAGGGTGACCAGCTTCCTGTTGCTAGCTATCACGTCTCCAATGGCTGTTCGGTTCGTGCTCAGGCAAATTGTTTGTTAGAATGTTATCAACTTGGGAACCTCGTGTGATACATGTGTTGTACAGATCTGAAGCATTGCAATGTTGTAAATAAAAAATGGAATCTTTGTTCTGAAATGCCATGAATAAGAATACTTCAATAATTAGTATCCAGACTGTATAATATGTCTCTTTTTGAATATAACAGTTATTGTTATCTCGGTATTTGCCTTCTTCTATCATCTTTGTACTACCCAAGTGGAACCCGACTCTCGGAGAGTTATCAAGCACGAGCCCAGGAATTAGCGTTTAAAGATATATGTACACGTAGTCACTTACTGGCTTGGGCCTAAAGCTTGCAGCACACTGGACGCCAACTCCGGCGGCAAGGCGCGTTTTTTGCCGCAAGAGTCCTCCAGATATCTAGCATGTTTGATTTTTGACGCCTGTAGCGGCGTCTGAACGCCAGTGAACGCAAGAAGAATCCAGGTGTGCTACGGATCGCCGCCAGAGTTGGCGTCAACCAGCGTCAACGGCGAGGCTTTGGCCAATCAGCTTGCGTCTCGACGTCACATGATATCAAAATGGCAGCCCCCACGATTCTTGGAAGTGGCGGAAAAGACGCTACTGGACGCCAATTCTGAGTAGGTGTGCTATGAGCGCGATCCACTGCCGCCAACTCTGGCGTCGAGCGGCGTTCAGTCGCGTTCAGTCTGACGCGCCTTGCCGCCGAAGTTGGCGTCCAGTGTGCTGCAAGCTTAAGGCGCCCAACAGCGCTTTGAAACACGCGATACGATTCGATGCCATTTTTAGACCATCCGGCTAATTATTATAATGTTAAATTTTCTAAGGTTCTTTGCTAAATTGCACGTCCCCCGCTGCAAGTTTATTCATTTCATACTAAATACATTAAGATTCATCTACAGAGTGTTTAACAGAATAAAATCGATGTAGTATAAAGAATCAGAACATTAGGATTTCCTTAAATCTTATACCTGTGTCTTTATTGTATTATACCACAAATCTGAACATAACTATTCAAGGTGTGTCAAGTAAGCGGAACAGCCACCATTCCTGATGGATTTTACTGCTTTTCTCAGGGTTTCTGTATATGAGGTAGGAGTATCAAAAACCTGAATCTCAGGATGAGCGTCCTCTAGTATATATATATATCTGTTTATTCCTCCTATATACAAGACATCACTCGTCTGCTAAAAAAAGTGATGATTTTTCGAGCGATGTAACAGAGGCACAAACGAATGAAACTGTGACAAGCATCATTTTATCACTCATCGTAGCGATAATAACCCACGTTGCTGTAATAAAATCGCTCGTCTTTGTTGCGCTCTCTGGAGATTACGTTGCAACTCTCACATTTTCACTTCTTGTCCGTATTGATATTCTTACACCATTTCTTCTTCAGTTTCTCCAAAAGCTCAAACATCCTGGCACGATCCCTCCAGTAGCACTTGAGGCGGGCAAGGCTCAGGCTGTAAACAGGAAAACGGACCATGTAATAGGTAAACCCAAATATTCCAAAAGTAAAATTGCTAAAGACATGAAACGACGGCTCAGGGTGTTCAGATCGACAGTGTTCTGACGGGTAGAAAACTGTCGCGTTCTCTTGTAAGTCGACATTAGGCAGGTTTCGCTACCCTTACGAACGACGCTACGGATATACATATTAGCTCTCTACGAGGCCGAGATAGTGGTGGTTAACTCTTAACCCAAGGGACAAAGGGCTAACATCGAGTGTTGAAACACTACCTACTCGAACAGCCGGGCTAAACACAAAGAAGTACTACAAACATTGGGGAATTGAAAACAAGTTTAACATAGCCTACCCAAGGAACATCTTGGGGTCCATGGATCTCTCGGGGATGCTCGCCATTTTAACCGCAGCAACGTGGAAGAAATATAACATAGCCTGCAAGAAGAAAAACACATCTTAAAGGCTTTTTACTGCAGTATATTTTTTCATCTTCTGGTTCATCAGTAAACTATTTTTCTGAACGTGTTTGATGCTTTTCCAATTTTGTTTCAGCTCTTAGATAGTAGAAAAACGCGTTATAGGGGTATTAAGCCTATATGCTAGGAAATTGAAACTTTGTGTCAAACCAGAAATAAGTTACCTACTATTGCTAAGACTTCGACCATGTCAAGAGTATCTTGGATTTGTTCCTCCGTGACTTCATCATGGATATTGTCATGTTTATTGATCTCTCTGAAGTAGGTCAAGACGACTTCTCGCGAGACTTCAGGACTGTGGTACAGTCCCTGTGGATCTGGTGCAAACCCTGTGAGAAATAGATTAAAAGAGAATATTTCGCCGATCAACATTTTATACTTACCGGCCGAACGAACCAATCAGCGCAGAGCCTTGGAGGGTGGTGTGTCCAGTGACGCATTCATTAGTACACAAGTTTGAAACTTTCAATCAGATGCAATCGGTGCAACTTGAACATAAACTGACGCCTTATTTGGAGGTTCTGTGAGACGAAACAAGATTTTGCTAGAGATTTTTTACTGAAAGAAACAGCCGAGGAAATGTTTATTTTCAGTGAATCGACTTTGCTAAATGGCAAAGAGTATATATCTCTAACACTCTTAGAAATAAAGTTTTTAAGCTTTTGAAAAAGTCATAAAAATAGTCACGTTGTTTGAAAAGCGGTTAATGGTTTTCGATCAAACACAATGCACCCAGCAGAGGTTTTTTAGCCCAGTGAGCGGTTAACAAGTCGAATACAACAAGTCATACAAGTCATTACCGGCTTCGTAGTCGCATTTGGATTTTTGCCGGAGGTATTGAGTCCACTCTAGGCTACTGTCCTCCTAATGTGAGATATGTTGCTTGCCCTGGCATAGACACTCAGGTACAAGGGACCACGGCTTTTAGTCTCATCCGACAAACCCTCGAGTATTTCATGCGTTGTACATGTACGTGTTGTGAAGAGCCTGGAATTTGAGTTCCTTGAGAGCCACACCAGGTCATCCAGAAATACAATCTTGGGTTCTCCCCGGGATCGAACAGGGGCCCTTGCATTGCGTGGTAGCCAGCAGTGTTAACCACTAGGCTATGAGGCTCTTCAACCCACCTGTGGCAGACGTTATAAGGAAGTTGCCTAAATCCCCCATGGGCTCAGCGAGACCACACATCTCGAAATCGACGAAGGTCACGCGGTCTGAAAGAAATCAAATGTGAGTACGGTACGTCTTGAACGAATCATTTTGAGAGAAATACACATCCACTGCCAGTCATTTTACAATATATTCCAGACTGGTCATTCAAATTTGCGAACACCACCATGAGTTTACGGGACATTTTAACAAGAAACCAGAAAACGATTTTGGTACAAGAGCTGTTGAACATCATCGACTGTACCCAATAAAAGACCTGGGTACAGTGGGGTTCGAACTAGGGATCTTACGACCGCTAATCGGTGATTAGAGCCTCTACACGCGGTTCCTGAAAGGTAAAAGTCAAACTCGGATGCTATCGGGCGGCTGCGGACAACTTCACCGGAGCCAGGCCGCGCCATCCTCTTGCAAACAGGGCTTACAACACGACTTCTCCGTACGCGTGTCGGGCCGTGCGACCGAGTTACGAGAGGAGGAGTATACGACTGACTCTGCATTTTCGAGGATGCCAAAAATGTGGCTCAGTAGAAAGACTGAGCGCTTCAATTTGTTTTGTCTTTTTCTCAAAAGGCATTTCCTGTTGACCACACTTCCTTACCATTTTCTTCGTCATATATGATATTGGTCGGGTTGCAGTCGTTGTGACAAAACGGGAGTTTATCTCCATACCGGCCGTCCATCATTGCTTGCATACTACCAAACATCGATTCTAGTTCCTTTCTCCGCTCTTCTTGGGTCGGCACCTCACTGTTGAACCTATACAATTACAGAACACTGCAGAAGTATTTAAGTAAGTTTGTAAGGCGCCGTTTCTACTTCATATATCTTTGGTGTCCAAAAGAGCGCCCCACGTGGTGGTTGTTCGAACTATTTCAAACCATGCACACAATTAACAGTTCCTAACGGTACTTCTTCCTTACCATTTTGTTGTTTTCTCATCGACGATCACCTCGGGCCACTCGTGCATAAAATCTTTGAGGAGATCCATCATGGTCTTCGTCTTTTCCACCCCGTATTCCTCGACAGCAATCCGCCTTGTCGCCTCGCAGTGAATCTTGGCCATAGCCCGCGCAACTGCCCTGAATATTGAAAATGTATAATATGTGGTGACGTAGTGAAAATGGGTCACGGATCGAAGTAGTAAATCAAGAACTGATCAAAAGAACCCAAGAAACGCTTCTAGAAATTATTGACGCTTGCTTGTATTGAAACATGTAACTCTTCTCTTGATCGGGGTGTCTTTAGGCTATTGCAATATTAACTAAAATATTCAGGGCGATTTGCACGCTGGGGGAAATCGGTGACCCGGAGGAAGCCTATTGGTCACGCACCAATTTGAGATTAATGCGTGGTCTCACCATACTAGTTGAATGGTAATTGTGAATTAGATCTGTTTGAAATGGAGAAAATGATGACGTTTTAGTACAAATGTCCAATTGGCTTTAATACTAATGTGGTTTTGAGGCTCCATTTGACCCGAGGTGGTGAAAACGCTGATTCGCCGGTAAAAAGTAATCCCCCCCCCCCCCCCCTCGACACACACACACCCCTAACTTAGACCCCCAAACTCTGCAATTATCATGCATAACGTCAATGAAAATTTCATGGTTTTGGCAGGCTGGGAGAGGTATTTTGTCTGTGAAAGCGTTCCAACGTCTCGGAAAAAGTTATGAGCATGTAGATAGTAGCCTACCATTTTAAAGGGATAACGGCTTAAAAATTTATCACAGGTGCGTGACCTATATAATGTCAGAGAAACAGATGAGAGAAGTGAGAGGCGCTATGAGTAAGTTAAGAAATCAGGCTGTCGACCAAAATTAAACAATGACTGAGGTACAAATACTTACTTCAAGAGCTTGGGATCCCTAAAAGCAGACAAATCCGTCCAGAAATAGCTCTTGCCCTTGGCGAATCCAGAAACAAGTCCATTGGTGAATGTCGCGTAGAGGGGAGGCCCAATCTTCAAATCCGCCATCAACTTTGTGTGGACTAACTCCTTCTGCCTGTTTTGCATGAAGCCCTCCACGATGATGCCGAATATCCTGGCCACCAACCATTCATCTTTGTTTTCGTTTGCTTTGCAGAGTACCATGTGGTTGATGAAACCCTGCTGTAGAGGCTGATTTCAAAAGAGAAAAGACAATCGTTCAATCCAAGCAATAACTTCGTGGGTCTCTAGAGGTGAACCCTCGATATGCAATTTAAATCCATGTTTTGAGAGGCCAGTTCAGGTAACAAATCAATTTTCCTGCAGATCTATGGTCACACCCCGTTTTAGTGCTTTGTTTATCACAGTTCAATATTTTTTTGAATATCGAGAAGTTTCGAGAAGTCACGGTCGTGGCCTTGGAGCCACGATAGCTCATGCCCAAGTTTCCCCTCGAATTATCAAGGAGACCAAATTTCCTGTCACACCGGTGCAATCTGCGATATAACTTACCTCGATTTTGATGTCATCTTCCTTCCAAGCTGGTCGCAGTTTCGCCAGCACCTTCAGTAAGCCATCACGGTTGTTTTCCTTATCGACCGTGATGTTGAGATTGAGAACCTGAGCAGACATGGTCGATGGTCTTTGAGAAAGTGCAACCCCCGTGATTTTCTCAAGCAAACATACAATTTCACGTTGAAACAAGGCCAGCCTAGCATGAATTGTCATGCGTAGGCCTATGCAGGTCATTGCCTTGTCCTATTAACAGTCAATTGCAAAAATTTAGGGCACTTCAAATCACTCTTATCATGCAAAGTAAATGTATATCAAACTAATCAATCAATCGCAACACAACTCAGGGAAAACTCATCAGCGTGTCAAGAATGAACATCACGCAGTAGGGCCCGGGTTCGACTCCGGGGAGAACCAAGATTGCATTTCTGGATGAACCGGCGTGAGTTTTAAAGACTCTTGAAAACGCAAGGTATAAAATATGCTATTGTAAAGTGCCTTGGAGCATGCTTAGCACGTACAAGGCACTATAATATCCGGTATTTATTATTATTATTATTATTAATATTATTATTATTATCATTATGAGACTAAAAGCCGTGGTCTCTTTATGATGTTTAAGTGTCTATGCATGGGCATAAGATATGTTGGTTTTTTGTACAAAGCGGCTTCCAGCAGGACTGCAACTTCTCCAAACAAGATTAATGAAAACCTTTTTGAGCTGAAATAAACAATGCACTAGAACGGGATGTAACATTAGGCCTGCCTGAAATTCGCAAGCCAGACCCCCAAACTGCCCTCCAACACTGGTGAAAATCGTTATCAGAGAACGGCATCAGTGTGATACTACAAGTGGCGGTGCATGGCGGCCAGTTGGCACATTATTCTACTGGCCAGGTAAATCACACGCCCAAGTTGTCCCTTTAAAGATCCCACACATGTGAACACACGCATACTAGTTATCCGCTGAATATTCAATAAGAATACGACGCTGGTAATGACGATGACTATGACATGATGACGATGACGATGACGATGACGATGGCGATGGCGATGATGATGACGATGACGAAAAAAAGATTTTGCTTCGATGTACACCTCATCAAAATCCGATCCCGAGAATAGGACACATCGACGATGAATTAGAACTTAAGGCCGATGCCATTCGTTAAAATTTGAAATTTATTTTAATCAAACTTTCAGTTTCAAATTGTGTTAATGCCTACTGAATATGAATTTTAACAAGGGTTTGTGTAGGCAGGTATATAAATTCTATAAACACCAGGTTACAGCTAATTTGTATGCATAATAAATGCACAAAAGCATTCTGTGTATTAACTGCATTTCCTGACCCACCAGTAATTACGAATGGTGTGCTCCGCTAAATGTTGGCAAATGACTGTGCACATTAAATCGAACTACATAGGCCTTTATGTGATTTCGACTTTGCATGTAATTGAGTTGTGATAAATCTATACCAAGGTCAAACTTATTTAGAAGTTCATCTAGGGGCATATTGTGGGTCAGCAGAACTTTAATGTTGGCTGAGTATTTGGAGATCAGGCACTGATCGAGCCTCGAACCCACACGACCTTCCGATGACAAGTCTGACGCTCTTCCAATCTGTCACCGCCCGTTCCGTGGCTTGCGTTTTTCTGGTTGGCCGACGGTTTCAGTCAGTTTCTGTGTCAGCAAATCACTGTCCGCTGTAGTTACCGAAGCAGACGACAGCAAATGAATTAAAAGCACAGGCAGATCCAACCTCGAATATTTCCTGTTCTTTTGCACTTGACGTGGATTTCCTGGTTGGTATTTCTAGATGATAGCTAAAACATAACTGTTAATAGGTTCATATTTATGAAGCTGTCCTAAATACGCAGTGAAATTAGTGTTTGTGTAGCCCTACGCCTAATTAAGGGTAAAAATTGCGCTTTTCTACCATATCTGCCCAAGTAATGATTGTCATTGCACGTGCTGTGTTGTGTAGCATGTACATCAAGCACTTGGCTCTAAGTGTTTGATAATGTGACCTAAAATGCGGTTATAGCTGGCATACTGTCCGCTATGGTTACATGTGGACACAGTCATTACTGTCCGCTATGTGTATGGTGTAACCATAGCGGACAGTCACACAGGTACACGAGAGGTAACCATAGTGGACAGTCTGCCGTATATTTTTGCGTTTTTCACTTCTCGTCCGTCTTGATATTCTTACACCATTTGTTCTTCAGTTTCTCCAATAGCTCAAACATCCTGGCACGATCCCTCCAGTAGCACTTGAGGCGGGCAATACTCATGCTGTAAACAGGAAAACGTACCATGTAATAGGTAAACCCAAATATTCTACAAAAAACATTTCCAGAGACTTGAAACGACCATTCAGGTTCCGGTTGTTAGAACGGATGTTCGCTCATCACACCATGCTGACATGTTGATACATGTGCATTGATGTACATGAGCATGTCAATATGATGTTATAATCTAACATGCTTTCTAACAACCGGGCCCAATTTTCAGATCAACAGGGTTCTGACGGGTAGTCATGTTCTCTTGTAATTCGACATTAGGAAGGTTTCGCTATACCCTAACGATCGACGCTACGTTGTACGAAGGTCTGTGGTGTTATCAGGTTGGGTCATGCGCCAAACTCGTAAATCTGCTTTCATACTTAGTAAAACGCGATTTCAGGGAGTTCTTCAAAATTCATCGTCCATAAAGTATAGTGGTAAACTATTCTATTTAGACTTTTACTCAAATGGGTTGGTACTTTGCAATTTACGTTCATTTTTATGGGACCCGCCGTCTTTGGGCCTATGATGGAACTCTCATCAATGGATCGTCCATGGGCCATCAGTGGATCTACCATGAGCCGTCATAGAATCTATGATGGGATCCATGTGTAAAATGTGGTTTGTGTTATCATCACAGACCCATCCATGGGCCCATCAGTGATCCATGCATGGACACTTTTGCCTGTGTAAATATTAGATCTTCAGCAGGATATTCATGGTACCGGTATTGATGAACTCTTAACCAAAGGGACTAAGGGTTAGCATCGACTGTTGAAACTCTACCTACACGAAACTGGCGGAATGAACAACAAAGAAGTATAATAATTGGGCGAAACGAAAACAAGATTAACTTCAAAAATGCCAATCAAGAAGAAGATCAACTTACCCAAGGAACATCTTGGGGTCCAAGGATCTCTCGGGGATGTTCGCCAGTTTAGCTAGAGCAACGTGGAAGAAATATAACTGAGCCTGCAATGAGACAAACACTTCTTTAAAAATCAGTGCAACGCATTATTAGTATTCATCGCCATTTTCTAAACTCACTTTGACACTGTTGTCAACCTGAAGAAGAGATGTTGTGGGGTGGAGGGGATAGAACGCTTTTGATGAATTATTCTAAAATACCTTGGTACCGTAAAGTCAACTTTTAAAGGGAAAATGCATAAGCCTCGTTCTGAGAGTGGAGTGTTTTGGACACGCAACCAAGATGCTCTACCAAAGTTCCCTCGGGTTGCACTAAAATGTGGAAACCATGCACACAGCTCACTTCAGAAGTTTGAGGCTCTCAAAACACTGATTCAAACACAAATCAGCCAAGGAAGCATCAACCACCCTAAGTTTTTTAATGAGCACTACACATATTTGCTGAGAAAAACGCACCAAATAGCCCATTTGCGCGGATTTTAGCATCACTTGAGCGAGCCGATGCGGACTTCCTATGCACGCTGCCGTAACATAATGTAAACAACGGCGCTACCGGCGCTCCGGGCAGGCGATGGATGGAATTTGCCAAATTCGCACATATTCAAGTTATTTTCGTGGCCTATCTTTTTAAGTTTGAGGTATTTTAGAATAGAAATTGAACCCGAGGCGGAGGACCTTGGTTGAGTTACCAAGACACTCGAGGGTGGAGCTAAAATACAGTCCAAACCACCAAGACACTCGAGGGTGGAGCTAAAATACAGTCCAAACCCGAGCCGATAGGCGAGGGTTTGGACGAAATTTTAGCTCCACCCGAGAGTGTCTTGGTAACTCAACCAAGGTCCTCCGCCTCGGGTTCAATTCCTTAAGTCAAGACGTGATATTACCACAAAACAGTTTGTACATCCTCAGCTGAAGGATTCCATAACCATTCCATAACCATCGTGGTACATCCTTGATTCCGTAACTGTTACTCGGTTTCATTTTCAAGCTAACTAGGACTTTGCGTGGCCGTGCATATGTCTTGGAAACATTAGTAAATAAACAAAAGATCCAACGGTGAAGTATAGAATTTGTACATTTTTATGGACAGGACCATATTTTGGGGAGACTCGGTTGAAAGAAGAGTTGGCCCAGGTGGACCTCGGATATTTTCCCTCCTCAGGTACGCTACCAGGTAACTACAGTGCGTAAATGTACACAGTGTATTACAATACCGCTCATTCGAGGAAACATAAGGGCGATTTTTGCTGCAGTCATATAACCTACTTTATCATGTCTTAATATGTTAACATTTCATGATTATGTCTTCTAAACAAAGGGGTTTATATTAATTCATTCCAGTAAGGAATTCTTTATGAATAATGTGCAGAGGAATTACATGTAGCTGTGGCTTTGACGGAGTCCCGTGAGACGAAACCAGCGTGACGTAACGCGAAGTCACCACCTGGATAAGGGCAGATACATGTATTCATCCAGAAGTATTGAGGAAGCAGGAAGGGGTGGGCGTTTGTGGCTTTCTGAGTGTGAGGGGTATAGTGGTGTCTGTTGACTGTGCTTTAAGAAAGACTAGGCATGATGCCAGTCTCTCTCAAAGCACAGTGATGCCAGTCTCTCTTAAAGCAGAGTCAACAGACATGCGGTTTCAGGATTAGGTCTTTCATTGTAGCAATGCGAAAATGTAAGCAATTTTGGTTTGGTCCGTCATAACATAGAGTGACTCAACCACTATCTTGATTACAGCGGCCGCCTCAACGCCACTACGCGGGGCTTAATGGTATTAGGCTAAGTAGCTTCGCGCGATATGCACCATTCCGGGAAAACTCAATGTTGAAGTATGCTCATTAGCATAATCTGTCCTTAGCTCCAGCTCGAGGTAATCTTGCGCAGTGTTTCTTCGGCCCAGATACATTCTGGTGGAAAACGCCTAGGTCTAGTACAATGAATGCCTGGCTTGCGCAAGACTTATAAGTGAAGAAGGTCTGGCTGCGCGAGACTACTGTGATAAAAATGACCATTGCAGAGACTCTGTGACGTAGGCAAATACTTTTTACAATTAAAAATGGTCTCAAAAGACGATAAGGAATGATTATTTATGAACATTTCCTGGAATATATACCTTCTAATCATCACTTTACATAAATAGGTTGGCGTTAGGTCACTTGCTTTTCTTTCCCCGTGACAATATACAGAAAAATAGTTACAACCCCACAATCGCGCTATAAGTCCATAATAAGGCGACGGTGACCCGTTATAAATGTTTCGCCAGCTTCGCTATTTTGCCGCTACGCGGCGCGTTGGGCCCTTGCGTCTCGCACAGTCAAATAGAGCTTATTAAAATGTCATATTGTGGTAAATACACGGCTGGGATGGATCAAAGTGGAATTAATTCTCAATCTGCGGTTGATTCTAAATTCACAGAGTCAGGCAATGACAGAAATATGCTTTTTGATAATATATTTAAGAAAATGTGGTCTCGCTGGTCAGTTCAGAATTTGTATTGTCATAGGGCAATATCAATGCGCGAGTGACGATTTGCCGGATAGGCTGTATCGAAGTCATTTTCTTCTCAGGCATTTGGTATTGGAATGTTATAAAATTGTATTATGATATTGGAAAAGGGTTCTTCTTAACATGTATAAAATTTGGTGACGATTGATTGGCCCTAATGTTACTTCTTTTACCGAAACCTATGTACAGCAATGTACACGGTAATCACACAGTGTCTAATACAGGGCTCTGGCCTAGTAAGCCTATATGCTAAGTATTTGAAACTTTGTGTCAAACCAGCAATAGATTACCTACTATAGCTACGACTTCGACCATGTCAAGAGTATCCTGGATTTGTTCCTCCATGACTTCATCATGGATATTGTCATGTTTATTGATCTCCTCTAAGTAGGTCAAGACGACTTCTCGCGAGACTTCAGGACTGTGGTACAGTCCCTGTGGATCTGGTGCAAACCCTGTGAGAAATAGAATAAAAGAGAATATTTCGCCGATCAACATTTTATACTTACCGACCGAACGAACCAATCAGCGCAGAGCCTTGGAGGGTGTTGTGTCCAGTGACGCATTCATTAGTACACAAGGTTGAAACGTTCAATCAGATGATATTGGTGCAACTTTAACATAAACGCCTGATATGAAGGTTCTGTGAGACGAAACATTTTGCTAGAGATTTTTTCCCTGAAAGAAACTTCAGCCGAGGAAATATTTATTTTCAGTGAATCGACTTTGCTAAATGACGAATATCTCTAACACTATTAAGCTTTTGAAAAAGAATAGTAGTAAGAATCGTCACGTTGTTTGAAAAACCGTTAATGGGTTTTTGGCCAAACACAACTATGCACCCAATATAGGCGGGTTTTTCAGCCTAGTGAGAGGTTAACCCACCTATGGCAGACGATATAAGGAAATTGCCCAAATCCGCCAAAGGCTCACCGAGACCACACATCTCGAAATCGACGAAGGTCACGTGGTCTGAAAGAAATCAAAACGGGAGTACGGTACGGCTTGTCCTAATGTCTTGAACGAACCATTTTGAGAGAAATACACGTTCTCTGAATGGATGTCATTTTACAATATATTTCATATTATGCGGTCATTCAAATTTGCGAGTACACCTCATTTGTTCAAATCTCAGTGATCCTCTCCATTATCCTCTGGGGGTTAGACACAGACAGATCACCCACGACCCGAAAGGCGCCGTGAGGGGCCCTGCGTACAAGCTCTGACACCTCTCACGAAAACTGTGCCCACAGTATCTTGAGGCGCAACGAAATGTACGCACTACTTATCTATTGCAAAGAGACCTGCCAAGAGTCTTCAGCTACGGGACCTTATGACCCCTAGTCAGGGATTAGAGCTAGTTCATCACCGCGCGGTTCCTTAAAGGTAAAAGTTGACCTCGGAAGGACTCGGGCGGCGGCGGAAAACTCTGCCGGCGCAAGGCCGCGTGCGTGAGGAAACCAACGAATAATGCGTTTTTCTCCTATCAAAGAATTGAAGCGCAATTAGAAAACGTCGAACACTTTGTCGAACAATATGTTGCTGATGAAACAGCGAAAGACCTTTTTAAACTCAATTTTACCAAAAGTGTGACTCAGTATAAAGACGGAGTGCTTCAATTTGTTTTATCTTTTTCTCAAAAGGCATTTCCTGTTGACCACACCTCCTTACCATTTTCTTCGTCATAGATGATATTGGTCGGGTTGCAGTCGTTGTGACAAAACGGGATTTTATCTCCATACCGGCCGTCCATCATTGCTTGCATATAGCCAAACACCAATTCTAGTTCCTTTCTCCGCTCTTCTTGGGTCGGTACCTCACTGTTGAACCTATACAATTACAGAACACTGCAGAAGTAAACAATATCAATTTGTAAGGCGCCGTTTCTACTTAGTATATCTCAGATGTTCAAAAGCGCCCCACGTGGTGGTTGTTCGAACTATTTCAACATATAACAGTTCCTAACGGTACTTCTTCCTCACCATTTTGTTGTTTCCTCATTGACGATCACCTTGGGCCACTCGTGTATACAGTCACTGAGGACATCCATCATGGTCCTCGCCTTCTCCACTCCGTATTCATCGACAGCAACCAGCCTTGTCGCCTCGCAGTGCATCTTGGCCATAGCCCGCGCAACTGACCTGAATATTGAAAAGGTATAATATGTGGTGACGTAGTGAAAATGGGTCACGGATCGAAGTAGTAAATCAAGAACTGATCAAAAGAACCCAAGAAACGCTTCTAGAAATGATTAACGCTTGTTTGTATTGGATCATGTAACTCTTCTCTTAATCGGGGCGTCTTTAGAATATTGCAATATCTAAAAATATTCTGGGCGTTTTTCACGCTGTGGGAAATCGATGACCCGGAGGAAGCCTATTGGTCACGCACCAATTTGAGATTAATGCGTAGTCTTACCATACCAGTTGAATGGTAATTCCCTTTGAAATACAGTTCTCTTCTTGAATTGTGAATTAGATGTGAAGAAAATGATGAAGTTTCAGTCCAAAAGTACAAATGTCCAATTGGCTTACTTATGTGGTTTTGAGGCTCCATTTGACCCGAGTGGGTGAAAACGCTGATTCGCGGGTAAAAAGTCGTCAAAATCCCCCCCCCCCCCACACACCCCTAACTCAGACCCCCAAACCCTGAAATTATCATACATATCGTGCAACGCAAATTTCATGGTTTTACAGGCTAGGATAGGTCTATTTGGCTCTGAAAGCGTTCCTACGTCTCGGAAAAAGTTATGATCATGTAGATAGTAGCCTACCATTTGAAAGAGATAACGGCTTAAAACTTTATTACAGGTGCGTGACCTATACAGATAATCGTGCGCTCTCTACGGACACGTTGGGACCCGGCCGAGATAAAGCCCAACCACCGCCGACGTGAGAGGCGCTATGAGTAAGTTAAGAAATCAGGCTGTCGACCAAAATTAAACAATGACTGATCAGGTACATATACTTACTTCAAGAGCTTGGTATCCTTAAAAGCAGACAAATCCGTCCAGAAATAGCTCTTGCCCTTGGCGAATCCAGAAACAAGCCCATTGGTGAATGTCGCGTAGAGGGGAGGCCCAATCTTCAAATCCGCCATCAACTTTGTGTGGATTAACTCCTTCTGCCTGTTTTGCATGAAGCCCTCCACGATGATGCCGAATATCCTGGCCACCAACCATTCATCTTTGTTTTCGTTTGCTTTGCAGAGTACCATGTGGTTGATGAAACCCTGCTGTAGAGGCTAATTTCAAAAGAGAAAATACAATCGTTCAATCCAAGCAATAGCTTCGTGGGTTTCTAGAGTTGAACCCCCAATGCAATTTAAATCTATGTTTTGAGTGGCCAGTTCAGGTAACAAATAAAGTTTCAGGCAGGCCTATGGTTACACCCGGTTTCAGTGCTCAATGAATTATTCTGTTTGAAGAAATCACGGCCCTGGTGGAAGCTATTTTTATATGAAAAGCACATATCTCATGGTCAAATTGCCCCTTTAATTATCCAGGAGACCAAATTTCCTGTCACACTGGTGCAATCTGCGATATAACTTACCTCGATTTTGATGTCATCTTCCTTCCAAGCTGGTCGCAGTTTCGCCAGCACCTTCAGTAAGCCATCTCGGTTGTTTTCCTTATCGACCGTGATGTTGAGATTGAGAACCTGAGCAGACATGGTCGATGGTCTTTGAGAAAGTGCAACCCCCGTGATTTTCTCAAGCAAACATACAATTTCACGTTGAAACAAGGCCAGCCTAGCATGAATTGTCATGCGTAGGCCTCTGCAGGTCATTGCCTTGTCCTATTAACAGTCAATTGCAAAAATGTAGGGCACTTTAAATCATTCGTATCAGAGGCGCATAAAGTAAATGTATATCAAACTGATGTATAGATCGAGCACACGATCACACTATCAATCAATCAGAACACAACTCCGGGAACACTCATCAAGCATATCAAGAATGAACATCACGCAGTAGGGCCCGGGTTCGATTCCGGGGAGAACCAGGATTGCATTCCTTGATGAACCGGCGTGAGGCTGAAGGAACTAAAACTGCTGGCTCTTAAAAAACGCAAGGTATAACATATGCGATTGTCTGTTGGATGAGACTAAAAGCCGTGGTCTCTTTATTATGTTTAAGTGTCTATGCTTGGGCATAATATATGTTGTTTCTTTGTACAAAAACGGCTTCCAGCAGGGCCGCAAACTCTCCAAACAGGATGAATGAAAAACTACAATAAACAATGCACTAGAACGGGGTGTAACATTAGGCCTGCCTGGAATTCGCAAGGCAGACCCCCAAACTGCCTTCCAACACTGGTGAAAATCGTTATCAGAGAACGTCATCAGTGTAATACTACCAGTGGCGGCGCATCGTGTAAAGTTGGCACATTATTCTCCTTGCCAGGTAAATACACGACCAATGATGATAACTATGTCATGATGACGATGACGATGACGATGGCGGTGATGATGATGATGATGATGATGATGATGATGATAATGAAGCAATGACTTTGCTTCTATTTTACACCTCATCACATCAGATCCCGAAAACAGGATACATCGACAATGAATTCGAACTTAAGGCCGATGCCGTTCGTTAAAAATTGAACTTTATTTCAATCAAACTTTAATTTCAAATTGTGTAAATGCCTACTGAATATGAATTTTAACAAGGCCGTTGTGTAGACAGGTTACATCCAATTTTTATGCATAATAAATGCACTAAAGTATTCTGTATCCTGACCCACCAGTACGAACGGTGTGCCCCGCTAAATGTCGACTTTACATCAAATCGAATGTACATACATGTAGGCCGTTATGAGATTTCGGCTGTGCATGTTATTGAGTTGTGATTAAAAAATATTGAGTTGAGAGCTGAGCGTGAACAAGGACATAATTAGCTCTATAAACAACATTGGGCGATTGTAATGTAAGTAGAAGGAAACCGGAGACCCGGAGGAAACATACGCTGTTGAAGTGAGTCACTCTCTCTTTCACCTGAGTAGACTGGGACCGACCGGGAATCAAACCCTGGACCTCATAGGTGACAGGCGCTGATGTTCCACTGCACCACTCCGACAGTTCTGATAAATCGATGGTCAAACTTATTTAGAAGTTCATCTAGGGGGGATATTGTGGGTCAGCAGAACTTTAATGTTGGCTGAGTATTTTGAGAGTAGGCACTGATCGAGCCTCGAACCCACACGACCTTCCGATCACAAGTCTGACGCTCTTCCAATATGTCACCGCCCTTTCCGCGGCTCGCGAAGTTCTGGTTGGCCTTCGGTTACACAAGTGTTGATTGCAGTGACCCTGTTAAAAGAATTCACGGTACTACTGGAAGCCACTTTTGTATGAGAAAAACAAACATCTCATCCCCGACATGTCCCTTTAATCCTAAAAACATGAATAACCTAATTCTCATAATTTGTTTGGTCAACATAATATGTAATGGAACGAAGTGGTGAAAACATGGCCTATATTTTGCACTCAGATGGAAAAAAAAGGACATATAAGCTTTGTTAATACCAACAAAGGCCCTAAATACGACTTTTCTGCGGTGAGAATATGGGACGCTCAGAATTAAAGAATTCACCTGATGATAATTATAAATGTCAATATCGATTTTTCTCATGAACTACCTTGATTGTCTGGTCACTCTTCAGCGGGCAGACGACCGTGCAGACGATCATGGCAGACGGGCGTGTTCTCCTTCTCCTCCTGGCCGTTGCTGTCCTGGCTGGAGCTACCAACCCGCCTAACATCCTCTTCTTCGCCGCTGACGATGTGGGTGAGTAACAAGTGAAAGCAGAATTTGTCCCCCATTACATTCCGAGGTGTTTTGAAATATAAGAGCTAGACCTGCCCTTACACGATGATCGCCCAGTGTTGGGAGATTGGACAAGGGCATCTGGGCATTAAAGGAACACAAGAGGCAGAAGTTAGGGATTCAGTTGGAGGTCTTCGAGTGACTGATATAAATGTACTGTTTGTAGAGAACTAAGTCAGGTTTTGATTTAGGACAAGGATTATTATCTGTATTCCAACTGCCCCTTGCGAAAAGGACGTGGCGTTATTCTGTGCGTCCCGAGTTCTATGTGCACCGGATTCTTGTTTCTCATAATTCAGCCCCGTTTCTGGCATTCTTCATGATATCTAGCACGGAGGGAGCCGATGTCACGAGGCTTTTGTGCATGTCAAGATGTTTTAAAGGGACAACTTTGGCACGAGATGTTGGTTTTTCAATACGAAAAGGCTCCTGTAGGAACAGGATAATTGAAAAATCATTGAACCGCAATAAACAATGCACCTAGCAATGAATGTAACCTTTCACCTGCCTGAAATTCGCAAGCCTTGTCGACTGCCTCGCAACACTGGCGAAAATCATTATCAGGGATCAGAATTAGTGTGATAACACAAGTGTCGGCGCTTGCTGGCATAAGCAGGGGAATTGTCCTCCTGACCAGGTGAATCCCACGTACAAGTTGTCCCTTTAATGAAAAAGTGAGTGTTGTGATGAAAATTATTATGTCAATTCTTGCTTTCGTATAGACATAGATATTGACTGTGTGATTTGTAATGTAATGTAGGAGGAAACTGGAGACCCTGCAATGAAGTTTTCTTTGTACTCGATCCGTTTACCGTTACAGGGTGGAACGATATTGGCTGGAATAACCCGGATATAAAGACACCCAACCTCGACCACTATGCCAAGAATGGGATTATCCTCAACCAGTCTTATGTTCAGCCGTTATGCTCGCCGTAAGTCACCTGTAACACTCCTCAGCCAATAAATATGCTCGCCGTTAGTCACGTGTTACACTCCTAAGCCACATATGCTTATGCTCGCCGTAAGTCACGTGTTGCACTCCGAAGCCAACGGTTATGCTCGCTGTAAGTCAACAGCTTAACATTCCTATGCTGTTATGCTCACCGTACCTGTCAGTCACGTGTTACACTCCTAAGGCTATGGTTATGCTCAAAGTAAGTCTGAAATATTGAGTTGAGCGTCATCTATAGCCATGCCAGATACTAAATCGTAATTCACGAAAAAATCTCTTTCAGATCTCGCAGCGCCTGGTTGTCCGGGAGGTTCCCCTATCATACTGGCATGCAGGTATTTGTATCTAAACGCCTCGCAAAAGAGTGATTTTTAGTCGCGATCGTGATCGCGTACGACAAAAATCTGTTTTGCGGCGGGCGCCATCGTCGGTTTTACCCGCAGACGAGCGATCTTGTTATCGCTAATTACAGGTTTCTCGCTCCTTTGCGGGATGCTTCCATTTTGCCGTTCCTGAACCGAATATGATGCATATATCGTGAGCGGAACAAAAAGTAGACGTAGGCCCTACTCGATGAATTTGCAAAGTTTACATATCTCCAATAAGGCCATGGCCAAGGTACTTGAAAATGTATGTTATCTTACAACCAAAGCCTAGTGAAAATAATCGTTTGATATGTTTATATATCATGTGAACAATTCGAAGATAATATGAGCATATATATATAGACATAACACCGATGACCCTCCAAGCTCCGTCACGGAAGTAATCTCCCGGGATAGACCATTTCGTCATCCTAATCGCATTTTCTCATTGGATGAGGGACGAGGCCGGTATACTGCGTCCGGGGTGTACACGGAAGCGGATTTGGAGTCTCCACCGGGCCTATGACGCGGCTTCATTCAAGTTTCAGCGAGAAATCCCATGCATTTTTCTTCAGACCCCAGCTTCTTTATTTTCAGCATTTGGTGATATTGCCGGCACAGCCATACGGACTACCCCTCAATCTTACCACACTTCCGAATCTAATGAAGGATGCGGGCTATGCCACGCACATGGTCGGAAAGTAGGTACATGAAGCTAAGGCCATACTAGAAGGCAGACATTAATATTTAAGTATAGTAGGACCGCCTCATCAAACTACTATTTCTGTGCGGACTATCATCTCAGGCGTACGGCCTCCGCACGTCCTGTGACATCTGTAATACTGCGCCATCCTCTTGGAACCGCTTCGCTGTTGTGAGTGAAAGAAAGTTCTGTCCCCTGAAAAACGTTCCGCAAAAAAAGCACACTTTTTAGTTCGGGACCATTGGTTTTCAAAGTCCCTGGCGTCCCACTGTGTGTCATATCCTTAAAGGGGGATGGGTCATTGCGGGATTGGAGCATGAGAGCGTACTCAGAATGTGGTAAGATACATTGGAATAGAATATTATTCACGAGTGTCGCGTACACCCCCATAGTTCATACTGTCTATTCTTCAGATGGCATCAAGGTTTCTGTAGCTGGGAATACACCCCCACACATCGCGGGTTCGATTCCTTCTATGGGTACTTCAATGGACAAGTTGACTACTACACTCATAAAGGTATGGAACAACATCCCTCTGGCTTGGCCTTCTCTAGTAATGTCTCCTTTTCTTTAGATGGCATCAAGGTTTTTGTAACTGGGACTACACCCCTACACATCGTGGGTTCGATTCCTTCTTTGGCTACTACAATGCCCAGATAGATTACTACAGTCATAAAGGTAAATTTCATTTGGTTCGATAACTGTAACTACCTCCGACAATAGGGTTGCGCCCGAAATTCTGGACTCCCACGCAACTCTGGAACTAGATTTGTTGATGACTTCGTGCCGTGTCTGCCAACACAGACCGCCATTACTGAAATTCATTCCAAGATTTTTGGAGTTATAACAGGCGGGTGAAACTGCAAGAATCACAGGGGGCGATCGGGCCCTCAATCTGTCGAGCTTACAAAACAATCATTCTTCTTCCTCCTCTTCGTCGTCTTCTTCTTCTAAAAAAGTACTGCGTCTGGGGCTACGGTGGAGTGGCCATTCCAGGTTTTCTGTGGCTAAACTGTGTAATGGGGATCAAAATCCTTCGATCACTTGGAGAATGGCAAAATTCACTACAAATATTGATATATCTGCTCTTTTTTCCAGTTGACATCCCTCTGTTTGGAAACGGCATCGATTTCAGGGACAATGAGAAAGCTGTGACAAACCAAAATGGAACATATTCAACGGTGGGTTCTCTAAACATATAATTAGTCAACAAGGGTCTATGGGCAGTGAAAATGATACCTCACCTTTACTGTTCGTTCAATATTAGACCATGAGCCCTGTTGTTATGGAGACACATAACGATGCCTCCTTAACAACTGTGTTGTACGGAGAGAGAATCCGTGGTGTTTGATGTGCCTTGGTCTTTTGAGGACAAAGTCACAATCAGCAAACTTGGACACAATTACTCTATACAACTTGACCCAAGTTTTTCCACCAGGAGGACAAGATGACTTTGTCCTCATGTGTGTCCTCTGGACTTTGTCCTCGCTTTGAATTCTTTCTGTCATATTTCAAGGACTCCACACGAAGAGGGCCCAGCAGATCATCACAGAACACGATAAGACTGCTCCTCTCTACCAGCATGTTGTGACTTTGTCCTCAGGTTGTGACTTTGTCCTCGCTTTGAATTCTTTCTGTCATATTTCAAGGACTCCACACCAAGAGGGCCCAGCAGATCATCACAGAACACGATAAGACTGCTCCTCTCTACCACAGCATGTTGTGACTTTGTCCTCAGGTTGTGACTTTGTCCTCGCTTTGAATTCTTTCTGTCATATTTCAAGGACTCCACACCAAGAGGGCCCAGCAGATCATCACAGAACACGATAAGACTGCTCCTCTCTACCACAGCATGTTGTGACTTTGTCCTGAGGTTGTGACTTTGTCCTCATGTGTGTTATCAGGTTGTGACATTGTCCTCACTTCTTATTCTTTCTGTCATATTTCAGGGACTCTACACCAAGAGGGCCCAACAGATCATCACAGAACACAATAAGACAAAGCCTCTCTTCCTCTACTTTGCCTCACAAAATGTTCACATGCCACTCGAGGTGCCCCAGTCATATATTGATATGTACTCGAACATCAAGAACAAGAACAGACGTCTAACTTCAGGTATGCATGGCCCTGTAACATAAGTCTTCCTTCTCAAGTTAACACCTCAACTTCATCAGAGTAGCAGAGTTCTTGAATAGAGTGAAGAGATGTGAGTTGTATTGTACGCGCCGGTCACCGATCCAAAGGTTGACCGCGCTCGACGTTGCTTAACTTCCACACTGGGGCCAACGCGCCAACCACTGGGCCATAAAGGAATTCCCTCATGGCCGGTGGGTTAAGCCGTGCCATATACCTGGGGGTACTATACATCATTCCCCCCTTCGGACAGAGATGGATCGTCCGCGATCCTACTTAGCGCTTCATGCGTCTCAGTACCGAACTACAAATCCAGAGCTCGCATCGCGTAGGAAGGTCTGCCAGATGTATTGTACGCGCCGGTCACCGATCCGAAGGTTGACCGCGCTCAACGTTGCTTAACTTCCACTCTGGGGCCAACGCGCCAACCACTGGGCCATAAAGGAATTCCCTCATGGCCGGCGGGTTAAGCCGTGCCATATACCTGGGGGTACTATACATGAGTGAAGAGAAGATTTGGTCTGTCCCCTGAAATCCTTCGTAGCATCGGGGCCGGTTTGTTAAAAAGAAATCACCAATCTGATGTCAACTTAAACTTACGCTTTAAATTGCGCCATGTTTGACAAGGACCTGGTTGTTCAAAACAAGCTGGCTTGGTCTCTGGGACCCCATCCTTGAATACCAGAGTCAGTCGTATGCTCCTGCTCTCCAACGCGTCGTGAGTGCCGTGTGTTTCATCCTGCTTTTCCCATTTCCCGGCTGCCTTTCCCGTAGTCTCCCCCTTCCAGCCCAAAAGCCCGGGATCTAATCACGGTTCTACCATTTCCTCTTCAGCAATGGTAACGGCCATGGATGATTCATTTGGAGCTGTGGTTAACACGCTCGAAGAACAGGGGATGATGGACAACACCCTGATCGTATTCACCTCTGATGTAAGTCAAATAAAGACACTTTTAAGGAAGACTATAGGTATTAACCAGGTGGACCAGATTAAGTTTGTCTAAGCGGTCGAAGAATATCTGATAGTACGCCGAAAATCTTGGCAATCTTAACGTCTTCTTCTCAGCGTTTGATTTTCATTTAATGGCTATACTAACGAACCAGACCATTCTTAACAAAATTGGCGATATTGCTACTCAAAATTACAACAAGTTTCATTTAAATCAAGTTTGTCCTTCATTCCTTGCAGAATGGTGGCCCTGTCTACGCCGGGGGCAACAACTGGCCCTTGCGCGGGTCGAAGGCGACAATGTGGGAGGGAGGCACCCGGGCAGCAGCCTATGTCTACGGGAGCATGCTTAAGAAGGCACAGTTTTCATACCACGGGTAGGTGCCTCAGCAATGATACACTCCGGATGCATGCAGTGGACCGGCGTCTTCTCGCATTAGTTCTGGCAGTCGTCACCATGTGGTCCCTGGCTTGTCGGGACGACGTTTGCCTTGCGGGTTCCATCTGCCTGCCTTGTGATGTTGTTCCTAGGCTTTCTAATGGTGTAACAGTTACACTTCCTCTGCAGGGTTCTACCTGCTCCTGATTTCCTCTCTCCCACAAGTGTCTGTTGGTGATTCTGTCTTCCCATCTGATGTTTAAGAACAACCTCAAAGTAAAACATTAGAAGATATTTTCAAAACCTAAAAGCAAGTACGTTTTGACTTGCTTACCCAAGGACGTTTTAGCTAACCCATTGAGAGGAATACACACCCGTTGAAGAGTTTTTTACACTCGTGACACAGGCTTTCATGAATGTAAAATTAGAAACAAAAATTGTCTATTTCCAGAATGATGCATGCTGTAGATTGGTTCCCAACGATGGCAGAGATTGCTGGGGCCAAACTACCAATCTATGAGCTCGATGGAATGAGCATGTGGAACGCAATACGGAACAACGCCACATCACCCAGGACGGAGTTCGTTTATAACATGAACGTAAAGGGACATAGGAG
Source organism: Lineus longissimus (assembly GCF_910592395.1). Lineage (NCBI taxonomy): Eukaryota > Metazoa > Nemertea > Pilidiophora > Heteronemertea > Lineidae > Lineus > Lineus longissimus. The sequence goes on along the minus strand of NC_088319.1, from coordinate 2,201,300 downwards.
AGGCAGGGCAGCTATTCGGTAAGAGATATAGCTCGGGATATAGTACATGTGTACATCTTTCAGGAATCACTTAAGCTGATCCCACACGGATCCCTGACTGAGTGACTTATAAAAAGTGCATGCAATGCTCAGCGAAGAAGATTCCCAAACAGCTGCTGAACTTGCGCCCGGAACTAGATCCCTGGGCAGACCATCGCGTCATCCTAATTTAGTCTCACTGCGTCCGTAGTGTACCTGGAACAAGTGGGCGGGGAGAGGAGAATGGGCAGTGTCGCAGCATGTGGCCTTGGTGAATACTTGATGGAAGCTGCCAGTGACATGGCGAAGGTCTGTCGGGAGGTCTCTCCGTCGCACTTTTGATGGCTTAAACTGTATTATATAACAAGTAACCCAAGATCGAGTAGTAAGTAGCAAGTACTGCTCCGTTGGACAAGTGGTGTGGTTCGGGTGTCATTTTTGTGCTCTGTGGGTCAAGGGTGGCGAAAAGGTTAGCAGTGACTTAACGATCTGCATTTGTTCATTCTTCAGGGTAAATGATTGGAAACTTGTGGTAGGACCTGACGGTCTGTTCAGCGGGTGGTATCCAGTTCCAACCAGTTCATCCCACAACCCAACAGACTTTGACCTGTATCATGCAATGATGGCATCCGAGGAGGATGAAGAGCTAGGAACAAACGAAATCGACTCCGTTTTCACGATGGAACAAGATGCTAGGGCAACAAAGTATCAGCTGTTTAATGTTATAGGTACTGTACACTTGGAAATATCTGCAGTGATTTTTATTACGCAATGAAATCACTTGAAAGCGAGTAGAGTGGAGAAGCGGGGTGTGTTCCGTGCCGATCCACCGTCGTTGTGCGTATATCAATTCTTCAGAGGTGAATTTAGGATTGATAATCACCGCCGATAAGTCGGCATGGGTGTGTTCCTAATGATGTACCTGAGAAGCTGGGGCCCTGTTGCTAAACTGGCATTTTTAAAAGCAGGAACGTTCATATCAAGTCCCCAAGGTGGTACCATGAATGAAAATTATTGATGTAGATAACGCTAGGTTGAGTCATACTGAACTTCCAGCCGTAGTGTTGCCTCAGTAAGCACCGCCCTGCGTTGTCTGGAAGCTGAGCAATGTCAATTGCCGAGGGACAAGAGTGATACCCTAAACTAAGAGCCAAGAGCCAAGAGGCAAGGGCCAAGAGCCAAGAGCCATGATCACCTTTTTTTACAGGACAGATATGTGTACGTAGGCCTACTTGTCTATCACTGCGCCATCTACACGGTCCTTCTGGTCAACGTAAAATCGCCGGTAGGCCCCAGGCGATTTTCCTGGGGAGCTGGCATCCCCATCCGGATCCATTTTTGACGGCCCGATATGACAAACACGTGTGACTGTACAGAGTGTATGAAGTGCAGGCACAATGTACACCGTATTGTACAGATGACGTAACGATAAAAAATCCAGGCTGCAGACAACCCCTATCCAGAAGTATTAAGGTAGCAGGAAGGGGCGGGCGTTTGTGGTTTCCGAGTGTGAGGGGGTATAGGGGTGTCTATCGACTGTGCTTTAAGAGAGACTAGGCATGTGCCAGTCTTTCTTAAAGCACGGTCAACAGACAGCAATGAGCAATGCGCGATATGGACCATTCTGGGAAAACTCAATGAGGAAGGTATGCTCATTAGCATAATCTATTATAATCTTGCACAGTGTTGCTTCTGCCCAGATACATCGTGCTTGAAAACGTCTCGTGCAAAGAAAGTCTGGCATGCGCCAGACTAATAAGTAAAGAACTTCTGGCTGCGCGAGACTACTGTGATAAAAATGACAATTGCAGAGACCCTGTGACGTAGGCATATATTTTTTACAATTAAAAATGCTCTCAAAAGACGATATGGCATGATTATTTATTAACATTTCCTGAACCATATACCTTCTAATTATCACTTTACATAAATAGGTCGGGGTTAGGTCGCGTGCTTTTCTTTCCTCGTGACAATATACAGCAAAATAGTTACAACCCCATAATCGCGCTATCAGTCCACAATGTTATAAATGTTTCCCCAGATTCGCTATTTTGCCGCTACGCGGCGCGTTGGGTCCTTGCGTCCAGGCGGCGATGTCTTACAACGTCATAAACGGTTACAAAAAACTTTATTCATGAGCAACTGTGGGCCTCAGCCGCCCAAAGATAATAATTATATTCATTTGCCTATATTTTCCCTTTGTTTGTGGCTTTGCTGGTGGCACTTGGCTCTTAAATAGAGTATTGGCTCTTGGCTCTTAGTTGAGGGTGTCCCGGGACAAGATGGGTTGAGCTAATATGTGACCCGTTCCAGCAAAACCAGTCACATGTCGCTCTGAGCTTGGCAGATTGAGATGGACTGTTTGTTCATTTCACTATTGTCTGCCTTATGTGAAATCTGAGGACATCAATTTCTTCTATTATCTCCTGGTGTCATCTTGGCTCATCCTATGTGCGACATGCGACTGATTTTGCTAGAACGGGTCACATATTGGTGTTCATCACAAACACTGTTCAAGCAACTGGGCAATGAATTTGACAACAATCTTATTTCTACAGATGATCCAACTGAGCACCATGACCTGTCCAAAGAGCAACCCGACGTCCTCAAGATGATGATCGGCAGGTACAGCGAGCTGGCCAAGACTGAAGTCAAGGCAATGAACCCTAACAATGACCCAAAGGCAAATCCAAAATATTACAACGGAGTTTGGACCCCAGGATGGTGTTAATGTGCTGTGAACTATTCTACTGCTCTATATATCTCATAGCAGTCCTGTGAGGGAACTTTAACCTTTTTGCTACCCTAATTGATCCACAGAGTGGTACACTGGACATCTCTACAGCACCACAGCCCACATAGCAGTACATGCACTTTTTTACATTTCCCTCAATACAATATCTTTTTCACCCCCAGTTCCTTTATGGACTCTTCCAGTTAATGTATTAGAAGAGTCCATTCCAGAAACTGGGATGTAAAGGTAGCCTATTACCCGATCTTCCAGTTAATGTATTAGACCTGACCATAAAGAAAACTGGGGGTGTATTGGACTAAGGAAGTGTCCAACAACCACAGAAGGGAAAAACTAAAGATAAAGCTCTATACTGTATAAAGATTTATTTACATGCTATTTGCATCCACCAATGAGAAGGCTTGTACTCTAACACAGTTAGGGACATAAACATCAGGAATAGGGAGATCAGTGGCTTAGTTTTCAGAGGGCCAGGCTCATTAACAGGGGGTCATGAGTTTGAATCATGGAATCACTCTTGTTTCATCTCCATAGTCTTGAGCATGACACCCACCACTAAGTTGCTTTCCTTGACCCAGGAGTATGAATTTGTAATTAACCTGCAATGGACAAGCATCCTTTCCTGAAGCAGTGAAACTCCCGACACTGAATGTTACAGAATCTGACATAAATTGCAAATAAAGATTTTCTATACACATCCCAATTGTATTACTGCTGTCAAACTTGAATTCATGATATTTTACACAGAAGTCTACTTTTTCAAACTGTTATGACTGTTGTGTCGGGTCTTTACTGCCCGGGTACAAATGTCGATTTCCTTCACAAAAGGGAGACTCCAACATTCCTCTTGTAACTACGCCATCTTGAGGTGGAATCGTACTTTCAAATAATCCTTCCTCATGAAGACGCTGTTTGGATAATGCTGTTAGACTCTGAAAATGGATAAGGTCAAGTAAGGTGTGATATATGTTGTTTTTCAAACCAAAATGGCTTCCAGTATGACCGTGATTTCTCCGATGACCTTTAACCCCTTGCAAAATCATTTAACTAAAATAACAGTGCACTAGAACTGAATGTATTCAAAGACATACCTGAAATCTACAAGTCCTGTCCAAAACCGCCTCACAACATTAGTGCTAGTGAAAAATCGTTATCAGTTATCAGCATCAGTGTGATTCAGCTTTTGGAGGCATTTTTAGTGGTGTGTAGGGAAATTATCCTCCGAGCCAGGCACGTTCCATGCCCAAGTTATCCCTGGCGGTTTCCTTTCCAGAAACACACAATCCAGCACAACAGCTTCAATAGATCTTAGGCCTAAGCAGAAGGCATATACTTACTTCAAATGTTCTAGGTTCATAAATTGCCAGGTCCTGAAGAACTTTACGATTGAGCATAACGTTACTCTGAAAATGAAAACAAGACATTAAACCAGAGACGAGCAATACAAACAATTCAATACAAGTATTGATATTTTGAGTTATTCAAAATTAAAAGTATATGATGTTTTTTTAGTCACCTAGTAGTACATGTAAGTGGTATAACAAGCCATCAGCACTTCCTTCGTCTACGTACTGTTTATTTCAATGCCACCGTCCTTGGCAACAATAAAAAACATTAAACGTCAGTTGGCTTGGATATGTTCATACAGAATTTACTCTAAAGATTGGGCTTTTTGAATCTTGCAATGACCGCATGAGCTTACCATGGCTAAACCTTCCTTGAGATGCCTGTACGTCATACCATGTTCATTTGCAGCTCCTTCTAACCTTGTCTCCCAAAGCTGAAAGGGACAAGATGGCCATGAGAATGTTGGCTTTTCCTATGAAAACGTTCACCAGCTGGACCGAGACCTCTTCTCAAAGGATCTTTGCAATATTGCCCAACTTCAGTACACCAGAACAGAACGCAACACATAACAAATCATCCCTATCAGGTCATGCGTCTTAAAAGTATAGTCAGAGTTGTATGAAATAATTGTCCCTTTAAAAATTTGAATTGCCTTATTATGCACTTTCAAAATTTGAGACTGGAAGTCATCCTGTACAGCGCCATAAATGTAGGCATACATTCCTAGCTCTATGAATACTTACATTGATCATCATCACCCTCTTTGCTGCACGACCCCACACGGCAAATCTCAATGCTCGTCTCCAGGCATTCTGCGCCAAACGAACACAGTTTCTTTGTCTTCCATAGAATCTCTGAAAAGATACATCGAACATATTGAAATAAAGATGTTACAAGAACATGCAATAGATGTCGACAGTCAACTACACTGTTGAATATCAGGACTGGGGCCTATTGTTAGGGTGCAAAAAAACATTAAAAAATTGCCTTTTTTTATTAGCCTACCATTACCCGTTATGGCATAAACGGTATGGTACCGCGGTACCGTAAAATGCCGTAGCTCTTGTAGAGGCCCTGGCTCTCTTCTCGAACTGCCCTGGTAAAGGCCTCGATCAAATGTTGTTTGTACCAATGGTAATGTATCAGTTCAAGTAGTGGCCGTGTGTGTCTGTGGACAGTTACACATCAGCTTGATCAGTGTCGTGCATGGGCCGTGGCCACGGCCGACACGGATGGTGTGCTTCCATTTTAGAAATCAATTACCCCAGCAAGTCTCCTAATTTGCTCTCTTTTCCAGAAGGGATTGGGTCCAGGATTTCGTATAGTTCTGGCACAACATGCCAGTGTCAGGAAAACCATGTCTGAATACTAGATAAAACAAAATACAGTGAATAAATGGAGTTTTGAAGGGCAAATTTAGAAATACATGCACAAATTTTTATGATTTAGCTCATCACGAAATTATTAGTCTGGCGCATAGCAAATATTGTCTTGTGCATTGGTATGTGTATTCTGGTGTACAAAAAATTATATTGCGGAAGTCGTAGAACAAGACTTAGTGTCACATGATCTGGTCAAAATGGACGACGGCCCTGATATTCCTGGCAACCCCCCTCAAACGTCAAGAACCCTGTCCTGGGGGGTCGTACGGGAACCTGATGCAAATGTCAATATTGATCCTTCTGACACATCACCCCTGCTTAGGAACCAAAGCGGCGGCAGCGATGAAAAAGCCACGGTTTGTATGAAAATCCACTTTTTATGACGAAGACCTTTCACATTTTTCACTTAGTTCATGTGACTGTCATTGACTGTCATCTTCAGATCTTGTGACACTCTGGCGACAGGCAGCGTGAGTTAGCCAAAATGGCCTGTCCCCTCGCACTGTTACTGGTATATTTGGCCTACTGCCTAAGTCTTGTAAGTGAGAGCCCCAAACAAGAATTCTAGGTGTAGGCCTGATAATCATGATCCTACATGCTCATTCATAGCAATATCTGAACTCCCGTAGGTCAGGGGGTTCTCATGACATTAGGTAAAAACTGCTCGAAAATTAAAACTGTCTTGATTAGAAGATTTTCCGTGTGTTTGTATTGTAGCAAATTGTTGGAACCGGCATTGGTAAGGCCTAAGGGCAACCTGCAGATCCCCCTCCCCCAACACAGGTAATCGCATCTCCAATGAAGTACTGATCGTCAAAAATACTTTTACAGCGGATTGGCTTATTGCGTGTACAGTGGAACCTCCATTAGCGGACACCTCTCTATTAAGGACACTAGTTTTGGTCCCAAATTGGTTATTTCCATTCAATTTGACCTCTTTAATCAGGACACCTCTCTATTAAGGACAGCAATTGTCAGTCCCGAGGGTGTCCTTAGAGAGGTTGTACTGTACATGCACTATTGTAATCTTGCAGGTTTCAACAAAGGCTTGGGGAACATACAAATTGTTTGACAATCTTGCATGTCTTTGTTATTTCCTTCCAATTTTCTTTCCACTTTCTTATCACATATAAACTATAAAAACCACTTATGTCACTCACTTAGGTGATCAGGTATATGGTGCAGGTCTTGAATGAAGTTTATTTAAGTTATCTTAATGTCATGTCCTCTGCACATTTGCCCTACTTGCCCTTCGACTCGTTTTGAACTCGTGCCACTTTAGATTGTTGCCATTCTTCCGCAATCATATTGTTTTTTGTGGCTTTTAATTAGAACGAGTCAGGCAATGCACTTTATCAATATCATGTCTTCATGTGGACACCAATTTTTTTGTTTGATACTTTTAAAAAGTCACTTTTGCACAGGGTCATTGACTTTTATAATTTTGGAATTAATAAGTTTTGCTTGGGGAATGAAAAATATTGTGAATGTCACCTACTCAAGGGATGAGATGGTACCTGAGTGCAACTAAGTCAAATATGTATAATTCTACGTAGTATTTACTCTATTGTTGCTGATATAAGACCGGTGGATTACTTATTATGAAATGGAAATAAAGGCCATGCCGGGAGATGACGTCTTGACCATCAGAAAACTTGGTGTCGCAAATCCATTGCCTATCCAAATACAACAAGCCCAATGTCACCCAAAGCCCATGTGCACAATATCTAGCTTGAAATGAATATCTAGAACTGGTCTTATATCAATGAATCTAGAGTATTTACAGGCCAATATAGTAAGGGTAGCCGCCACACAAAAACAAAAAGGCTTAAATTTTCCTCTGTACGTGTACGTAAGCTTACACGATCACGGCCAACAGTATTTCTTCTTTGAAAGAGCTTTGTTGTGTCGAGTTTCTGGTAATTGTCAAATCAGATAACACATAATCCATCTCATGAAATTGATGACTCAACCTATTCAATGTAAATTCTATCTGACGACGTATAAGTAAACAACAGGCTTTTCTGATTTTGTGCACCAGCCACTTGTAGGCAGAGGCACATGGAATGCTCGATAAATCTAGGTCATTCCCCAGGGTTGACACTGCATCAGTAACAGTGTAGTCGATTTGTTAAAGGTCTTTTGTATACACTTAGCTGAGATTTGAACAAAATTTAAAATAAATTGGGTTTGCTGGAAGTGATGACATAGCATTTTCAATAACTTAACTTGCTAGGCCTGAAATGTCCTTGTGTGCGCTTGATTGTGGCTGCCCTTGATTTCCAGAAAGGTTTCAGGACAGGCTAGATGATAATGTGTGCGATGGTAATGTGCTTTGAGACAGTATGTCAGTAGATATTACAGTGAAAGCGCTATTTAAGAACACACTATTATTATCATTATTATTTAAGTTCATTATTTGCTTGAACAGCTGTCAGCTTTCTGTCTAGGCCTACAATATGTAGGCCTATTATTTGAATTGCTTACAATATCGACATGTACTCATCTGTAGAGGAGCATATTGTGGTGCATAGGCCTGTGTGTGCAGTCGTTTACTTATATTTTGGATAAAACCTGATCATGATTTGGATAATACTGTGAAAAGTTTTGGAATATTTGAACGTGAAATTGAGTAGAATTTTGCTCAATGTAACTTTGAGTGTCCAAAGGAGTTGGTTTGTGGGTTGAGGTCTGGCCATATGGTGTTTCTGCTGGTCATCTTGTGACGCCATGTGTATGTACAGTAAGGTGAGTCATCTTTTCGAGGGGGGGTCATCTGGAAGTTACGAGTTTAATAAGATGTGCAATTTATTAAACTTTTACTTGATGGGCTACTCAGTACTTGGGAGAAGATTTGGGGTTGTACGTAGTCTCTAAGTCTAATGCCATTCAATGTCGCTTTATTGAAAAAATCTATCTGCATAACCACCAGATTTCATGGGTACAGTGACCTCACAGCAAAACGGGGCAGAACAACCTGCCGAGCTCCGAGCAACGTCCTCCAGGTTTTGCTGTGACGGGTCACATTTGTCAATTTGATTTCTGTCTGTCGATACCACCATTAGTTTGACATGATATCATTTCTCCTTTAGGGTATGACTGGCCGGCTAGCATGTGCCATCCTTGCCTGTGTCGTGGGAACATCCTTCCAGTATGGTTATCACATCGGAGTCGTCAATCCACCAGAGAGTGTAAGTTTGATTACAGTAGAACCTCCCTTAGACACCTCTCTAATAAGGACACCCTATCTATTAAGTACACTAGTTTTGGTCCCAAAGTGGTTGTTACCATTCAATTTAACCTCTCTAATCAGGACACCTCTCTAATCAGGACAGTACTTTTCAGTCCCGAGGGTGTCCTTAATAGAGAGGTTCTACTGTATATATTTTACCACGTTCTCTTCTGCTTGAAGGAATGGACCATTTTGACAAAAACAAACCAGGGCCCAAATAAAACGAATGTGCACACTCAGAGCATGTCAGATGCCCTTAAAGCTAACTTTTGAACATTGCCAAAAGCATTTTGTTCTGGGTTAAACGCATAACTGGTCAGCATCCAAATAAACTTTGTCAAAACCATCCCTTCGCATGCCCAGAGAAAACACCAAGACTCAATTACGCCAGATACACACCGATCACACACCGATCTCGATGGCCTAGTGGTTAAGGCGCCCGCCTCGTGAACGGAAGGTCGAAGGTTCGAGGCCCGCTGGTAACCTCTTTCCGATGCGGCTGGTTGGTTAGCCACCAGCTAGTTAAACATAGGGTACAAACTGCCTTCTCGCCAGGCGCCTGGCATTAGAGATAGGAGTTTGGAAGTGAAGAGTGTCTCATAAGCCAAAAAGCTGGCTGGCCCTTTCATTAGGGGTGACACTATAATAAACAAACTTTACTTTTTTTTACACACCATTTAAAGTTATGTCAACTGAATTGAGGGGGAGTTCAAAATTTGTCTCCTTGAAGTGCATTGAAAACCAAAAACTCAGTGTTCCAGCCAGTGCACATTCCCAGAGTAGATTGACAACGTTTCTAGAGATTCCATCCTGAATCTCTTTATCCCTTGGCCCTGGCCTTTTGCATCCCTGATTTTATGTTTTTCAGGTTCTTGAATCATTCATTAACCAAACACAGTTTGCCCGTGACGGGAAGGGTTTCTCCGCAGACTCTATCACATGGCTGTGGTCGGCCATCGTGTCGATATTCTGCTTGGGTGGCATGATCGGAGGCGTGGTCTTTGGATACTTCGCCGACCGCCTCGGAAGGTAGGGTGGCCTATTTGTAAAAAAATTCAAGCTTGATATACTAAATATTATACATGAAACCCCTGATAAAAGTTGTTCAAAATATCAAAAGTTAAAAATGGTTGTTAAAGGCAGACTATAGGTAGCAGCTGGATGAGACTTTCAGTTACATAAAGTCGCCACTAGGGGACTCCCCCAACTCACTGTGACGGTTCATCAAAAGTCTTCATGCCTGAACAGTCTATGGAAGACCGATGATATAAATTCCTGTGACCACGGGGAATATTGCTGGATCGAACCAAACATGGCCCAGTCCCCAAACTGTGCATACTAGTCAACCAAAGACCCCCTATGTGACCTCCTGGCTCCTGCCTATACTCTCCCATTAACACCATATTTTCCATGCCCTTTCAGAAAGGGTACCATGCTCCTCAATAACGTGGTGTTGGTTGCTGCTGTCCTATTGATGTCCTTGAGCAAGGTCGCTGGGTCGTACGAGATGTTGATCGCTGGAAGGTTTATCGTCGGAGTGTCTTGCGGTACGGCATGTTTATTGATTTTGTAGAACCTCACTATTAAGGACACTCTTGGGACAGACAGATACTGCCCTTTATTGAGAGGTGTCCTCATAACAGAGGTCAACTTATATGGAAAGGACGAATTTGGGATGAAATGCATTGTCCTCAATAGAGAGATTGTTCTTAATAGAGAGGTGTCGGCTAGAGGAGGTTCTACTGTATTTCTTATTCTTGTTCTACTCTGGTATCAAGCTGTTTAATAGTAAGGTAAAGTGGTGCAAAGATTCATCTGAGCTCTTGCCTTAATGAGGGTAACATAAGGAGAGGTGGTACACTTATGGCCCGAGTAAAATTGTAACCTCTGTGTGTGCAATAATGTGCACTGTCAGCTATTTTCTACAGGGCAATACTTGTACTGCCGCTATAATTGTACAGCATTACCTTATAAATGGCTGTGCATTGACAAATCTGTTGGATGACAAAGCTATGATCATTTTTATGAAATAGGAAAAAATGATAAATCATCAAAAAATCTTTTTTAGTTGAGTAAAAAGCCTCATATTCAACAAATAATTTTTCAATAATTTATAACTTTATTTGAAATATTTATATATACCTTGATTTGACGGAATCCCATTTCTTTGTGTCTTTCAGGTATTAACACAGGTATCGCCCCTCTTTACCTCTCAGAGATCGCACCGGTCGAGCTCCGCGGTGCAGCCGGTACCATCAATCAATTTGCCATTGTGACGGCCATCATGATAGCGCAGATTCTTGGTTTGACCCAGATCTTGGGAACGGCGGACAGGTGGCCATATCTGATCGGTATGTCAACAGAAATTTACGTCTTTCGCTGTGGTGTAGCGGCTTGGACTCTCGACCAGCGGTCAAGAGGTCCCGGGTTCGATCCCCACTGTCGGCGTGAGACTGTAGGCTGGTCTCTCTGTCTCACTTGCCTCCCTGCACCCAGGTACATAGATGGGTACCGGTCAGAAATGCACAGATTAAAGCGCTGGTTGAGCAGCTCATCTGAGGTCTACTGAAAGGTTTCAGGACAGAACGGGGTTAAACTGAAAGTCAGATGATAACCTATATCGTAGTTGATATCAGACTATAAACCCGAAACTTTAACTTTAACTTTTACTGTACTATGCATGCAGTACATGCTCAATCAAATGCTTCTATACAACTATAAGGATGTACGCTGTCTATGTAGTAGGTAGCGTACGAACACAACCTGCTTATATCAATTAATATGACCTCCACTAGAAATGCCATAAGGTATAACAATGAATTAATTTCAAGTTCGTATGATATTAATTTCAAGTTCGCATAATATTAATATTAAAAAGTCAATATCTAAAACTAAATGGAATATGGAATATGTAGGCTTCCTGACCCCCGTGTTCATACACAAGAATCCACTTTGGACAATAACGGCATAACCTCCCTATTAAGGACACCTCTACATTACAGACACCAATGCCCAGTCCCATGGGGGTCCGCAATTGAGAGGTTGTACTGTAGTTTGTTTTCCCTGCACTAGGTGGTAGACGCGTATCTGGCAAAGGGCCTATTGACCTGCGGTAATCTGTACCGCCAAATTATCCTCATCGATAGTCCATAATATAAGTTGTTAGTTACACCTGGAGAAACAAGGTAGCAGCACTGCACTCGATTCAAGAAGACCTCCCTGATATTGGTAGCTATTACAATGAAACCTTTCCCAATCCAAGTTGGGACCCAGCCACCCAGGTCTATACTGGGGGTGGGCCAGGGGTGCGGTACACTTCACAACCCCTGGTAGGGAAAGAGTTGAAGGGAAAAGGGTTGAAAATGACCCCCTCCAAGGAACACCAGCCAGGGATCAGTGATATCAACATCAAGTATGGATTAAAGATGTTAGCCCCCCAGAATTCTGCTCAGGGTGAACTTTCAGCTGAAATTCTGACCTTGAAATATGAAATTTAAGCCAAGCTCTTTCTGATTGTGCATCAGAAATTGTGAAGGAGGGAGTCACTACTCCACCTGCTGGGGGGAGGGGGGTCGAAAATGGGTATATGTGTATGAGAATTTGCCAACGAAAGGGTAAACGAGATGATTATCGCACAACTTTCTGATAGGTTTCAGTCTCATCCCTGCCGCAATCCAACTCGTGACATTACCATTCTGCCCAGAGACTCCCCGCTACCTCATAATCACCAAAGACGACACGGTCAAGGCTAAAGAAGCCTTGGTATCTCTACGAGGTTCATTGAACGTACACGAGGACGTCGCAGAAATACAAGCAGAGTTTGAAAGTTCCAAAAATGACACAAAGGTGAGATTTTTACTGCTTGATATTCTTTTCCTTGATCCTCTACGGTAGGTTTGTTGCGTTCTACTGTGGTTGGGCACCGATGAGGAAGCTGACCTTCCCATACATCCTGATAGATGGCGCAGCGAGACGGATACTGTTTCAGGGCCCATACGGATTTCGTAATGATAGCGCAAACAATACCCTTGCCAGCAATGTAAACATAAAAATGTTCATGCTGCATGCTGCATGGCCGCAAGACCGATGATGACGTCACTACGTCAAATGACGTTGCACGACATCATGCAGGATGCTTTAATGCCGACGTCATTCCCGATATATCGTCGTATTTCTCATGTCAGTCCTGACAGTAGACACATTCAAGGCAATATGTACTAGTCAGCCACAAATGGTCTTCACTGTGTTGTTTTCATATAATGCATGGAGAGATAACTGCCCAAATATCATAACTCTTTTGAGGAGAACTATTTTAGCCAGTTAACCCTGCCACTTTCACAATTATCATCTGGACTGATGCAATGAAGGACATCAAAGGGATAGTGGAGGTATCACTCCGCCATTTTCATGTGTCCTGGTGTGATCTATTCACCATCAGCTACCTCAAGTGGCCAACCATCATCAGTGTTGTCTTCTGGTGGTGTGTTCTACCTGTCAAAACAGATAATGGAGGGATCTCTCATCCATTTTCAGGTGACGTGCTGTGATCTATTTACCATTAGCTATCTGAAGTGGCCGACTATCATCAGTGTTGTCCTACAGTTCTCACAACAGTTCTCAGGCATTAACGCAGTAAGTTGTTTATTTTTTATGCAGGCCTATGCTACAGCATCTAAATGTCGTAATGGTGGTCTAAGGAAAGGAAAACATAGGCCTATTAGGCTGCTTATCTACAGGCTGTTTCATTGTGAACCTATCACTTTGATTTATAGTATTAATAGGAGCAAGTGGCTTTTTACTTTACATGAGTGCACACCAAGTTCGGACTTATTGCCAACCCTCTATTAAGACGCAACATCATTTCTATTGTCGTCACATTAGCGCGGTAATCGAGTGCTAACATAACGACGTCTTCGTGTTGATCCACAGCTCCAGGCAGTGGACCACCATGCATCAACCCACACAAAATGATCTCTGCATGGAGGCCTCATTTGGGTCCAATCCCGGAATCAGAATTGCGTGGGAATTCAGTCAGTTTTAGAATTTTTCCATTTCATGCGTTATTCAATGATGGGAACTGCTACTGTAGAATGGACGGTGACTCCAGTTGGCAGCTGACAGCTTGGTAATAACGACCTTAATAATCCCATTGATCCTTTAACCAATCTCTACCATTTTTTTATCGTCAGGTTATATTTTATTCCACGGCACTCTTTGAGTCAGCTGGGTTGACGTTGGAGAACGCCATCTACGGGACTATCGGAGTCGCAGGTGTCAATGTAGTCATGACGTTTATCTCCGTCATCCTGATGGACCGCGCCGGTCGACGGACACTCCATCTTTATGGTCTCGCTGGAATGTGGGTTTTCAGCGTTCTCATCACAGTCTCGTTTTTATGGAAGGTAAGGCTGGAACAGATACTGTAAACCCAGAAATATTCATGCGACTTTTATTTTTGTGTTTTCACAATAACGTATAATCGCAAAAATTTCGCGATGGTTTTCGCGTTTATCGATAAACAGAAAAATAGACGGTTGCAAGAAAGAAAGTCTAATTGAAAATACTGTTTGAGGGTGGTCAATATGCTGAATATAGGTACGCAAAAAGTTGAAATTTAACAAAATTGTGAAATAAAATGGCCGTGAATAGTTCCTGGTTTACAATATAGGTCAGATTTTCCATTTATCCTAACCAAAAAATTGATTTTGGATATTTGACGAATAGTTTTACCACTTTCCTAGAAAAAAACTCCCTGTCATAATTGTGATTGAAATAATTGATTAAAAACTGAGCACAATTTGAGCTATAGAACCGCCTAAGATTTGACATGATAAAATACATTTAAGATTTGATATGATAAAAATGAGACTAAGATCTGATAAGATAAAAAACCCAGAATCCTTCCCGACAGTGAAATGCATAAACTTTCGCTTCTTATAAATTTTGATGGTTTCTTTCTTCTCCAGGAGCAATGGCCGCCATTCACCTACATCGCGATAATTTTTACCATCGGATTTATGATGATGTTTGCAATAGGACCAGGTGGGTCAGGTCAGAAATTCTCAGACATGGTTAACATGCAATCGTTGCAATATCGCAGTCTGGGACAAGGTTTGCTGTTGAGGTTGGTTGGTTCACAGGACTGCGATATATTTTGCCCTAACAACTCGGACCTGTACATCTACGCATATCAATTAACCTGATCACAGTGGCGTAGTGATACATCAAAATACATGTAGATCTTTCAAAGAGTGTAATATAATTGTCATTTCGATAATAATTATGGTAAATGTATCTCAAGAATTGTATGTAGTGTGTCATGAAAACGAGATATTTGCGAGTTTTATGCATCGAAAAGTGCTCAAAATGGCCTTTTTAACCATTTGCAATCAAGCGAGTGCAAGAGAAGTTTTTGTGAAATAGCATTCCGCGAAGATGACGTCACTGCAGCTGCTGCCCTCTATTTCCCCATCGCTAAATTACAGTCAATGTCGGACAAATATGCGGTTTCGTAATGGATTCAGGCTTTCTAACTAGGGCAGTTAGATTCAATCTGGCACATGTCCGAGTGTTGGAAATACTACATAATTGTTCTGAATATTTCTCTCTCTGACTCTATGGTATCATTCATGCTAAAAACAATGCAGGGTCAAAGATAATTGACTTTGAAATAAGCTCAAATCCGTAGAAATAAGTGTCGATGTCCGCCTGTCACGTGACTAAAACGTCATCAATATCTTATGCAAATGATCTTGTGAGCTATAAATAGTAACTTCGCGGGATGCTATTGGGGAACAGTGGAACCTCCCTTAGCAGACACCTCTGTAACATTGCCTAAGCAATTCACCCTCCAATAAGGTCACTGGTTTGGTCTAGAAGCAGCTATTTCTCTTAAGTTTGATTTCTGTAATCATCAAACCTCTCTGTCAAGGGCAGCGTTTGTCTGTCCTAAGGGTGTCCTTTATAGAGAGGTTAAACTGTACATGTATTATAACCGCTTCTTTTTTCTCCTAGGGTCCATACCATGGCTCATGGTGGCAGAGCTGTTCCCACAGGGGCCGCGGGGCACAGCAATGAGTCTCGCTGTCATGTGTAACTGGTTCGGAGCATTTGTGATAGGTTTGGGGTTCCGATGGATGCAGGTAGGTGTACCGTAGATTTGGGACTTTTCGCAAATGCCGAAACTCACTATTAGCTCACCTTGATGTGCCATTCTCCATGACAGAGGTTACGATTTTTTCAAGTTTTTTTTTTCAAGGTTTTAACCTCTCCTGTAACAAGAATCCTTCGTACTTGAAATCCTATTCCTACGTCCCAGTTGCTACTTTAAAAAAAAATTCAAATGATGTTTGCAGTAGGCTCTCTGTAGGGGGGTGGGGGGGGGGGGGGGGGGGGTAGAACACCTCCCAAAAGGGCCCAAATATGCATGAAAAACTCATTTGTTGGTGACATCTGGGGAGCAGTTATTGTGGTAGAATGCCCCTTTTCGTCCCAAAAGGGCCCGAATATGTCTGTGGGCAGTTACCCCCTGCGGTTGGGATGTTGTGCCCCATCTTCGTCATCTAACAGTGAAATTAACATTGTCTTTTTCTCACCATTACAGAAAGGTCTCGGCAATTACACGTTCATACCGTTCTCCGTATTGCTGGCCGTTTTCTGGATCTTCACGTATTGTAAAGTCCCCGAGACGAAAAATAAGACAATTCAAGAGATATCGCTGACATTCCGTAACAATATGAGAGAACCAACAGGATATAAAACGTTTCAAAATCATGATGATTGAGTGATAGTTGTAACATGTACGATCAAACCATTTCTCGTATGGGTACGGGAACATTTCGGGAAAAATCTCAAGGCGTTGTGACAATGAAGAAAAATCTGTCAGAATACTTCATACAAATTATGCCCAACTACATTTGATTGGGAACATTGATTAGGAAAAAGTAACGGTGTCCTTGCATGGATGATTGATGGGTTCATGCATGCATCTGTTATGATTATTCTAAAACATCTAGGTCACAATGAACCGCAGTGTACAGTGTAAATGCACTATGCACCTACGGCGCCTCATTATGAATTCAGCGGTTATGGTCAGGCAACTATGTTTTACACTTGGATCCAATCAAAGATTCTATGATGGCCTGTGGACCATCTGTTGATGGGTATTCCATCATAGGCCCACTGACTCATTTAAGTGACAGTGTTCCGTCATAGGCCCACTGACTCATTTAAGTGACAGTGTTCCGTCATAGGCCCACTGACTCATTTAAGTAACAGTGTTCCGTCATAGGCCCACTGACTCATTTGAGTAACAGTGTTCCGTCATAGGCCCACTGACTCATTTGAGTAACAGTGTTCCGTCATAGGCCCACTGACTCATTTGAGTAACAGTGTTCCGTCATAGGCCCACTGACTCATTTAAGTAACAGTGTTCCGTCATAGGCCCACTGACTCATTTAAGTAACAGTGTTCCGTCATAGGCCCACTGACTCATTTAAGTAACAGTGTTCCGTCATAGGCCCACTGACTCATTTATGTAACAGTGTTCCGTCATAGGCCCACTGACTCATTTAAGTAACAGTGTTCCGTCATAGGCCCACTGACTCATTTAAGTAACAGTGTTCCGTCATAGGCCCACTGACTCATTTGAGTAACAGTGTTCTGTCATAGGCCCACTGACTCATTTGAGTAACAGTCTTCAAATTTTGGAAAATATGTATAGTTCACCAATTCTAATATAAATTCTTTGAAGGCCCGTCAAAATTACAGTGGATTCCATCCACAGATTAATGATAGCCCATGGCAGACGAACCTGTGGCTTCCATCCATGTATCTATGATGGGAATTCTCCATCATCTCTATAATGGAACATTGGCATTGATCAATGCATGGACACTTTAACCTGTGTTAAATACATGTATATAAAATAATAATCTCTATTACTTTTTATATATTAGTATTAAGAACAAGTGAATACATTTATAGATTACGGCTCTGTTTTGATTTTTTCATTTTTTGATGTGCAATCTGTCTCCTGGCAGGACAATGTCACAACCAAGGAACACGGGTAGAGACATTTTTGTTTCAATCAGTCAACTTCCTTTAAAACCTAATTCATGAGGGGGAAACAGTCTTCTTGGGGTGCTGAGATTGCCCCAGAATGATGGGATTCTGGGTTCCAAAACTAAGAAATTACAATCAAGCATAATCAATTTTGTGGAAGGTACCTTGTGACTGCCCGCAAACACAGGATTCGAGATTGGACAGAAATCGCTATTGGAAACCAGAAGCGGCCTATTTGATAACAAGACATAGGGCCAGGTACCGCATTCCCTGATTCACGGTACAGAGCATAATGCACAGAGTTAACCTGGTACTCCTTTACATATAAACTCCACTGGTCCTTTAAGAGCTACAGCCAACCTCGCCCCAGTGATGCTGGGCCGAAATCACACCTGGAGGCGAGGTTGTGATGCTTAACATCCAAGATGGTGGTTGCTTGCATGGAATATGTTAGAATGCAGTGAAAAAAGCCTGTTGACGGTCTCCCCGAGTTTTCTTTGAGCCTAATCTACGGTGCTAGTTACTGTCCCTTTTCTGGCGAGTTCATTGCACTAAGGTAGGTGAAATTTCAATCTATATTTCTGCACGAAAACGGCGATTGAAAACTGACATTTCATTTTGTGATTGAATAATTGTTGCGATCCTCCCCCAATCAACATGATGAAGCCATGCATGAATGCACATCATGACATGATATGTACGGAGATACATTGTTCTGTTGCCATGGTAATGAGCATTTGTGTTAATTGCCTTGTCATTTGATGTCAATAACAGGTTGAGCAGGGACTGAGTTAGGCCTATGCCATTGGGAGGGCAAGCGGGTGTTCCTATCCAAGAGACGAATCCTCCTCTCACTGAGAGTAAGACACCTGAAATTGTTGCATCCGACTGGGCAATTCACTTTACTGCAAATTGTCCTCTGAGCTGGAGATGTGGGCTGTCCAAGGCAACTCTTGCCCTGGACAACCAGCAAATCATCCATATGCATGCAGGCAGGTTGACATGTTGTCATTGTTGAAGTTGTCTCTCCATTGAATTATACATGGGCTAAATGAATAAGACCGAGACCTTAGAATAAGAGAATGAGACTGAAGACAATAATGAAGACAGAGTAGAAACATGATCAAAGTTTTCTAGAATTATTATTATATTTGACCTAAATTCCATGACCAGATATGCCAGAACTCATATCATATTATTGACACATATTTTTTAAGTGTCAAATGACTCAGACCTGATCACCAGATATGTTTGCAATACATGTACAATTGAAGAGTTCCACACAAATAAATCATACAAATGAAATAAAAACACTCTGATAGTCCAGTTTATAATGCTTACGACACTCACTTATAACATGGACTATCTTTATGTACAATCCCCAATTAGGACACATTGCATTGGATGGATGCTAGAAATCTAAAAGCTGGCCAGTATTTATTTAGTAACTTTTTTGACATCGTCAATCATTGCTTCGTTCGGTCTAAAGATGGCGGGGTTTTTCTCAGATGATGACAAGATCTGTATTTTAGAACAGGAGATAGATACCGAGGCTGAGGATGCTGGTCTTTTGGACTCTGAGGTAAGCGCTGGCATTCCTAATAGCTTGGTATCAGCATTGCTTCCTGTTCTGCTTTGAAAAGTCTTTTTGTGACAGCTTTTCTTTGGGTGACTAAGGACAGGTCATTCCTCATATGTCATGTATGTGACCCGTCATAGCAAAACCAGGCGCATGTCGCTCTGAGCTTGGCAGGTTGAGACGGACTGTTTGTTCATTTCTATGTTGTCCGCCTTTTGTGAAATATGTGACCCGTTCCAGCAAAACCAGTCGCATGTCGCTCTGAGCTTGGCAGGTTGAGACGGACCGTTTGTTCATTTCACTATTGTCTGCCTTTTGTGAAATCTGACGACATCAATTTCTTCTATTAGTATTATCTCCAGGTGTCATCTAGGCTCATCTTATGTGCGACATGCGACTGGTTTTGCTAGAACGGGTCACATATGAGCACATCAATTTCTTCTATTATCTCCTGGTGTCATTCAGGCTCATCTTCTGTGCGACATGCGCTGGTTTTGCTGAGGCAGGCCACATATTGCCATGCGAAAAACTGACTTGAAGAACCTTATTACGAGATGAACTCGACGATATTCGTTGAATGAAGGACTCCAAAAGCACAGTTCAATTGTCTTAAATTATTAAAAATGGATGAGTCAGCTAACAGGTTGGAAGGCTTGCCTGAATCTCGGCAAGCTGGAATATCAAGGAGTCTGACATGTCATTGTCATGTCTGTTGGACACATTGTCATGCATGCCATTGCCAGAGTGATTGTCATGCATGTCAAATGCTACAGATACCTTTCATGTTGATGAACTTATGGCTTTGTTGAGACAGACAGTCGGGTTAAAAGAAAATATACCGGCTCAGCAACTCTAGTCAAGGTTTGACTTTAGCAGTGATCCTGTCATGCCTGTTAGCAGAGATCACTTCATTTCCAGGTGGGCAACTTCTTTGAATAGAGAGATTGCCCTACCACTATAGATCGATGCACTTGATTGGGAACAACGTTTCAAGTGCATCGATCTATAGTGGTAGGGCAATCTCTCTATTCAAAGAAGTTGCCCACCTGGAAATGAAGTGATCTCTGCTAACAGGCATGACAGGATCACTGCTAAAGTCAAACCGTGACTAGAGTTGCTGAGCCGGTATATTTTCTTTTAACCCGACTGTCTGTCTCAACAAAGCCATATGATCATCAACATGAAAGATATCTGTAGCATTTGGATCTATAGTACCAGAAAACAGATACAACCGTTTTCAAGAAAATGCATCAGAGGACCTCTAGTTCAGAAGAACAACTAGCTCCACTCAGCAAGTTGTGTTTGGCCAAAAGCCTTATCGATAATTGAAGCAATCATTGCATGCACGTACAAACCAACTTTCGCCTGCCCATAACTTTTATCATTATCCACTGCAAGCTGTGTAACAATAGCGTTGTGCATTGGTTATACTACATGTAGTTCTATCCCTATTGCCATGGCAACGTCAACAAATCCCTTGGGTGTATCAAAATGGTTGGGTGATCGCGTAATGTTACCTGGTCGCTTGGAATTGTTAATCATTGTAAGATTAGAAGGAGATTTTCGTGATGTTTATCTTACAACGTAATTGATGGCATTGTCATGCGTTAGAGATGTTGTCCGCCATTTGTCAGCTGGGCACTTGCCGATATCTCACCTGGGCATCGATTCAAGGTGACGGTTTAGTTTATTTTTTTGTCAGGCATAAGATGCAGGTATTGAATTCTTTAAAAAAATTATCAAAATGTTGGTTATTGGTTCTTCATCATCATGACACTACTGCTCAATGACATGTACTTTTAAAGGCCTACACCCTTCGTTAAAAATTTTGAATTTGTAATTGAATTTGAATACTCTCAATTGCGTAAATACATACTGAATATAATTTTCAGCAATGCCATTTGGTAGACAGATATAGTAGGATCAAAATATGAAATAAACAGGCCAACCCCAAAAAAATTGCAAGAAAACGTTTTATGGTGTTATTCTGTAGATATTAGTCCAGAGAACAACATATCAAAAGTTGGCAGAAATTGAGCCTCCGCAAAGGGTCTAAATATGACGTCAAAAAAAGATGGCTGCCATCGCTAAAAAGTCCCATAAATCTTGCTCATATCCTATTAATATTGCTATTTTAACCAGTTAATGTGTGAAACATTACTCTTATAACCATTATCTTAGTCAATTCATTATTCTGTAATGTTCCATATAGCGCAATGACGTCATAACATGACGTCCTGACGTCACCAATGACGTCATGTTGGAAACTCATATTTATCATTTTATCATGTTTTTGTGGCAGTTCAAGATATGTACTATACTAGAATTCAATTTTGTAGACAACCCCAGTCAAACCCCCAGTAAAACAGAGGGTACTTGAAAAACTGATTGCCCTTGGTGCGACAGCCCATAGTGCTGCCATTTACAACAAACATTCTCTTCTCCAGATTAGACAGAATAAGACAACAGCTTTCAATGTGATTCAGAGTTTTCAAAATTTTACCTAATCACAGTGTGTCATTGTGATTCAGAAAAGAACAAAATGTTTATAGACTAAGATACACCTTACAGGTAAGATAAAACAATTTTTGGTTACTGGGAAGGCGGTACAGCGCGCACTCCGTGGACATCTGCTTGTTGACCAGTGTCTAACAAACCAGATCATCTCGAAGATCATCGAACGTGAACAACGATTTGAAGGCATCATAGAGGAACTTGAGCAGTTGTACTGTCAAGCAGAGAGAGGAGTTATAGATGTCGCCAGAGTGATTGCATCTGATGGCATGGATGAGTTTGTTAGTTCAATGACATCAATAAAAGCTGAATTGTCGGACAATTCCAAAACGAGCAAACTTTGGTTGAGCTATATGCAAATGTTGGGAATTGCGCGGGAGCTGATTGAGGCTGATCGCACAGGATCACCTTCATGCCGTATCAGATTGTCTGCCAATATTTGCTGCCGCGAGTCATCCAAATTACCTGAAGTCTGCCTATATGTATCTCCAAAAGATGACAGCTTTAGAGGTCGAAAACCCTGAAGTGTTTCAGAAATTCATGCGTGGATACCATGTCATCCGGCGAAGCAACAACTTCTGGGCTGGACTTGGATGTGACTTAGTCATTGAACAAACTCTTATGAGATCACTCAAAAGTACAGGGGGTTTAACAAGAGGTAGTGGAATGTCAGAACACCAAAGGGCTATCTGGACAATGTCTTCTCCCGTATCATCTACCTATAACTACGCCATGCAAGAATTTTGTGAAATGCGATATACAACTAGCGAACAGCACAGAGAAGCCACTGCCGCATGAATAGTCCGGGATAAAGAGGATCTGACCAAGCTTGACCCAATGCTTGGCCTCTATACTCCGTTCTCAGGTGAAACGACATTGCGCAACATTGTTACAGGGGTAAATGCCGATGATGACGTGAATGTAGACGACAGTTTCACTGTTGGCAGGGACACGGTTACCAAAATGGAAAGTCAGTTGATTTTTTCTTATTCCCACAAACGCAACACTAAGGTGAAGACCATGGCGTCAGCAAGGGCTGTCAAAGTTGCTGAAGACAGAACAATGATCCTGCTATGTTATTTCAGAGGTTCCTGGTAGTGTCGCAATCTGGAGGACTTAGCTTAGATGAAGTGATGAAGCACGAACTTTCCCCATATCCACCCTCTTTGTTTGAAGGCAAACATCGACTACGAAAGCCGGACAAACCTGCCCTTCTTGAGGCTATACGGAACCATGCTACTTCTGTTGATGATGTTGTCGTTCAGCCTATTCCCAAGACTGAGTACTACGTGTTGGATGGAGGTTCTCTCCTACATCGGCTGAAATGGACTGAAGGGAACACCTACAGCTCAATTGCTGCTAATTATGCATCTTTTACGACAGATCTGTATGGAAAAGCGACCGTAGATGGATATGGAGGACCCAGCACAACACCCACCAGCGACGGAAGACCACAAATGTGAAAAATACAGTCAATATCACGGAGACAACTAAGTTTGTGGGGAAGAAAGACGATTTCCTTTCAAATGAAAAAAATAAGAAGTCACTAATTGACATGGTCACGGTGCGCTTGAGGCAAAAGGACTGTCACGTGGTGCAGGCAGAAGGGGATGCAGATTTGGAAATAGTGAAAGCAGCTATCACTATGTCGACCACAACATCAACCACCCTGATCGGAGAAGACACAGATCTTCTCATATTACTTCTGTATCATGGTAGAATGGACAGTAAGGAACTCTACTTTCGTTCAGACAAAGGGAAGCCCAATGTATACAATATCAAAGTTTTGAAGAAGCTACTCGGGGATGATGTTTGTACTGATTTGTTGTTTGCCCATGCATTCACCGGATGTGATACTACCTCTAGAATCGTTGGTGTTGGCAAGAAATCAGTGTTTCAAAAGGTCGTCAAGGGCGATTCTGTCTTGCGCATCGTTCAAGGTTTTTTTGTGCTCACAACTCAGATAAGGTTGCTGTGGCAAGTGCTGGGTGTAAAGCAATGGTGGCTCTGTTTAACGGAACAAGTGAATCGTTGGCATCATTGCGGTACAGCTATCTTTGCAAAAAAGTGGCGACCGCAAAGACATTCGTAACACCTTAGATTGCCCCCTACAACCTCGGCGACAAAGTACCACGCACGACGGAGCTACCTTCAAGTCATGCAATGGATGGGTCATAATGACAACATGGACCTTGCAAATTGGGGTTGGAATGTTGAAGGAGACAAAGTCACACCATAATGATGGACAATAACCCAGCTCCTGACATTCTGCTAAAAATGATTCACTGTAACTGTTCGGCTGGATGCAACACACTTAGATGTAGCTGCAAGAAGTATGGACTTGACTGCACAGGGGCTTGTGGGCCTTGTCAGGATGGGAACTGTGAAAATATGAACCATGCACCATTTTTAGATGAAAATGAGGACTGATTATTGACTGTTTCATGCGAATTGAAGTTTAACAAATTTGAATTTACCATCAGATTGCAAATTTCCAATCATGACGTCATTGATGACGTCGTGACGTCATCACATAACTCCAGGATCCACATATCAATTTCATGACTTCTAAGACAATATTTTCTACGGTATGTTGCACGTTTGAAGTGGTTCACTACTGTTTATGTCAAACGATATATGAAATATAGGGAATTTTGGTCAAATGGCGGCCATTTTGTTTGACGTCATATTTAGACCCTTTGCGGAGGCCCAATTGCTGCCAACTTTTGATATGTTGTTCTCTGGACCAATATCTAGAGAATAACACCATAAAACGTTTTCTTGCAATTTTTTTGGGGTTATTCTGTGATATGATCCTACTAATATACAAATACTATAAATACTAATTTTCACGAAATTTGTATTCATAATAACTACACCATGGCATTGTGTATTAGTGGATTTCTATTTAACTGGACCACAAGTAATAACGAACGGTGTACACCTTTAAAGCTCTTCGCTGCTCTGAGGGCACAGGCCGCTAACAACTTTCCCCCAATGTCATCTATTCCTGGCGATTCTTTCCAGTTCCCACTAAGAGTCTCCCATGGTCTTCATGTCACCCTCGAGGTCCCGTCACCTGTTATTCCTGGGCCTTCCCCATTTTATCTCACCTGGTGAGCTGCAGCCATCATGGAGCGTCCGTCTACCTTTTCATAGGCTGACAGCATGAAATTTTCTCTAAAAATTCACTTCAGCTTTGGTACCACTGAAGTGTAACGTTTTTGAGTGTTTACGTTTCTAAGTGTTTCCACTCATTGTTCGATAGACTGTATGAAACTTTTCAAACGAAAATCAGTTATTGGATTAAATTAAATTTAATTAAAAATTAAATTACCATATTTTATAGTCATAGTGCCCTATACAGGTAAAACGAGCTCTAAGGCACTTTACATTGGTAAAACACTGGTGTAAAACATAAGAAATTTAAAACAATGGTAATAAAGGAAAATATGAAAAAAAAAAAAAAAAAAAAAAAAAAAACTGGCTGACTTGATCACCATGTTCCGCCAGGTCTCACTGTCTCAGTTACCCTTTGTTGAAAAGTCATGGTCGCTCTAGCTGTCTATTTTCTATTGTACGGAAACACCGAAATGGGAACAACCAAAAATGTTACACTGGTCATTGGTTAATGTCAAGGTAAGAAATAAATTGCATTCTTGTTGACAGAACTTCAAATGTAATTTTGTAATGACAGAAATTGATAGGTGCTTCCCCCCCAAATTGTTTTGCAAAAAAACGTATGGTGTAAATAATCAATGATTCGACTGTTGTTTTTCTACTTCAAAGGACAGAAATGTGATAGGTGCTCCCCCCCCCGAATTGTTTTGCAAAAAAACGTATGGTGTAAATAATCAATGATTCGACTGTTGTTTTTCTACTTCAAAGGACAGAAATGTGATAGGTGCTCCCCCTGAATTGTTTTGCAAAAAAACGTATGGTGTAAATAATCAATGATTTGACTGTTGTTTTTCTTCTTCAAAGGACAGAAATGTGATAGGTGCTTCCCCCCCCCGAATTGTTTTGCAAAAAAACGTATGGTGTAAATAATCAATGATTCGACTGTTGTTTTTCTACTTCAAAGGACAGAAATGTGATAGGTGCTCCCCCTGAATTGTTTTGCAAAAAAACGTATGGTGTAAATAATCAATGATTTGACTGTTGTTTTTCTTCTTCAAAGGACAGAAATGTGATAGGTGCTTCCCCCCCCGAATTGTTTTGCAAAATAAACGTATGGTGTAAATAATCAATGTTTCGACTGTTGTTTTTCCTGCTGCGATTGCTCCACCAGGCAGACGTCAATGAAAGGCATACCTTTGAGGGAGGTAGGAAATGATGTAAGATCAGCCGACGATGTGATTTTTACCTGGGCATTTAGTGTTAGCGAAAAGTGCATCACTTTTATACGAAACTCAAGCCTTGTTGACTACTCTCTTGAAAATAAAGGTTTTTGAGCTTTTGAAAAAACTCTTAAAGTGAGACTTATAGGCAGGAGCAGAGGGGCTTATTTGGCCAACTTCAGGTGACTAGTATACACAGTGAGGGCCCTGGGTCATGTCAGATTCAGCACATTCCTCGTACAAGCGTGAATCATTTCGACCTACTGTGAGATGTGAGAGACCCCTATTTGCAGTTCTTTGTGTACCTTTATCTTGCCTGCCTAGCTGCTGCCTATATTGCCCCTTTAAGGTTTTTCAGCCAATATGCAGTTTAGAGCAAACGTCATTTCAGTTTTGACGACATTGGTAAAATCTGTCCGGGTGAATTCCCAGATTCGATTTCACTCTATTCGAAAGGTTGTCCTGATGCAGTGGAGCTCACACTAACTACATGGGTCATTATTACATTCAGGCCAAAAAAACTGTAAACAAATTCTTCAATTTACGATTCTCAGTGTTTCTTTTAACGCTGTGCAAACGAACGATTTTTGTTGCTGCAACCTGCAACGGAGTCATGGCAACATGATATTATGCATTATGCAAAATTGTAAGTGGTTGCAATTTTAACGAATAGGTGTCCGCATTCCAATTGCTATCGAAATGCCGTCATCGCTCCATCGCAGGTCGCGGTGATTTGAATCCCTTGTTTGCGCTCTAGTCCATTAGTGAAAGTTCTGACGTTTTATTTCATGAGTTGTTTACTGTAGTGATGTTTCATTTCAGTGACTGACATTTTGCATATTTTTGGTATATCCCGCTTCTTTTTCTGTTGTTACCCTTTTTCCCATTTCTCTTTCATGAGTTTTGAGCGTGTGCCGATTTTAAGACACCTGGTGTCACAGAGCAGAGTCCGTCTGACGTAATTTTCCCCGTTGCTTATCATGGAGGTAAACAAATTTTCAAAAAAGACACGTTTCATCACCATTACTGAAATTGCTACACAAATGTAACATTTTAAATCTCAATATATGTCACAGGTGCACACAAGTTGTAAAAGCTTAAAGGCCTAATTTCACTAGTATTTTACCGCTGAAGAAGGTTTATGGATTGATGTCCTGCCAGCAGGTAGTGTCCCACAAATAAGTGATTTGAATCTCTGCTACCTGTGGTTATAAATTCTGTGTGCGACAAGGGTATTACTCCTCAACAACAGATAAAGCCAGCAATCATTGGGTTTGACGTTGATTGCAGGTTGCTGGTCTCTGCAAACAAGCAATTATCACTGCATGCGATTTAAATCACAGCTAGCAGTGATTTTGATCCCGGGGGTGCTTCAAAACCCCTACTGTACTGGGTTTGAAAAAGATGGTTTTGCCTCAGCGGGAAATTCCTCCAGTGGAGAAAGGCCTCGTTCTTTAGAGAATCTCACTGTGGTGTCATGATTGTAGCATGCTGCATATCAAGCATGTCAAGTCTGAAAATCTACCACCATCTCACAAACTGATTACAGTAGAACCTCCCTTTGCGGACACCTCTCTATTAAGGAACCCTCTCTAAAAAAAGGACACTAGATTTGGTCCCAAATTAGTTGTTTCCATTTGATTTGACCTCCCTAATCAGGACACCTCTCTATTAAGGACAGCATTTGTCAGTCCCGAGGGTATCCTTAATAGAGAGGCTCTTCTGTATTGCTGATAAATGGCATGGCATTCTATAACATTTCAACTCTCCACTTTTTGACTGATCGTTCGAACTTTCTGTTAGATGTTATTTCTTTTGAAAAAGGTTGTTTTTACTCTTCCGTGTAAGGTAAGGTGGTACAAATATTACCCCAGTAGAATAGCAGCCCCTAGACATTAGAAAACAGCTGAGGGCCCGGCTGTTAGAAAGCATGTTAGCTTATGACATGTTGTTTCATGTGCAGCAAGCAATGCACATGTATCACCATGTCAGCATGATGTTATGAGCTAACATGCTTCCAAAAACCGTCCCCTGGCAATGCACATTTCTGCAAGCGGTCTATAATAATTGTACCAGTTTAACGTACATCTATATGTACATGGTTGATCTGGGTTAATGAAGTTATTATCAAACGTGTTTTTTTTGTTCCGTGTTCAGTGTTATGTTGTTTTCC
The DNA here is from genome assembly GCF_910592395.1 of Lineus longissimus. Classification (NCBI taxonomy): domain Eukaryota; kingdom Metazoa; phylum Nemertea; class Pilidiophora; order Heteronemertea; family Lineidae; genus Lineus; species Lineus longissimus. The sequence continues at coordinate 2,172,900 of NC_088319.1, read as the reverse complement.
ATGGCCTGTTGTCTTCATGATTGAAGTTGATTTCCAGGAATAACAAACAACTACATTGTATGAAGAGCCCCTCCTCATGAACGTCATGTTTATCGTTTTAGCAGAACCACCTGAAAAAATCCCTTTGAAAGTGATGTTTTGTGGGTTCACATCCTATGATTTTTAACCCAAAACCCAATGGTTGGCTTCCTGAAGGGTTCACCATGGACACAACCATTTTGACTGGAACTTGAAATCCTGAAGAAATTAGAGCATTTTCATTCTCAAAACAAAGTGAATGCCAATTTCAAGGCTGGGAGACAGTTTGCTGAAAAACAAAGAACTGACTCCCTATCCTTGAAATCTGCATTCATGAAGTTTTTTAAAGGAGTTCTGATTGCTTTCTTTAATATTTCAAGTTCTAGCCAAAATGGTGGTTCCTATGGTCGACTCTTAATTGGCTAAAAGTGCATGTAAAGCCATAAGACGTGTTACATTGGTATGAATCAACCCCTCGTCCTGAAAATACTGTACCACACCCCGTCATATTTTTGTGCAAGTTTATATTTTGACTGATTTCGTGAGTAAGATGGACTCTCAAAATTAAAAATCACAAAAAAATCTTTTGATTGGAAAAAATTGAGAAATTTTAGATCCCGCCCCAAAAGTCGGAAATTTTACGGAGCCAGATTGCAAAAATAAAGACGCACAAAATTTGGCAGATTACAGTAAGTTACGACCTCCTCTGCAATGACAACGAAATCACTTCTCAAGTTGAATTAAATTTTCCTTTTGAGCACCGAAAAAACGAAGTTGAGAGCAATTTCCTGTGAAGTAAATCGAACGATTGCGTGGACTAAGCGCATCTAATCTCAAATTGCGCCAGTTTGAAAACGACTTACATGATGCGAAATCGTGTCTTCGTTTCGTGACATCGCTTTCCTGAATCTATTTGTAAAATTACGTTGTGCGACAACTTGATGTTGCCGTGTTGAAGCTCCAAGCGGATATGATGGGTCCGGGGATCCATTTCGAAGATTTCTGTTGGTTTTCATGCTTCTTTATTTCATTTTGTATTACGAGAGAATGACATGGCTGAATCAAAGTTTTGACTTGGGATGCCATCCTCCTATATTAGGCCTTTCGATCATTTCTACACTACCCTCGCACAAGTTTGTGTGGCAGGTTCAGCAGCAATCCAAAGGCCCTCTGTAGGAGGATGGAGGATGATGCCTAAAAGTCATCAGTGGTGTGCATGACACTAAGTCACAAATTCATTTGCGACATCCTTCTCCCAGACCTGTTGTAATTATGTCTAAGTGATATATATTCATGAAAAGACAAATTGTCAATCAGTCCGAGTTAAAATTACACCTAGATGCGATCAGCTTTAAAAGGAGAGCCATTTGTGAAATTTTGAATGGTTGAAATAGGGCCAAAAACCTATTACTTCAAGTCAGTAATAGGTTTTTGATGGTGCCGAAATGAGTCTTTAATTTATAACATCATTTTCTGAAATTTACTTGTCAAATTGATAGAAACCGATATGGCTGCGTTGCCAACATGATAGGGTTGGGAAAGTGTCCATTTCTAAAACCACATTAGGAAATTGATTTAGGTACTCGTGTTAGGGTACATGACGTTCCCCGGGTGGAGCACACAGGACGCGATTACCATCGGTAAATGTTTGCATCAGAGACAAATTGTTTGCGATACGAAGTTAGCATTTGGCGACAGTAATAAATGACGGAGACTGTTGTGGGGATTCCTTCTTGCTATGGTGCGTGATTTATTCGTTGATCGTGAATTAAGTGGGATTTTTTGTCGAAGGTAAGACAAATTTATAGTAGTTAGGAGTTTTATTTATCTTTGCGGAAACAACTTAATGCGAGTGGGCCGTCATGCCGGGCGAGTTTGCCCGATTCAAATTTTTGTGCGACTGGTGTTCAAAAAGTTGGATATAAAATCGTATTATCGAATCAAATATTGGTAATTTGGATAGAGGATCAAGTTGTGATTATCTGTTTTTTGCAATGCAACCTGACTCTAACAACATGTTTACAAGTGGGTGTCCCGGCAAACGGTCTACTAGTAGTTTAAATATTTGAAACTGTGGTGCCCTCTTTTGTGTTACTGTGGTTAATGACAGCATAACCTTGCTGGAATTTCGAACTTTGATAATCTATTCGTAAAATATGCATCCTTTCCTACAAAATTATGTCCTGTTGGCGTCATGAGTTGCAAAATAAGTATTTCCCGAGACATTGAAGTGGCCAAGGTGGGTCCCCCTGTTCAAAACACACAAAATATTAGGCTCGCGAAATCAAGCGGTTTACAGTAATGCGATCATTCAGGAGCCAGAACACATCAGCAAATTGCTTAATTGCTCTATTCATGGATGCTATCTGTGGTGATAATTGGATTGTAACTGGTCTGCTTTCAATAATCGCATAATTAAGCGCTGCCAGTTCTCACAAAAGGTATGGAGGAGAGTGTGGTGGGAATGAATTGGCCGTATTGTCAGATCGTGTATAAAATGGGCAAATTTTCAGCAAGACGGTTTCTTTAGTATTCCCAGGTGAACCAGGCCATCCATACTTCAATCAAACCAGATAGTTGTATGCCTTCCCCAGGTGGCCAAGGCCTTCCTTACTTCAATCAAACCAGATAGTTGTATGCCTTCCCCAGGTGGCCCAGGCCATCCTTACTTCAATCAAACCAGATAGTTGTATGCCTTCCCCAGGTGGCCAAGGCCTTCCTTACTTCAATCAAACCAGATAGTTGTATGCCTTCCCCAGGTGGCCAAGGCCTTCCTTACTTCAATCAAACCAGATAGTTGTATGCCTTCCCCAGGTGGCCCAGGCCTTCCTTACTTCAATCAAACCAGATAGTTGTATGCCTTCCCCAGGTGACCCAGGCCTTCCATACTTCAATCAAACTAGACAGTTGTATGCCTCCCCCAGGTGACCCAGGCCTTCCATACTTCAATCAAACCAGACAGTTGTATGCCTTCCCCAGGTGACCCAGGCCTTCCATACTTCAATCAAACCAGACAGTTGTATGCCTTCCCCAGGTGACCCAGGCCTTCCATACTTCAATCAAACCAGATAGTTGTATGCCTTCCCCAGGTGGCCCAGGCCTTCCTTACTTCAATCAAACCAGATAGTTGTATGCCTTCCCCAGGTGACCCAGGCCTTCCATACTTTAATCAAACCAGACAGTTGTATGCCTTCCCCAGGTGACCCAGGCCTTCCATACTTCAATCAAACCAGACAGTTGTATGCCTCCCCCAGGTGGCCCAGTCCTTCCTTACTTCAATCAAACCAGACAGTTGTATGCCTTCCCCAGGTGGCCCAGGCCATCCATACTTCAATCAAACCAGATAGTTGTATGCCTTCCCCAGGTGGCCCAGGCCATCCATACTTCAATCAAACCAGATAGTTGTATGCCTTCCCCAGGTGGCCCATGCCTTCCTTACTTCAATCAAACCAGAGAGTTGTATGCCTTCCCCAGGTGGCTCAGGCCTTCCTTACTTCAATCAAACTAGACAGTTGTATGCCTCCCCCAGGTGGCCCAGTCCTTCCTTACTTCAATCAAACCAGACAGTTGTATGCCTTCCCCAGGTGGCTCAGGCCTTCCTTACTTCAATCAAACTAGACAGTTGTATGCCTCCCCCAGGTGGCCCAGGCCTTCCTTACTTCAATCAAACCAGATAGTCGTATGCCTTCCCCAGGTGGCCCAGGCCTACTTCAATCAAACGAGACAGTTGTATGCCTCCCCCAGGTGGCCCAGGCCTTCCTTACTTCAATCAAACCAGACAGTCGTATGCCTTCCCCAGGTGGCCCAGGCCTAATTCAATTAAACGAGACAGTTGTATGCCTTCCCCAGGTGGCCCAGGCCTTCCTTACTTCAATCAAACCAGACAGTTGTATGCCTCCCCCAGGTGGCCCAGGCCTTCCTTACTTCAATCAAACCAGACAGTTGTATGCCTTCCCCAGGTGGCCCAGGCCTTCCTTACTTCAATCAAACCAGATAGTTGTATGCCTTCCCCAGGTGGCCCAGGCCTTCCTTACTTCAATCAAACTAGACAGTTGTATGCCTCCCCCAGGTGGCCCAGGCCTTCCTTACTTCAATCAAACCAGACAGTTGTATGCCTTCCCCAGGTGGCTCAGGCCTTCCTTACTTCAATCAAACTAGACAGTTGTATGCCTCCCCCAGGTGGCCCAGGCCTTCCTTACTTCAATCAAACCAGATAGTCGTATGCCTTCCCCAGGTGGCCCAGGCCTACTTCAATCAAACGAGACAGTTGTATGCCTCCCCCAGGTGGCCCAGGCCTTCCTTACTTCAATCAAACCAGACAGTCGTATGCCTTCCCCAGGTGGCCCAGGCCTAATTCAATTAAACGAGACAGTTGTATGCCTTCCCCAGGTGGCCCAGGCCTTCCTTACTTCAATCAAACCAGACAGTTGTATGCCTCCCCCAGGTGGCCCAGGCCTTCCTTACTTCAATCAAACCAGACAGTTGTATGCCTTCCCCAGGTGGCCCAGGCCTTCCTTACTTCAATCAAACCAGATAGTTGTATGCCTTCCCCAGGTGGCCCAGGCCTTCCTTACTTCAATCAAACTAGACAGTTGTATGCCTCCCCCAGGTGGCCCAGGCCTTCCTCGCTTCAATCCGACCACCCTAATATGAGAAATCATCATCAAATTACGCTTAGTGTTGATCTTAAACTCGTTATTGGCCGTATTGCGACCACTCTCGAGATTACATCCGTTGTCGGGAATTCCACCCAGGTCGCTGGAGATGGATTGCTTTCACTCCACCATTTCCAGCACAGCAGGGTTCAGAACTGATGGAAAAACATAATGTGCTGAAAGGCCAGGCAAATATGATTTTCGGGTTAAGGAATTGACACGGCGCACGCTAGGGTGTCTCCGCTAAAGTTGAGACCGGGAGGGTTGAGCTAAAGGTAAAATGTGGGCCCATACCTGAGGCACTTTGGCTCAAGGTTTTTTTTTTGGGGGGGGAGGTTTGAGCTCCTCCTGATGGCCTCAATTTCTTTTGCAGATGTGACCATTTTTACCTCCCAAAAATGCTTCCGGAGCCGAAGGGGCAAAAACGCTTTGTAATTTTGACCCCTCCTTTTGTGGGTGCCCCCCCCTACGTTGGGCCCAAACAGTTTTAAATGGTGTGAATTTGGTGTTATTGAGAGGCAAGAATCTGGTCGAGACGTAGGTTAGAAATGCGCTGATTTTGTCTAAATATGTTTATTCGAGACTCGTCTTGCGCTTAAAAAGGAAATTACTTTGCTCCTGATCCACGTCTCTGGGGTATGTCTCCGTAATTGATGTCAAGTGAAGCGCAGTAGCACATCTCTCAATATCTAATTAGAAACCAATACAGACATCTCATCCGAGGGTCTGGCTCTGTTAACTGTTTTGTTGATTTTCAATAAACTCCGTCATGCGGTCTGATTGGTCAGTTCTACATTGATTATCGATATTCTGAAGAGATTGCGTGCCACGAAACAGTTGACCTGGTACTTACATGTACTGGTTGATCTGTTTAGCTTTAGGTAAGTCGCGAGATTCTGTAATCAATTATGAAGAATTATAGCCTTCACTCCAACATCAGTGCCTGTGCTCTCCATGGGGGGATAGTGGGCTTTCCAACTTCACCTCAACAGGGCCTGTGCTGTCCATGGGGGGATATCGGGCTTTCCAACTTCACCTAAACAGGGCCAGTGCTCTCCATGGGGGAAGGGATATCGGGCCTTTCCAACTTCACCTCAACAGGGCTTGTGCTCTCCATGGGGGAAGGGATATCTGTCCTTTCCAATTTCACCTCAACAGGGCCTCTGCTCTCCATGGGGAAGGGATATCAGGCCTTTCCAACTTCACCTCAACAGGGCCTCTGCTCTCCATGGGGAAGGGATATCAGGCCTTTCCAACTTCACCTCAACTCCTTGGGGGAAGGGATATCGAGCCTTTCCAACTTCGCCTCAACAGGGCCTGTGCTCTTCATGGGGGAAGGGATATCGAGCCTTTCCAACTTCACCTCAACAGGGCCTGTGCTCTCCATGGGGGGAAGGGATATCGAGCCTTTCCAACTTCACCTCAACTCACCCCGTTGCTGAAGGTGTTCTTGTCACGAAAAGCATGTGACCACCCTAGCAGGATTGCTGGCTGTTCTTTAACATTGCAGCACCCCCACCCTCAGGGATAAATACAGTGGAACCTCCCTTAGCGGACACCTATCTTTGAAGGCCATACTCTCTATTCAGAACATTGCCTTTGGTCCCAAATTGGTCATTTCCATGAGGAAGCCTCGTTAATTATCCGAGGCGTGCCATTTTAAGTCCATACAGTGCATGCACTGTCATACCGAGCGCTCTGGTATTGCAGATTATTCACTTGGATCGATGTTACCCATCCTACAGAAAAACACGTGACCGGACACCGGAAGCTTACGCCCCCAAATCGAGGTCATGACGAGTGAATTGCCGTCTAGTACCAGCCTCTGTAATGAGTGAATGGAGGAGACTGGTGAATGAGTCTAGACCCCCCTTCTCGATAGGTAACCTCCCCCACAGGGCATATGCTTTTGCAATCAGACATCTTCAGTAGTTAAGATTCATCATGGGGCCTGAGTCATTGGGTATGATTCTAATCACAGGATGGGGCGACACACATGTATCTTTTATCTTATTGCCAAAGGGCAAGACCGGTCGAGGTTTAAGTGCAATTTTATGTCCTCTGATTTTATTTCAGCTGCAATTTCATGTCAACAGCTTTATTTCACCTGCAACTTTATGTCAGCAGGGTAAGGTTCACCTGTAATTTTATCCCTGCGAAATTGTTTGTCATAATTGTTTATTGACTTTTGATATCAACCACGTGGGAAATTTTTGACGTAAACCACAACAATCATTGGCTTGGCCTACTTGACCATAAGTTCAGTAATCCTATTGTCAAATGGCTAGACAAATTCAAACTATTCACCAGACAAGTTGAATGGAATATATGGAGCGTAAACAGTAAACATTATTATTTAGAAGTTACGTTCCCAATTAAAATAGCACATGGCCTATGACAAGTTTTTCGTTAGGATTTTTGATGTGTTGAAAGGAGTAAAGAGCTGACGTCTAATGTTCAAGGAGGCATTGGTTGGTTCAGAGGCAAATCCGTTGCTGGATTCGGACACGGATGCGAGTACCACTGCAAGTCAGGATGGGGAGGATAACGTAAGTCATGTTGTAAAATTCTCAGGGAAGGCCATGGCTAGTTTGATACACGGATCCCGATGGCCTATTAGTTAAGGCATCCGCCTCGTGATTGGAAGGTCAAGGATTCAAGGCCTGCTGGTGACCTCTTTCCGATGCGGCAGGTTGGTTGTGGTGTGGTCCAGTTCTAAAAATATCAGATTTCTCAAATTGGTGACACCCAAAAGTTTGTCACATACTATTTCTCTAAAACTTGTACCTTCTGTACATACGTGAAGTTTGGTGCGATTTCCCCAATAGTTTTCTAGTTCTGGAGGAACGGAAGGCACTATTGCATTAAATCTTACATTTGCTTTGACATAGGCCTAATACATGAGAAAGTATGGTATTGCAATAATGTGGGGTAGGCCTTACTGTGATTAACTTAGCAGTTTGGAATCAATGGACACCGTCACACAAGCCCGTATAAGGCTTTTGTTGATGAACAAAAGGCCAGGTGACATGGAAAGCCAAAACAAATTTGGTGTGTAGGGGTTTGTAGCTCAAATTGAGATTTGAACCACATATTGACCTGTCCCTGCCCACACTGCATCATGCTGGTTGAAGCCATCAAAATTGTGAGGGGCCTTCACCAATGTCTCAACTGTTGCTGGCAGCTTCCAGCAAGTCTTCACCAAGACCAGCTGCCGCTCCATCTTGCTTCACTGCATCGAGACCAGATGCCGCTCCATCTCGCTTCACTGCATCGAAACGAGCTACCGCACCATCTTGCTTCACTGCATTGACACCAGCTGCCGGACTATTCACTTCACTGAATCAAGCCATCATACACTTGTTCTGCCCCTTCTTCCCTTGCCCCCAACTTGTTCCTGGCACCAGTTCAGCAGCCTCTTGGGAAATCTGTGTTCTTCGACAGCATGGCCATACCAGCAAAGACATCTCAGTCTTCCATTAAAAAGCCAGAATTAGTCATGTGACATTTTCTAGCCTGATTTCATTAGTTGGGATCAGTAATGTCAATTTCCGTCTTTAATTTGATCTGGTTCAATTTCTGTTGGTTTATTGTTGGCCTTTGCTGTCGAGTAGGCCACAATCATGGAAGTTGATTGAGCGTCAATAAACAGTATAACTTCCCTTAGTGGCCACTTCTCTAGCTAAAAGGACACTGTAGTCTTGGATCCAAATTGTGTTGTTCCCATTCAACACAACTCAGTACAGGGTGCTTTCAAGTGCCATCTTGGAGGGATAGACAAAAGAAAGCAAGCCCAAATGACCATGACAGCATTTGATTCAGTTAAGACAGGCATGACAAATCATTGTTCTGCCCTCCAATAATGGTGACCATGAAAACACTCTCTCAATGACAGTACTTGTTAGTTCAGAGGGTGTCCTTAATAGAGAGGTTCTACTGTACTGTTAACCACCAAATTTACACTAGATTTTGCCAAAGATGGACGCTGGAGTAATCTGGCTACCATATGCCAGGCTTCTCATGAAGACGATCGCTCCATGTATTCATAAGATAACTAAGAATTGCCAATATGTCGCAGCATGTGACCAACCAATCAAGTAATCCAAATATTGTCTTGCCATATGAAAATAGACTGGCTCTGTAATCACAATAGGATGGACATCCCGAGACAAGACCACAATTGATTTTTTAAGCCTTTTAGCAGTTAAATTGTCAATGTTTGACCGCGACGCATCAAAGAATGCGTCAACTAGTGAAACTGAAATTCGGATATGATATACGGGTTAGTCTTGCGAGTAACTGGTGCGATTTAAATTGGTGATTGACCACGGAAATTTTTTTTTAATCGACAAATTAGACAGACTTTGATATTTCCACTCTTTTCAGCCAACTGGCAGAAAAAACTCAAACACGCCCCCTATTACCCAATTAGCAAAATTCGAAATTAATTTTTTCATCAAATAATTTCTTTATATCTGTAGACTTGCCACAGCAAATATTTTTTCAATACCTCTCCAAATATGTACTTGAGAGTAAAAAACATGCACTCGTCTAATAGATAGGCCTCGACCCTCCAACCTTTGAATATTCATTAGTGGTCTTGTCTCTCCCTCTCCAAGGGCTAAGGGAGCGTCCATTAAGTACGTACGCACGAAAGTGCCAATTTTGAGACCCCCTCCCCCCTGTATGCACCTTGTACGCATTGCCTCATACCCCCCTCCCCCCCTGTACGAGCGTACGCCTGTAGAACCTTGAATTCCCTAGCAGACGAACAGACATAGTACCTGATTTTGCTACATTGCGGCGCCACAATCGGATTGGCGTCGTATTAGCAAGTCGACTGCGCAATTTTTCTCCGACGGCGACACGCATTACCGGGAAATTAAACGGCGCTGGAAATTGCTAAAACATTGTAGTCGGGTAACATCCGAACCCAGAAGCGTATGAGTTCACACATCTTGTGAAGAACAAGTATGATTATCCAAATAAGAATAAGAAAGAGGAGAAAATTATTATGATAATATTTATTTTTTATTTGTTCAAAAAATGGTTTTTGGGTTGCGTACGTACGCAAGACCATTAACCCCCCCCCTGTACGCATAGTGTACGGATTTCATAGACCCCCCTCCCCCCCTCAGTGCGTACGTACTTAATGGATGCTCCCTAAAGCGTTGACCATACGTACCACAATTTTGGCTAGAACTTGGAATCCTAAATCAATTGAAACTTCTCAAGAAGTGAATGCCAATTTCAAGGGCGGGAGTCAATTCTTTGTTTTCCAGAGAAAGGACACCCACCCTTGAAATTGGCACTTTCTTAATTCTGAAGGAGTTCTAATTGCTTGAGGAGTTCAAGTTCTAGCCAAAATGGTGGTGTCTGTGGTCAACAACTAAATATTTTAGGATATATAATTGAAAGATGGTGACTTAGGTCTGACAAGGACAATCAAATCGCAAATGTTTGGAAGGAGACATAGGTCTTGCCAGCCGGGTTTGTCTCGTTGGCGTGGCTGCTCATATGAGTTCCTCATGGAAGTTTGAACAAAATAGTCAAAGGCTGTGTGGTGAAAGGAGTGTTTAAAGCTTGCTGCACCCTGCTATAGACATCTAGAGATATCCACAGAGTATTTCACGGAGGTCAGCCACGACTCTTGTGTACTGCAAAGCCTTGGGGTTTTGTTGTTTTCTGAGAACTGCAAGTGCAAAAATCTTGCAAAATGTCAGAGTTCATTAGATTAGTTTTGCTGTTGTGCAGCTGGCTTGCACAACTTGCATGGAAAATTTGATAAAGATCACTTAGATCATAGAAATTGGATTGTATTGCTGCTATATTGGCTTGGTGGCAGATGTTAGAAAGAGAATAGTCAGGCCAATGGATGTTGGAGTTTATGTTTATTGACTTGGCACATGAAGTTAAGCAGCCCCACAAACAAGCAATTTTTGATATTTTCTTCCTGCTTGGTTTGGGCTCAATGGAAACAGACAGTAAGATACATGTAGGTCATCACCAGCCAGATATCAAGTAGAATGGGCCTACATGTGAAAATCCAGGATTTCGGAAGATTTCTGCTCGTTTCGAGGCAAAAACACATTGACTGATAAACTGCCACCTAAAGCCTAAAAATTAATAAGTTTCAAATTTGTCTCCAAACTGTTTGTTTTTGGATTGATCTCAGGATATGCCGCAAGGAGTTTTAATAAATTTTCAAATATTTATTACTTCTCATCTTATTTCTCAGTCGAGCAATACAATCTCTGTCTTACGGCAACAAGTCTGATGTACTTTAGAAAGATAACTTTATCTTTGCCTGACAGATGTTAAGCTGTGCAACACACTTTAATCTTTGAGTGCTGGCCATGTCTTGCAGTCGTTGGTAAACTTTGCTTGGGGCTTTTGCCAGCTTGATTAAGATTAAGAAACAAAGGGGATGCGTCTATCTCTGAGATTTAATTGAGCAATGTCACCACACTGTGAGTTCTGCTTCCAGGTGGCAGTTTATCAGTCAATGTGTTTTTGCTCGAAACGAGCAGAAATCTTCCGAAATCCTGGATTTTCACATGTAGGCCCATTCTACTCGATATCTGGCTGGTGATGACCTACATGTATCTTACTGTCTGGGATCAGGCTCCAAGTAACTGCCATTTTTTTAAGGGTTGACCATAGGTAATACCATTTTGGCAAGAACTTGAAATCCTTAAGCAATAAGAACTCTTTCAAAATGAAGTTTTTTCCCATTTAAAACCTGGGAGGCTGTTCCCTGGAAAACAAACAACAGGCTCCCAACCTTGAAATTGGCATTCACTTTGTTTTGAAGGAGCCAAAACAAGGTGCAGTTCAAGGAGTAACGTCATCAACACTTGACGTGACTAATATTGTGACGTCACCAAGACAATGTCTCTTCCAGTGTTGAAATGACGTCTGGACGTAGGACCAGGGACCTGCAAAAGTGCACTTAACAAATGATGAGACAAAAATTGTCGGATATATTCCAAATTGATGCGAAATCATTTCTTTTCTACTGGATTTCACAATTTGATTTTTTTTTTTCACAAACAGATATCATTTGTATAAAAATCCGGAAAATACCAGCAAAGATTTGGAGGATGCAAGATACAGTCGTCTTCCTCGATATTTGGCTTTTTCACCGAGACTCGAGAATCCCACCGAGGCTACCATCTCGACGTATTCATCCTTTATTAACCAGGATAACGTGTCACCAAAATTGATCTAAAATTTGTCCGTAATACGATAATTTGAGATAAGAGCATGGCACTCTGTGGCTTCTGAAGAGCTTGCTCTGTCACCGTTTTGGCTAAGGGACTAGGGATATCCATCGTTAAAGCTAGCCTCCGGCAGTTTGTCTATAAACCACAGTTTCGTCTGTCACTGCTGATGTCGTGGGTACTGTCATCATGGTCATTCCCTCTGGCATTGGTTGGCTTCTTTTACAGGGGTGTGCTGTGTTCATTACAAGGGTGTATTGGGACAGATTGGTAGATTTTTCCCCTCCAGCTCAGTGTCGCTTCTGGCTACGCATATATGCTGCACTTTCTTTTAAAACTTGAGACCTCTGGCATCTGTGTCTGCACCTAGTGGAGCTCCCTCCCAAGTGTACTCCACAAGTCCATTTGTCAAGGCGGCCCACCCTAACGATCACCCAATTGCACTCTGGATGCAGTGGACCGGCCTCGTACTCTCGCCCAGCAGATAAGGAGATCCGATTAATAGGATGACGAAATGGACTACCTCAGGAGTCTGAATTGGACTTTCTCGGCTGCCGAAGTGTCGAAACATGTAAACGCTTTTTGAGCAACTACCTTGGAAGCCTACCACCCTACTTTGAACAAGCTACCCTACCTTACTCTAGAATTTTTTGATTTCAGTAGGCCCACACTACATTGTGTTGCACCCTGGCGAAACCTCCGGAATATCGAGGGTACCATCCTACCTTGAGAAAACCCAGTGGCGACCCCCCCCCCAAAGAAATCTAAATGTTTGCCTAAACCTCTTCACCGGAAAATGAAAAGGCCACATTTTGGTGCTATATTAAGTCAAGTCCCATCTAGCCGCTTGTGATTACGTGCTAATATAAGATTTAGACTACGAAAGTTACAATGAAATTCATCACCTCAGTGTGGGTATCTATGGCCTGGCTATCAAATCCGTTATTGTAGTGGTCCCAAATTGGTCATTTTCATTCAATCTGACCTCTGTAATCAGAGCACCTCTCTATCATGGATAGTGTATGTCAGTCCCGAGGCTGTCCTTGATAGACAGGTTCAACTGTATGAGCAGTTCGCACGCACGTGACAGATTTCAGGTACCCTCCTTGGATTCCATTCGATTCATCAACATTCCTAAGATCTCAATATCCCGCCACGTACATACCAAAGTCGTGAGGCATGTCAATCGAGTGTTCCCTTGATCCATTGTCAGTCATGCCTTCTACCTCAAATTGATCCAGGATATAATGTTCTTAGCTCGTCTGTGTTTTTATACATCATCAACAGCGGCGTCTCGGTCCTTTGGGGTCGCTCGCCTGGGGTGAGGACGACAAACCTATCAATGTGGATGTCACCACCAATGTAGAATTCACAGACCACTAGCTGGGCATTTCCAGAGGAGCGCTGCGATGCCTATGTCAGGTATGCGAAATCTCTGTCTGTTTTAGTGTTGAGCAATTTTTTTACACATTTGACTATTGGTGTTTGCGCAAGACTTTTGTTAAGTAAGGTTTAGGATATGAACATCAAGGCCGGTTCAGAATTGATGATTTCAGTCTAGCACCAGGGGTGCAGTAACAATCAGTGAAAGTGCCCCCCACTTTGCCTCAAGTGCCGTAGAGCCAGATTAGTCCACCTTGCCCTTCCTTGGCCTCCAGCTAGGGTTCTGATGAAGGTTACTAAACTTTAGGGCAATGACTTGAGCTCCCAAGTATCGACACACGGTCTCATCACTTTCAGTCTATGCTGCAAGGCTTTGATGCACATCTTGTCTGGTTGAAGTCTTTGGGCCATGTGAGCTCGACTGGCCTTGGACATCAGGTCATGCCCTCTGGACCCAGCAGACCCATCAGGTGCACTTCTAGCAAATAACAGCAGTGGCTAAATCCACTGCAATATACATACTTTGGCTCTTCATCACTAGTTGGACATAAGGCCACAACACGTTCCCTCAATCGCTTTCTGTCCTTGGCTGCCCTGAGCGCCCTGTCCAATGGCAGCTCCATCAAATTTAGTCGGACATTGTTCTCCTCCAGGTGGCATTGTGTCTGCCACGTTTCCTATTTGCTTGGGGAGTTCAATATAGGGCAGTCTTGGGTATGCTGTCCACTACACTATACAGTTAACTGGGGGTCATTTTCTTTCAGCCAAGATTGTTCGACAGAAGAATCATCATTAGAGGTGTTAGGCATGTATTGCCAATTGATTATCTGATTGTCAACCTCAAATTGATCCAAGATAATTGTTACATTCATAGTTTGTCTACCTCTAATTGATCCAATATATGTTATGTTTGCAACTTGTCTGTTACTAGTGTCTGTCTTGCCTGGGGTGATGAGAACAGTGTTGCTGGTGATGCAGTGTTCTGAGGTATCAGTGACCTTTTAGTTTCTGTGCATCATAGTCGTGTGAGGGTCAGGGAACAAAGACTTCCTTAGTAGCTTTTGTTTGAGCTGGCATAAATTTTTCACTCTTATAGCATCGACAAAAATCTCTTGCCCAGGGGGCTTTGATACTCATTTATCTGCTGAGTATAGAACAGTTATGACTCCTGACATCTTGACCTCAAGACCACACCACCCCTAATTCATCAGGGCGAGCGATGCTTTCCAATCATCAGGGATGTCTTGTCCAGATTTATCGGGAATATCATTTGACCTGCTGGACAAGTCGTAATCTGATCGTGTCCTGTTTATGAGACATTCCTGGAACAAGAGGCAATCAATAAATGTTTTTTGGTTTGTCAGTGATAGATTGTCGCTGCAGTTCTGGTGCTATTCGGTGCCATGCAAGCACAGCCAAGAGCATGAAAGGTGCAGTGGAGTCTTTGGTGCCATGCAAGCACAGCCAAGAGCATGAAAGGTGCAGTGGAGTCTTTGGTGCCATGCAAGCACAGCCAAGAGCATGAAAGGTGCAGTGGAGTCTTTGGTGCCATGCAAGCACAGCCAAGAGCGTGAAAGGTGCAGTGGAGTCTTTGGTGCCATGCAAGCTCAGCCAAGAGCGTGAAAGGTGCAGTGGAGTCTTTGGTGCCATGCAAGCTCAGCCAAGAGCGTGAAAGGTGCAGTGGAGTCTTTGGTGCCATGAGAGCACTGTCAAGAGCATGATGGGTGCAGTGGAGTCTTTGGTGCCATGAGAGCACTGTCAAGAGCATGAGAGGTGCAGTGGAGTCTTTGGTGGCATGCAAGCACAACCAAGAGCATGAAAGGTGCAGTGGAGTCTTTGGTGCCATGCAAGCTCAGCCAAGAGCATGAAAGGTGCAGTGGAGTCTTTGGTGCCATGAGAGCACTGTCAAGAGCATGAAAGGTGCAGTAGAGTCTTTGGTGCCATGCAAGCTCAGCGAAGAGCATGAGAGGTGCAGTGGAGTCTTTAATGCCATGAGAGCACTGTCAAGAGCATGAGAGGTGCAGTGGAGTCTTTGGTGCCATGAGAGCACTGTCAAGAGCATGAGAGGTGCAGTGGAGTCTTTGGTGCCATGAGAGCACTGTCAAGAGCATGAGAGGTGCAGTGGAGTCTTTGGTGCCATGAGAGCACTGTCAAGAGCATGAGAGGTGCAGTGGAGTCTTTGGTGGCATGCAAGCACAACCAAGAGCATGAAAGGTGCAGTGGAGTCTTTGGTGCCATGCAAGCTCAGCCAAGAGCATGAAAGGTGCAGTGGAGTCTTTGGTGCCATGAGAGCACTGTCAAGAGCATGAAAGGTGCAGTAGAGTCTTTGGTGCCATGCAAGCTCAGCGAAGAGCATGAGAGGTGCAGTGGAGTCTTTAATGCCATGAGAGCACTGTCAAGAGCATGAGAGGTGCAGTGGAGTCTTTGGTGCCATGAGAGCACTGTCAAGAGCATGAGAGGTGCAGTGGAGTCTTTGGTGGCATGCAAGCACAGCCAAGAGCATGAGAGGTGCAGTGGAGTCTTTGGTTCCATGAGAGCACTGTCAAGAGCATGAGAGGTGCAGTGGAGTCTTTGGTGCCATGAGAGCACTGTCAAGGGCATGAGAGGTGCAGTGGAGTCTTTGGTGCCATGCAAGCACAGCCAAGAGCATGAAAGGTGCAGTGGAGTCTTTGGTGCCATGCAAGCACAGCCAAGAGCATGAGAGGTGCAGTGGAGTCTTTGGTGCCATGCAAGCACAGCCAAGAGCGTGAAAGGTGCAGTGCAGTTTTTGGCGCCATGAGAGCACTGTCAAGAGCATGAGAGGTGCAGTGGAGTCTTTGGTGCCATGAGAGCACTGACTGTCAAGAGCATGAGAGGTGCAGTGGAGTCTTTGGTGCCATGAGAGCACTGTCAAGAGCATGAGAGTTGCAGTGGAGTCTTTGGTGGCATGCAAGCACAGCCAAGAGCATGATAGGTGCAGTGGAGTCTTTGGTGCCATGAGAGCACTGTCAAGAGCATGAAAGGTGCAGTGGAGTCTTTGGTGCCATGCAAGCTCAGCCAAGAGCATGAAAGGTGCAGTGGAGTCTTTGGTGCCATGCAAGCACAGCCAAGAGCATGAGAGGTGCAGTGGAGTCTTTGGTGCCATGAGAGCACTGTCAAGAGCATGAGAGGTGCAGTGGAGCCTTTGGTGCCATGCAAGCTCAGCCAAAAGCATGAGAGGTGCAGTGGAGCCTTTGGTGCCATGCAAGCTCAGCCAAGAGCATGAGAGGTGCAGTGGAGTCTTTGGTGTCATGCAAGCTCAGCCAAGAGCATGAAAGGTGCAGTGGAGTCTTTGGTGCCATGCAAGCACAGCCAAGAGCATGAAAGGTGCAGTGGAGTCTTTGGTGCCATGAGAGCACTGTCAAGAGCATGAGAGGTGCAGTGGAGCCTTTGGTGCCATGCAAGCTCAGCCAAGAGCATGAGAGGTGCAGTGGAGCCTTTGGTGCCATGCAAGCTCAGCCAAGAGCATGAGAGGTGCAGTGGAGTCTTTGGTGCCATGCAAGCTCAGCCAAGAGCATGAGAGGTGCAGTGGAGTCTTTGGTGACCTGCAAGCACAGCCAAGAGCACGAAAGATGCAGTGGAGTCGAAGACTTGGAAACCCGACAGAGAGGGTGTTTGAATCCCTCCATGACATTGATGTTCTTTTCACCTAAGATGGAAGGCTAAAGGGACTGAAGTAACATGTGTGATTTCTTGTTTTTACAAACTGCCTCCAACATGGTCGCGACTTCAGGTCAATGAAGGTCATTGGAAAAAGATCTGCAGTAAACAGTGTACAAGACTGGAAGGAAACTGTAGGCCCACCTGAAATTCACAGGACATGTCAAAAACTGCCTTGCGACACCAATGAAAATCACTCTTAGAGATCAGGGTAGTGTGGTGGTGTCTGCGGGGAGCAGGGGTAGTATTCTCCTGGTCAACTGAATCCCACAACCAAGTGGTCCCTTTAACCAAACACTCGTCCACTCTGGAATGCCATTAGAAGATGAAGCAAATTGACTGGTTTGAACAATAAAGGGTCCTTGAAAATTCAAGTGGATTTTTCAAACTTGCGGAGAAGCTGAAATTAAATGATATACGATTTTCGACCTATGCTATTTGTATGTGCAACACTTTTCCTGCTGTTAATGGTGTTGCATTATAAGTATCGATTGCTGTTTATTGTTCCCCATTGTCCGTCGTGTTGTGTCTGAACACAGCCTCCTGAGCCATCCACTGCAATCATGTAACTGTCACATCAATATGTGGCCTGCGTTGATTCTAATGGCTGCATGGATCACGTTTGTGGGGAGAGATAGTGGCTTGGATACGAAATAGGCAATGAGTTAGATTAGAGCTCTGACAGGAATTCAATAGAGCCTCTATGGGAGCTGCTGTGGTGTACCGCGGCTCGGATAATCGACTAGCGGTCAAGAGACCCCTGGTTTGATCTCTACTGTCGGTGTGAGACTCTGGCCAGGTCTCTTGGTTTTTCTTGCTTATAATCCACCCAGGTGTAAATCGGTACCAGTCAGAAATGCTCAGATTGTAAACTCTGGTTGAGCTGCTCATCTTAGGTTACTAAAAGGTTTCAGGACAGACCTTGGTTGAAGTGTATTGGGAATGATATCCTCTACTCTATCGGTTGTAGTTGATATCTGTCTATAGTAGAAAACTGAGAAATACTCGCCGAAACAGATACAGTCACAAATGACATCCATCCTGCTTGGCGTCATTGATGCGCAATGTAGGAGATGGGGGCCAGGTTCTGTGTCAATGACGCTCCAGTGACACGCTTATCTCTATGTTTCGGGTATATAACAGGCGACCTACGTGAATTTACGGATGACAGTTGTGATTTGGAATATAGGTGTCCTGAATTGCAGAGGTCGAATTGAATAGAAATGGCCAAGGTGTCCGCTAAGGAAGGTTCTTCTGTTTGTGGCTTCTTTCCAACTTGACAAAGTGCACATGGCACTATAGCAATTATCATATTAGATCTTAACAAGACATTGTTTACTTTGTTGTTTCCTGCAGGGACGATTTGTGTAATTTGCTATTACCCGCAGGGCTAATATCACCTTAGCGTTAATATCGCCCAGTAGGGCTGTTTACACAACAAGAAATGACCTGACGAGATCTGGTTAAATCTGAACGCAGTCTATATTGTCTTTGTTCAATCAAAAGGAAACTGATCAGAATTCCTGTTACCTAGTCAGGATTCTAAGTGAACCATCTATTCAACAGGTCTCGTCAGGATGCATCCAGACCATTTCTGTCGTCAAACGGGCCCACAATCGGGCCTCATGTGGACTTTAATCTACCTATGGGCATGCTCTAAAGCACTTTTGGTTTCATACAAAACCACTTGGGAGTCTTCCATTTCTAAAATATTGATCCCCATTAGACTTCACTAGCATATACCCGTGGCGCGGGCTGTTCGAGGTATAAAAAAGCGGATTGTGTGGGTGCTGGTATGTTGTGGGTTTGGTGTAAATGGGGTGCTGGTTTGTGAGTAAAATCTCCGGGCGTTATCTATATTTACGTCAATGGCGACAGTGGTATATTGATATTGATGATATGTTACTCAGAGTCATAAAATTTCCACTGTTTTTCTGTGTAAAATGTCTCCAGTGTTGTTGTTGTTGCTAACAGTAAACTATGATGTGGCCTTACTGGAATCCCCTACTTACTTATACTTCTAACAACAACAACACACAGCTACTGCTACTACCAACTGGAAGACATTTTTTCCTGCACCTTAGAGGCATAGTCGATTAATATTCATACTAATTTATATTCATGACGTCATTCTCAATTTTCATTGGTTCTTCCAAATAAGGCTCGACGAATGAGCATCGATGATAAGTCTTCCGGCAACAAAAACACGTGCTTAGCGCAATGACAGTTCAGAAACATTTAGTACAGGGTAAACCATAATGAGTGTAGTATGTCATGTCAATGGGCACATCGGAATGGGATCACTATGAGGATGGATCTGTTCGAATTGAAATTTGTTTTTAGCAGTGCATGTAAACACTCCTTCCCAGACCGGACGGGCAACAATGTCGCCAGTTGTAATCGAACAACACTGATTTGGCGATTGGGACAGATTGGTGTGGAGTTATACCCAATACTGGTCAAATGTACCTTCTCAAGTTTATAGACTGAAGCCGAGCATTCAGGAATGTTCGCAACAAACATTTGGATCTTCTACAGAATATGCCCATTACTCCAGAGCACAATTGAAGCCATGCCTTCCTCTGCCGGCACCGATGGGTACACTTGGTGTGAAAGCTCCCAGAGATGCAATCTGTGATGAGTTTTTAAGGATTAATTGCGCAGCCAACCGCCGCCGCTTGGGTATTTTATGACCGAGTGGTCCCACCAGAAGATTAGTGGGGTATCACCCAGCTTAGTTTCTGATTAATATTTTTTATCCTGTCTCCATTGCAGATGATTAAAAGACCTGCACTGCGTGTTCAAAACTTTGAAAATTGAACTTTTCAAACAAACGACTTTGGCTTATAATTGGTGAAAGAATGAGCCACTAGGCTGCCCTATTATAACCACCTCAATGACATGCCAATTTGATGCATCTGTATGAATTGAGTCAAAGCTATCTTCATGATCAAACCAGCATGCATGAATAACAATACGCTGCAGAAACGTTGATATTTGCCAGAGAATTGATTGTTTCCATACCTGTAGTGGTTGATTGACCTGTGCTGTTGAGTGCATTAAATACACACAGAGTATGTGTGTCAACTGTGCAAACCAACCAGATCGCTTTGTGCTGAATTGAATAGCATGAATAAGAGACTGATGGACTAGACAACACCTCTAAAGGTGTTACATACATGATAAGGAACGTCTGCTTTGTGTGTTAAGGATGTCTGGGGTATTCCCCGACGACATTTGTATTTTACCAAATGAGGTGACTGAGATAGGTGCACTAGAGGCAGAGGGTGAGCTGGCTTCGGAGGTAAGACGTCTATGGCTGGGATGGTGTGTGTGAGGGATGATCTTCAGTTTCCCGATCATTACCTAGTTTAAGGAGAAATGTTACTATCAGCATTAGTGCCCTGCACTGCGGGCCGAGTTCAAGTGTGATCTGTTGACCCGAGCGACTTGGCCTAGAAGCCCAGAAGGTTTATTTAAACTCAAAATTTGATATTCTGACCTGGACATGGTACCATTGGGAATGTATGTTTGTTTGAATGCACAGTCCAAATCACAATTGACATCCTGTTTATTGCGTCAGTTGTGCGTCATTGACGCACTGCCAAGCACGTAGGTTGCATCCATTAAAGGGAACTGGAACCGCCGAGCGATTTATTCAACTTTTCGACTTTCACCGCCCGAGAAAGTCAAACTTCCTATTCGAGTTCAGATTTGTAGCTCCGCCCCCAGTGCCCGAGCATGCGCAGTTCAATTTGTTATTATTGAGAATCATGTGAGAATCACGTGAGTCATGCGATCTTTCATTCATGAGGTTTCGTAGTAAATTCCATAGTAGTGACGTCACTCAATGATTGACAGCTAGGCGCCATGTTTCATTCATGCCTCGTTCTGATTACCCGATACGCGGGAAATGAAAACGAGGTCATACGAACTGGCTTGGCGGTTTCAGTTCCCTTTAAGTCACGTGTCGTATATGTGAAACATAGAGATAAGCGCGTCGCTGGTGCGTCATTGGCGCCCAACTTGTGCGGACGTAGCGCGCCACTGACGGGAAGCAGTACAGATGTCATTTGTGACTTGGACTGTATGTTTGAATGTATGTTCTTATTAGAAAATGACTGACATTGATTTTGAAGTTGGCGTTCAATCCTAAATTAGAGGTTTGAATACGAATATAAGGTCCCGAGTGTTTTCATCAATTCAGCGATCTATTCCAATGCATCAGATTTCAGTCACCTCCCAGATATTACCTAAAATCTTGAGCTGGGATGGTACCATTTGACAACCTTGTGTACGGATTGAAGTTGTTTGAAAACTAGACTAAGCAGGGGTGTTGCTAGCTTTTTGGTCTGTGGGGAAAGGCTCTTGGGTGGGGGGCGAAATGACACTTTTTGAAATTTTTCGGCAAAATCATGGCTAAAAACACGATCACCTTTGGTGACTTGCCCTCCTCCCCCCACCGCTACCTTTGCCCATGCTTTAATAGCCTTCAAAGGGTTAATTGTTCTGTTTGAATCTCTTCTAATCAGGCATGTTGAATACATCATCTGCTCATTAGTGGTCAATTGGCCAGAAATATCATCGTTAAGAATCTTAATGAGACCGGCTTTGCGTCTTAATTGCCAAGAGAAGCCAAGGGACACGAAACTGAGAATTGATATTCCAGACAGGAGCAAGCAGACAGAAAGCCTTGTATCGGAGGATGTGCCTTTTGATCATCTCATTAACCCTTTCTTCATTCACAATTGAGCTAAGGAAACATCACACGTCGGGTAAATGCATGGTCACATGTTGCAAATATTAGCAGGGCTGCAGTAGCGAGTGGATGAGAGCAGGCCTCATGATCAAGGGGTCGTGGGTTCAAGCAGTCGTAGTACTTGTAGTTTGCCTTCCAGAGCCCCAGACATGACATTTTTAAATGGACTAAAGATTGTCTTTTTCACAGCAGTATATTTTTCGTTATGGTAAAGTTACGAGTGAGAAAAAGCACAACACGAAAAACCATATCGTTCAATATTGGCTCGAAAGTAAACTGGCCAGATGATTAAAAATATTAATTTCGTTTTGAATCCGACGTCACAAGCGGGCATCTCTTGGGCAAATATTTACTTAGGATGTTCGTGAATTGCTTGTAGTCAACTTACTTGGGGATAAACCATGTCGGTTTCAAACTATTGATGAAGTGAGTAGTTATTGAAATTTTGGGGAGTTTGCCTTATTGCGGTCCTCAGTTGTTGAGGGGAGTTGTAGTGGTGTGTCTAAATGAGTTGATGCCAAACTGGATGTATTACAGTGGAACCTCCTAAGCGGACACCTCTCTTTTAAAGCCACCCTCTCTAACGACTCTGGTTGTGGACCCAAATTTGTTGTTTCCATCCTAGGACACCTCTCAAAGACAGCACTTGTCGCTGCAGAGGTGGGCCTTTTTAGAGAAGTTCTACTGTAAGTTGTCTCACCAAATACCAATCTAAGATGTAGGCCATAAAGCGACAGCCATGGTTTTGGGAAAAATGATAGCTCCACCCGCGTTTTGATAAGACAACCAATACCAACATTGAGACATGAATTTCCATTCTTTTCACATCTCAAATGTGATACATTTTTGGCATAATCCATCACAGTAACGTTTCATTCAGTGTGCACTTACCCGGTTCTAAATAAAGAGAATGTAGTCATGCGTCTTGATAGCATAAGTTTTCAGTATTTTAATCGAAAGAAATTACGAAATTCAAAATTCTCACCTCGGCCGTCTCTCCTCCTACTTTCAGATGACTGGCAACAAGTACAAGCGCACCAACTTCGACGATGATGAAAGTGGTGCGGGCACACCGCCCGGGCGGAGCTACGAGCCAGGCATTGTCTTCAAGGCGAGCGCCAGTGTGTGGCACTCGCGCTCCGTCCTGGAGAAGGCGATGTTCTTGCTCACGATGCTCTTCCTGCTGGTCGTCATCGTCCTCGCGATACTCCTGTCGGCGAAACGCATCGAAGTAAGACATGTGGTCATCCACAATAAAACAGGTGAGAATCGTTTCCGTTTTCTAGTTCACCTCTGGGGAGCTTATACGATACTGTGGCCTCAATCGTCCGTCGTCTTCCTTTCGCGGAGCACGTTTCGTCACCGCCAGGGCTAGATGGCTAAAACTTGGTGTGATGGTAGCTTTGGGCATTATGCCTGGAATTATTTTTCTTTTTCGCGATATGACCTACTTTCCGGCCTCCAGGCGGCCATCTTGGAAATTGGTTTTTTGCCTTTTGAAGCTAATGGTTGTATGTAGAGTGATGATTTTTTTGTGGTGGGTGTATCTAATAAGGTTAAATGACATATCACCCGGGTTTTTGATTTGACCTTCTTTTCAAGGTCACAGAGGTCAAAGTTCATTAAATCACTGATAGGTGTTATAATTTATTTCGTTTCTATATTGTATTGGACAGGTTACTACTGCTGCCACCTTATGGCAATGAAGTTGCTCATTCTTTATAGGTCTGTGGACGTGGAGGATTGGTGCCTCACAAAAAATAGCAATTTCTGTCTTGCTACCTGTGATTGATCATGTTGATTGCGATTAAACTAATTGACTGCAGCATTTCCAATCATAATCTACATTTCATCATGGCAATATCGCTGGTCACTGCGTTTGCGGAGAACTTTAGATCTGTATCCAACTCCAAATGTCAAGAATCGACCATTTCAACTTTCTGAACCATCATCCATTTAGAGACGCAGAGCACTTCCAAGCGAAGATATCAAAATAAATTGGGATCGACGTAATCTATTAGCTTTGATATCGGGGGTCCCCATGGGGAACATGTAAGAAATAATGAATGCGAAATAATGAATGCTACACCAGGATTTGGATCCGAGATGTCCTTTTGCTTTAATACTAGGGCTGTCAGAATGACAAACTGGTAAAATTATTCTCTGAACTGACGTGCTGCCTCGGGATTTGGATCCAAGATGGTCTTTTGCTTTAGTACTCGGGCTGTCAGAATGACAAACTGGTAAAAGTGTTCTCTGAACTGACGGGCTGCCTCGGGATTTGGATCCAAGATGTCCTTTTGCTTTAGTACTCGGGCTGTCAGAATGACAAACTGGTAAAAGTGTTCTCTGAACTGACGGGCTGCCTCGGGATTTGGATCCAAGATGTCCTTTTGCTTTAGTACTCGGGCTGTCAGAATGACAAACTGGTAAAATTGTTCTCTGAACTGACGGGCTGCCTCGGGATTTGGATCCAAGATGTCCTTTTGCTTTAATACTCGGGCTGTCAGAATGACAAACTGGTAAAAGTGTTCTCTGAACTGACGGGCTGCCTCGGGATTTGGATCCAAGATGGCCTTTTGCTTTAGTACTCGGGCTGTCAGAATGACAAACTGGTAAAAGTGTTCTCTGAACTGACGGGCTGCCTCGGGATTTGGACCAAGATGGCCTTTTGCTTTAGTACTCGGGCTGTCAGAATGACAAACTGGTAAAAGTGTTCTCTGAACTGACGTGCTGCCTCGGGATTTGGATCCAAGATGGTCTTTTGCTTTAGTACTCGGGCTGTCAGAATGACAAACTGGTAAAAGTGTTCTCTGAACTGACGTGCTGCCTCGGATTTGGATCCAAGATGGTCTTTTGCTTTAGTAGTCGGGCTGTCAGAATGACAAACTGGTAAAATTATTCTCTGAACTGACGTGCTGCCTCGGGATTTGGATCCAAGATGTCCTTTTGCTTTAGTACTCGGGCTATCAGAATGACAAACTGGTAAAAGTGTTCTCTGAACTGACGTGCTTCCTCGGGATTTGGATCCAAGATGTCCTTTTGCTTTAGTACTCGGGCTGTCAGAATGACCAACTGGTAAAATTGTTCTCTGAACTGACAGGCTGCCTCGGGATTTGGATCCAAGATGTCCTTTTGCTTTAGTACTCGGGCTGTCAGAATGACAAACTGGTAAAATTATTCTCTGAACTGACGTGCTGCCTCGGGATTCGGATCCAAGATGGCCTTTTGCTTTCATACTCGGGCTGTCAGAATGACAAACTGGTAAAATTGTTCTCTGAACTGATGTGCTGCCTCGGGATTCGGATCCATGATGGCCTTTTGCTTTAGTACTCGGGCTGTCAGAATGACAAACTGGTAAAAGTGTTCTCTGAACTGATGTGCTGCCTCGGGATTCAGATCCATGATGGCCTTTTGCTTTAGTACTCGGGCTGTCAGAATGACAAACTGGTAAAAGTGTTCTCTGAACTGATGTGCTGCCTCGGGATTCGGATCCAAGATGGCCTTTTGCTTGCCCAGGGTGTCAGAGTGTCATAGTTCTAAAACTACAACTGACATCAGTGCCTGTTATCTCTGAGGTTGTGGGTTTGACTCTGGTCTATGCACGTCCACATGTTGAAGAGGTCTACTCTTATTGACCGCGTTGGTTTCCTCCGGGTCTCTTGTTTCCTCTGCCTGCCATTACAATCATACGAATGGTCTTCTCATGTGGAGGCTGAGGTCATAGTGCTGTGAGTTTGGTATTGAACTGTTCCGTACATGTGGAAGTTGGTAGGCTTCTGAGCAAGGGATAAGTCGTTCCAATTCTTGGAGGATTTTGTTTTGCCAATCCATAGTAGGGGCAGGGCTTCACTTGACCGCAGAAATTAAAATAGCTGTGCCTCTCAATCAGCCCTCCGTATAACTTTGAATTTTCGAAATCGGACCGAAAATAAGCATTTATCTTTCAGCAGATTGTGTTGGTTACAGGCTGCAACAGTGTCGAAGGAGGGCTGAAATACTGATAGAGCTTGCAAGAAAATGTCAGACCAACCCGCTTGCAGTTCTTTCAGTGGTGTTCCCAGCTTTCATCCGTTGGGGGAAAATTTCATTAAAATCGTCTCGGCAGTTCATTTCCTTTCCACTTCCTAGTGAAACTGCTCAGTCGGCGAAGCTAAATCTAATTATGCAATTGGTACGTTTTAAAGCTTGGCGGCATATTGAGATCGGTTGGATGATTAGGCGGGAAACACCTAATGATTTACATTGGAGGTGATTGCGGCATGATTTCTAACGGTAAGAAAATCTTTGAAGACCCTATGGCTGTTTTGTAGGTGTGTGAGCTTATTTTACACCCAAATATCATGAAATATTTCGGTCACATAGACATGATAGGTGTATCAAAGGTTTGACTCATTCACTATGAATTGCCATCTCAAACTAATACTACACTAACATCACAGACCTAGATTTGCGATCTGCCTATAAGCTTTCCACCGCAGTTCTATCACAGTGCGCAGCAAGAGCCTTATCCTTTCTATCCATTTGGATTACTTATGTCACATTCAGTCAGTAGCTTTCAAAGATACGTGGCCAGCTGCTAGCAGTGAGGCACATTCAGTGTGTAGCTAAATGATATATGTGACCAGCGGCTAGTGGTACCAGAGGAATGATCTCCCAATCTGACCCTGAACCCCACTTTGCTAAGATTTTCGATGTTTGTCCATTTTCAGATTAGATGTAGCGTGGTGAATGTGCGTATACATTGCTAAAAGGTACAGGATGCAAATCCATTAAAAAAAACAAATAGATTTGCTATTTCTCTTAAAGCCTTCTATTGCCATTCTTTCAAGATGGACATCCCTGTGCCTGGAAATTTGCCCTGGCTCCAATAGCATTCCGCGAAGATGACGTCACTGCAGCTGCTGCCCTCTATTTCCCCATCGCTGAATTACAGGCAATGTCGGACAAAATGCGGCTTCGTAATGGATTCAGGCTTTCTAACTAGGGCAGTTAGATTCAATCTGGCACATGTCCGAGTGTTGGAAATACTACATAATTGTTCTGAATATTTCTCTCTCTGACTCTATGGTATCATTCATGATAAAAACAATGCAGGGTCAAAGATAATTGACTTTGAAATAAGCTCAAATGCGTAGAAATAAGTGTCGATGTCCGCCTGTCACGTGACTAAAACGTCATCAATATCTTATGCAAATGATCTTGTGAGCTATAAATAGTAACTTCGCGGCATGCTATTGGGTTCATTGGCCCTGATAATTCTGACTTTGTCCAAATGTAGAGTCCATGCTAATATTGCTAATGACTTAGTTTCCCATGTTCTGAGGTCTTTTGGTTGCTCAGGTGGACATCAGATACAAGAAGCCACAGTTTTATGTCTCATTCCACGAACGAGCTTTCAGACAAGCTATCTCCCTAAAAGCCTTCAACTACCTCTCTTACAATCTTGACCATTAACGTCTGGACGCCTTCTGCCTTCTACTATGTCTAGCATTGTCAACAATACAGCCAAGATAAACTTGTAATCTGCCTAAAAGCCCACCGCCATTCCATCTGAATTTGCAATAAGCACTTTATCCTTTCTGTCTGTTTGCATAAGACTTGTCAGGTGAGTCAGCATCTGGCGAAAAAATGTGGCTGGCGTTTTGTGTCGGTGGGTAGTGAAAGGTTTATGTTGCAAGATGATGATTGGGCTAGTTAGCAGAGCTAGCAGCAGGAGACTCTCATGATTCTTAAATACTGTACCCGGAGGGTGTCATACAACTACTACAAGCAGATTTCTCCACAAAAAAACCCTGTCCGTGAACAAGAGAATTTCTGCTGGTGCGTCTATGAGTATCGGAGGAACACAATGTTGACAAAAGATGATGTCTCCAAGAAAGACGTCATTGCGTTGTTGAGGGTTTGGGACTTGTGACAATGCCTGCTGGGACAGAGATTCATACGACGTAAAAGGCAATCTTGTGACGACTTTGCTTTTGTTGTCCATGGTTCAGCTTTACGATCTTCTGGTCCGTCAGGCCACCTTGTCAGAGATATGGTGCTCGAAATCAGTCCAAGGAAGCCTTTAAGTAGTCTCGATCCGAATTTATGCGTCAGTTAAATAAAACCATATTCAAGTATGCCATGGGAGAGCCATTTTTGCGAGGAAATTATCGAGAGGCTCGGAATTTACAAATTCAAGATGATTTGGAACCTGGACCTGGCCCATCATGCCCGGAGTTCAGGATTTCAATTCTACAGGGTGATTCTGTAAATTGTTCCAGACGGAGCAAGCTCTCACCAGAATCATATCGCTACCATTTATAGACTTTTCCCCACATGTTTCAATCAATGATTTGATAAAACGGTTCTTTTCAATTAGCATAGAGATTGCAAGGCTGTCATTTATTTCAATTACTGTCGGACTGGAGCTTTTTGCTATCAGTTTTGATAACCTAGCTTTTGAGGTAAAAGTCGATCTGTCAGTCGAGTGGGGTAGAGATTGCTACTCTAACAAGTAGGTCTCACGAAGGCTACGTAGATTGTGGTCAGAACATAGAAGAAACCAAGGTCTAGATTGCACTGAGGTTGCATGCAACCAAGGTGTTGATTGCGCTGAGGTTGCATGCAACCAAGGTGTAGATTGCGCTGAGGTTGCATTGCAACCAAGGTGTAGATTGCGCTGAGGTTGCATGCAACCAAGGTGTAGATTGCGCTGAGGTTGCATGCAACCAAGGTGTAGATTGCGCTGAGGTTGCATGGAACCAAGGTGTAGATTGCACTGAGGTTGCATGGAACCAAGGTGTAGATTGCGCTGAGGTTGCATGCAACCAAGGTGTAGATTGCGCTGAGGTTGCATGGAACCAAGGTGTAGATTGCGCTGAGGTTGCATGGAACCAAGGTGTAGATTGCGCTGAGGTTGCATGGAACCAAGGTGTAGATTGCACTGAGGTTGCATGGAACCAAGGTGTAGATTGCACTGAGGTTGCATGCAACCAAGGTGTAGATTGCACTGAGGTTGCATGGAACCAAGGTGTAGATTGCACTGAGGTTGCATGGAACCAAGGTGTAGATTGCGCTGAGGTTGCATGCAACCAAGGTGTAGATTGCGCTGAGGTTGCATGCAACCAAGGTGTAGATTGCACTGAGGTTGCATGGAACCAAGGTGTAGATTGCGCTGAGGTTGCATGGAACCAAGGTGTAGATTGCACTGAGGTTGCATGCAACCAAGGTGTAGATTGCACTGAGGTTGCATGCAACCAAGGTGTAGATTGCGCTGAGGTTGCATGGAACCAAGGTGTAGATTGCACTGAGGTTGCATCTGTATCACCTTACTTCGAGAGAAACAAAACATCTTCAAGAGTGTTTCTTAAATTTTTTCGTCTGTACACTACAAGACTTCATCTTGTAATGACTTTCTGCAGACAAGAGGAATTTTCAACGTTCTTTTTGTTGCAATGATTATTGCTCATCGCTGTGATAAAATCACTCTTCTGCGATGCACTTCACATCTGCTGCGCGACAGGTCGACTTTAGAACTTGTGAAAGAGGTGTTTGCCTCCATTAATCGTACCTACCTTAATGAATTTATAAGACATGTTCTCACCAGGGACCGTATAACATGACTTATTCATGTTGAATTAATGAATTGTTTCTCCGTTGGGGAACAGGATGTCAGCAGCTTCATTCTGCTGCACATCCTCAGAATTGAAGCGATGCAAGAAAATACTGTATTCTGTTAGATTCTCTTGTTTTTTGTCACGGCAAAAGATTGCTGTGTTGGCGTTGTGTTCCATTTGGGTGATTTGTTTCGATGCTTGGATAGTGCTCAGTCACCTCTCGTAGCCATCATCATCGGAGTGACAGACCCAATATATCATATATCTGCCAATGATGACATACCCTCTTGGGACTAGTTCATCATCCCCTGCCAATAACAGAAACACCCAGGTTCGGTAAACCACCAAATGTTCATGGGCGTTTTATTTTTACGAATTTCACGACATTGCCATTGTCGTCATAATCGCGGGGCTGAGCACTGACGTGATGTCTTTGCAGCCGTCCACAGCTCCAGGCAGAGCATTGTCAATGCATTGATCTGCACAAAGATGATCACTGCACAGAGGGCTCGCTCAGTTCCAGTCAGAATTAAGATTGGAAAAGTGTAGTCAGATTTTGTATTTTCCAATTTATGTGAATTTGATGATGGGAAGATGACAGGGCAGCCGGTATAAAATTATTCAGCTGCTCCTTTAATGCGTCTCACCTCGTTAACATAATGACCGTCATAAGGCTTCGATTAGATTTTAGCGTCTGATGGAAAGCGGCTTACCGATCCCATGACAAATCCTCCAATCAGCAGCCGGCAATTAGCATCATGAAACGACACCGTTTATCTCTCTCTACCATCACACTATAACACACGGAGAACACCGTAGCGTAGCTTAATCTGGAGCTTCGTGATCAGCGTCTACAGAAATACCGCCAATATTACACTGTTTTGGATCAATATGCAATGATCTAAAGGTTACTTTCGTGACCTCGAGTCGCAATAATGCTGCCATGTGACTCTTATAGAGTCTTGTTGGCTTGGGGTCTGAACAAATACTGGTGTGAAGCGACGTGGTCAGGGGTAGGGGGGCTTGACTCTAGTTCTCAGTTATGTTTCTGGGGGCTTTATGGGTCACAACAAATGAAGGCATATACTCGAGTTGGTGGGTAGGCACATGCTATTCACTTCAGCTGCCATCTGATTTTAATAGCACTGGAAGTGATGGTGACTCTTTCAGTCTCACCAGATGCTGGTATGTACGTGAGACATGTTGGCTTGGGGCCTCACCAATTCCTGGCATGTTCTGGAGTCAGGGGTCTTGTACTGAGTTGGAGGGAGGGGCATGTTGACTTTGGTGCTTCAATATTACATCACAATTCTTATAGGATAGGGGGTCATACTGACTCTTTAGGTCTTATAACTAATGCTGGCATGTTCTGGAGTCTGGTGCATGTTGGCTTCAAGTCTTAAAATTGCTGTGGTACCATACACTCAGGAAGGATATACATGTAACACGCAGTGGTCAAAGCATTTCAGAACTAGCGGAAGCTAGCTTATGCGTAATCATGCTTGTATGGCTGGGTAAACTCTATCATCATGATATCAATACCCCTGGGACTTAATACATTACCTGTCAATGACAGCCACCATTTGATTGGGACTGAACTCATGCTGTTCCTATGATCATAGCCGCACGTACACCACCTGAAAATGGACCACCAATCTTGGTTCGCGAACCAATGCCGCACCATCGAAAATCCACCAAGCGCGTACACCAGCGCTGCAGCTAGTTATAAAATCCGGCAACAGATGGCGCGCAAACAATAAGCAGAAAGCGCCATTTCGAAAGCGCCGCCTGGAGCCGAAACCATCTAACTAGCTAATTGCCGATCCATTTGCGCGTACACCACGACAACGCTGAGCTTTTAACAAGCCGGGCGAATCAAGCTTGATGGGACAAATTCGCCCGGCAATTTGTATCGGCAATGGATTGCCGAACCAATTTGTCACGGCAATGTGGTGGTGTACGTGCAATTGGTCCACCAATATTTCGTGGTGTACGCGCAGCTATTTACTAATGCTAATGTGTAATAATAATAATAATAAAACGATATTTGTTTGGCGCCGCTCATGTATATATCGCGGTGCCTCACAGAGATAAAAATAAATAGGCCTAGATATATTACTTAAAAACATTACGTAAAAGGTATTAATACATATTATAAAATGATTTGAAAAGGTGGGTCTTCAGACTCTTCCTGAAAGCTGGCAGCGAGCTGGCAGATTTTATTGACAGAGGGAGATCGTTCCAGAGCCTTGGGGCTGCAACTGAGAAGGAACGATCTCCAATGGTACGTCTAGTGCGTGGTACTGCCAGCTTCAGGGAGTCTGAAGACCGTAGTGATCTGGTTGGAGTATAAAACTCATATTTTAGATAAAATGGTGACATGTTGTGCAAACACTTCAAGACAAGGACGAGTAGTTTAAACAGGACTGGAGTAATATGTTCACGAGAGCTACTGAGTGTTATCAGTCTAGCAGAACGATTTTGAAGTCTCTGGAGACGTGCAATTTGTGCAATTCGTGTAGTGTCTGTTTTCATATTTTTGACTTGACACTTGGAACTTCATTTGGTTCACTGGACCATGTTTACTGCTAAATGTGTCCACAGTTTCACTGTTGTCCACAATAATGGCTTCCTCAGGACTGATGTCGTTCGATCGTCTGATACTGCAATCACACGTGACAAGAATGCTGGCATCGTAGAGTATTCTTTGGCAAGTTTACTGCCAAAATGTCTCCAGTTTCACTATCGTCAACAATGGCTTCCTCAAGACTGATGTTGTTTGATCTTACGATCTCGCAACCAACACGTGAGAAGAATAATGGCATTGTCCCTTGCCCTTGGTCTCACGTGTGCAACAAGTTGAAACAGTGTCTATTGAGGGGAGGGGATTCACGTGTCTTGTAGATTGCTCTCCAAGCATGCCATATTCGTTTGACACCAAAGATGTGTTGATCCTTGATGAAGATGACAAATGGCTTCCGTGAGGGATACAGGAAGTGCTCTACCAGCGACCTGGTTGACTAAATATTAAGGACACTAGTTTTGGTCCCAAATTGGTTGTTTCCTTTCAATTTGACCTCTCTAATAAGGACACCCCTCTTTTAAGGACAGCACTTGTCAGTCCCGAGGGTGTCCTTAATAAAGAGGTTCTACTGGACCTGACCAACACATTTGAATTCAGAATAAAAATCTTTACACTGCAAAATCCAAAAAATTGCTCTAAATGCGGTGTTTCAAAAACATTTTCTTTATCTCTTCTCTTGTCTTTGTTAGAGATCATTCAACCAGTTCCAACGGGTAAGTGGTACAGAATGCAGTGTCTTCCTTCACTTTTGATTCAAACCTGTCGGGCCTGCCAGCACTTTTATGAATTTTTTGACAGCGTCGGCCTGACAGGTTTAGACAAGCAGGGAAAGCACCGAGAAGAAAGAGGTTGCATTCCTTTCCGACTCCAATTTCGACTTAGTGTCCGAGGTTGAATAACATATCTAGTGATTCAAGCTGAAAATACTGATCCCGATGGCCCAGTGGTAAAGGCGTGTGCCTCGTAAACGGAAGGTCGAAGGTTTGAGGCCACTGGTGACCTCTTCTGATGCAGCCGGTTGGTTAGCCGCCAGCTATAGGGTACAAACAGCCTTCTCGCCAGACACATGGCATTAGAGGTAGGTGTTTGGGAGTAAAGAGTGTCCCTTAAGCCAAATTTATTGCCATTTCTCCAGGGTTGACACTATCATAAACAAACTTTATTCATACTAGTCAATTCATTTTACAAACATTTTCATATTGATATTCCACCTGCATCTTAAACTGCATATGACGGACGTACATGACATAACAAAGTCATTATCCAAGTCGTAGGCCATCACCATGACTTGTAATACAACCTCATTATCCAAGTCGTACGCCATCACCATGACTTGTAATACGACCTCATTATCCAAGTCGTAGGCCATCACCATGACTTGTAATACGACCTCATTTATATCCAAGTCGTAGGCCATCACCATGACTTGTAATACGACCTCATTATCCAAGTCGTAGGCCATCACCATGACTTGTAATACAACTTCATTATCCAAGTCGTAGGCCATCACCATGACTTGTAATACGACCTCATTATCCAAGTCGTTGGCCATCACCATGACTTTTAATACGACTTCATTAATTCCTCCTTTTGCAAAAGTTCAATCCTAAATTCAAAATAATATCATGCAGGTTCATATACAGTAGAACCTCCCTTAGCGGACACCTCTCTACTAAGGACACCCTCTCTATTAAGGACACTAGTTTCGGTCCCAAATAGGTCATTTACATTCACTTTGACCTCTCTAATCAGGACACCTCTCTAACAAGGACAGCACTTGTCAGTCCCGAGGGTGTCCTTGATAGAGAGGTTCCACTGTAATTCACTCTCAAAATGAAAGTCGGTGTTGGAGTCCTAAAGGATTCTCAACCTCTGTAATATGAAAAGCTGTAGAAGCGAAATTTTCGTAATGTCTCCTTTGTGATGAGTATTTTTAGAACTGATACATGTAGTGGTAGTCTGTCGTGCGTGCTATGTTTCAGAGATAGTAACCCATTAGTTAACTGTCCGTCATAATCAGTGATGTCGAGGCAGCCGATTGGACCCAACCTGGACTGCTGCCTTCCAAATTGCAATTTTTTGCACCACCTTTTTTCATAGCAAATCGAAAAAATCACAGAAAAAACATCAGATTTTCGCTACATGTATTTCTATTTTGACTGATTACTCAATTTCTTTCCGTTATTGGGGTCAAAAGTTTTTTATTTTATCTTCATCAATTACATTAGTTGCAAAAGTTGAAAAATAAAACACATATGAAAATATGGTGGTATATATATGCATTAATATGAATGGTGCATGTAATAGTTATGTTGTGATGTTGTTATTGTTGCTCACGAGATAAAACGTCGTCACATTGAGACCGTTTTCAGATAAAACGACTGAGTATAGGATAATCCTTCCCTTTGAAGTTTGAGCAAAAGCACTTCGATGCTTTTCGATGCCTCGAGAGCTTTCTGACTCTTCCTGTGTCTTTTCAAAGGAATGCAGTTAAACTGTAAACGCAAATATTTCCAAGATGGCAGTCATTCAAATTCCTCGCCAAGGGAGAGAACAATGTACCAGGGCCCGTATGTTCAAAACTACCTTTGTTTTTAACGCTGGTGTTAACTTAACATAAGTCTGAGGGCTTACTAATAATAATAATAATAATAATTATGAGACTTATATAGCACTAAATCCAACTGGTTTCAGTCGCTCAAAGCGCTTCACATTATTACCCCTAATTAACTGAAATAGATAACGTCAAATTAAGTTAACGCCAGCATTAGTGACAAAATTTCTTTGAACAACCAGCGCCAGTTATCAAATTGTGAGTTTGAACACTTTTCATCCAGAATACTAATCCTGGGTTCTGCCCAGAATGGAACATGGGCCTTGTTGCATGGTAGCCCGCAGTGAAACCGCTAGGCTATTGAGGCGCCCTGAAACTTTAAACACTTTTCATTTCAGAGTATTGCATGTCGCCAGCATGCGTCAACACCGCCAGTCGTATCCTGTCAAGTATGGACCAGACGGTCGACCCCTGCCGAGACTTTTACACGTATGCTTGTGGGAACTGGATAAAGACGCACCCAATCCCCGAGGGTCATTCTCGCTGGGGGACGTTCAACACCAAATGGAAGGAGAACCAACTGGTCATGAAAATTGCGCTTGGTAAGTTGGGAAACCTAATTGAGGCTTGATAGGATTAAATTTTAAACACAGTGTATTAACCTCACTTATCGGACACCTCTCTATTAAGGATGCACTTTCTATTAAGGACACCGTCTCTATTAAGAACACCCTCTCTATAAAAGACACACTCTCTTTGAAGGACACCCTCTCCATTAAGCACAGCCTCTCTATTAAGGACACCCTCTCTATGAAGAATGCCCTCTCTATTAAGGACAACCTCTCTATTAAGAACACCCTCTCTATCAAGGACACTAGGTTTGGACCCAAATTGGTTGTTTCAATTCAATTTCACCTCTCTAATCAGGACACCTCTCTATTAAGGACACCTTGTTAGTCCCGAGAGTGTCCTTGATAGAGAGGTTCTACTGTATTACCTCGCCGATGAAAGGGTTAGTGAGGTCATGCTGCCTAGCTACTGCTGGCAGAAAGAGGGGCCAGAATTAGCTCTAGCAACATGATTATTGAGTTAGCTAGATATATTAGTTTATTTCATTAGCCGAGATAGGTATGTAAGCGGGGAAGGCGTTTAGCTTTGATAATGTTTCGAGCCTTTGCTCAATGGTCAAAGGATGCAGCTTTTTAACTCTTTTAGTGCCAAATACATTCTGAAACCACTGCAAATTCCCTTCCCCTTGACTGCCCAACTCATTCCGGAAATAAAGGCCATAACTCCAGGTTTTTTTGCCATTTTCTGCTGTAAGACGATTTCAAAAGTGTACCTAACACTTTATACAATACAGAAAACCAAATGCAATTAGCTCCATCCGTTTTCACTATTGCATCAGATGTTGATGTAGCACTTAAATAGGAATACAACGATCAAAGCATGTTGGGATTTGAAATGAATTAGCGTCGGTCTTCATACCGCAAACTCTACTTCATTTTACCGCAACCAGTACCGTTAGATAACTCCTTTATTTCAGCTGACAAGCAGGACTACGAACACAAAATCATCACTTGTGTAATCTACGACATCGTTCAAATAATTAGAGAAAAATCGCATTCAAAATCGCGTTCAAAATCGCATTCAAAATCGCAATCAATTTTAGAAATAACATCAGGATTAGATTCCTCCTGGTGTTCCAGGATAACGAGGTCTTAAAAATGAATGATATTTATGTAACTAGACATCTGTTTGATTGCAGACCTGATTTGGCGAAAAGTATTTTGCTGCCTTAAGCGTGCGTTACCATGGTAACTCGGAGTCGTTGTAAGACCGGTAATTCGGTATTACCACGTTCTGGTCTTGGTGGGTGGGATTGTGTATAGTCCATTCATAAATCTGTTGTCTTCGTTGTTTAGTGCTCTGGAGCGTGAACTACTTAAAGGGGTACGCCGATGTATTTAATCGTGGTCAGAAAAAACAGAAATGCATACATATATACGCAATGCTGTGGGGCATCTTGCGTACAACTTTGCTAAAACTAGGTAAATAGTATTTGCATATTTGTCTACATAACCGTAAGTTGAATGTTATATTCAATGTGTAGTCACGAAATGAGACATTTTCAAATTAGATTACAAATTTCAAATTTTTATCGAGCGGTGTATACCTTTAAGTCGTGATTGCTGGTGCTAATTTCTGTTGAATTGAAACTGGTTTATCCAATTAGGTTTTAAAACCACTGATATATTCCTTACCTTTGTGTTTCAGAGACGCCCCTCAATGCCTCAACGAGCTCCGCGGAGAGAAAGGCCAAGCTGTATTACCAATCATGTATGGACGAAGGAGGTGTGAAAGAAAAGCTGGGTGCCGAACCTCTCATCGACATCATCAAGAAGGTCGGGGGCTGGGCAATCAATGACGAAAACTTCGACGTGAAAACATGGAATTTTCACTCCTCCTTGGAACAGACGCATTCAAATTATGGTCTAGGGACATTTTTTGGGATGTTTGTTGGGATGGATGATAAAAATTCTTCTAGGAATATCATTCAGGTACTTATTGTTATGATTCTTCTTAAGGCTTGGTTCACATAGAACTATACTATTCGGGTATTCGGTGCACGTTTTGCCAGGGCACGCGGGTACCTGAAATCGAACAAGGAAATTTCACAATACCGGGTCACATAAGAGGGCACTATTCGAAAAGGTCGTATACCTGCGTATAGTATAGTATAGTGGGAATCGTGCGCGTTCGATTTTCGTGCAGCGTATACCACCCTGTTCAGAAGTGACCAGAGGACTTGGTAAGAACATGCATTTTAATGTTATCTATCACAATTATTAAACGATTTATTACATACTATAGGATAAGTTAGAAACAATAGTACTCATTTTTACTCATTTTATTGCAGTTTCTAAGTACAGGCCTTCATTACATGTTTTATTACTAATCAACTAAATGATTCTTTTAATCAACATATAGCGAACTTGTTTCTTTCTTTGGTCTTTGTGCCTGGTCATCTTCATCCTCGGCTAAGAGTTGAAGAGCCAAATCTTCTTCGTCTGAACTGTCCATCTGATCGGCGCCAAAAGACGGAATACCGCACGCATGCTACCCTATGTGACTCGCCGCTGTGCCCGTATAGCGTATAGCGAATACCGAATAGCGTATATCGAATAGCGTATACCGAATACCGTATAGTTCTATGTGAACCCAGCCTAAAGGGACAATATAGGCAGTGACAAAATATCACGTAATGTGCCGTAGCCTGGCAAGTAAAAGTTTCTATTTAAAAACGCCAGATGTCACCCTTCTAGCAAACTTATTTTTAATCTCCGCGAACCTGGTATGCTGGGCCTGTTCCAAACCAATGCTTATGCTCCTATGTACGGGATACCCTAAACTAAGAGCCAAGAGCCACGATCACCTTTTTTTTACAGGACAGATAGGCGTACGTCTGACTGTACAGAGCGTATGAAGTGCAGGCACAATGTACACCGTATTGTACAGACGGCGTAACAATAGTATGATAAAAAAATCCAGGCTGCAGACAACCCCTATCCAGGTGGCGATGTCTTACAACGTCATAAACTGTTACAAAAAACTTTATTTATTAGCACCTATGGGTCTCGGCCTCCCAAAGATAATAATTATATTCATTTGCCTATATTTTTTCCTTTGCTTGTGGCTTTCCTAGCGGCACTTGGCTCTTAAATAGAGTATTGGCTCTTGGCTTTTAGTTTAGGGTGTCCCCCTATGTACAGATTAACATATCATTGTCGGGGTTGCATCTCTAGCATGTGTATTGATAGCTATTGCATAGTGATACATACATGCAGTAGGCCTCTGGTCGTAGTAGTGTTGGTTTAGGGATAGCATGTATCCGAGGGGTGGAATTGGTTAGCAAGGACATAAACAAGATCTCGTTTATATTTCAACCTGTTTGAAGGCCATTTCGGCCTTGAAAAAGTGATATGAATTAAGTGTAGCAGCTCTCACAAATGACGAATTCCCGCGATTTCCAGTGGGTGTATCTTGGCTTTAACATCTTTAGCACCAGCATTTCACACCCCCTCCAACACCCCCGCAATATGCAATGATAAAAATCACTTGTCTGCAACTTAAACATCCGTCATCACCAACAGCACGGCGATGTTAAATTAAAAACGACACTGCAACAGAAGGTCAACAAAACTGAGTCAGACGATTGAAAAATTAAATATGCATATTTTCTTCCGAAATCATCAAAATAACACGGAAAACCACAAACAAAATTATCAAGGCACTTTCATTTTGTGCAGCATTAGACTTTCCACGAGATTGCATTTTCTATTAACAGCATCTTTGATAAGCCATCAGTGCGATTGACTGCGTCTTACTTCACAGATTGAATGAGCCTTTAGGATATGAATACGCTGATACCATTAACTAATCTTTCGAACGTATGTACATTGCGTTTGATGGGGAAAGCAATTCCAACCCAAAAGTGTAGAATCTGTGATGCATTTTCTGTCGTATTCTATGCCTGAATCTACAGGGGCGTTTGATCAATTAGGAAGGAACGGTCCTTGGCAATGATGTACGATGAAAATATCACAAGAGTCACGAGTAATCTGATTTATTCCCATGGCTAATGATATGATACACTCAATCATATTAACCCTTTCCGGGCTCTCCCGATTCAAAATTTTTACAAGATACTTGATGACATTTAGCTTTCAAGTTATTCTTCACACTACTTTCTCATTATTATAATGATATTTTTCAAAAGGGTTAAAGGCCTACACCGTTCATTAAAAGTTTGACATTTGTAATTGAATTTGAAAATTGCAAATTGTGTAAATACGGACTCAATACAAATTTCAGCATTGTATACATTGTATAGAAATACCTTAAAGGCCAACGCCGTTCGTTAAAAATTTTGAATTTGTAATTGAATTTAAAAATGTGCAATTGCGGAAATACGTACAAAATATAAATTTGAACATTGCCGTTGTGTAGACTGATATACAAATACTATGAATACAAAGTTTAAATAAATTTGTGTTCATAATAACTGCTCTATTGCATTGTGTATTAATGGATTTCTATTTAAGATTTTAACTGTACCAATTTAATTTTATTATTAATTAAGTAATTACGAACAGTGTACCCCTTTAAATACCAAGTTTCAGCAAATTCCTCTGCACAATAACTGCACTACGGCATTGTGTATAACTGCAGTTCTATTTTCCTGGACCACCAGTAGTTACGAACGGCGTAATAATAATAATAATAATAAATTGTTATTTGTAAAGCGCCTGTATCACTTGAAACAAATGTTCACCGGCGCTGGTGAGCTCTATTGAAAAGAAGGGTCTTGAGTTCTTTGCGAAAGGTTGAGACATCCGATGTAGCTCTCAAGGTGGGGGAAAGAGAGTTCCACAGTTGAGGTGCTAAAGTGGCGAATGCTCGACCTCCAAATGTTTTCAATCTGTATTTCCTTCAAGTGAGAAGGTCCTGAGATTCAGAGCGAAGGTAACGAGGAGGCACGTGATGTTGGATGAGATCGTTCAGGTAAATTGGTGCAAGCCGGTGGTATGCTTTGAAGGTCAGGAGGAGTAGTTTGAAAATCATACGCTCGCGCACAGGCAGCCAGTGTAACTTGGCTAGTACCAGAGTAATGTGGGATCGCCGCGTACCCCTTTAAAATATGCCATCGTTCTTGCAGATTGACCAGAGTGGCCTAGGTTTGCCTAGTCGTGATTATTACATTAACAAGACCATCGATGACGACAAGATCTTAGCCGCATATTTGGACTACATGGTTGGAATTAGCGGCTTACTAGGCGCCCCCATACGGAATATAACAGAACCACTGTTTAGAGATATGATCGATTTTGAGGCCAGGATAGCTGAAGTGAGTGACTTTGAAATTTGAAAATAGACTATAGTCTCATTCGTGAAAGATAGCTGGATTTGTCCAGATTCTCAAGTCAACTATCAATCAAGAGGGTTGTATCAGGTCATTTCTATCATCTGAGCCAAAAAAAGCCGCACTCAGGTCTCCTGAGGCTAAAATTTTAAATCATCGTTTCAGATAACAGTCCCACAGGCTGACCGACGGGATGAGGAGAAACTCTACAACAAAATGACGGTCGCCAATTTACAGAAAATAGCCCCTGCGGTAAGGTCATCTCCAGTCATGTTTCTGACTCTGCCACATTTGGGAGCCATTTTGATATCCCCTGTGGTAAGGTCATCTCCAGTCATCACACAGGGCCGTCATGTTTCTGACTCTGCCTCATTTGGGAGCCATTTTGGTATCCCCTGTGGTGCGGTAATCTCCAGTCACATCATAGAGCAGTCACGTTTCTGACTCTGCCACATTTGGGAGCCATTTTGATATTCCCTGTGTTAAGGTAATCTCCAGTCACATCATAGAGTAGTCACGTTTCTGACTCTGCCACATTTGGGAGCCATTTTGATATCCCCTGTGTTAAGGTAAACTCCATTCACATCATAGAGTAGTTACGTTTCTGACTCTGCCACATTTGCGAGCCTTTTTAATCGCCCCTGTGGTAAGGTAAACTCCATTCACATCATAGAGCAGTCACGTTTCTGACTCCGCCACACTTGAGAGCCATTTTGATATCCCCTGTGGTAAGGTAAACTCCATTCACATCATAGAGTAGTTACATTTCTGACTCCACCACATTTGGGAGCCTTTTTGATAGCCCCTGTGGTACGGTAATATCCAGTCACATCATAGAGCAGTCACGTTTCTGACTCTGCCACATTTGGGAGCCATTTTGATATCCCCTGTGGTAAGGTCATCTCCAGTCATCTCACAGGGCCGTCACGTTTCTGACCCTGCCACATTTGGGAGCCTTTTTAATAGCCCCTGTGGTAAGGTCATCTCCAGTCATCTCACTGGGCCGTCACGTTTCTGACCCTGCCACATTTTGGAGCCTTTTTAATAGCCCCTGTGGTAAGGTCATCTCCAGTCATCTCACAGGGCCGTCACGTTTCTGTCGCATTGGGACAACCTGTATAAGTTTAGTTTTTTGGGACACACTGTAGTTCAAGGTAATTAGCATAGGTGGCAGCACTGGGGGGAGTGTGTTGAGAAAAAATGATGGAGGACATCTGAGATGCTGTGAGCACATGAAGAAAAGAAACCTGAATATTATGATGAGAAGATGAATATAGACAGTTTTATTGAATTACAAGAGTTAGAGTTGAGTAATTATACAGTCCTACCCCGACATTAGGTCTCTTACCGACCGGATAGTGGAGCAGTGAGGTGACATTTGAGAACTGTAAAAAGTGAGAAACCATGTGCTATCCATGTACATTTTGTACAGAGTTGGCCTGTGCATTTGGCCTATGCTAGTATGCTGCTCAGTGCAAATGCATATGCATGCTGAAATCATCCAAATGAAGGACTGCTGTTGCAATTTGGATGCCGTTAAGACGACAAGAGAACATTAATTGTGCTGTCCCTCCATCAACCTTGGATTTTGGAACACCACGTCAGTTCAAATCCGAGTGAGCTTTGAGCACAGGCAGCATGCTGAGGAAGAGTCAAGTGACATTCAAAGTCCAGTTGTATGTCACATCGATGGTCGCGGATTGTCGAATTCCTGTCGTTGCTGATCCCACCAACGCTTGAGTTTCGTCGAGTCACCGAGTCGGAGAACACTGTCGAGTTGTCGTGTTCTCAACATCCCAGCATTGTCGAGTAGCTGGTACATCGTCGATGAGCATCATTCGCACATCATTTGCCAAATTCGTGGCTGATGTGATCCTACACAAGAGTGTGTTGAGCGTCTAACGAGTCGAGTCGGAGAACACTGTCGAGTAATTGTGTTCTCAAAGCCAGACGATCAACGAGTTTCTTCGTTCCTCGTCCCTGTGTGAGAACTGTCGTTCTCAACATCGAGCAATCGTCGATAGCTGTTAGCATCGTCGTCATCTTTGAGCATC
The DNA here is from genome assembly GCF_910592395.1 of Lineus longissimus. Lineage (NCBI taxonomy): Eukaryota > Metazoa > Nemertea > Pilidiophora > Heteronemertea > Lineidae > Lineus > Lineus longissimus. The sequence goes on along the minus strand of NC_088319.1, from coordinate 2,130,468 downwards.
GTCAATTTATGCTCAATATCCGAGTAACACTTCCACCCAAGTTCAAGGTCATCCGATGTCCATGCCGTGCTGCATTGATGAACTGAACTGTTTGAACCGAGCACCAGCCTCTGATTCCAAGAGACATTACCGAGTTAGCGAGTCACCATCTTCCAAGGACTGCTACATTCCAGCTTTGTGCATTGTTGTCACACACATGATATGCATGAACTAATATTTGAATTCTCTTTCAGATATTGAGTAAATTTATGAACTTTGCCTAGTATTTGGTATAGAAGTTGGCCTTTTACTGTGGGATTTCATTGTACATGTACATTGTAACTGTGTCTTGAGTTTTTGAGCATCTAGTCTAGGTTTGAGTAGGCCTTTGTACTAGAATCACCACATGAGTCTATGCTTTAGGTTGTAAGTTGACCTACTGCATACTACGAGTTATGAGTATTTCTTCTGACTAAAAGCTGTATTTGGTCTTGAGAATCTTCGCTGCAGTTACAGGTTGTAATTTGACCTTGCTGCACACTAACTTGAGTTGAGTTTGAGAATCTTCGCTGCAGTTACAGGTTGTAATTTGACCTTGCTACACGCCAACATCGAGTTGAGTTTAGAGTCTCACTGTGGGTTTTGAGTGACCTTACAGTGTTAGCAAGTTTACCACATCAGTGTTAAGTGGAGAATTTGCGTCTTTCTTGAGTAGAACACACGAGTTGTTGTTACGTTGTCATGCTTATGAGTAGGCCTTGGTGAAACTTGGAATATCACTTTGCGAGTTCATAACACCCAACGTGTACGGTGTTAGCAGTGCCAATTCATCTTGCATATTTTAGTTGCATTTCAAGCCAACTTCTATGCTACCATTTTGTATTGTCGCTTTCATGTGTTCACAGCTACACTTTTCCTAAGGTTCTATTTTGCAACGTTTCATCTGAGTTTATCTGGGGTTTGAGAAATTTCTTGTGCTGCCCTCTATGCTGTTCATGATACTACAGGGTTGAGTTCATGTCATATTGACACAGGGAATTTATCAACTGGCTGAAATTCCAAGGGTTTAGATTGCTACTGTGCTTATTTCAGTCATTCTCTCTGAGATCTGAGTTTTTTGAGTTTTGAGTTTTGAGTAAAACTGCAACCATGGGTGAACCACCAACCTTGCAATCACTGTGTGATAAACGCAAAATATGTCGCGGGAAGTACACTCGACAGGAAAACACTGTGACAAGGTATTACAGGGAAGCATGTAACTTGTACGACAAAGGAGATCGCGTTACCCAGTTTGAGACAGCCGTGCGAAAAACGGGTAATGCCATGGAAGAGCTGAATGCGGTCTACGGTGAATTGAAGGACGTACAGACTGAGGTGGACTTCCATCCTGATTTAGGGAAACTGAACGATGAAGCCTTGAGAGTTGAGACTGAGTCAGAGGAGAGGTATCGCACCCAGTACTACGACATTTCTGCCATGGTTCAACAACTGCAAGCGGATGCTGAGAAGGAGAGGCGTACCCCGTCGGAGAAGTCGAGTGATACTTTCACACCTGAGCACTTTGCCGCCGCCATGAAGGAGACCCTGGAATCAGTACAAACAGGAATTTCTGGTGATCAGTTAGAAAGGATTCTAGGGACCTTATCGCACAAGAAGCGTTATGTTCAGATACCGAAATTCAAAGGTGATGTCGAGTTGTTTGACCAGTGGAAACAACTGGTAGAGACTGAATTAGAAAAACCAGGCTATAGCGAGGTGGAAAAGACCCACATAGTCATATCATTAGTTGATGGAGAGGTATCCAAACTCATCAGTGGACTAAAGGATCCAAGTTCAGATGACATCCTTGAGTTTTTGGAGAATAGGTACGGAGATGTGTTGACAAAGATCCAGAAGGCAGTGAACGAGATTGCTGCAGTGCCTGCTGTCAGTTCGCCCTCAGCAAAGGATCTTGATTCTCTCTACAACCTGCTTAATTCCAACTGGAATTACATCATGAAACGAACAGAAGATGACAAACACGTGGTAAGGGCAAGCTGGATCTTTACAGCCCTTGTCCGACCAAAACTGCCAAAGGGACTTCTCAAAAAATGGGATGGAGAGATAATCAAAGAGGAGAAGTCGATGGGGACGACGTCGGAATTACCGATACGTTTCGACACTCTTTTGGAGAAGCTGCAAGATGCCGTCAAGGTTGCGAGGCGAACGGAGCCAAGCAAACGAGATAAACCCGAGAAGGAGAAGGAGAAAGAGAAGAAGTGGGTTAAGGATTACCAGAAGGAATCTAAGAAGCCTACAGGTCATGCTCTTCAGATATCTCAGAGGACACCGAAACCCAACAAGGAGGAATCGTGCATATTCTGTCAACTTAGGCACTTCTCATCAAGTTGTCCAACAGTGAAGTCGATGCCTGTGTCAGAGCGAGTTGAGAAAGTGAAAGCGTCAAAGGCATGTTTCAACTGCTTGCGGACTACTCACTTTGTGGATGCATGTCGGTCATCTAGCTGTAAGAATTGCTCGAGGAAGCATCACACACTCTTACATTTCGACAAGCAAGGAGGAAACAAGACTGGGAGCAACCAGGAAACATCGAGCGAAAAGGAGACAAGTGGAGATGGTAACAAGCCTGAGGAGACCGTGAAATCACCCCACTACTTCGTGAAAGCCAGAGAGACAGATGGTGAAGTACTGTTACAGACAGGCCTAGCGAAATTGGAGTCGAGGAATGCAGTCGCACATTGACGAGTTCTCTTTGACTCAGGGAGTGGAGCCACATTTGTCAGCAAGCGAATGGCAAGGAGTTTGCAGCTGCATGGTCAACCAGTTGCAGCAGAGTTTACCTTAGCAGGAGGAAAGGTCATGACACTTGATACCCAACGAGTCAAGTTTCATTTGTCGAGCATACTACCCAAATGGAAGGGAGAGACGTTCGAAATCATCGCCTATGTTCTAGAAAATCCATGTGCTGATATCAATGAAGTCAATGAGGATTTGTCAAAGATTGAACAGCTGAGAGACCTCCAGATAGCTGATGAGTTCCCGAGAAAACGTCAATCGGTGGATGTTCTGTTAGGAATCCAGGATTCAATGAAAATCTTACAGGATAAGAGAGTCTTTGGATCAGGAAACAGTCTTTCAGCGCAGAGGAGTCACATTGGTTGGATCGTGTCCGGAACCTGTCCCGCTGATCAGGAAAGCCACACAACGTTGCCAGTCAATCATTCAACATTTCAACTGTCCAGCGAGATAGACATCGCGACCAAGCACTGGGAGACGGAGCACATAGGGATCCTACCAAATGAGAAAAACCAGCACCTCTCAGAGCTTGAGACTGAAGCCCTGAGACAGCACAAGGAGAAAACAATCAAGATCAAGGATGGTTATGAGACAGGATTGTTGAAACATCCGGAGTGGAAGGATAAAATTCTGAAATCAAACAAACAACAAGCAATGAGGAGACTTGGTAGTCTGGAGCAGAGACTGAAAAAGGATCCTACATTGTCAGCGAGATACCAGGAGCAAATCAATGAGTTGATCAAGAAAGGTCGAGCGGAACGAGTGAGTGAGGAAAAGGAGCCGGAGGATCGTAGTGTGTGGTACTTGCCCCATCATCCAGTAGTGAGAGAGGACAAGACGACAACAAAGGTTAGAATCGTCTTCGATGGATCGATGAGAGGCCGGGATGGAGTATCACTCAACGACACCTTATTACCAGGACCTGCCCTGCAACCTGACCTTCCTGGAGTTTTGATGCGATTCAGGCGCCACAGAATTGCATTGATAGCGGATATCGAAAAGATGTTCCTCCAGGTAAGTATGAACGAGATAGATCGAGATAGCCAGAGATTCCTATGGAGAGACTTGGACACGGATAAGGAGCCGGAAGTTTTCAGATTGACCACAGTCACCTTCGGATTAACGTCTTCGCCATTCTCAAGCATCAAAACTGTGCTAGATCATGTCGCGGCACATCGTGAGGAGTACCCGAAAGCTGCTGCAGAGATTGAGGAGAATATCTTCGTGGATGATATTTTGAGTGGAGATGAGGAGGATAATGAGGTGGCGGAGTTGGCAGTTGGACTGAAGGAGATTCTGAGCCCGGAATGGAACATGAGGAAGTTTCTATCCAACAAACCAGGAGTTTTGTCGGGTCTTGCCAAGGAAGACATCGCGTCGGAGCTCACAGAGAAGATGGTTGGCGAAGAGATCTCAACAAAGGCGCTGGGAGTCAGATATCGACCCAAGGAGGATGTTCTCATGTTCTCATTTGTTGACAAAATGGAGGATGTGGAGATCGAGACCAGGAGAAGTGTGTTGAAACAACTCCATCGGATTTATGATCCACTTGGCATGCTATCGCCCTTTGTACTCAAGGCTAAGCAAATTTTCCAACAATCATGGGTCACAACTGGAGGATGGGACGACGCGCTACCATCGGAGATAGAGGAGGAGTGGAAACGCTGGAAATCTGAAGTGACACTACTGGACAGCATCAAGATACCGAGGTGTATTGTGCCTGCTGACTTCCAGGATCCAGTATATTTCCTACACGGCTTTGGAGATGCATGTGAGACATCATACGGAGGAGTGGTCTATTTGACTAGCCAGGATTCAACTGAGAGACGTCACGTTGCTCTACTCAGCTCAAAGACCAGAGTAGCACCCCTGGGAAAGAGGAGGAGCATCCCGGAACTGGAGCTCATGGCATCACTGGTGACAGCAAGGTTAACAAAGTATGTGGAAAGAGAGCTCAAGCTTCCGATTGCTTCAGTGAATTGCTGGACAGATTCCAAGGTTGTCACACACTGGTTAAGCAAGCCACCATACAAATGGCAAACATTTGTCGCAAACAGAGTAGCTGAGATTCAGAACTTAGTGCCACCCTGCAACTGGAGACATGTTCCAGGAAAATGGAACCCTGCGGATCTTTGTTCCCGAGGACTTACTGCTGAGAATCTGGTTGAATCTTCATTGTGGTGGAATGGTCCATCCTTCCTGACTGAAAGTGAAGAACAGTGGCCAGAACAAGAGAAGAGCAAGAAGGAGGATGAGGAAATAGCTGACTCGAAAGCCAAGCCCAAACTTCGTCAGATTGGTATTGCTGCTGTAGCCAAGACGGATATTGCTGCTGCTGAGAAATACATTGAGAAATTCTCATCATACCAGAAGTTCATCAGGGTAATGAGCAGAGCGAGGAGTTGGATTAGGATCCATAGGTCCCGAAAGGAGGGGAGAGATCAAAACGAGGGGAGAGAAACTGACAAGGAGAAAAGCATTCCAGGAACAACTCTCAATGACAGACGTCAGGAGGAGCTGCACTGGATCAGATGGGCTCAATCGCTCAAGTATCAGGAGGATATTGAGGAATTGAAAGCCGGACGACAAGTCACCATGGAGAGTAAACTGGCTCCATTGAGCCCAGAGTGGGACGAGAAGGATCAAGTGATGCGAGTGGGAGGTCGTCTTCATTACGCCCCATTGCCGGAGGAAACTAAGCATCCCATCATCTTGCCTGCTCACAACCGATTTGTGGATAAGTTAGTTCTGTACTACCACCAGATTAACCTACACACAGGACCAGCACAAACCCTGGCTTTCTTGAGAAACAAGTACTGGCTTATTCATGGGAGACAGGAAGTGAGACGCATTCTTCACAAGTGCAAGGCTTGTAAGGATCCAGAGGAGATTGAGCAAAAGATGGCGCCGCTGCCTGTGGAAAGAGTGAGCATGAGTCTTCCTTTCACGCACATAGGATTAGACTATGCAGGACCTTTATACGTAAAGATGTCCAGAGATGAGACAACGAAGGCTTACATTCTGATCTTCACGTGTATGGTGACTAGAGGAGTGCACCTGGAACTCACACCAGATCTTACTACAGAAGAGTTCATGGCTGGGCTGCAGCGCATGATGAATCGCAAAGGGAAATGTGTATTCATTCTCTCTGACAACGCAAAGACATTCAAAAAGGCAGACACCTTGCTGAGGATTCTTTACAAACAGAAGAATGGAGAGAACAAGCTTAATGAGGAGATAACAGGAAAGGGAATAACATGGCGTTTTATCACGGAGAGAGCCCCATGGCACGGAGGATTCTATGAGAGACTCGTGCAAAGCGTCAAGAAACCACTGAGGAGAGTGCTTGGGAAAGCACACCTGACATACCTTGAGATGCAGACTGTACTCTCGGACATCGAAGCACAACTGAATTCTAGACCCCTGACTAGTGTCTCTGCAGACAAAGAGGATTGGTCGCCTATCACTCCAGGACACCTGATGATTGGCCGGAGCCTACAAGTTCTGCCTGATGCCTCATTGGCAGGCCATACTACCGTCGCAGTGAGCAAGAGATGGGCCTATAATCAGCACCTGTCAAGGATCTTTTGGAATCGATGGACGAAGGAGTATTTGACTGAGCTGAACCAACTGAGGAAGTGGACTGAGGTTCGAGATAACCTTCATGAGGGAGACGTTGTTCTAGTCGCTGAGGACAACACCAGGAAGCTGGATTGGAAGCTTGGAAGAGTGGAGGAGATCTTTCCAGGACGAGACGGTCTTGTGCGCTCAGTACTGGTGAAGACGAAATCGGGATTGATGAGACGTCCAGTACAGAAGCTGAGGCTATTGGAGACCACCATTGTGCCAGAGGATGTTGAAAGCGATTCAGATCCAGATTAGCCAATGTTAGTGGAGTATTGTGACTAGAGACATTCTATGAGCATTGAGAACTACAACATATACAAGAAAATACAACTAAGGGTTTCGTTCACTTAGTAAATACTTTATTCGAATTGTGGAGTACGAGTAGAGAGAATAGTTCAAGCGATATTTGCCAGTTGGTATTTCGCATAATTCGTTTCAATATTTTAGCCAGTGTTGCAGTAAGCGTGAAATTTTCGGTGCTCAGATTTCAGAGGGGAGTATGTCGCATTGGGACAACCTGTATAAGTTTAGTTTTTTGGGACACACTGTAGTTCAAGGTAATTAGCATAGGTGGCAGCACTGGGGGGAGTGTGTTGAGAAAAAATGATGGAGGACATCTGAGATGCTGTGAGCACATGAAGAAAAGAAACCTGAATATTATGATGAGAAGATGAATATAGACAGTTTTATTGAATTACAAGAGTTAGAGTTGAGTAATTATACAGTCCTACCCCGACAGTTTCTGACTCTGCCACATTTGGGAGCCATTTTGATATCCCCTGTCGTAAGGTCATCTCCAGTCAAATACTGCAAATGGATGGATTTACCAATGATTGTATTATAGATAAGTAGGCCTAATTTTCTGACTGTTGATTTTCATGTTATGACACATTTTGATGTGAATTTCGCTCAAATGGAGTATACAGTTGTCACTTTGTTTTCAGTTTGAGTGGAAGAAATACCTCAACACGATGTTCGGTCTGGCTGGTATCCAGATTACCGAGGATGAAGAGGTGGTCGTCGCCGTCCCAGGTTTCATGTCAAACATGTCGGCCATAGTAATGGACATGCTGGCGACGGATGCAGGGAAAACGTGAGTGCAGTGATGACGAAGTGATCATGTCAATCTGCATGCTCTCAAAGGGACAACTCGGGTGTGGAATTTACTTTGTCTGGAGGATAATTCCCTGGCTTGCCACCATTCACCGCCACCAGTAGTATCAAACTAATGCTGATGTCTAACAATGATTTTAGCCAGCCTTGCTGAGGCAGTTTTAGAGATGGCTTGTGAATATCAGGCGGGCCTTTTGGTTACAGCTTGTTTTGTTTCATTGTTTATCACAGTGTTCAAAGATTCTTCTTGCTTTCACCTTTGCAGATGCTGCTGGAAGCCATTTTCTTATGAAACGCCAACATATCTCATGTCCAAGTTGTCCCTTTAAAGAGTAATATTGCTCATCTCAAAAGAGAGATTACATACAAAAACCATAAATGCCAAATTTCAGCAAATGTGCATGTACAGTAGATAACTACATAACATCAATGTGTATTTCTGTTTACCTGAGCCACGAGAAAATACAATAATCGAAAATGATGTGGGCTTTTAAAGTTGCTGGCCATGTTTAGTTTTGACGAGCAGAGCTGTGTATTGAGAGATATCTGCTGCCACCTATTGGAGTGGTTGCACATTCTTGCTGGCTAACGCATCCAAATCTTCGTTCTAGGACATTAAACGTGTACAGTATGTGGCACGTTGCCAAGTCGCTGGACAGTTTTCTCAGCAAAGACTTCGAGGAAGTTGAACAAGTATTCAAAAAGGCATTTTCAGGTAAACTATCAACAGGATCCCGAATTGTTTTCACCACTTCCAGCTAAAAATTCCCACGAAACCCCTAGGTTCGACTCGGCCATTGAGGATTTATGGTGCAGCTTGACAAGGGAGTTTCACAGAAGTGGCTGATCTAGAAGTTATACCGGCACATGGTCAAATGTTCCTGAATTTTACGCATAAAAAAGCGTGTAATGTGATACCTTCCTACCGATTGTCAAAATCCTGTCCTTAAAGGGGGGCTATAGGCAGGAGCAGAGGGGATAATTTGGCCATCTTCAGGTAACTAATATACAGTGAGGGCCCTGGGTCATGTCAGATTCAGCACCAAATATATTCCTCATACAAGCGTGAATCACTTCGACATACTGTGAGATGTGAGAGACCCCTATTGGCGACTTTGTGTACATTTATCTTCCCTGCCTGGCTGCTGCCTATATTGTCCCTTTAATTGGCAGGTGACCTGATTTCAGAGGTCAAATTGCATATAAACAAACCATTTGGGGTGAAAACAGCTGTCCCAAATGGAGTGGGTGTACTGTTAAGAGTCTAAATGAGGTGTCCGCTGAGGGAAGTCTTATTGTATGTGTATTTCTTTCCTCGGCAGGTACGAGTGGTCGCGATGAGAAATGGCGAGAGTGCGTGTCTGATGTCGACGGTACCATAGGCTTTGCTGTCGGGGCAATGTTTGTCAAGTCGGCATTTCATGGAGACAGCAAAACGACGGTAAATGTAACTGGTCGCAAGTTGTAATGGGGCGGTAAAACTCCATAAACAGCCGCAATGACAGCAAAACGACGGTTAATGTAACTGGTCACAAGTTGTAATGGGACGGTAAAACTCCATAAACAGCCGCAATGACAGCAAAACGACGGTAAATGTAACTGGTCACAACTTGTAATGGGGCGGTAAAACTCCATAAACAGCCGCAGTGACAGCAAAATGACGGTAAAAGTAACTGGTCACAAGTTGTAATGGGGCGGTAAAACTCCATAAACAGCCACAGTGACAGCAAAGCGACGGTAAAAGTAACTGGTCACAAGTTGTAATGGGGCGGTAAAACTCCATAAACAGCCGCAGTGACAGCAAAATGACGGTAAAAGTAACTGGTCACAGGTTGTAATGGGGGCGGTAAAACTCCATAAACAGCCGCAATGACAGCGAAACGACGGTAAAAGTAACTGGTCACAATTTGTAATGGGGAGGTAAAACTCCATAAACAGCCGCAGTGACAGCAAAACGACGGTTAATGTTACTGGTCACAAGTTGTAATGGGGCGGTAAAACTCCATAAACAGCCGTAGTGATAGCAAAACGAACCAAATTTTGAAAGTTTGCAAAAATCTATTGATTTTAGAGTGAAAAAAAGGGTGGCCCTTCTTTCTTTGAATCCTTGGCCAGCATCTGTGTACTATTAACCGCCAAATTTTTGTGCCTTTTTACAATGACAAATAATGTGACTGCGTGTGAACTGAAATAATTGTGTTAATTTACCCGATTTCAGGCGGAAGAAATGGTAAAACTGATCAAGATGTCTTTCAAGAAAAATCTTCCCAATCTAAGTTGGATGGACGCGGAGACAATCAGAAAGGCTGATGAGAAGGTGGGAGAAAATCTTTAGAGCTGCTTCAAGACCAGATGTGGTTCCGCTCCTGAATACCTGTCTTGCTACCTCCAGAACCACTCCAGAGTGCGTCCTACCAGGTTGTCCTGCTCAGAGCCTTTCATTGTCCCTCGAACAAAATCTCAGTACTGTGACAGAAGCTTCTCTGTTGCAGGTCCCAAACTCTGGAACCAACTCCCAGCCCCCATCAGATCAATCACTGATCTGATGCAAGTCAAGTCCGCCCTAAAGTCCTGGCTATTTTTCATGTAGGTGTTTTTCTTGCGCTTAGAGCAGGGCGACCTGGAAGGGCGCACTACAAATCATGTGTTGTATTATATTGTATTCTACTTGACCATCAACTAGGCCCCCGAAAAACAGTTTCTTTAAAGGGGTACACTGTTTGTTCAAATATATTAACTGTTGGTCAAAGTAAATCTATAGTTCCTATTTCTAACACCAGCCAATGCCAATAGTCAGTCATAATGCATGATACATGTGTGCTTGTCTGTCATTTGTGTACCATTTGTGCATGTATGATGTTTCCCGATTGCTGCGTGATAATTCAGACGATGTGTTCGTCATATGAGATTGAGGACATCAGTAGTTCTGTCTCAACCTCTGCATTCTAGCGCCACGAATAACATCAGTCATCACCCTCAGCTATTGATACAAGAACAGGATCATGGCAAACAATTTCTACCAAATCTCCGAGAAGTAATTCTGGGAGATCCTCGTTCATCGGAACTGGTCCAGCATATCAATTTAATTGCAAAACAATTCTTGTATCACTGTAAACTCAGACAATCGCAACCATTCTTCAGAAACTTATTATCAATGATACGGTTCACGTCGAGAGTAGAAAAGATCTATCTCAGACACGATAAGTTCATGATGAAATGGGGCCTTCTCATAGATGCCCTGGAAAATATAGCATAACATACACTGTACATTTCGTCGAGTAATTGCACGCTGACCCACTTTTGCCTTGTTATCTGTAGCTGCAAAAGGAATTTACTATACCCTGAACCGTTTTGAACAACAAGGTCGCCATCTATCGTTTTATATTGTAACAATATTATGTACTTGCATGCCCTCTTATTCTGTAGAACTTCATGTAACAGTTGTGTTTTTGGTGAATAAAATTATCAATTACAAAAAAAAAGAAAGAATAGTGGTCCAGCGGTGTTACCTCAAGGACTAACACTGGTAGTGACTGACTTGTTTTGAAATACTAGGCCCTGTTGACAGATTGATATTCTTTCCGCAGGTGGATGGTGTGGTGGACATGATCGGATTCCCTGACTACATCCTGAACCAAACCGCTCTGGATGAACGGTATGCAGGTGTCCGCATCGAAGACAATGAGTACTTTGATAACAATCTCCGTACGATACAATTCGATATCATACGCGAATTGAAACGGTTGAGGAAGAAACCGGATAAAAAGAGGTGAGTCTGCTTTAATAAAAGTGCCGTGACATAGTGATTAAAGTGGCCAACTTCTAACCTAGAAGTCAAGGGTGTGAAACCAGTTGGAAAGTATCTGTGGTCACAGTCACAGCGTAGAATGCATACAGCTTCAAGATAACTGTATACTGCTCATTCTTTGCGACTATTTGTTTTGGAAGATATCAGAAATAACCACAAATATCATGACAATATCCTTGTTATTCTTTTTATTAAATATTTTTCACAAATTCTAAAATGAATAGGCGATGACAAGTTCACTTTCATTGACAGTATTTTGCTTCTCTCTAAGGTGGAGTATGACGCCTCCAACAATCAATGCATACTACGCGCCAACAAAAAACATGATTGTTTTCCCGGCCGGAATCCTACAGATGCCATTCTACGACAAGGACTACCCAAAGTCGCTGAACTTCGGAGGTATAGGTGTCGTGGTTGGGCATGAGCTTAGCCATGGCTTTGACGATCAAGGTTAGTACATCACACCCCTCCCAGCCTCTACAGCATGGACTAGCCCATGTCGCTGAACTTTGGAGGTATAGGTGTCATTGTGGGTCATGAGCTTAGTCATGGCTTTCATGATCAAGGTTAGTACATCACACCCCTCCCAGCCTCTACAGCATGGACTAGCCCATGTTGCTGAACTTTGGAGGTATATATGTTGTGGTTGGGCATGAGCTCAGCCATGGCTTTGATGATCAAGGTTAGTACATCACACCCCTCCCAGCCTCTACAGCATGGACTAGCCCATGTTGCTGAACTTTGGAGGTATAGGTGTCATTGTGGGTCATGAGCTTAGCCATGGCTTTGATGATCAAGGTTAGTACATCACACCCCTCCCAGCCTCTACAGCATGGACTAGCCCATGTTGCTGAACTTTGGAGGTATATATGTTGTGGTTGGGCATGAGCTTAGTCATGGCTTTGATGATCAAGGTAAGTACATCACACCCCTCCCTCTCACCCTCTACAGCATGGACTAGCCCATGTTGCTGAACTTTGGAGGTATATATGTTGTGGTTGGGCATGAGCTTAGTCATGGCTTTGATGATCAAGGTAAGTACATCACACCCCTCCCAGCCTCTACAGCATGGACTAGCCCATGTTGCTGAACTTTGGAGGTATAGGTGTCGTGGTTGGGCATGAGCTTAGCCATGGCTTTCATGATCAAGGTTAGTACATCACACCCCTCCCTCTCACCCTCTACAGCGTGGACTAGCCCATACTTTGGTTCAGGTGTCGTTGTGGGTCTTGAGCTTAGTCATGGCTTTGATGATCACGGTTTAAGGAATTAATACCGAGCTGGCGGTCATTGGTTGTATAATCAAGACCGCTCGGGTAGACCGAAAATGCAGTCCAAAAATGCAGTTTTGGACGTAATTTGGACAAATTAAATACGATTTGAAAGGTATATATGTTCCGTTTTCGTCAAAGAATGATCCAGCCTGGTGTCCGGAACTCCGCCATATTGTTGCTTGTGAAGATGACGTCACGCACCCAGGCGGTCATTGGTTACGATACCAAGACCGCTCCGATCAAAACGAGGCGTAATGTATTTTGTATTAGAAACAATGATATACTGTGACTAAGGCCTTTTAGAATAATACATCACACCCCTCCCTCCCAGCTCCAATCACATGGACTAACCCGAGTCCCTCAACCCCCATCGCATGGATCATCCCATGTCCCTGAACTTTGATAAGTTTGGTGTCTTTATAGGTCATGAGCTCTGCCATGGCTCTGATGATCAAGGTTTAAAAATAGCTCCATAATAAAAATAGCAGTTTGGGAGAGACAATCGATACCGACAGTGATGAATATTGTGGTTTAATTTAAATGCTTTTTGACTGCTTCCATATTTTGCACCAACTCAAGAAGTTATCATTGCCTATATCAACCATAACCGCTGAACTCAAAACGAGGCTTCTATTAAAGACACTAGTTTTTTTGGTCTCAAATTGGTGGTTTCCATTCAATTTGACCTCTCTAATCAGGACACCTCTCTATCAAGGACAGCAGTTGTCAGTCCCGAGGGTGTCCTTAATAGAGAGGTCCTACTGTACTGTCGCTACTAAACTGCTGATACCGTCTGTTCCAGGTCGGGAATACGACAAAAATGGTAATCTGCATCCGTGGTGGAATAAAGATGTGATCGCCCGATTCAAAGAGAGAACGAAATGCATGAAGGAACAATATTCATCATATACTATCAATGGAGAGCATGTAAGTGCGAAAGACAAAGAAGATTACCTGTCGATTATTCTCTGACAGAGGTGGAAGGTGGCGCTGCACTCGCACTCACTCACTGCGGCAACATGATGCGTCTGTCTACGTCCGTTATGCAAGGACACGTCTCAACTCTCAACCTTCTTGGGCAGTTTCTTCCCTACACCTGCTGGCTCAGCATCTCTTGCCACTGCGTCCATCCATCTCGTCCTGCAAGAGCTGACAAGTCATCCCCGCGCTGAAAGCTGTGTTACAGAAACCAGGTGATGCTACAGCCTGGGCAACAGGATTGAAGTAGAATTTGACCTTCACCCGACTGTCTCTATTTTGGTACAGAGAGACAACAGTACGGTGTCCAATTCATTTCTGTCACACTTACCAACAATTAAGCAGCTTGTCCGCACAAAACTCTTCGAGCTTGGCTCCATTCCATCCAATCCAATGCAACTCGATCGAAAAATCACCGAACGCCAAGAACAACCAAAGTGATGTGCTTTGTATTTTTGACCAACCACGATAAAAAGAGTCGCATGTCGCTCCGAGCTTGACAGGTTGAGATGGCTAGTTGTTCATTTCACTGTTGTCCGCCTTTTGTAAATCTGACGACATCAATTTCTTCTGTTATTTCCTGGTGTCATTTTAGGCTCATCTTCTGTGCGACATGCGACTCATTTTGTCGTGGTGTGTCACCTTTTCTCTGCTGTGGTCGAGGTGATTAGAATGGCTCCTGAAACGCCCATGTATAGCCTCAGTGCGTATGGCTGCGTCATCACTGTTAGCACCAGCTAAAACCCTGAGGGAAGTTCTGTTAGTCGTGCCCTGCTTTTCACGTTTAGTTTAAATGCAGATGGTAGGTTTGCTCCGGTAGCTGTGACTATTTCATGATTTGATAGCACGTGCTGATTCGTGTCTCTTCTTTCGTAAATCAAACCAACCTTCTTCGCTTCAGATAAATGGTCAGCAGACGGTTGGTGAAAATATAGCCGACAACGGAGGGTTAAAGGCTGCTTATAGTGTAAGTATCAGGTAGGAGGGGCTGCGGTATTGGCACAGGTCTCTGACCACAGCGGTCATTAGGACCCTGGTTTGATGTGAGGGGCTGCGGTATTGGCACAGGTCTCTGACCACAGCGGTCATTAGGACCCTGGTTTGATGTGAGGGGCCGGGGTATTGGCACAGGTCTCTGACCACAGCTGTCATTAGGACCCTGGTTTGATGTGAGGGGCTGCAGTATTGGCACAGGTCTCTGACCACAGCGGTCATTAGGACCCTGGTTTGATGTGAGGGGCTGCGGTATTGGCACAGGTCTCTGACCACAGCGGTCATTAGGACCCTGGTTTGATGTGAGGGGCCGCGGTATTGGCACAGGTCTCTGACCACAGCGGTCATTAGGACCCTGGTTTGATGCGAGGGGCCGGAGTATTGGTACAGGTCTCTGACCACAGCGGTCATTAGGACCCTGGTTTGATGTGAGGGGCCGCGGTATTGGCACAGGTCTCCGACCACAGCTGTCATTAAGACCCTGGTTTGATGTGAGGGGCTGCAGTATTGGCACAGGTCTCTGACCACAGCGGTCATTAGGACCCTGGTTTGATGTGAGGGGCTGCAGTATTTGCACAGGTCTCTGACCACAGCGGTCATTAGGACCCTGGTTTGATGTGAGGGGCTGCAGTATTGGTACAGGTCTCTGACCACAGCGGTCATTAGGACCCTGGTTTGATGTGAGGGGCTGCAGTATTGGCACAGGTCTCTGACCACAGTGGTCATTATGACCCTGGTTTGATGTGAGGGGCCAGGGTATTGGCACAGGTCTCTGACCACAGCGGTCATTAGGACCCTGGTTTGATGTGAGGGGCCGGGGTATTGGCACAGGTCTCTGACCAGAGCGGTCATTAGGACCCTGGTTTGATGTGAGGGGCTGCAGTATTGGCACAGGTCTCTGACCACAGCGGTCATTAGGACCCTGGTTTGATGTGAGGGGCTGCGATATTGGCACAGGTCTCTGACCACAGCGGTCATTAGGACCCTGGTTTGATGTGAGGGGCTGCGGTATTGGCACAGGTCTCTGACCACAGCGGTCATTAGGACCCTGGTTTGATGCGAGGTGCCATGGTATTGGCACAGGTCTCTGACCACAGCGGTCATTAGGACCCTGGTCCGATGGGTATAAATGGTTACTGGCGGTAGCCTGTCTGGCAAAGATCCCTGTGTTGCCAGTTGTAGCCAATTTGGGGAGTTGTTGCTGCTCCACCGAGGGGTACAAATGGTCAATGATTGGAAGTGCTCGGGTTGTAGCCTGTCTGGCAAAGATCCCTGTTTTGCCAGTTGTAGCCAATTTGGGGAGTTGTTGCTGCTCCACCGAGGGGTAGAAATAGTCATTGATTGGAAGTGCTCGGGTTGTAGCCTGTCTGGCAAAGATTCCACGCCAAACATGAGGCCATAAAGGCATTCCTCCGTGGCTGGCTTGTCAAGCCGTGCCATAGTACACTCCTGAGGAGGAGATGAAAAGGGGCTGAAAATTCACGTAAAAATCTCTAATGAAGGGGGACCAGGAAGATCTGTAAAATATGTAAATAAGGTTCAGGTAGAGAATTCAATTTATTATTGATCTACAACATCCAAGTTAAAGTCAAAGTCTTACAACAAGTAGAAGATGATGAAATACGAATATTTAGATAACATACACAAGTTTTATCATGGTTTACTATACTATTCAGAAGTAAATGTTCGCGTCCTTTTGATCCGCTGTGCAAAAGATACTGGACCGATTTCTTAAGAGTTCAGTTTTTCTTAAATCTAATTTTATTGCCCAACATTACCGTAAACCCAGAAATATTTGTCAACCTTTTATTTCGCAAGTTCGTGAAATTGCAATTTTGTATATTTATGAAATAGCATTATAACACCCAATACCAGTAGTGGACCTCCCTAAGCACACACCACTCTATTAACTACAACTTCTCTATTAAGGACAGTAGTTTTAGTCCCAAATTGATCGTTTCCATTCAATTTGAGCTCTCTTATCAAGACACCTCTCTATTAAGTACAACACTTGTCACACCGAATGGTGTCCTTAATAGAGAGGTTCTACTAAACAACACAGACAACAGGTTTATGAATGGACTATACACAATCCCACCCACCAAGACCAGAACGTGGTAATACCAAATTACCGGTCTTACAACAACTCTGAGTTACCATGGTAATTTAGACTCAGTAATTAGATTTTCGTTTTTCCAGCCAAAACTCTTTCTACATAAAAGGCATTCAAATATTTCTGCCTTGAGAGTGTCTTCAACTTATCAAGGAGCCTTATACATATACGAAGAATACTCGGTAGAAAGAGGACGAATTTTCTGTACGTTTTTATCCATACTCGATCCGTGATAAGTCCCAGATCTCAACCTCCCTAATATGAACTGTGTACAACCTGTCCAACATATCGCCCTATCTCAGGTTTGTAGCTACGAGAGGGGAGGTGCAAAAAGCCTCATGAAGTCACCAAAATGTGTTTTTGACCATGATTTTGGCCCATAAATTTCAAGCAGTGTCATATTTCACACCCAAAAACACTTCTGCTCCCCCCCCCCCGCCAAACCAAAATGCTAGCTCCGCCCCTGAATACTCAAACAATAGAACTGAAGTTGAAACATACTCAACATGAAATAGAAAATATACTAAGTTTGGCGGACATGTACATGAGAATGTGGTCCCAGTTTGAGAAGTTCTTTTTTACAAGTTAAATGGTTTAGGAATTTATACCAATGGTGTCTCACCTAAATTATTGGCCAAAACCAATTTGGCAGATAAGATTTTGGGCAAAATCGCTTCTCCCCGA
Source organism: Lineus longissimus (assembly GCF_910592395.1). Lineage (NCBI taxonomy): Eukaryota > Metazoa > Nemertea > Pilidiophora > Heteronemertea > Lineidae > Lineus > Lineus longissimus. The sequence continues at coordinate 2,113,103 of NC_088319.1, read as the reverse complement.
GCAGTGTTTGGTGAGAGACAACCATTTCTATCAGTGAGGTATCCATTTCTATTATAAAACACACCAATTTACGCCAAAAAATGAGATTTTGACTGCTTTTCACCGCTTCCATATTTTGCACCAACGCAGGCCGCGGTTGCCTGATCATAACTGCTGCCGTCAAAATGAGGCACTGAGTGCGTTATACACTGTAAACTGTGGTTCATTGTAACCAAGGTGTTTTAGAATTATCATTGATCAACATCCCAGTTAAAGTGCTTCAAACCTAAAGCATTTAACGAATATATAAAGAGAATCCTGAATTCATTTTGACCAATAAGAAATAGTATTATACAACCTAGGTCAAGCCCATACAACCTAGGTCAAGCCTATACAACCTAGGTCAAGCCTATACAACCTAGGTCAAGCCTATACAACCTAGGTCAAGCCGAAAAACTAGATTAACCTATATGTAGATGTGTAATAATCAAAAATCCGAAAAAATACTTATTGGTTTGAAAAACTGGAAGCTATTTCATAATCCACTAAACTAAAAACCATGAAAGTTTTTATCTCTTTCATGAATTTTTGCCAATCATGAAAAAAGAGACGTGAATATTAGGGGTAATTGACCTCTGAAGCCTTTTCTATGCCTCAACATGCTTAATTCTGTTCCTTAATGTCATAAATTAATGCCTGATACACCCAAATGTGTCATTTTCATGTGGCGACAAAAAAAAGAGACATACTTCAAATGCCCACTGAATTTTTGACTAATTTCGATGGCTTGCCACAACAAAATGTCCCCAAAGGCTTAATAGTGAAAAAAACATGTCCCCAAAAAAGGTTAAAAAATTACAAGGTGTATTAAGGGTGTCAATGTAATTGAAAGGCCTGGGAGAGAGATCCAGCGTGTTCATTTTCTCAGCCTCGTGATATTTGACATGCGCCCTAACTCGGAAATGTTTTGTTTTTCAGGCTTATCAGGACTGGCGTAAAGTTCACGGGTCAGAGCACCCCCTGCCTGGGATAAATATGACCGACTATCAGTTATTTTATCTTGGGTTTGCTCAGGTATGTTTCATTTTGTTCTTCTACAGTACAATTGATGTGTGATACCGAGATAAGGTATGTTTGATATCAAGATAACCTCCTATGAAATTCAAATTTTGTACACATAATCCCCTCGGTCAGATGACCTTTGACACTTAATTTCAGTTCAATCTGACCCTTAATTTAGCCACCAGAGGGCCAAAACTTAAAACATAAAAAGTGCAGCAAATCTTCAATCAATGACAGTATTATCATCATAGGCACCTCTCATACAAGTTTTTCATTTGACCTACTGTTCGAGGTCAAAGAGATTAAATGGCATGAGTTTGCTATTTGGCTTCAAAAACTTCATAAATTCAATATGCATTCATCATCACAGAGAGGAAAACTAATTATGTTTGTTCCCAGTCTGGAGTCCAAAATCTGAATTTAGATAATAACATTAGATTCACAAAGAAATCTAGTACATGTAACAACTACATTTGTATTACAACACAAATTCACCTGGGGACAGAAATTCAAAAATAGCCCAGCACAAACATGTTTTTGAGTGGCTGATCCAACATCTCAATAACACATGAAACAAGCTCATTAAAACAAATTATAAAAAATTGTTTAAATGTTATTCTTAACTAAGCTGTGCTAAATGATTGTTGGAAGCTAATTAAGTAACAGCTCTGATACTATTTGCACAATTCCATATTTACATGCAGCTGTGGGCTCATTTTCATTGGCCCACCCCCAATCTGTCAGCTGAGCACCTTAGATTTGACCAAATATTCAAGGTCACAACAGTCAAATGATATTTGGCAAATCAGCCAGTATAAACTATGATAAAATAATCACGTTGAGTTCTTATATCGCGCTTTTCAATGTTTCCCTGTTCAAAGCACTTTTGGGGTACCATATGATTACCTGGCCTCCACAGAAATCAATCACGGATTTCAAGGAGCAACCAGAAGACGCTCACTTGAACTCGACCAGTCAGGTAACCAAGCAGTGACTTAGCTGGGAGTCGAACCCACGACCTCTCGATCCAGAGGCCGACTCTCTTCCACTGTGCTGCTTCTGCCCCATACCCATATATAGTATGTTTCTTTAGCAGAATGGTTATAACTTGTCTGCGAAAGATTGATCCGATCCTCACACACGGCCGTAGCCATTTCATTTGAGTTACTTACACATGAGCTAAATAAACTCAATCAGTCAATGAGCACCGAATTCATAACAGTTATCATTGATGACGAAGCCTGTGGTTGTTAACCATTGGTTACATTAGGAACCTCAGCTTGGATTCCGTCCCCAAGGCGCTACCAGAGACCTACAATGCTTGAATAGACACAATATATTGCAGAACCACGCATTTGAGGAGACATAAGGACTTTTTGCTGCAAGCATATAGACTTAAGTGCATTTATCATTTATTCAGCTTTGAAAGGTTCATGGTTATGTCTCCAGAAGAAAGGGTTGAACTACACCGAGAAAGAAACTGGTGTGATGTAACTGAATGTCACCACCTGGGAAGCTTTGGAAACAGGACTGGATTCAGTGTTGGTTTATAATCAACAGCAGGGTCTGGCCCAGTCAATCTTAACAGTTCCCACTCGTACTCTGCTCTTAGTTTCGTTAGTCCCCGAGCCTCTTCTCTTGAGTCTCTCTCCCGTTGTTCAGCTGAGACATCCCTCTCGTACAGACGCCTGACAAACCTTGCCATGATCCTGGTCACCTGGAGGCTGTCTTCTGTACTCAGCTTGGACCCAGCTAACACATTGACCTCATTATCCATGGGCATTGGTAGATTATCTCTCTCGAGACACTTTTCTAAATGTTCATACACCATCAGGACCATTTTCCCGAGGGACATGTCTGACTTCAGGAACAGTTCAACCAGATGCAAGAATACAGATTTCAATCTGTAGCTGGTTACTAACTCACTGACCGACTTAATATTGACATTGTTGTTTTTAATTTTGTAGCCACATACCATATCACCCTTGTTGCTTTTAATTTTGAAGCCACATACCTCGGCCTTTCTCACACATTTTGCTGTGATGAAGACAACCTTCACCCGTTTATCCAAAGCTTTGAGGTAATCCACCTCTATTGTTGGGTAGGAGATTCGCCCAAGCTGATTAAGTTCGTCAGGTTTAATGTTTTGTGCTACCGTGCTGGTCCTGTATGGAATTTTAGGAACTATGTACTTTTTTGGTTGTTTCCACTCTTCTCTCTTAAAAATCATCAATGCTGATGTCCAGTCTCCCTGTCCATCGATGTCAACCTCAATGGCAGGCACCAAGTCTATTGATATTGGCAAGTCGGTAAACATTTCATCACTGTACAGCCAGATCCATGTCGTGCAGGTTTTACGATCAGGATGTCTCTGTGGTGGCGATAACATACAGAAGCTGCGATCACCATCACTTTGTGTGGCCTTTCCGTTTGATACGCAATCACTCCAATATTCCATGAGTCTGCTCCACATCCACATCCCATATGACCCAATGACCTCAGGTTCCTTAGATTTATCTATGAAAAAAAAATTCTTCATATTTTGATATCCTTCATGTTTGTCAGATTTTTCAAAATAAATATGTCCCAACTTCACCAAAAAATCAAATTCATCAGGCATGCCATGCTTTGATGCCTCAAATGAACTTCCAACCCCAATAACCTCCACTTCCGTGATCTGTGGTAGTACCTCTTTTATAACTTGTTGCACCTTTTCTTTAACATATTTGACAAATTTTACATTATCGTGTCCTGTGATTGTCATTACAGACCCAATGTATGGTTGTTCTGAAATTTTGCACAAGTCAGGAATATTTGTAATATCAGAGCATTCTCCGGCAGTATGATCATCACTTTTGGTGTTACCAAGCTCAATTGCAGTAACTCCTGATGTCCAGCCTCGAAGGTATTTTGATGTCAAACTGCCTTCTTCACACTGATGCAAGTAGTCAGTCGGTGTCTTGTTTCGATAGTCCCTTGCATCCTTCCTAGGATCACTGTATTTCTCCATCAACAGGGCCACTACGTCCTCATTTCGATAGATCACAGCATAATGGAGACAGTTCCTGAGATAAACATCCGCCTGATATGGATCTAACCTATATTTTTCAATGAAAAATCCTATAAGATTGCAGTGTCCATTTATTGCAGCATGGTGCAAAACTGACTTCCGTGTTAAGTCTAATTCATGAACATCACAACCAGCTTCTAGAAGTTCATGTATTGTCTCTTCATTCCCAATCTCTACGGCGTAGTGGAGTGAACTCTTTCCAAAGTGATCTTTGTGATTAACCTCGACTCCATCACATGTTGTTAAATGTTGAATGTATTCATGGCAGCCGAGTTGTCCGGCAACATGGAGTAAGGTCCTCCCGTAATTGCCACAAGCACGATGGACTAATGAATTGCGGCACATAATCTTCAGCATACCAATATCAGTTTCCAGTAATAAAGAGTGAAATATCGAGACTGCACCAGGGTCAGCTAAATCAGTTTTGTTCATTAGTTCATTTATGATTTGTATGTATCTACCTTCTACTGCCAGATGAATAGGTATCACACCACAGTTGTTCTTAAGATTCACATTAGCCCCCTTTAGTATGAGTCCCACAACTACTTGTAAATCCCCTCTTCTAGTTGCTTGATGCAAGGGTGTGACATTGTTAGTGTCCTTGGCATCAACATCAGCCCCAGCATCTATCAATATCTTGACAGTATCAAAATAATCCTGCCGTGCTGATGCAAGCAAGGGTGTGTCATTGTCAGTGTCCTTGGCATCAACATCAGCCCCAGCATCTATCAATATCTTGACAGTATCAGAATAACCCTGCCGTGCTGATGCAAGCAAGGGTGTGTCAATGTTAGTGCCCTTTGCATCAACATCAGCCCCAGCATCTATCAATATCTTGACAGTATCAGAATGACCTCTTCGTGCTGATCTAAGCAAGGGTGTGACATTGTCAGTGTCCATGGCATTAACATCAGCCCCAGCATCTATCAATATCTTGACAGTATCAGAATGACCTCCCGATGCTGATGCATGCAAGGGTGTGACATTGTTAGTGGTCTTGGCATCAACATCAGCCCCAGCATCTATCAATATCTTGGCAGTATCAGAATGACCTTCCCATGCTGAATAATGCAAGGGTGTGTCATTGTCAGTGCTCTTGGCATCAACATCAGCCCCAGCATCTATCAATATCTTGACAGTATCAGAATGACCTTTCGATGCAGAATAATGCAAGGGTGTGACATTTTTAGTGCTCTTGGCATCAACATCAGCCCCAGCATCTATCAATATCTTGACAGTATCAGAATGACCTACCGATGCTGAATAATGCAAGGGTGTGTCATTGTTAGTGTTCTTGGCATCAACATCAGCCCCAGCATCTATCAATATCTTGACAGTATCAGAATGACCTTTCGATGCTGAATAATGCAAGGGTGTTTGATTGTAAGTGTTCTTGGCATCAACATCAGCCCCAGCATCTATCAATATCTTGACAGTATCAGAATGACCTTCCTCTGCTGATGCAAACAAGGGTGTGAAATTGTTAGTGTCCTTGGCATCAACATCAGCCCCAGCATCTATCAATATCTTGACAGTATCAGAATGACCTCCCCGTACTGATGCAAGCAAGGGTGTGTCATTGTTAGTGTCCTTGGCATCAACATCAGCCCCAGCATCTATCAATATCTTGACAGTATCAGAATGACCTCCCCATGCTGATTTATGCAAGGGTGTGACATTGTCAGTGTTCTTGGCATTAACATCAGCCCCAGCATCTATCAATATCTTGACAGTATCAGAATTACCCCCCTGTGCTGATGCAAGCAAGGGTGTGACATTGTTAGTGCCCTTTGCATCAACATCAGCCCCAGCATCTATCAATATCTTGACAGTATCAGAATGACCTTCCGATGCTGTTGCAAGCAAGGGTGTGACATTGTTAATGTCCTTGGCATTAACATCAGCCCCAGCATCTATCAATATCTTGACAGTATCAGAATGACCTCCCCATGCTGATGCAAGCAAGGGTGTGACATTGTTAATGTCCTTGGCATTAACATCAGCCCCAGCATCTATCAATATCTTGACAGTATCAGAATGACCTCCCCATGCTAATGCAAGCAAGGGTGTGACATTGTTAATGTCCTTGGCATTAACATCAGCCCCAGCATCTATCAATATCTTGGCAGTATCAGAATGACCTTCCCATGCTGAATAATGCAAGGGTGTGTCATTGTCAGTGTTCTTGGCATTAACATCAGCCCCAGCATCTATCAATATCTTGACAGTATCAGAATGACCTTGCAATGCTGATGCAAGCAAGGGTGTGACATTGTTAGTGCTCTTGGCATTAACATCAGCCCCAGCATCTATCAATATCTTGACAGTATCAGAATGACCTCTCCATGCTGATACAAACAAGGGTGTGTCATTGTCAGTGTTCTTGGCATCAACATCAGCCCCAGCATCTATCAATATCTTGACAGTATCAGAATGACCTCCCAATGCTGATGCAAGCAAGGGTGTGACATTGTTAATGTCCTTGGCATCAACATCAGCCCCAGCATCTATCAATATCTTTACAGTATCAGAATGACCTCCAGATGCTGATGCAAGCAAGGGTGTGACATTGTTAATGTCCTTGGCATCAACATCAGCCCCAGCATCTATCAATATCTTGACAGTATCAGAATGACCTCCCGATGCTGATGCAAGCAAGGGTGTGACATTGTTAATGTCCTTGGCATCAACATCAGCCCCAGCATCTATCAATATCTTTACAGTATCAGAATGACCTCCAGATGCTGATGCAAGCAAGAGTATGTCATTGTTAATGTCTTTGGCATTAACATCAGCCCCAGCATCTATCAATATCTTGACAGTATCTGGACGACCTTTCTCTGCTAATTCAAGAAAGGCTCTATTAACAGTCTCCAAATCAATTTTAACTCCATCTCCAGTTACCACAGCTTTATGTTTCCTGTGACCCTGTCCTGTTCCAGTTCCATCGACTTTGGCGTCATGACCCTCCTGCTTGTCTGCTCCAAGTCCACTCTGTCCTCGTTGATTTTCTTCCATGTTCGAAGCAAGCTTGTCGTTTCTATTCTCGAGTTTGCGCTTTCTGGAACCAGCTTCACTGTCTCCTGGGCTTTTCTTTTCATCTGCATGCCGTTTTAACCTGCAAGATGATGATATACTGCAAAGTTCCCAGCCGAAGATTGATGAAAGATTTGGCAATAAATGACCACGGGGGGGGGGTAAAACTATGAAAAGAATAAGAGGGTCATTTATTCAAGGTTTCGGTTCAAAACTCTCAATATATCTGTAGGTTGTATTGGCAGTTTTCTCCTGTGCACAAATTATAACCGACATTATGAACTATATTCATTTGCTGGCGAAATCAATTATCTTAACCGGTTTGATCTTAATTCAAGTGCAGAAAGTTTCTCTGAACAAAATAAATCAATGAAATTGTTGAAATGCGACATAAGAAACAAAGACACTGCACACTCCTCAGTGTTCTTCCCCACCATTAATAATTTCATAATTTTTAATAATTTCACTTTTGAAGCAAAAGGAATTCCCAAACTTTTACATCAACATGGGAAAATCTACTTAAGGATAGCAGTTTCAAGAGAAAATCATTTGGCTAAATTCAGTCGTACCCATATTAGATTTGGTTTTAAAGGGACAATATAGGCAGCAGCTAGGTAGGCAAGATAGAGGTCTCTCACATCTCACAGAAATGATTCGCGCTTGTACGAGGAATATATTTAGTGCTGAATCTGACATGACCCAGGACCATTACTGTGTATATTTAATAGTCACCTGAAGATGACCAAATTAGCCCCTCTGCTCCTGCCTAAAGTCCCCCTTTAACATTATCACTAAACGTTGTCTGTACAGAACCAATGCTTACAGTAATCCCTGGGCTACTTACAGCTTTGCCTAAACACTCCCCTTTAAGATATTTTGACCCAAAACAACTTGAAACTTGATCAAGTTGGTACCAGGTGAAACGAAAAAAAATAACCTACTTCTGTATCCATAAACTCCTATAATATCGACAAAACATTGGACAAATTGCGGCCAAATGGAGCTGATATCAGTATTTTTTGTTTTCAGTTTGTTTTATCTTATTAATACCAGCATTTCTGATCGTTCAAAGGCCATTAACATATTTCATCACTAAGGCACCCCAGCAGGTTCAATAAGGTGTCGTTTATACAAAAGCCCAGAAAGCTAACTCCAGAATTGTAATTCAATATTCGAAAATCAAGATTTGAAATACCAAATTATAAATTCCTAGTTTGATCACATCATCATGTCTCACCCTTCAGATCAAAGCGGACCAGTCAGGTCATGTTTTCAAAAACTGATATTAGTGATAAAAAGTTATTGTGACAAAAGGATTTTTATATATTCAAGTCGGGGGGGGGGGGGGGGGGCACTTAACCAATCTGGATAGACACATATGTGTCATGGTTTTGGCAGAGTGTGTTTATCCCTGTGATCATGTCAGACCATTGAACCTCTGTCACATGGTGTCACAGACATGACAGACTTGAGATTGTGTAAAAATTGCCACAAGTTCTAACTGCGATATTAGACAGTCTGGTCTGCTGCATTAAAGGAACCCTGTAGCGCAACGCTTATAAAAATGAGGAGTTTTGAACGGCCCAGTTAAAACCTAAGGCTGGAATAAGCTTCCGTTCATAAATATCAGCAGTTTCAAGTTCCCCTCTGCTAGTTGTTTATGTGAGCTGGACATCAGGGTAACGTTGTATAACGTTGCATAACATTACTGACTCCAGTCAATGAAGTGCAAAAGAGGTAATCACTAATTTAGTTATTTTTACTATGTTCAGCTAGTTTTAATACAGACTTAAGTCACAACTGGATCTCTTTAAGGGCTCTCTTGCAAGGCAATGCTGTCAACTAACCAACCTCAACCCAATATGGTCACCAGACTGCGATTACAAATTTAGGGAATATTAAGCCTCACGAAGGATACAGACAAAAACATGTAATAACCTTTAACTATCCATTTGAGCTCCATCACATATGGGGGAGTTTCGGTCCACATTGGCACATATCTTGATGGGTGTGATACATAATTGGGTTGTCTGTCTTTTATTTGCTTTGTGAAGTGGTTTTTGCTGTGATCTTACCACAATACTTCAAGGGTAAAATAAGTGCTCACTGTCAACAAGGTTATGAATCAACCTGTGAAAACGTGACAGTGACAAATATGAACGCTGAGAAAAATAACAAAGTCATCATAGTTGCACTTTGTGCATTCAATGTCAAAGAGATGACCTTTAAGGACAAAGGCACTGTCTGTGGTTATTGCCAAATCAGTTGTCTCTGCAGATTGTGTTAATGAGATACTTGACATCTGTGGCCAGGTTTGGGCATGATCGGGAGTTAATTGATTATTGACTATCGGGTGTGGGGCCCTCTTGAACATTTACATTCTTAGTGGAAACAGCACCTTTCAAATTTGATTTCACTTACTTACTCAGTACTTACTTACTTATAGATGTTAATATTCTACCATCTAATAAAAGTGGTGACTAAATAATGATGAAAATTCTGATATTTGACCATTTGGCAACGTTCTTGTCCAAATTTATGCGCGGAAATATGGACAACTGCTCAGTTGTATGAAGAATGCAGACACGTTGCTGTTGGATGGGTATTTGCAAGCGTCGTGTTTGATTCCCTTAACGCACCACATGAGATAAACATGATTAAGTCGTTTGCTATGATTTGTTTATAGCTTCATGAAATCTATACAATAAAAGGAGAAAGTGGTGAGGTTTGTCCGGAGTGTTCTCGAAATTGGGAGGGAAGAGGTTGTTTTTCGTAGTAGGAAGTCATCTATGGTTATATGTGGAATGTTGTTTTAATTATATGTAAACTTGGAATTGCTTGGAAGACGAATTTGACCAGGAAATCCGAGCCAAGATGTATACATCAATACATTGAATTTCGTCAGTGGTATTGGGGACTTCTAAAATTGGCATGCATTACAGGAAACAAATCCCCTCAATAACCCGTCCACAGAACGGGTACTATGCTAGTACTCAATATGAACAAATACGAATTATTCAAAATACTGCCGTCATATGTATTGTGATATTTCAAATACGTACACTTGTGATAAGATGATTTAATCTGTAAAATACTGTCATTATTTGCCTTTACTGAAATAGTTCTTATGATTGCTCAAATCAAATTGGGTCATGGGGTTGTATACATTAATGCAAATTATAAATGATAGCAAGTTGTAAAACACAGTTAAGCTGAGAATGGCATGAACAAGGTGAAGAAAGTAATGACTTCCTCCTCAAACTGACCTCGAGGAATAAAATTAGTAGCTGAATGATACACCTTTTTCAACAACATTACGAACATTAGAATTGTTTATTGTTGTCAAAGACTATATACTTCTTATAGAGACTCTGTTTTTGTTAAGCGCCTTTGAACGGCCCAATATAGGACTGATAAGGGCGCTATATAAATGTGATACATAGATAGATAGATAGATAGAACTACTGCTTGTCAAAATGAAATTCTAAATTCCCAGAAAAAAATCAATTGTTCTACTAAAAGCGCTAAATAAAAGAGCAGAGGTGTTTAGAACAAATTGAAATTGTTTCTTTTTCTGCTGAAGAGGGTCAAGAATATAAAGGGAACAATTGAACAAAGAAGTATAGAAACACTTGAAGTGGGACAAAATTACTCGGGAATGGGGGGTTAACTGCCAAATATTGCCAAAGGTTCAGTGGGATAATTTCTTGACCTGATGCTTGAGGCATTTAACTCGGAAAAACCCAGACTTAAAAAATCAGACTTGGGCAACGATTAAGCGTGTGTTTGATAGGAAAAGGAGCCCGAAATTAATGCGTGCGTTATTTGAATCCCTTGTCAGGTCAAAATTGGAATATAATTCCGTTTCTTGGGATCATATCACGAGGGAAAACTTGGTCAAGCTAGAAAGGGTTCAACGCAGAGCCACAAGGCATATGTTAGGTGGAGAACTAAGTTACAAAGAGAGGCTCTCTGTTATGTCTATGTTACCTTTGTCTTACAGGCGGGAGATGGCTGACCTCAATTTTTTGCACAATTGCTTTATCGGTAAAATCGATTTGGACACTTCAAAATATATATCTTTTAGAGAAAGGAGGGGTGACCCACTTCTTATACGTGGTGCTAGATGTAGAACGGAGACATATTGCCGGTCGTTTTTTAATCGTGTGGAGGGCACGTGGAATGCCCTGCCTATGAGTGTGCCTTTTATGAAAGCCAGCTGATGGAGCGTTTTGACCCGGACAACGCGTGCTCATGGGTTGGGCGTTGCAGGTGTCCTTTTTGCCGCTATTAAAAGAATGCTTTTACATGTTTTATTAAAATTATTATACTCTTTTAGGGGTCCCGTGAATGGGTCTTAATTGACCCTTTGGCGCTCCCTTTTGGGCACCTAGTTTTACTGTTATTTCGACCATATGTTTTATTTGTATTTTCATCACTGTTGTTTTACTATGTATATAATTTTATGTTGGTTCTCAATAAAGTTGTTGAAATTGAAATTGAAATTGAAATTGGAAAAACCCAGACCAGTTATCTATATCCCAAAGACAGGCCATAATCAATTTACAAAATGAAATTGTCCAGGGACCATGTGCTCACCTCAGGTAATGTTAGTGGGTGTATTCTGCAGTGGATATGGGGAAACAGTTTTGGTCATTACAGTCAATTTTGCAATCATAGAGGAAGTGGTGTGGTAGTGCAGCTTTTATGGAGAATTTAAAGATTTTATTGAATTTTCAAGATTGCCACCTAACGGCCATATCCACATAATGTTCATGAGATTCAGGGTTATTGTAGAGTGTACATGAACATGTCACATGGAAATTAGTTGACATCTGTTCAACAGTTAAAGAGTAATAGGACTTGGTTGAATTTTCAAGATGGCAGCCTGGAGGCCATATACTTATTATTGTTCATGAGATTCAGGGTTATTGTAGAGTGTACATGAACATGTCACATGGAAATTAACTGACATCTGTTCAACAGTTAAAGAGTAAAAGGACTTGGTTGAATTTTCAAGATGGCAGCCTGGAGGCCATATACTTATTATTGTTCATGAGATTCAGGGTTATTGTAGAGTGTACATGAACATGTCACATGGAAATTAGTTGACATCTGTTCAACAGTTAAAGAGTAATAGGACTTGGTTGAATTTTCAAGATTGCGGCCTGGAGGCCATATTTGTCATCAGATTTAACTGAAAATTGAGGATATTGTAAAGACAAGATACACAATCACCTGAAATTTGGTTGCAATCCGAAAGTGGGTTTCAGAGAAATAGGACTTTGTTTAATTTTCAAGATGGCCTCCTTGCGGCCATATTGGTTATGATATTGACTGAAATTCAAAGATGCTGTAGAGAGTACATACATATAAAATTACATGACATTTAGTTCCAATCCGATCATTTGTTTCAGAGTAAACGACATTGTTAAATTTTCAAGATGGCTGCCTGGTGGCCATATTTGATGTCCGAGCATGACAAATTTTTGGGTCACTAGATACATATCCACACATGTTTAAAACCTACTAGCTCAAATAGAAATGAAACATGCAACCAAACGGTGATTAAGCGAACTTTGATCTCTGCGACCTTGAAAAGTAGGTCAAATCGAAAACCTGTACAATATGTGACGTATCCTTGCTAGTAGTACATACAAAAATATTTCAATTCTTAGAACCCTTGCAGTATGGGATTAAGATGAACTGACATTTTGATCAGTGTTTTGGGGGGGGGGCTTAAAACTGTGAAAAGAAAAAGAGGGTCATTTATTCAAGGTTACTGTTCAAAACTCTCAATATATCTGTGGGTTGTATTGGCAGTTTTTTACTGTGCACAGGTTATAACTGACATTATGAACCATATTCATTTGCTGGCGAAATCAATTATCTTAACCGGGTTTGATTTTCACAAATTAATCAATGAAATTGTTGAAATGCGACATAAGAAACAAAGACACTGCACACTCCTCAGTGTTCTTCCCCACCATTAATAATTTCATAATATGATTGCACTTTTGAAGCAAAAGAAATTCCCAAACTTTTACATCAACATGGGAAAATCAACTTAAGGATAGCAGTTTCAAGAGAAAATCATTGGGCTAAATTCACTTGTACCCATATTAGATTTGGCTTTAAAGGGACAATATAGGCAGCAGCTAGGTAGGCAAGATAAAGTTACATTAAGTCGCCAATAGAGGTCTCTCATATCTCACAGAAATGATTCGCGCTTGTACGAGGAATACATTTAGTGCTGAATCTGACATGACGGCCCTCACTGTGTATATAAGTCACCTGAAAATGACCAAATTACCCCCTCGGCTCCTGCCTATCGTCCCCCTTTAACGTTATCACTAAACGTTGTCTGTACAGTACCTGGGCTACTTACAGCTTTGCCTAAACACGCCCTTTAAGATATTTTGACCCAAAACAACAACTTGAAACTTGATCAAGTTGGTACCAGGTGACACGAAAAAAACAACCTACTTCTGGTATCGCATGAATTCCTATAATATCGATAAAAAATTGGACCAATTTTTTGTTTTCAATTTGTTTTATCTTATATCTGCATTTATGATCGTGCAAAGGCCAGTGACATATTTCCAGACTTAGGTACCCCAGCAGGTTCAATAAGGTGTCGTTTATACTAAAGCCCAGAAAGCATACTCCAGATTTGTAGTTCGAGATTCAAAATCAAGATTTGAAATAACAAACTTCAAAATTCCTGGTTTGATCACATCATCATGTCTTACCCTTCAGATCAATGCGGACCAGTCAGATCATGTTTCGAAAAACTGATAAAAAATTATTGTGACAAAAGGTTATTTTCATATATTCAAGTCTAGTCTGAAACACTTGAAGTGGGGAAAAATTACTCAAAGAAGTATAGAAACACTTGAAGTGGGACAGAATTACTCGGTAATGGGGGGTTAACTGCCAAATATTGCCAAAGGTTCAGTGGGATAATTTCTTGACCTAATGCTTGAGGCATTTAACTCGGAAAAACCCAGACCGGTTATCTATATCCCAAAGACAGGCCATAATCAATTTACAAAATGAAATTGTCCAGGGACCATGTGCTCACCTCAGGTAATGTTAGTGGGTGTATTCTGCAGTGGATATGGGGAAACAGTTTTGGTCATTAAAGTCAATTTTGCAATCATAGAGGAAGTGGTGTGGTAGTGCAGCTTTTATGGAGAATTTAAAAATTTTATCGAATTTTCAAGATTGCCACCTAACGGCCATATCCACATATTGTTCATGAGATTCAGGGTTATTGTAGAGTGTACATGAACATGTCACATGGAAATTAGTTGACATCTGTTCAACAGTTAAAGAGTAATAGGACTTGGATGAATTTTCAAGATGGCAGCCTGGAGGCCATATTTGTCTTCAGATTTAACTGAAAATTGAGGATATTGTAAAGAGAACTAAGATACACATTCACCTGAAATTTGGTTGCAATCCGAATATGAGTTTTAGAGAAATAGGACTTTGTTTAATTTTGAAGATGGCCTCCTGGTGGCCATATTGGTTATCATATTGACTGAAATTCAGGGATGCTGTAGAGAGTACATACATATAAAATTACATGAAATTTGGTTCCAATCAGATCATTAGTTTCAGAGTAGAAGGACATTGTTTACTTTTCAAGATGGCTGCCTGGTGGCCATATTTGATGTCGAGACAAGACCACTAATGAATATTCATAGGTTGGAGGGTCGAGGCCTATTAATTAGACGAGTGCATGTTTTTAACTCTCAAGTACATATTTGGAGAGGCATTGAAAAAATATTTGTTGTGGCAAGTCTACAGATATAAAGAAATTATTTGATGAAAAAATTAATTTCGAATTTTGCTAATTTGGTAATAGGGGGCGTGTTTTGAGATTTTTCTGCCAGTTGGCTGAAAAGAGTGGAAATATCAATGTCGGTCTAATTTGTCGATTATCAAAAAATTTCCGTGGTCAACTACCAGTTTATTTTTCACCATTTACTTGCCCCACTGTCCTGAATATCATATAAAAATTTCAAATTCACAACCATATACGCAGTATTTGATGCGTCGCGGTCAAACATTGACAATTTAACTGCTGAAAGGCTTAAAAAATCAATTGTGGTCTTGTCTCTGTCCGAGCATGACAAATTTTAGATGGTAGATTTACAAATATACATATTGCGATTTGTGATCTGGTATATTTTATTATACAAAATGAAAAATATACCTGGTAAAGTATTTACTCAACTGGTCCTTTAAAAATGGAAAGTAATCTGTGAGATATCAGTGAATTTTGATTTTGACAAAGCACTTTATAACTTGATTTTAAGAACTATTGGGCTCATTGGTTGATGGGTAATTTTTTAAACTGGTTCTTTCGAAATGGAAAAATATCCCTAGTATATAAGTACATTATTTATTTTGAGAAAGCATTCAACTCGATTGGTGGGGAATTTTTCCAATTAGTCGTTTAGAAATGGAAAACAAATCTGTGAGATGTCTGTAATCATTTATTTTGAGAAACTATTTGGCTTGGTTGATTGGTAATTTTTGCAACTGGTCCTTTAGAAATGGCAAAATATCCCCAGTATGTAGTACAATTTTTATTTTGAGAAGGCATTTTACTTGATCGGTGGGGAATTTTTGCAACTCAGCCCATAGAAATTAAGAAATATCCAAGAGATATTAGTTGATATTGATTTTGGAAGAGTATCTAACTGAATTGGTTGGGAATTTTTGCAACTGGTCCTTTAGAAATGGCAAAAAATCATTGAGATATTTGTAAACTTTGACTATGACAAAGCAGTTAACTTAATTTTGAGACCTATTTGGCTTGGTTGATTGGTAATTTCTGCAACTTGTCCTTTAGAAGAGGAAAAATATCCCTAGTTTATCAGTACAATTTTTATTTTGAGGAAGCATTTAACTCGATTGGTTGGGAATTTTTCCAATCGATCCTTTAGAAATGGTAAGAAATCAGTGATATTGATTTTGAGAAACTATTTGGCTCGTTTGGTTGGTTATTTGTGCAACTTGTCCTTGAAAAAAGGGACATTTGTTTTTCCTTGAGAAAAGTGATTAAAACGTTTTATTAGGCGTCGGTGGTGGTGTGTAGCGAGAGATGCACGACACCCTGGCTGATGGAATTTTGGGGGGGGGGGGCTACAAACCCTAGTGCAAGGGCCGGGGTCATGTGCTTAGCATCGTGGTCACAACAGTTGAGCATCAATCTTGTGATCCGGCGGCGGTCCCGTCTTCGATACCTGGCCGGAGCCATTTTGTAACTCTCAACTGACCTGAAAAGTCCTTGTGTGCGCTAGATTGTGGCTGCCCTTGGTTCTCCAGAAAGGTCTTTGGACAGGCTAGATGATAATGTGTGCGATTTTAGAGCAGTTTCATACAGTAAACAGTACAGTGACAAGCAATATATAAAACTCTCTATCAAAAACTCACTATTCTCATGTCTTGGTGTTGAGCAGTTTTTTCAGTCCAATGCCTGTTGAAGTACGATCCATGAGGTCTTTACGAGTGAGTACGTGCGAGGGTCCTCATGGGAACTGCATAGATGACCTGGCAGGGTTGAGCTCGACTCGGCTCAAACTTACTGAAAAATGAAGAAAAAAATTATTTATTGAGTATCATAGAACCTAAGAAAACTGTAGAACTTAAATATTTTCACAGCATTAATATTTGGCGAATGGAGCATGATATTGATAGAAATAAATAGGCTGCAGTGTTTCAAGTAGGGGATGCAGCTGAAACTGCTGACTGGTCCCTGTGACTGCTGGAATCCCTAGTGATGGTACACTAGTGAAAGGGCCCGGGTCATGTGCTTACCTCCTCTCTTCTTGTGGTGTTGAGCAGATTTTCAGTCCTGCAGTGCCTGTTGATTCAGAGCCACGATGTCTTCACGAGTATTAAGTGAGCGTGAGGGTCCTCTCAAGGAGTGTTAGCCTAAGTGTGGATGATCTGCCGGGTTGAGAAAAAAATTGTGTATTGAGTTGCGTGATGAATAATGATGGAACCTTAGACAACTGTAGACCTTAAATATTTTCACGGCATTAATTTTTGGCGAATGGAGCATGATAGAAATAACTAGGCTGCAGAGTTGCAAGTAGGGGATACAGCTGAAACTGCTGACTGGTTATTGTGACTGCTGGAATCCCTAGTGATGGTACACTAGTGAAAGGGCCCGGGTCATGTGCTTACCTCCTCTCTTCTTGTGGTGTTGAGCAGATTTTCAGTCCTGCAGTGCCTGTTGATTCAGAGCCATGAGGTCTTTATGAGTAAGTGTGCGTTAGGGTCCTCTCAAGGAATGTTAGCCTAAGTGTGGATGATCTGGCAGATTGAGAAAAAATTGTGTATTGAGTTGCGTGATGAATAATAATGAAACCTCACACAACTGTAGAACTTAAATATTTTCACAGCATTAATTTTTGGCGAATGGAGCATGATAGAATACCCAGGCTCAGCAACACAAGAGTGGCAAATTTTGGATGCAGCTTAAAGTGATGACTGGTCCCTGTGACTGCTGGAATCCCTAGTGGTGGTACACTAGTGCAAGGCCCCGGGTCATGTGCTTACCTCCTCTCTTCTTATGGTGTTGAGCAGATTTTCAGTCCTGCAGTGCCTGTTGATTCAGAGCCACGAGGTCTTAATGAGTAAGTGTGCGTGAGGGTCCTCTCAAGGAGTGTTAGCCTGAGTGTGGATGATCTGGCGGGTTGAGAAAAAAATTGTGTATTGAGTTGCGTGATGAATAATAATGGAACCTTAGACAACTGTAGAACTTAAATATTTCCACAGCATTGCTTTTTGGCGAATGGAGAATGATAGAATACCTTGGCTCAGCAACACAAGAGCGGCAAATTCTGGATGCAGCTTAAAGTGATGACTGGTCCCTGTGACTGCTGGAATCCCTAGCGGTGGTACACTAGTGCAAGGCCCCGGGTCATGTGCTTACCTCCTCTCTTCTTGTGGTGTTGAGCAGATTTTCAGTCCTGCAGTGCCTGTTGATTCAGAGCCATGAGGTCTTTATGAGTGAGTGTGCGTGAGGGTCCTCTCAAGGAATGTTAGCCTAAATGTCGATGATCTGGCAGGTTGAGCACGACTGAACTCAAACTTGCTGAAAAATAAAGAAAAATTTCATAAACATACACAATGTAAACCATGATCAAAACCTCTTAAGTTTAAGATTATGGCCGTCAAGGACATGACCCATTCCACGACAAGCTAAAAGTCTTTGAATTTCAAGATGGCCACTATGAATAGTTCCAAAATTTCCAAATTATCTACTTACTTTAGACTAGGTGACTCCAAAAAGTAGCTGTTGGCAAGGAAAGTTCCGAATATTCTTTAATTTTCAAGTTGTTCGCTGTAATAGACATACTGATTGTAATTGGGAATATCGTTGAGATCTTCCAGTGGCTGCCTCTCCCAAAGTGCCCCTGACAACATGACACATGCCCTATATAGCCAAGCCATTAAAAAAATCGATATTTTATCAGATTCAACCAAGTTCATGTTTGGATATGCTTGATATGTCATCAGCCCAAATTAGGCATAACTGTGAAGATTTATCTATCCAGGTGTATGAAAGTTTTTGACTTGTTAGCTCTGGTTTATAAGGAAACTTACTCTCACAAGCGTTCTGCTTTCACTGAACCTCTGGTCACACGATCTTCTCGGGAAGTTGTTTTCCTCTCTAGAAGGCATTGAATTTTCTTGAAAAGTCCTGGCCTGTATCCCCCTTAAAGTGGAGAAAAGATTGTCCAAAGAAATCAAGGAAGAAGTCATTTGAAGGAGAAGCTTATTTGCTGTTCTACATGGTTTAAGTGGTCTCTTAACACCTATAGAAATAGTGACATTGCTCAGGAAAGTCATCTAGTCATTTTTCAAAAAAAAACCTTTTCCACTTTTCCCTTTTTCTCCCTTTCCCCAAATCAACAAGGTATCAGAGAACAATCTGTTTAAACTTTACACAAGTTTAATCTGGTGAACACAATGGCCCATGGTCATTTCATCTGTTCATGGTTTGTTTTGTGTTGCAGGTTTGGTGCAGCATTGCGACCAAGGAGACCTACCATTTACAGTTAGTCAGTGATGCACACACACCAGCTCAGTATAGGTAAGTCAGGCCCAGTTATTCTCTCAGGCACAGTTAGTCAGTCCAGCACTGTTAGTAAGTTATGCACAGTTGGCAAGCAGCAACAGTTAGTCAGTCAGGCTTTATAGTGAGTCAGCCAGGTTTAGGTAGTCAGTCAGGCACAGTTAGTCAGTCTGGCATCATTAGTCAGTCATGCTCAGTTAGTCAATCAGGCTCAGATTAAAGCATGATTAGTCAGTCAGGCTTAGTGAGTCAGTCAGGTTTAGATAGTCAGTCAGCCAGTCCGGAAAAGTAATAGTCAGTCATGCTCAGTTAGTCAGTCAGGCACAGTTAGTCAGTCTGCCACAGTTAAGCAGTCTAGCACAGTTAGCATGGTTGGTCAGTCAGGCACACCAAGCCAGTTAGGCTCATTTATCAGTCAGGCAAAGTCAGTTGGTCAGGCACTCCAAGCCAGTCAGGCGCAGTAAGTCAGTCAGGCACTCCAAGCCAGTCAGGCGCAGTAAGTCAGTCTGGCACTCCAAGCCAGTCAGGCGCAGTAAGTCAGTCTGGCACACCAAACCAGTCAGGCACTCCAAGCCAGTCAGGCGCAGTAAGTCAGTCAGGCACTCCAAGCCAGTCAAGTGCAGTAAGTCAGTCTGGCACACCAAACCAATCAGGCACTCCAAGCCAGTCAGGCGCAGTAAGTCAGTCTGGCACAACAAGTCAGTCAGGCACACCAAGCCAGTTAGGCCCATTTATCAGTCAGGCAAAGTCAGTCGGCCAGGCACACCAAGCCAGTCAGGTGTAGTAAGTCAGTCAGGCACTCCAAGCCAGTCAGGTGCAGTAAGTCAGTCAGGCACACCAAGCCAGTCAGGCACACCAAGCCAGTCAGGCACAATAAATCAGTAAATCTTATCAATATCCCTAATTTTCAGTCAAATCCCATGACAAATATGGCCGCCAGGCCGCCATCTTGGATATCCTATTACTCCTTAACTGTTGAACAGATGTCAACCAATTTCCATGTAACATGTACATTCTTCAATAGCCCTGAAATTCAGTCAACTTTATAACAAAAATGCTATACTTAGATGGTACCGGTAGTTTTCTTTTGTGCCATTGAGCCGAGAAGAATAATATTATTCAATAGATTCAAAACTGGTGAAACTAGCCTGAAACTGTTCCCCCCAAATCCACTGCAAATGACATGCATAACATTACTCGAGGTGAGCACATGGTCCCTGGACCATTTCATTTGTTTTTGGCAATGTGTCTGCTGGCATATGATAAGTAATGGTTGAAAACCTAATCCGACAACACCTTTTTCCTTGGAAAAAATCTAACATACTTTCGTTTTTTTCAGGGTGATTGGTTCGCTCTCCAATTCTAAAGAATTCGCACAACACTATAGCTGTCCGTCAGGCACCCCCATGAATCCTGTGAAAAAATGTGAGGTGTGGTGAGGTGGCGAGATACACTTGTATTCTACTTACGGTAAAGATGTAAAAAGGGGAAAGTGGAAAGAGGGAAGAGGGAAGTTGAAAATGGAAAAATATTGATATCTGAGGAAAGGCCAGGTGGTGATTTTCAGCAACGGGTAGCAGATGATCAATGATCGATTTTAAAACAAGCCTGACAAGTCAGCCTCTTGTAGCTACTTTTACTGCCAGTACCTTGGGTACAAAGCTTGAAACTGCATTGTAGGCATTAGGGTTTTAAGAGTCGAGGGGGATCAATGAAGGTTTATCTACCTGGGGGGGGGGGGGGGGGCAAGGACTCTTGTGGTTTGGCTCCCGCTGTTCAACCACTTCTTAGATGTTTCTTGGTTGTCATTGGGAACGACGTAATGCCATGTATTCCGCCATACATAATGACGTCATTAGAAATTTGGGTCCGTAGTACATGCCTCATGACACTTAGGATTGAAATATTGGTTCATAGTTGTGAAGTTAAAACTTCATCTCCTTTGCGGAGCAGGAGGAGGTGCTTTGCGGCAGACGTCATCAGCCCTTGGTGGTCAAATAAAAAAGTCAGAATTTGAGGACAGGTAGCCTGACAACTCGGCAAGAAAAATCTCAAGCTGAGTACTGCACGTAGGGTGTAAGGTGTTAGAAATGAGTATACCAAGGGATGGGGTCAGTGAAGGCCTATAAATCTTCACTACATATGGGGGAGGGGGATAGCTATTGGCAGCATTGTCATGTCAGCTGCTCATTTACATTGGATGACTTGACTTGAATATGCTATGGGCGTGCAAGGTATAAGTGGTTTTAACAGCTCATGTTTTATTTGAACCCAGCTAGTAATTTCGTGCTAGGTTTCAGGGGTTTGGTCTTCGAAAACGAACAAATTCAAATTCACTATTGCAATGAAACTGTATGTCAATACCTGCAGCCTTTATCAAACCAAGGGATTATGAGTTTTACCTGCAGATGAGCTATTCTTTTATTGCTCATCACAGCGATAATTGTCAGGTCAGAGTGACGTAATTTGCACAGTGCTTTATAGAACCTGTGTGTATTCTAATTTGTCGGTATGATTCTGCATGTTGTCTGTTTGATGATTGTCAATGCCATTGGTGTACAATGTATTTACTAGTGGCACAGGAAATAAGAAATAAACAGTGCCGCTCAACAGTAACCAGACGTACAGAAAGATAAAAAATTTACCTGTCAAATATATTTATTACAGTGTACACAACATCACAGTCGAAATTTTGTCTTCAATTCAATGCGTACTTTCATAACTGAAAAAGCCCAATTTTTGCCTGCATATTATTTCAGGGGATTTTGAGATTAAACTCGATTTGTGAGAAAAAAATGGCAAATATTTATTTTTTATTCGAAAAATAGAAAACCAAAATAGGAACAGTCCGAATTTTTTTTAACATTTTGAAGTTTATAGTATTGATGTACACTCACATGAATGACTAAAAAAGAGAAAGTACATGTACTTGGTATCAGGAAAAAGATATTCAGGTTACTGTTTTGATTCAGAAGGTCTGTGCAGGTCGATGGGGGTAGATCGCTGTGGTTTTGCCATAAAGTAGTCCACGTTAATTTTGAAGAGTTGATATGAGTTGAAATAAATCTGCCAGGAAGGAACTTTGCCCTTTGTATAATTGGTCAAACCAATTTTGTTAATTGGATAGCGGATGAGGATGAAGTTTTATCTTTGTCAGTGGAAGGAAAAAATGAAAGTAAACCTCACATGACTATATTACAAGAGGTCCATGTATTGTGAATTAACCGTGTCAGCACACTTGATTCCATCCGGATTTCTTCGTTTCTCTGTTTCTCTGTTTATTAATACCCCTTGTCTCGGACAATATTAGGCCATTTCCCTGGATGCATACTTACTTCCTCAATTGGGAAACATGCCTTAGGAGAAGTCGTGTTGTAGAGGATGACATGATTCTTGTCGACAGTGACAAATTTCCAATTATGGTATCTAGGTCATTCTACAGACGATTTATTGATACTTATTCTAATAACTCGAAAAAGACTAGTGTTTTTATGCAAATTTCATTTTTATTTGTGTCGACATGTGACTTTTGGTGCTAGTCAGTGGGTGTATCAAAAAAAAGTATTTTCAACTTTGGGGAAAAAGGTTCGTAGGTGAGCCCGCTATCCAAGTTACTAAATTTGTGTTGCCTTATATCAGATATATGAAATGTACATACAATTGTAGAAGTGGTTTGTACATATAGTGGAGTTATGAGAGTCACTGCTTGAACAGCACTAATGATGAATGCAAAGTTCTTGTGAAGAGGGAACTACAAATATGTACAGTAGCACCTCTCTATTAAGGACACCCTCGGGACTGACAAGTGCAGTCCTTAATAGAGAGGTGTCCTGATTAAAGACAAACAGAATGGAAACACAAAATTTGGGACCAAAACTAGTGTCCTTAATAGAGAGGGTGTCCTTAATAGAGAGGTTCCACTGTACATCCAAATATGTGTTCAAAATGTTGGTAGAATGATTGTGCTCATTTTGTGATGCACACAACAACTGCCCTCTCACAGGAACTCTGTAAGCTACATAAGTGGCGATCGACATTATTGCACGCTTCTCCTCCTGTCAGAGTTATGAAGTATGGTTTCAAGAGTAAATATATAAATATATATAAATCTCATTTGAAATCAACTGCAGTCAAGAATGCTTTAGTGACAACCTGGTTTGTATCTCGTCAACATTAATGTCTGAGGTGGGGTATAGAGGTCAGTAGTGACACCAGTAGGGCAGCCACTTTGGATGTTGGCCCCTTCTGACATCGCCCAAGAAGTGCGCCACCTATAAAGAATGTCTCCGCTGATGCTGCCACTTTTCGATACCTCCATTTTGGCTCCAATGACGAGGCATGCCGGGCGCATGACATCAATTTGACGTCCTGAATGGCATATATTCCTGTGGTGACGTCATCAGCATGCCATCACTAGAACTGTAGCTGTATATTCATTCAATGTGTGGTCACAATATATTTCATGTACATCATTGATAGCGTTGATTATACTCAAGATTTTAGAAAGTTATTGTTTCTTGAATGTTCTATATTTTGATATGTGTATATTACTCAAGTTTCATATTCTTAAAAATCTCTCAATTTTTGTTCCTGACCGTAGTTAATGTTCAAGTTTTTAGCGATTAAGATCCGAGGGATAGTTCCTTCGAGTTAGGGCGGTATTAGAATTCTAATGATTGATTGATTGATTGATTTTAATCATCAAAGTTGCAGTATATCTCGTGTTCATTATTGGCCCAATTTTTTCACCTAAAACTTGACAGTTAGAAGTGGAGTGCAAACTTGATTTAACCGTTGTTATATTTGCATTCAAGATAGTTCAAAAGCTCGTGGTGAAAAGCCAGAAATTTAGAAATATGTATCAACAAAGAAAACGAGTTTTGAGACCAAGACGCTATACGACATCATCTATAGAGGGCAGCTCTGTGTTGCATCAGAAACTGTACACAAACATTACACCAACTGTCAGTGTACACTTTTGGAAGTATCACCTGTAGCACTGCCTATACAGGAACTATGTGACAAATGCCTTTAATAGTGATGGCCAAGAATGATTTGTGGGTAATCATCCAAGAAATTTATGACTCAATGTAGCGTGAAATTACTCTAGTTTCGCACGCCCAACGTCCATTGTGGTAAGGCAGTGTATGTGTACATTTTGGGGGCCCACGACGGGAGTGAGTTTCATTAGGCCTATACTTGATTGACTAGAAGCGTCAGTGACAATATCAGCTTGAAAAGAAGGCCTATAAATTACCCCATTACGGGCCTAGAAATGTGCACTATGTAAAGAGCTGGCTGGACGTTAGAAGTGAACAACTAGAGTAATTTGAAGGAAAAAAAATTCTTTTTAAAATTTCTGTGAAATATCTAGCTTTTACCCTTAACTTTGTTAACTAGTTAAATAGTTTGTGATGATAAACTGGACGTTACTCAGCTGTTGCCATGGAAACGGCCTGTATCTCAGAATATGTATTTTTCATACAGAATCGTAGTGAAATGTGATAAGAACTGTAAATATAAATGATTGTTGTAATAAAATGGATGTATTTACATATAAAAGGCACCGTTTTATTATTTCTACCAGTGCAGATTGTCTCATGTTAAATGCTATTGTCCATCTGTCGGTTCCTGCCTTGGGTTTTACAGCTACAAGGTGTTACGAAAAACTTTGTCTACTTTTACATTTTGATAAATTTGCTGTAAAATAATTTTCAAAATTTTCTCAATCACGTTTCAAAAATGTTTGTTCTGGATGAATATGAAAGAAGCAAAACAATTGTCACCCTCTCATAAACTATTCTTAAACACCTGGGTTACAATGTGGTAGTGTTTATATGCACTGGGCCTCTTTACTGCCGCCTGAAGTGGTGTTACCGCTTGGGTTAGTGCAAAATACGGAAACCATCAAAAAGCAGTTAAAAATCTGATTTCGTCGTTTAGTTATATGTGTTTTAGAAGAGATATTGATACCTCGCTGTCAGTCTAGGTTGTCTCGCCAAGTACCCTGAGGGTGGATCAGCCACTCCAGCCAAAACCTCTAAGAGACATCTTGATTTTGGCCAACATTTTATCCCCACCATAATTGGTCAGCAAACCAAACCTCCCAGTTGGTATCAATTCTTTAAACTCATAGTGACTTTAGCATATCCCGTCTCACATCCCCCTCTAGCACATTCTTGGGCACGAATACATGACAGAGATGATGCATCCTCGAGGCAATTTAACTTCATAGTGTGGGTGCCGCTTGTGAAATACTGATCTGTCTACTGCCTTCTCCTAGCACCATTGATTTATCCTGTCCATCCCAGTCAGTATCTTTCTGTCAGTAGCCATCAAGATTAAATTCTAGAGGCCATACTTGGTATCCCGACAGACTACGACTCCGCCCACGTTTATACATCTTGACCCTCGATGCATTGACATTGCTAAGCTTTACAGACAATGCGCGTATTTCTTCAATGGTATGGGCAGAGGTAACAATGGTAACACCACTGGAATTTCAGTATGGATGTAGGTAACGGAGGCAGTACCTCTGGAAGTTCAGTATGGGCGGAGGCAATACCTCTGGAAGTTCAGTATGGGCGAAGGCAATACCTCTGGAAGTTCAGTATGGGTAGAGTCATTACCTCTGGAAGTTCAGTATGGGCGAAGGCAATACCTCTGGAAGTTCAGTATGGGTGGAGTCAATACCTCTGGAAGGTCAGTATGGGCGGAGTCAATACCTCTGGAAGTTCAGTATGGGCGGAGGCAATACCTCTCGAAGTTCAGTATGGGTGGAGGTAACGGAGACAATACCACTGGAGGTTCAGTATAGGCGGAGGCAAAACCACTGGAAGTTCAGTATATCATTTAAAGGGACAACTTAGGCATGAGATATGTTTCGTAGAAAAATGGCTTCCTGCAGGACCGTGACTCTTTGAAAAGCATAACTGCAACTAGAGTTTTGATATTTGCTTTTAGCAAATTTGAGTCCAGCACCAGGGTGCAGATATTGGGGTTTAGATACTGAGAGGAGAAATAGAGGGTTTTGCAGAAATGCGGCAAATGTTTTGCCACGTAACTGTAGTGAGTTAACCTGGAATCGGGGAAAAACCTGAACATTCTCATTCCTGTAATGAGGGTTTGCGATCTCAATTGACATGCATGAAGGGTTTGCACATGCTTTGTTTTGGCTTTCCACATGCTTTTTGGGAATTAGCCTTCCTTGAAGTTTAGGCCTAGATCAGGTCCACAACCATTGCAAGGAAATTCAAGGTATCTTTTTGCCCTCCTCTTCTAGGACAGACAATGTCTGTTTGGCGACACTTCCGGTCGGGGATTGTAAATTTTCTTCCCAATTCATAATGGGGAGTAGATTTGGCTGTATTTATTATGTTCCAAAAACTGTTCCGCAACGTCTTTCCCCCTTGTCCGTCATTAAAGGCATTCAAGTGTGTTGGTCAACCATGACTATCTCCTTTGTCCCTCCACCATAAGGTCTAGTTTCCCCTTATGACATCACTATTTCGGACACTCAGCGTCCCATTTCTGGAAAGGTGTATAGGATTTTTCCAGAAACGATAATTTCTTTTAGTTTTTATTACGGTATCATCAAAATTACAGACAGTTTCATAGCTGAGAAGCATCATACTTTAGTTCAGAATATTTACAATCAATGATATTACAAAGAAAATTCTATATACCCCGGTATAATTGATTTAATTGGGCACTACGTTCGTGTTCGCTCATGAATACTAAAAAAATTATCGCGCAAAGATCCTGGTCACGTGAACGATGGCTCTTCCATTCATTGCCGCTACTTAACTTTGCAACAATTAACTTTGCAAAACAACCAATTCAAACACAAAAAAACAATTTAGCAACACTTTGATATTTTATCATGTAGAGTATGTGACATTTCATGCGTTTATTAGGAAGAAAATACAAAAAGGTAATGTAATTAATACGGTACCTAAAGGGACATGAGGGAGTGATGACAAAAGCTACAACAGCGCTGAATGCCACGTGGCTTTGTTTACAATCAGTACGGGCAAGTTTTGAGATCTAAAATGTAGCAAAAGCATCGAAGAGGCTCAGAAATTTTTAATGAATTTACAACTCAGACCTAGATATACCTATGATAGACATGTGAGCGAAGCGAGGAGTCATGGTATTTTGTAGTTAGGCCAATCTCGCGTCCCAATTGAAAAATTGGTGAGAAGAAGAAGAAAAAGAATCTTTCCTACCTAGTGAAATCAGTACGTCCAGCACCCAAGAAGGGTGCTGGACGTAATAAATACTAGAACAGAATGTAACTTAACATTGACGGGTCGTGTCCAAAACATGCAAAAGTTATTATCAGAGATAAGCCTGAGGATGTTACAGGTGGTGGCACATAGTGGCGAGTGAGCGCACTATCCTCCTGGCCACCCAAATCCGGTGCCCAAGTTGTCCCTTTAAAATGGTCTCGTCTCGTCTTCTGGTTGTGACTTTGTCCTCATAAGACTGATTTGAGATGAATCGATAGTCGAACACCATGGGTTTCTCCCAGCTACTCTGCCCGATGTGGAGGAGAAAATGATCGAAGCAAACTATGATGATCTTGGTTTGGATGGTTTTACAGTGCTTTCCAAGATCAAATATCAGATTCATATGTTAACTGGGACATTTAGCTCCATAAATAATATTGGACGATTTGTAATGATGTGGGAGGAATCCAGATACCTTGGAGGAAATCCACGCTGTCCCCGAGTGTCGCAATCTCTGTTGCTTAAAGATGTGAACCAGCGGGGAGTCTGACCCACGACCTCCGAGGTGACGGGCACTGGTGTAACTCTCAATCATTGGCCTTCAGACAACTCTGCCAGTCTGGACGGCGTGTTGAGAACAGGGAAAGCATTGATATGCTTCATGGCGCAGTGAATCAGGCTGTGAAATGAAGCAATGTCTCGGCTCTCCCACGCCCACAGGGACTGCCCTGGTTGTTGGCAGACATCCAGATCCTTAACCAGTAAGTACATGTAGATTGAAATTACACTGCTTTTCACGAGGATTCCGAGGGTGAGGTCACCTCACGTGATCACATCCCATATTACTGACCGCTATGGCCAATCAGATTCAGTCTACTGACAGCACCAGCACTGAACATATTTGCACGTCCCACTGTCTGGTGCGCTCCTGTACACAAAAACACCAATAGACATGAAATATTGCAATACCTAGTATGAATTCTTCCTGTCTAAAATAAAATTTACAGAGCAGATTAACTTCCACGAATAAAAAAGACTTGGAAGCCCGCCCATTATCATGAAATATTCATGTATTCATGAAGTATGAACTCATTTCTGTCCCATACAACACTAAGTACAGTCAATTTCTCCTTAAATCATCACCGAAACCGCGATATCCGCAGGAATATTTCGTTCTAGTGTCCGAAAATGCATGATCTTACAGCACAGGGGCGCTAACTCGACAAATAGAGGGGATCTATGGGGATCTATGCGAGTTTTAGGCTCTACAGGTCTCGAACCTGTAAAATCTGTAACCACGCCTCCAAATCCCATTATGGCATTTATGGTAATGAAGAGATTGCCCCATATTTGGGAGACTGTTTTTGAAACCATCGCTAATTTTGGAAGATCGGTGCCCGGCTATTTGGTTTAAAAAAACCCTATTTTTCCCCATCAAAACAGCACTTTCCATTATTCAAATGATAACTTATTGTCTGAAGACTTATTTCATAGCAGAAAAGTACTAATAAATCTGATTTGATGCGAAATATCTAACTTTATTTGATGACTTGATTTTCCCTTGGCCGTGGATCGGGTTTGTTTACAATCTGCAGCGCCATCTTGGAAAAACCGTGACGTCACCGCGAAATCCTTGGTGTGCATTGAAGTGCACGGCAAGATAGTTACATTAAATGCCAATAGGGGTCTCTAGCATCTCGCACCACGTCGAAACCAGTTACGCTTCACAAAGAATATATTTAGGGCTGAATCTAGCATGACCTACTGTCATTACCGTGTATATTAGTCATATGAAGATGGCCAATTTAACCCCCTGCTCCATGATGATAAACAAATTGCTCTGATGACGACTGACGCAAGGGAAAGGCATTGTATTGCTCGGACGGAATTCACTTTAAAGGGGGACTATAGGCAGGAGCAGAGAAGCTAATTTGGCCATCTTCAGGTGACTAATATACACAATAAGGGCCTTGGGTTATGTCAGATTCAGCACTTAATATATTCCCCGTACAAGAATGAATCATTTCAACGTACTGTGAGATGTGAGAGACCCCAATTGGCGACTTTGTGTAACTTTATCCTCTCTGCCTAGCTGCTGCCTATATTGTCCCTTTAAGGTCCTGCGGTAAGAAAAGAAAAAAGTCGACAAATATATTTATATTGTTTTTATTACATATATATGTTTCATATAAACACAAGAGCTGGTATAAACTTATCAACCATAAATGCGGTTTGTCATACAAAACATACAAATTGATATGAAATCATGGATCATCTCAGATGATTTTGATAAAAGGGTTTTTAAAATGAACCAAAATAAAGAAAATGCCAATTCTCGAGTGGTTTTACCTTAAGTTTAGAAATTTTTGAGAGAAATTTTAGTTTTTCAATTTATTTTTTTGTCGGGTTATTTGATCTAACCCTCTCACCTGCAAGAACTGGTATTCCCCTTTAATCTTATTGAAGACAAAACCCCAAAAAGTTCCGACCAGCTGCTGAAAAGTGCCAGATTTTCATGCCTCTTAAAACCTTTAGCACTCCAAACATGCGTCGATGCCGGCAGCTTTTCCTTCAAACACCTATGATTTAGTAGTGACATCTGATGTGAACGTGCTGAACCAAAACATCATTCTATTTGAGCCAATGTTCGGAGCCAAACATCTGCTCAGTCATTGAGTTATCCATCACTACAAATTTCATGTTGAAATTGCTCATTTTTTGCTTAGAGTAACCGGACTTAAGTCTTGTTACTCAAAGTTTTTAGGCAATTTTCTGGAGGAACAGATGGAAAAAAAATCAAAACACTAGAGTGCTAACGGGTTAAGGAGAGTTAATATGTCCACACCTTAGTTCGTGTTTCACAATGCAAATCTCATGCCAAAGTTGTCCCTTTAACACCAGTCGCATAATGAAAAAGCATTGTTAGTTTTCGGAAGACATCGTTGTCAAAATAAGCCCAGCAGAGTGTCACAGGGTTCACTTTGGTACCTGCACCATACTCCGTCTTTCCCGCACTGATTACTGATGAGAAAACACCTTTTCGAAACCGTTTTCAAGGCAACCATCACCCGGCGAGCCAAACGCGCAAACACACTATATGTCGCCACCTATGGGGACACATGCGCAACCCAGTTTTCCCACCAAATCTGACGCCAAATTGTGTCATCGAAGGGAACGTCTCTCCACGAAGGGCGACGCCACGGGTCAACCCGACGTCACCGAATCCACGGATGACGCAGCGACTTTAGGATAATGCAACGGTATTGACACTGATTGACGCAAGTTCAATCACAACGGTCTAATCCGCGTACGGGACAAGTCAGCCCTCTTTACGTTTCACACAATGGAGATGTCACACTTGGAACATATGAAATAGGCCAGACATCACAATAAAGGCTTGGTGTGACAACCGATAGCAACAGTGCAGAGGTTCCTGGGTATCAATTTCTATTACAAAATATCTCAGAAATAACCATGTGATTTTTACTGCTTTTTGACCACTTCAATATTTTTTCGCTAACCGGAGCACTTATCATGGTTATGGTTACCATAACCGCTGCCACAAAAAGGAGGCACATTGCTTTATACTATTAATTATACTCTGTAAACAATGTTATGCAGCAACCAAGATAATTTTGTGTATAAAACTGAAGCTCTAATCAAGGGGGTAGGTTATAAAACGAAAGTATGAAATATTGGCTTTTCATTATTCTTGGTCACAATCATGTATGTACGGACAATCATTTTAGAACTGTGAACGGGTTTTGCGTGCTCTTCGGTCAGTGGATAATACTGTTATGACTGACGTCTCCGCCTTGTAGGAGAGACGCCGAAAGTCCCTTGTGATGTTACCCGCGGTTGTGGAGACGGGCCCTTTGTTGACATTGTTTGGTTGTCAAGTAGGAATATGGGCAGGGTTGGTTTTGGCGCTAAAATGACACTGGAGCGTCATTTAGGGTCAGGATATTGTTTGGCCGGGTTTTACGCTACCAAATGAAACGGTTTCGGTGTAGCGGTGACCTCATCAGTGATGCTATTTGACTAGAACTGAGTGTAGTAGGACGGTGTGCCTGCTGGGCCCTTTAAGACTCGCTTCTGGGTGAGTCCAGTTTCCTCTTTGTGGTGAGAGGGAGCTGTAGTGCGTCTGTGAGACCGGACTAAGAGGGGGTTGTAGCTGTTTGGCTTAATTACAGAAGCGCTGATCAGAGCCTTCATGAACTAAGGACACACCAATTTCCTGCAATCCATCACTCTGTAAATAATAATAATGACCATTTATTAAACTCCAGGGGGACACCCACCCCGAAAGTGAACACTGAGTATGTTATCAATTTGTCCGACATAACTCTTACCGCAGCTCAGACCTCTCTTCTGAGCAAAGGTCTGAATTTTTGCCCCACACCAGGCGAACCCGATTTCGGAGAACTTTTCAAGGACTTGGATAAATTCCATGTCAGTCTCAGACGCATGCAGGGCATTTGTTTATGAAAGTGACGCTGACTCAGACCCAACCCCCACCAGGCCCAACGATCTTGAACGCAAATTGTAATGGGGGCGGTAAAACTCCATAAACAGCCGCAGTGACAGCAAAACGACGGTAAAAGTAACTGGTCACAGGTTGTAATGGGGCGGTAAAACTCCATAAACAGCCGCAGTGACAGCAAAACGACGGTAAATGTAACTGGTCACAACTTGTAATGGGGCGGTTAACTCCATAAACAGCCGCAGTGACAGCAAAACGACGGTAAAAGTAACTGGTCACAAGTTGTAATGGGGGCGGTAAAACTCCATAAACAGCCGCAATGACAGCAAAACGACGGTAAAAGTAACTGGTCACAAGTTGTAATGGGGCGGTAAAACTCCATAAACAGCCGCAGTGACAGCAAAATGACGGTAAAAGTAACTGGTCACAAGTTGTAATGGGGCGGTAAAACTCCATAAACAACCGCAGTGACAGCAAAATGACGGTAAATGTGTCTGGTCACAAGTTGTAATGGGGCGGTAAAACTCCATAAACAGCCGCAGTGACAGCAAAACGACGGTAAAAGTAACTGGTCACAAGTTGTAATGGGGCGGTAAAACTCCATAAACAGCCGCAATGAAAGCAAAACAACGGTAAATGTAACTGGTCACAAGGTGTAATGGGGGCGGTACAACTCGATAAACAGCCGCAGTGACAGCAAAACGACAGTAATAGTAACTGGTCACAGGTTGTAATGGGGGCGGTAAAACTCCATAAACAGCCACAATGATAGCAAAACAACGGTAAATGTAACTGGTCACAGGTTGTAATGGGGCGGTAAAACTCCATAAACAGCCACAATGACAGCAAAACGACGGTAAATGTAACTGGTCACAGGTTGTAATGGGGCGGTAAAACTCCATAAACAGACGCAGTGACAGCAAAACGACGGTAAAAGTAACTGGTCACAAGTTGTAATGGGGCGGTAAAACTCCATAAACAGCCGCAGTGACAGCAAAACGAATCAAATTTTGAAAGTTTGCAAAAATCTATTGATTTTAGAGTGAAAAAAAGGGTGGCCCTCATTACAGCCAGATCCCGTTAGCGAAGGTTAAAAAGCGAACCTCAGGCTGCAAAGGCAAATGCCTTGAGGCCGTGAGGTTGGAGTTTCTCTTTGAATTGCCTGATGATGTTGTTATTAGGGTAATCAGGCGTGATCAGAGATTAGCGCAATCTAGCCTAATCTCCTATGGCATGTCTGGCTGACCTACCACAGCAGGTGTTACAGAATTTGTTATCGTTACTCCTGCCTGTAAGTGGCACATCATCTGACAAAATCAGAGTGTACTCAATGTAGGCCTAATGGCAATGCTTCAGATGAAGACCTGATTGGTCCTGTCGGATGCTTGTTTCTATATTGCAATATTGTAGTTGATCATGGTGCAGGATGTAACTGCTTTTTCGGACTGTTTGTTTATAGTAGTAATAGCAGGCCTATGTGAAAAAAACATTTTTTTTTTCATAGTTTTTCATCAGACTGGTTAAAACATGTACCTTGCTTTTTAAGTTAGGCCTGTAAACAATAATGATGTAGGGGCCTTGAAGGCTTTAAACAATATATTGTTCCGCCCTGCGAAGAGCGATCGTGTGCAAAGCGGTGGGACAGAATGGGGTACAACTAGATTACCCTGGGCTCACTGTTATCCATCCGAATTTGACCACCCCCACCCTTACTCTTAGGAGAGGAGCCTTGCCTCTATCTCGACCTAACTTGAAAATAGTACACATCCCTGCGACCTATATAATGTATGCTATTGCGTGGCCTACTTACTGACACAGACTCCCTGTAGCCAGGTCAGAACTATCCGTCCAATTTCAACTTAAGCTAAAAAAATTGCAATGCATCAGGTGTGGATATACTGCCTATCCTGCAATGTCCAGTTTAGCATGAAGCATGCTGTTTCATCTTTACCTGTTCTGTTAACACACAGACCATGCAGACCTTGGCCTAGGAATTTTATGGTCAGTCTGGGGTGAAATCCCAAGGTGTATTGTAACAGTGACAAACAGGAATATTGCTTCAAATCTGCCAAGGGTTTGTAGAGTGACTTTGAACGAAAATTTCATGGACATCAGATAGAAACCAATGCAGAAGCATACACTGCTTCTCTGCATCACAATCATTGAAGCAACTGTTCCTTGACCAATCCATGACTCATCATTATATAACATTATATAACAATTCATGGCAGGAATTCAGCAACACATTGAGTGCATTCGATCTAATCCACATACCCATATTGCACCAAGTGTAATGAACCCAGTAAGACAGGTAAACCTAACACAGCAGGTGGTGTCTGTAGTGCAATAGCAGATGTCCAGGAGGAAGGCCTTGGAGTGCAATCAATCAGCTTATCTGACCTATTATAAACATCCAGCTGAGAGGCATTCCACCAATTTTGCTCATCTTTCGCTAACGGGGTCTGGCGGTCATGTTCTTTCTCTGAATCCTTGGCCAGCATCTGTGTACTATTAACCGCCAAATTTTTGTGCCTTTTTACAATGACAAATAATGTGACTGCGTGTGAACTGAAATAATTGTGTTAATTTACCCGATTTCAGGCGGAAGAAATGGTAAAACTGATCAAGATGTCTTTCAAGAAAAATCTTCCCAATCTAAGTTGGATGGACGCGGAGACAATCAGAAAGGCTGATGAGAAGGTGGGAGAAAATCTTTAGAGCTGCTTCAAGGCCAGATGTGGTTCCGCTCCTGAATACCTGTCTTGCTGCCTCCAGAACCACTCCAGAGTGCCTCCCACCAGGTTGTCCTGCTCAGAGCCTTTCATTGTCCCTCGAACAAAATCTCAGTACTGTGACAGAAGCTTCTCTGTTGCAGGTCCCAAACTCTGGAACCAACTCCCAGCCCCCATCAGATCAATCACTGATCTGATGCAATTCAAGTCCGCCCTAAAGTCCTGGCTATTTTTCATGTAGGTGTTTTTCTTGCGCTTAGAGCATGGTGACCTGGAAGGGCGCACTACAAATCATGTGTTGTATTATATTGTATTCTACTTGACCATCAACTAGGGCCCCCGAAAAACAGTTTCTTTAAAGGGGTACACTGTTCAAATATATTAACTGTTGGTCAAAGTAAATCTAGTTCCTATTTCTAACACCAGCCAATGCCAATAGTCAGTCATAATGCATGATACATGTGTGCTTGTGTGTCATTTGTGTACCATTTGTGCATGTATGATGTTTCCCGATTGCTGCGTGATAATTCAGACGATGTGTTCGTCATATGAGATTGAGGACATCAGTAGTTCTGTCTCAACCTCTGCATTCCAGCGCCACAAATAACACCAGTCATCACCCTCAGCTATTGATACAAGAACAGGATCATGGCGAACAATTTTTACCAAATCTCCGAGAAGTAATTCTGGGAGATCCTCGTTCATCGGAACTGGTCCAGCATATCAATTTAATTGCAAAACAATCTAGTATCACTGTAAACTCAGACAATCGCAACCATTCTTCAGAAACTTATTATCAATGATACGGTTCACGTCGAGAGTAGAAAAGATCTATCTCAGACACGATAAGTTCATGATGAAATGGGGCCTTCTCATAGATGCCCTGGAAAATATAGCATAACATACACTGTACATTTCGTCGAGTAATTGCACGCTGACCCACTTTTGCCTTGTTATCTGTAGCTGCAAAAGATATTTACTATACCCTGAACCGTTTTGAACAACAAGGTCGCCATCTATCGTTTTATATTGTAACACTATTATGTACTTGCATGCCCTCTTATTCTGTAGAACTTCATGTAACAGTTGTGTTTTTGGTGAATAAAATTATCAATTACAAAAAAAAAGAATAGTAGTCCAGCGGTGTAACCTCAAGGACTAACACTGGTAGTGACTGACTTGTTTTGAAATACTAGGCCCTGTTGACAGATTGATATTCTTTCCGCAGGTGGATGGTGTGGTGGACATGATCGGATTCCCTGACTACATCCTGAACCAAACAGCTCTGGATGAACGGTATGCAGGTGTCCGCATCGAAGACAATGAGTACTTTGATAACAATCTCCGTACGATACAGTTCGATATCATACGCGAATTGAAACGGTTGAGGAAGAAACCGGATAAAAAGAGGTGAGTCGGCTTTAATAAAAGTGCCGTGACATAGTGATTAAAGTGGCCAACTTCTAACCTAGAAGTCAAGGGTGTGAAACCAGTTGGAAAGTATCTGTGGTCACAGTCACAGCGTAGAATGCATACAGCTTCAAGATAACTGTATACTGCTCATTCTTTGCGACTATTTGTTTTGGAAAATATCAGAAATAACCACAAATATCATGACAATATCCTTGTTATTCTTTTTATTAAATATTTTTTACAAATTCTAAAATGAATAGGCGATGACAAGTTCACCTTCATTGACAGTATTTTTGCTTCTCTCTAAGGTGGAGTATGACGCCTCCAACAATCAATGCATACTACGCGCCAACAAAAAACATGATTGTTTTCCCGGCCGGAATCCTACAGATGCCATTCTACGACAAGGACTACCCAAAGTCGCTGAACTTCGGAGGTATAGGTGTCGTGGCTGGGCATGAGCTTAGCCATGGCTTTGATGATCAAGGTTAGTACATCACACCCCTCCCAGCCTCTACAGCATGGACTAGCCCATGTCGCTGAACTTTGGAGGTATAGGTGTCATTGTGGGTCATGAGCTTAGTCATGGCTTTCATGATCAAGGTTAGTACATCACACCCCTCCCAGCCTCTACAGCATGGACTAGCCCATGTCGCTGAACTTCGGAGGTATATATGTTGTGGTTGGGCATGAGCTCAGCCATGGCTTTGATGATCAAGGTAAGTACATCACACCCCTCCCTCCCAGCCTTTACAGCATGGACTAGCCCATGTCGCTGAACTTCGGAGGTATATATGTTGTGGTTGGGCATGAGCTTAGCCATGGCTTTGATGATCAAGGTTAGTACATCACACCCCTCCCAGCCTCTACAGCATGGACTAGCCCATGTTGCTGAACTTCGGAGGTATAGGTGTCGTGGTTGGGCATGAGCTTAGCCATGGCTTTCATGATCAAGGTAAGTACATCACACCCCTCCCTCTCACCCTCTACAGCGTGGACTAGCCCATACTTTGGTTCAGGTGTCGTTGTGGGTCTTGAGCTTAGTCATGGCTTTGATGATCAAGGTTTAAGGAATTAATACCGAGCTGGCTGTCATTGGTTGTATAATCAAGACCGCTCGGGTAGACCGAAAATGCAGTCCAAAACCCGAGGCGCTTCGCCGAGGGTTTTGGACGTAATTTGAGGTCTACCCGAGCGGTCTTGATTATACAACCAATGACCGACAGCGAGGTATTAATTTCTATTCTAAAAGGTTTCAAAATTAAACAAATTAAATACGATTTGAAAGGTATATATGTTCCGTTTTCGTCAAAGAATGATCCAGCCTGGTGTCCGGAACTCCGCCATATTGTTGCTTGTGAAGATGACGTCACGCACCCAGGCGGTCATTGGTTACGATACCAAGACCGCTCCGATCAAAACGAGGCGTAATGTATTTTGTATTAGAAACAATGATATACTGTGACTAAGGCCTTTTAGAATAATACATCACACCCCTCCCTCCCAGCTCCAATCACATGGACTAACCCGAGTCCCTCAACCCCCATCGCATGGATCATCCCATGTCCCTGAACTTTGGTAAGTTTGGTGTCTTTATAGGTCATGAGCTCTGCCATGGCTCTGATGATCAAGGTTTAAAAATAGCTCCATAATAAAAATAGCAGTTTGGGAGAGACAATCGATACCGACAGTGATGAATATTGTGGTTTAATTTAAATGCTTTTTGACTGCTTCCATATTTCGCACCAACTCAAGAAGTTATCATTGCCTATATCAACCATAACCGCTGAACTCAAAACGAGGCTTCTATTAAGGACACTAGTTTTTTTGGTCTCAAATTGGTGGTTTCCATTCAATTTGACCTCTCTAATCAGGACACCTCTCTATCAAGGACAGCAGTTGTCAGTCCCGAGGGTGTCCTTAATAGAGAGGTCCTACTGTACTGTCGCTACTAAACTGCTGATACCGTCTGTTCCAGGTCGGGAATACGACAAAAATGGTAATCTGCATCCGTGGTGGAATAAAGATGTGATCGCCCGATTCAAAGAGAGAACGAAATGCATGAAGGAACAATATTCATCATATACTATCAATGGAGAGCATGTAAGTGCGAAAGACAAAGAAGATTACCTGTCGATTATTCTCTGACAGAGGTGGAAGGTGGCGCTGCACTCGCACTCACTCACTGCGGCAACATGATGCGTCTGTCTACGTCCGTTATGCAAGGACACGTCTCAACTCTCAACCTTCTTGGGCAGTTTCTTCCCTACACCTGCTGGCTCAGCATCTCTTGCCACTGCGTCCATCCATCTCGTCCTGCAAGAGCTGACAAGTCATCCCCGCGCTGAAAGCTGTGTTACAGAAACCAGGTGATGCTACAGCCTGGGCAACAGGATTGAAGTAGAATTTGACCTTCACCCGACTGTCTCTATTTTGGTACAGAGAGACAACAGTACGGTGTCCAATTCATTTCTGTCACACTTACCAACAATTAAGCAGCTTGTCCGCACAAAACTCTTCGAGCTTGGCTCCATTCCATCCAATCCAATGCAACTCGATCGAAAAATCACCGAACGCCAAGAACAACCAAAGTGATGTGCTTCATATTTTTGACCAACCACGATAAAAAGAGTCGCATGTCGCTCCGAGCTTGACAGGTTGAGATGGACTGGTTGTTCATTTCACTGTTGTCCGCCTTTTGTAAAATCTGACGACATCAATTTCTTCTGTTATTTCCTGGTGTCATTTTAGGCTCATCTTCTGTGCGACATGCGACTCATTTCGTCGTGGTGTGTCACCTTTTCTCTGCTGTGGTCGAGGTGATTAGAATGGCTCCTGAAACGCCCATGAAGCCTCAGTGCGTATGGCTGCGTCATCACTGTTAGCACCAGCTAAAACCCTGAGGGAAGTTCTGTTAGTCGTGCCCTGCTTTTCACGTTTAGTTTAAGTGCAGATGGTAGGTTTGCTCCGGTAGCTGTGACTATTTCATGATTTGATAGCAGGTGCTGATTCGTGTCTATTTTTTCGTAAATCGTACCAACCTTCTTCGCTTCAGATAAATGGTCAACAGACGGTTGGTGAAAATATAGCCGACAACGGAGGGTTAAAGGCTGCTTATAGTGTAAGTATCAGGTAGGAGGGGCTGCGGTATTGGCACAGGTC
The DNA here is from genome assembly GCF_910592395.1 of Lineus longissimus. Lineage (NCBI taxonomy): Eukaryota > Metazoa > Nemertea > Pilidiophora > Heteronemertea > Lineidae > Lineus > Lineus longissimus. Next base: position 2,073,832 of record NC_088319.1, on the reverse strand, counting down.
TCTGACCACAGCGGTCATTAGGACCCTGGTTTGATGTGAGGGGCCGGGGTATTGGCACAGGTCTCTGACCACAGCGGTCATTAGGACCCTGGTTTGATGTGAGGGGCTGCAGTATTGGCACAGGTCTCTGACCACAGCGGTCATTGGGACCCTGGTTTGATGTGAGGGGCTGCAGTATTGGCACAGGTCTCTGACCACAGCGGTCATTAGGACCCTGGTTTGATGTGAGGGGCTGCAGTATTGGCACAGGTCTGACCATAGCGGTCATTAGGACCCTGGTTCCCTGCGAGGGGCCACGGTATTGGCACAGGTCTCTGACCACAGTGGTCATTAGGACCCTGGTTCGATGGGTATAAATGGTTACTGGCGGTAGCCTGTCTGGCAAAGATCCCTGTGTTGCCAGTTGTAGCCAATTTGGGGAGTTGTTGCTGCTCCACCGAGGGGTAGAAATGGTCATTGATTGGAAGTGCTCGGGTTGTAGCCTGTCTGGCAAAGATCCCTGTTTTGCCAGTTGTAGCCAATTTGGGGAGTTGTTGCTGCTCCACCGAGGGGTAGAAATAGTCATTGATTGGAAGTGCTCGGGTTGTAGCCTGTCTGGCAAATATCCCACGCCAAACATGAGGCCATAAAGGCATTCCTCCGTGGCTGGCTTGTCAAGCCGTGCCATAGTACACTCCTGAGGAGGAGATGAAAAGGGGCTGAAAATTCACGTAAAAATCTCTAATGAAGGGGGACCAGGAAGATCTGTAAAATATGTAAATAAGGTTCAGGTAGAGAATTCAATTTATTATTGATCTACAACATCCAAGTTAAAGTCAAAGTCTTACAACAAGTAGAAGATGATGAAATACAAATATTTAGATAACATACACAAGTTTTATCATGGTTTACTATACTATTCAGAAGTAAATGTCCGCGTCCTTTTGATCCGCTGTGCAAAAGATACTGGACCGATTTCTTCAGAGTTCAGTTTTTCTTAAATCTAATTTTATTGCCCAACATTACCGTAAACCCAGAAATATTTGTCAACCTTTTATTTCGCAAGTTCGTGAAATTGCAATTTTGCATATTTATGAAATAGCATAATAACACCCAATACCAGTAGTTGGTTGACCTCCCTAAGCAGACACCACTCTATTAAATACAACTTCTCTATTAAGGACACTAGTTTTAGACCCAAATTGATCGTTTCCATTCAATTTGAGCTCTCTTATCAAGACACCTCTCTATTAAGTACAACACTTGTCACACCGAATGGTGTCCTTAATAGAGAGGTTCTACTAAACAACACAGACAACAGGTTTATGAATGGACTATACACAATCCCACCCACCAAGACCAGAATGTGGTTATACCAAATTACCGGTCTTACAACGACTCTGAGTAACCATGGTAATTTAGACTCAGTAATCATATTTTCGTTTTTGCAGCCAAAACTCTTTCTACATAAAAGGCATTCAAATATTTCTGCCTTGATAGTGTCTTCAACTTATCAAGGAGCCTTATACATATACGAAGAATACTCGGTAGAAAGAGGACGAATTTTCTGTACGTTTTTATCCATACTCGATCCGTGATAAGTCCCAGATCTCAACCTCCCTAATATGAACTGTTTACAACTTGTCCAACATATCGCCCTATCTCAGGTTTGTAGCTACGAGGGGGGAGGTGCAAAAAGCCTCATGAAGTCACCAAAATGTGTTTTTGACCATGATTTTGGCCCATAAATTTCAAGCAGTGTCATATTTCACACCCAAAAACACTTCTGCCCCCCCCCGCCAAACCAAAATGCTAGCTCCGCCCCTGAATACTCAAACAATAGAACTGAAGTTGAAACATACTCAACATGAAATAGAAAATATACTAAGTTTGGCGGACATGTACATGAGAATATGGTCCCAGTTTGAGAAGTTCTTTTTTACAAGTTAAATGGTTTAGGAATTTATACCAATGGTGTCTCACCTAAATTATTGGCCAAAACCAATTTGGCAGATGAGATTTTGGGCAAAATCGCTTCTCCACGAGCAGTGTTTGGTGAGAGACAACCATTTCTATCAGTGAGGTATCCATTTCTATTATAAAACACACCAATTTACGCAAAAAAATGAGATTTTGACTGCTTTTCACCGCTTCCATATTTTGCACCAACGCAGGCCGCGGTTGCCTGATCATAACTGCTGCCGTCAAAATGAGGCACTGAGTGCGTTATACACTGTAAACTGTGGTTCATTGTAACCAAGGTGTTTTAGAATTATCATTGATCAACATCCCAGTTAAAGTGCTTCAAACCTAAAGCATTTAACGAATATATAAAGAGAATCCTGAATTCATTTTGACCAATAAGAAATAGTATTATACAACCTAGGTCAAGCCCATACAACCTAGGTCAAGCCTATACAACCTAGGTCAAGCCTATACAACCTAGGTCAAGCCTATACAACCTAGGTCAAGCCGAAAAACTAGATTAACCTATATGTAGATGTGTAATAATCAAAAATCCGAAAAAATACTTATTGGTTTGAAAAACTGGAAGCTATTTCATAATCCACTAAACTAAAAACCATGAAAGTTTTTATCTCTTTCATGAATTTTTGCCAATCATGAAAAAAGAGACGTGAATATTAGGGGTAATTGACCTCTGAAGCCTTTTCTATGCCTCAACATGCTTAATTCTGTTCCTTAATGTCATAAATTAATGCCTGATACACCCAAATGTGTCATTTTCATGTGGCGACAAAAAAAAGAGACATACTTCAAATGCCCACTGAATTTTTGACTAATTTCGATGGCTTGCCACAACAAAATGTCCCCAAAGGCTTAATAGTGAAAAAAACATGTCCCCAAAAAAGGTTAAAAAATTACAAGGTGTAAGGGTGTCAATGTAATTGAAAGGCCTGGGAGAGAGATCAAGCGTGTTCATTTTCTCAGCCTCGTGATATTTGACATGCGCCCTAACTCTGAAATGTCTTGTTTTTCAGGCTTATCAGGACTGGCGTAAAGTTCACGGGTCAGAGCACCCCCTGCCTGGGATAAATATGACCGACTATCAGTTATTTTATCTTGGGTTTGCTCAGGTATGTTTCATTTTGTTCTTCTACCGTACAATTGATGTGTGATACCGAGATAAGGTATGTTTGATATCAAGATAGCCTCCTATGAAATTCAAATTTTGTACACATAATCCCCTCGGTCAGATGACCTTTGACACTTAATTTCAGTTCAATCTGACCCTTAATTTAGCCACCAGAGGGCCAAAACTTAAAAAATAAAAAGTGCAGCAAATCTTCAATTAATGACAGTATTATCATCATAGGCACCTCTCATACAAGTTTTTCATTTGACCTACTGTTCGAGGTCAAAGAGATTAAATGGCATGAGTTTGCTATTTGGCTTCAAAAACTTCATAAATTCAATATGCATTCATCATCACAGAGAGGAAAACTAATTATGTTTGTTCCCAGTCTGGAGTCCAAAATCTGAATTAAGATAATAACATTAGATTCACAAAGAAATCTAGTACATGTAACTACTACATTTGTATTACAACACAAATTCACCTGGGGACAGAAATTCAAAAATAGCGGAAAAATTGTGGAACGAGAATGATCAAGATACATCAAAATACAAAAAAAATAAGATAGTTGTGCAAACCATCAAAAATGTCTGATTTCCATAACTGCTCTTATAGTCCCAGTGTTTGAGCTATGGTCATCCGATTTTCTCTGTAATATGTACAAAGTATATAGTAAATATAGTATAAATGTGTCTGCAATATTTAATAGGTACCAGCTCTAATACTATTTGCACAATTCCATATTTACATGTAGCTGTAGGCTCATTTTCATTGGCCCACTCCAATCTGTCAGCTGAGCACCTTAGATTTGACCAGTTTCTCAAGGTCACAAGAGTCAAATGATATTTGGCAAATCAGCCAGTATAAACTATGATAAAAATATCACGTTGAGTTCTTATATCGCGCTTTTCAATGTTTCCCTGTTCAAAGCACTTTTGGGGTACCATATGATTACCTGGTCTCCACAGAAATCAATCACGGATTTCAAGGAGCAACCAGAAGACTCTCACTTGAACTCGACCAGTCAGGGAACCAAGCAGTGACTTAGCTGGGAGTCAAACCCACAACCTCTCGATCCAGAGACCGACTCTCTTCCACTGTGCTGCTTCTGCCCCATACCCATATATAGTATGTTTCTTTAGCAGAATGGTTATAACTTGTCTGCGAAAGATTGATCCGATCCTCACACACGGCCGTAGCCATTTCATTTGAGTTACTTACACATGAGCTAAATAAACTCAATCAGTCAATGAGAACCGAATTCATAACAGTTATCATTGATGACGAAGCCTGTGGTTGTTAACCATTGGTTACATTAGGAACCTCAGTTTTGATTCCGTCTGCAGCGCGCTACCAGAGACCTACAATGCTTCAATAGACAAAATATATTGCAGAACCACGCATTTGAGGAGACATAAGGTTCTGTTTCTGTTTCTTCATCAGATGAAAAAGAAGTTTCCTCAAGCTTTGGAAACAGGATTGGATTCAGTATTGGTTCCCCATCCCAAAGTTGATCCCTCTTAGTCCATTCATCCATTTCCTGCTCGTACTCTGCTCTTAGTTTCGTTAGTCCCTGAGCCTCTTCTCTTGAGTCTCTCTCCCGTTGTTCAGCTGAGACATCCCTCTCGTACAGACGCCTGACAAACCTTGCCATGATCCTGGTCACCTGGAGGCTGTCTTCTGTACTCAGCTTGGACCCAGCCAACACATTGACCTTATTATCCATGGGCATTGGTAGATTATCTCTCTCGAGACACTTTTCTAAATGTTCATACACCATCAGGACCATTTTCCCGAGGGACATGTCTGACTTCAAGAACAGTTCAACCAGATGCAAGAATGCAGATTTCAATCTGTAGCTGGTTACTAACTCACTGACCGACTTAATATTGACATTGTTGTTTTTAATTTTGTAGCCACATACCATATCACCCTTGTTGCTTTTAATTTTGAAGCCACATACCTCGGCCTTTCTCACACATTTTGCTGTGATGAAGACAACCTTCATCCGTTTATCCAAAGTTTTGAGGAATTCCACCTCTATTGTTGGGTAGGAGACTCGCCCAAGCTGATTAAGTTTGTCTGGTTCAATGTTTTGTGCTACCGTGCTGGTCCTGTATGGAATTTTAGGAACTATGTACTTATTTGGTCGTTTCCAGTCTTCTCTCTTAAAAATCATCAATGCTAATTCCCAGTCTCTCCGTTCATCGATGTCAACCTCAATGGCAGGCACCAAGTCTATTGATATTGGCAAGTCGGTAAACATTTCATCACTGTACAGCCAGATCCATGTCGTGCAGGTTTTACGATCAGGATGTCTCTGTGGTGGCGATAACATACAGAAGCTGCGACCACCATCACTTCGTGTGGCCTTTTTGTTTGATACGCAATCACTCCAATATTCCACGAGTCTGCTCCACATCCACATCCCATATGACCCAATGACCTTAGGTTCCTTAGAATTATCTATGAAAAAAAAATTCTTCATATTTTGATATCCTTCATGTTTATCATCTTTTTCAAAATAAATATGTCCCAACTTCACCAAAAAATCAAATTCATCAGGCATGCCATGCTTTGATGCCTCAAATGAACTTCCAACCCCAATAACCTCCACTTCCGTGATCTGTGGTAGTACCTCTTTTATAACTTGTTGCACCTTTTCTTTAACATATTTGACAAATTTTACATTATCGTGTCCTGTGATTGTCATTACAGACCCAATGTATGGTTGTTCTGAAATTTTGCACAAGTCAGGAATATTTGTAATATCAGAGCATTCTCCGGCAGTATGATCATCACTTTCGGTGTTACCAAGCTCAATTGCAGTAACTCCTGATGTCCAGCCTCGAAGGTATTTTGATGTCAAACTGCCTTCTTCACACTGATGCAAGTAGTCAGTCGGTGTCTTGTTTCGATAGTCCCTTGCATCCTTCCTAGGATCACTGTATTTCTCCATCAACAGGGCCACTACGTCCTCATTTCGATAGATCACAGCATAATGGAGACAGTTCCTGCCATCAACATCAGCCTGATATGGATCTAACCTATATTTTTCAATGAAAAATCCTATAAGATTGCAGTGTCCATTTATTGCAGCATGGTGCAAAACTGACTTCCGTGCTAAGTCTAATTCATGAACATCACAACCAGCTTCTAGAAGTTCATGTATTGTCTCTTCATTCCCAATCTCTACGGCGTAGTGGAGTGAACTCTTTCCAAAGTGATCTTTGTGATTAACCTGGACTCCATCACATGTTGTTAAATGTTGAATGTATTCATGGCAGCCGAGTTGTCCGGCAACATGGAGTAAGGTCCTCCCGTAATTGCCACAAGCACGGTAGACTGATGAATTGCGGCACATAATCTTCAGCATACCAATATCGGTTTCCAGTAATAAAGAGTGTAATATCGAGAGTGCACCAGGGTCAGCTAAATCAGTTTTGTTCATTAGTTCATTTATGATTTGTATGTATCTACCTTCTACTGCCAGATGAATAGGTATCATACCACGGTTGTTCTTAAGATTCACATTAGCCCCCTTTAGTATGAGTCCCACAACTACTTGTAAATCCCCTCTTCTAGTTGCTTGATGCAAGGGTGTGACATTGTCAGTGTCCTTGGCATCAACATCAGCCCCAGCATCTATCAATATCTTGACAGTATCAGAATGACCTCCCAATGCTGATTTATGCAAGGGTGTGACATTGTTAGTGTCCTTGGCATTAACATCAGCCCCAGCATCTATCAATATCTTGACAGTATCAGAATGACCTCCCCGTGCTGAATAATGCAAGGGTGTGACATTGTTAGTGTCCTTGGCATCAACATCAGCCCCAGCATCTATCAATATCTTGACAGTATCAGAATGACCTCCCCATGCTGAATAATGCAAGGGTGTGACATTGTTAGTGTCCTTGGCATCAACATCAGCCCCAGCATCTATCAATATCTTGACAGTATCAGAATGACCTCCCAGTGCTGATGCAAGCAAGGGTGTGACATTGTTAGTGTCCTTGGCATCAACATCAGCCCCAGCATCTATCAATATCTTGACAGTATCAGAATGACCTCCCCATGCTGATGCAAGCAAGGGTGTGGCATTGTCAGTGTCCTTGGCATCAACATCAGCCCCAGCATCTATCAATATCTTGACAGTATCAGAATGACCTCCCCATGCTGATGCAAGCAAGGGTGTGACATTGTTAGTGTCCTTGGCATTAACATCAGCCCCAACATCTATCAATATCTTGACAGTATCTGGACGACCTTTCTCTGCTAATTCAAGAAAGGCTCTATTAACAGTCTCCAAATCAATTTTAACTCCATCTCCAGTTACCACAGCTTTATGTTTCCTGTGACCCTGTCCTGTTCCAGTTCCATCGACTTTGGCGTCATGACCCTCCTGCTTGTCTGCTCCAAGTCCACTCTGTCCTCGTTGATTTTCTTCCATGTTCGAAGCAAGCTTGTCGTTTCTATTCTCGAGTTTGCGCTTTCTGGAACCAGCTTCACTGTCTCCTGGGCTTTTCTTTTCATCTGCATGCCGTTTTAACCTGCAAGATGATGATATACACATGTACTGCAAAGTTCCCAGGCGAAGATTGATGAAAGATTTGGCAATAAATGACCAGGGGGGGGGGGGGGGGTAAAACTATGAAAAGAATAAGAGGGTCATTTATTCAAGGTTTCGGTTCAAAACTCTCAATATATCTGTAGGTTGTATTGTCAGTTTCCTCCTGTGCACAAATTATAACCGACATTATGAACTATATTCATTTGCTGGCGAAATCAATTATCTTAACCGGTTTGATCTTAATTCAAGTGCAGAAAGTTTCTCTGAACAAAATAAATCAATGAAATTGTTGAAATGCGACATAAGAAACAAAGACACTGCACACTCCTCAGTGACAGTGTTCTTCCCCACCATTAATAACTTCATAATTTTTAATAATTTCACTTTTGAAGCAAAAGGAATTCCCAAACCTTTACATCAACGTGGGAAAATCTACTTAAAGGCCATAACTCCAGGTATTTTGCCATTTTCTGCTGAAGACGATTTCAAAAGTGTACCTAACACTTTATACAATACAGAAAACCCAATGCAATTGGCTCCATCCATTTTGAAGATATAGCCATTTATGTGTTTGACAACTTGATTACCTAATCAGGCCAGCAACTGGCTTGTTAGAGCCAGGCGGCGGGTTCAGCAAAAGTTGTGATGTAGATCAGGCTATTCCCCTACTTGGGAGGACAAATATCAATGAATGCTCTTAAAATTGATATATGAAGTCTGTTTTTCATTGACATTCGATATACCCTATAATAAGGTAAGGTAATACAGACAAATTTATACCATTATAGTAAGAAATCAAACATCAGTCTGATCTATGTCAGTAAACTTGCCGCCTGACTTCACTTAGATACCTAACCAAGGCTGTTACATAACATGTAAACAAAACAGTTTTGCTTTATCTCTGGACTGGGTGCTTCAATTTTGATCAAACTTGATTTAATGCGGAGCTTTAAGTCTACTCTTTGAGGATCTGTACATGTCATGCAATCATAAAAGCAGGAGTCGTGGCCTTTAAGGATAGCAGTTTCGAGAGGAAATCAATGGGCTAAATTCACTCGTACCCATATTAGATTTGGCTTTAAAGGGACAATATAGGCAGCAGCTAGGTAGGCAAGATAGGGGTCTCTCACATCTCACAGAAATGATTCACGCTTGTACGAGGAATATATTTAGTGCTGAATCTGACATGACCCAGGACCATTACTGTGTATATTTAATAGTCACCTGAAGATGACCAAATTACCCCCTCTGCTCCTGCCTATAGTCCCCCTTTAACATTATCACTAAACGTTGTCTGTACAGTACCAATGCTTACAGTAATACCTGGACTACTTACAGCTTTGCCTAAACACGCCCTTTAAGATATTTTGACCCAAAACAACAACTTGAAACTTGATCAAGTTGGCACCAGGTGAAACGAAAAAAAAAAACCTACTTCTGGTATCCATAAACTCCTATAATATCGACAAAACATTGGACAAATTGCGGCCAAATGGAGCTGATATCAGTATTTTTTGTTTTCAGTTTGTTTTATCTTATTAAAACCAGCATTTCTGATCGTTCAAAGGCCATTAACATATTTCATCACTAAGGCACCCCAGCAGGTTCAATAAGGTGTCGTTTATACTAAAGCCTAGAAAGCTTACTCCAGATTTGTAATTCAATATTCGAAAATCAAGATTTGAAATACCAAACTTCAAATTCCTGGTTTGATCACATCATCATGTCTTACCCTTCAGATCAATGTGGACCAGTCAGATCATGTTTCGAAAAATTAATAAAAACTTATTGTGACAAAAGTTTATTTTTATATATTCAAGTCAGGGGGGGGGGTCACTTAACCAATCTGGATTGACACATATGTGTCATAGTTTTGGCAGAGTGTGTTTATCCCTGTGAACATGTCAGACCATTGAACCTCTGTCACATGGTGTCACAGAAATGACAGACTTGAGATTGTGTAAAAATTGCCACGAGTTCTAACTGCGACATTAGACAGTCTAGTCTGCTGCATTACAGTCAATTTTGCAATCTTAGGGGAAGTGGTGTGGTAGTGGAGCTTTTATGGAGAATTTAAAGATTTATCGAATTTTCAAGATTGCCACCTAACGGCCATATTCACATATTGTTCATGAGATTCAGGGTTATTGTAGAGTGTACATGAACATGTCACATGGAAATTAGTTGACATCTGTTCAACAGTTGAAGAGTAATAGGACTTGGTTGAATTTTCAAGATGGCAGCCTGGAGGCCATATTTGTCATCAGATTTAACTGAAAATTAAGGATATTGTAAAGAGAACTGAGATACACAATCACCTGAAATTTGGTTGCAAAATAATATGAGTTTCAGAGAAATAGGACTTTGTTTAATTTTCAAGATGGCCTCCTGGCGGCTATATTGGTTATCATATTTACTGAAATTCAAGGATGCTGTAGAGAGTACATACATATAAAATTACATGAAATTTGGTTCCAATCGGATCATTAGTTTCAGAGTAACTTGATCGTTGGGGAATTTTTGCAACTCAGCCGATAGAAATTAAGAAATATCCATGAGATATTAGTTGATATTGATTTTGGAAGAGTATCTAACAGAATTGGTTGGGAATTTTTGCAACTGGTCCTTTAGAAATGGCAAAAAATCTGTGAGATATTTGTAAACTTTGACTGTGACAAAGCAGTTAACTTAATTTTGAGACCTATTTGGCTTGGTTGATTGGTAATTTCTGCAACTTGTCCTTTAGAAGTAGAAAAATATCCCTAGTTTATCAGTACAATTTTTATTTTGAGGAAGCATTTAACTCAATTGGTTGGGAATTTTTCCAATCGGTCCTTTAGAAATGGTAAGAAATCTGTGATATTGATTTTGAGAAAGTATTTGGCTCGTTTGATTGGTTATTTTTGCAACTTGTCCTTGAAATGAAATGGCCAGGGCCATTGTGCTCACCTCATGTGGAGGAAAGATGGATAAAGAGCATGGTCTTGTGTCATGTAGTGTTAGGTTTGATGTAGGTCCAAGCAATTACAATTTCCCCAAAATGGCCAATTTACAGTACATTCGACCTCTGTGACCTTGAAAAGTAGGTCAAATCAAAGAAGACCCGGGTGACACATTGAATGGTTGTTAGAATTAGATGTACCTATGATATAAAATTGGTGCCAATCGGGCAAGTCATTACTAGGAATAATGGCATTTTGAAGAATTTAGGATTTGGCCCCCTCCCTGGAGGCCAAATGGCAAATCAGATCGCACCAAACTTCGGTACCTGAGATCACCTGACCAAGGGGTACATGTGTACTTAATTTGTGATCAATAGTCATTGCAGTTAAGAAACGTGCCATAGTTACGGCCTGACGGCCAATTTACGCCATTTGACCTCTGTGACCTTGACAAGAAGGTCAAATTAAAAACCTGTGTGACATATACTGTATGGTGGTTAGATGTACCCATGATATCAAATTGGTGGCAATCGGGCAAGAAGTTAAGGAATAATCACATTTTTAAGGTTTTTGGATTTTGCCCCCTGGTGGTCAAGTGGTGAATCATATTGGACCAAACTTCGGTCCCTGAGATCACCTGACTAAGGGGTAAATGTGTACCAAATTTGGTATCAATAGTCATTGCAGTTTAGAAACGTGCCATCATTACATCCTAACGGCTAATTTACACCATTTGACCTCTGTGACCTTGAAAAGGAGGTCAAATCAAAAACCCGGAGGATATATGATGCACCTTTGCTAGAAGTACCTACCATATTTTTTTCAAAATTTCCCGACTACTATTAAGGGAGATATTGCATATTTCACTTTTAACGTTTGGCCCCCTGGTGGCCAAACCATGAAACGAATCGGACCGAAACTTGGTCTCGAAGGTGTCATTACATAAGGGTACATGTGTACCAAGTTTCAACTCAATAGCTCTAACAGTTACGAAACGTGCCCTGCTAACGGACGACGGACGACGACGACGACGACGACGACGACGACGACGACGACGACGACGACGGACGACGGACGCCACGGTATGGGATAAGCTCACCTCTGCTAAGAGGTGAGCTAAAAAGGGATATTTGTTTTTCCTTGAGAAAAGTGATTAAAACCTTTTATTAGGCGTGAGTGGTGGTGTGTAGCGAGAGTTGCGCGACACCCTGGCTGATGGAATTTTGGGGGTGCTATAGCTAGGGTCCACTGTGTGGCAGCTAAAGGGGCTGTCCCTGTGTCTACTCGAACCCCTAGTGGTTAAACCCTAGTGCAAGGGCCGGGGTCATGTGCTTAGCATCGTGGTCACAACAGTTGAGCATCAACCTTGTGATCAGGCGGCGGTCCCGTCTTCGATACCTGGCCGGAGCCATTTTGTAACTCTCAACTGACCTGAAAAGTCCTTGTGTGCGCTAGATTGTGGCTGCCCTTGGTTCTCCAGAAAGGTCTCTGGACAGGCTAGATGACAATGTGTGCGATTTTAGAGCAGTTTCATACAGTAAACAGTACAGTGACAAGCAATATATAAAACTCTCTATCAAAAACTCACTATTCTCATGTCTTGGTGTTGAGCAGTTTTTTCAGTCCAATGCCTGTTGAAGTACGATCCATGAGGTCTTTGCGAGTGAGTACGTGTGAGGGTCCTCATGGGAACTGCATAGATGACCTGGCAGGGTTGAGCTCGACTCAGCTCAAACTTACTGAAAAATGAAGAAAAAAATTATTTATTGAGTATCATAGAACCTCAGAAAACTGTAGAACTTAAATATTTTCACAGCATTAATTTTTGGCGAATGGAGCATGATAGAAATAAATAGGCTGCAGTGTTTCAAGTAGGGGATGCAGCTGAAACTGCTGACTGGTCCCTGTGACTGCTGGAACCCCTAGTTGTGGTACACTAGTGAAAGGCCCCGGTCATGTGCTTACCTCCTCTCTTCTTGTGGTGTTGAGCAGATTTTCAGTCCTGCAGTGCCTGTTGATTCAGAGCCACGATGTCTTCACGAGTAAGTGAGTGTGAGGTTCCTCTCAAGGAGTGTTAGCCTAAGTGTGGATGATCTGCCGGGTTGAGAAAAAAATTGTGTATTGAGTTGCGTGATGAATAATGATGGAACCTTAGACAACTGTAGACCTTAAATATTTTCACAGCATTAATTTTTGGCGAATGGAGCATGATAGAATACCTTGGCTCAGCAACACAAGAGTGGCAGGTTTTGGATACAGCTCAAACTGCTGACTGGTCCCTGTGACTGCTGGAATCCCTAGTGATGGTATACTAGTGCAAGGCCCCGGGTCATGTGCTTACCTCCTCTCTTCTTTAGGTGTTGAGCAGATTTTCAGTCCTGCAGTGCCTGTTGATTCAGAGCCATGAGGTCTTTATGAGTGAGTGTGCGTTAGCCTAAGTGTAGATGATCTGCCGGGTTGAGAAAAAAATTGTGTATTGAGTTGCGTGATGAATAATGATGGAACCTTAGACAACTGTAGACCTTAAATATTTTCACGGCATTAATTTTTGGCGAATGGAGCATGATAGAAATAACTAGGCTGCAGAGTTGCAAGTAGGGGATACAGCTGAAACTGCTGACTGGTCCCTGTGACTGCTGGAACCCCTAGTGATGGTACACTAGTGAAAGGCCCCGGGTCATGTGCTTACCTCCTCTCTTCATGTGGTGTTGAGCAGATTTTCAGTCTTGCAGTGCCTGTTGATTCAGAGCCATGAGGTCTTTATGAGTGAGTGTGCGTTAGGGTCCTCTCAAGGAGTGTTAGTCTAAGTGTCGATGATCTGGCTGGTTGAGAAAAAAATTGTGTATTCAGTTGCGTGATGAATAATGATGGAACCTTAGACAACTGTAGAACTTAAATATTTTCACAGCATTAATTTTTGGCGAATGGAGCATGATAGAATACCTAGGCTCAGCAACACAAGAGTGGCAAGTTTTGGATGCAGCTTAAAGTGTTGACTGGTCCCTGTGACTGCTGGAACCCCTAGTGATGGTGCAATATTGCAAGGCCCCAGGTCATGTGCTTACCTCCTCTCTTCTTATGGTGTTGAGCAGATTTTCAGTCCTGCAGTGCCTGTTGATTCAGAGCCACAAGGTCTTCATGAGTGAGTGTGCGTTAGGGTCCTCTCAAGGAGTGTTAGTCTAAGTGTCGATGATCTGGCGGGTTGAGCTCGACTGAACTCAAACTTGCTGAAAAATTTTTAAAAATTTCATGAACATACACAATCTAGGCCTAAACAATGATGAAAACCTCTTAAGTTTAAGATTATGGCCGTCAAGGACATGATTCATTCCACGACAAGCTAAGTCTTTGAATTTCAAGATGGCCACTATAAATTGTTCCAAATTATCTACATGTACTTAATTTAGACTTTGTGACTGCAATTGACAAGGAAAGTTCCGAGTATTTTTGAATTTTCATGTTGTTCACCGCAATAGACAGACTGATTTGTAATTATAAACAAGCCCGTTGGCTTCGAGGGTCGCAACTGGTGAGGCTGATGATGGCTGAGGAGAGATAGATAAAAGGGTAAATCACAGACTAAAACTCTCCAAGGCAAACATCCCATCACAAGTTTAAACTGGGGAATACTCTGGGGAATCCCCAACAATGCACTGCACCTTACGGAGGTAAATACATGCTTTCGATATCTGCCCTAGTTTACTGCAGACTACCAAGGCTCATACACGGTCCCAATGTCCACTGTGATAATGAAACGGGCAGGGGCCATTGTGCTCACCGTATAGATATTTGGTGGTTAGGAATTCATCCTGGTTAAGAAACATGCTACATATTTAGTATATAGGTCAAACCAAAGTCGGTATGACATGTGATGTATCGTTGCTTGGAGTACCTACCATAAAAATATCATCAAAAACAAGTCACTGATAAGCGAGATATTGCACTTTTTACTTTTTAGCTACGCTGGCTGTGCAGCATAGCTTATGGTTTGTACTGGCCGAAAGTAGTTCCAGCAAAATAGTTGCATTTTCATCAGAATTTGCTGTAGCTGGGCCAGGAAATATGCCAGGATACCAATATTTTGAACAATGATGAGAACCTCTTAAGTTTAAGATTCTAAAATACCTTGGTACCGTAAAGTCAACTTTTAAATGGAAAATGCATAAGCCTCGTTCTGAGAGCGGAGTGTTTTGGACACGCAACCAAGATGCTCTACCAAAGTTCCCTCGGGTTGCACTAAAATGTGGAAACCATGCACACGTCACGTCAATGGAATTTCAGCTCACTTCAGAAGTTTGAGGCTCTCAAAACACTGCTTCAAACACAAATCAGTCAAGGAAGCATCAACCACCCTAAGTTTTTTAATGAGCACTACACATATTTGCCGAGAAAAACGCTCCAAATAGCCCATTTGCGCGGATTTTAGCATCACTTGAGCGAGCCGATGCGGACTTCCTATGCGCGCTGTACAAAATGTACATGTCTCATTTTCTGTAACGTTGCCGTAACATAATGTAAACAACGGCGCTACCGGCGCTCCGGCCGGGCCGGCGATGGATGGAATTTGCCAAATTCGCACATATTCAAGTTATTTTCTTGGCCTATCTTTTTAAGTTTGAGGTATTTTAGAATAGAAATTGAACCCTCGGCTTCGGCCCTTGGTTGAGTTACCAAGACACTCTCGGGTGGAGCTAAAATTTCGTCCGCTCGGGTTTGGACTGTATTTTAGCTCCACCCGAGAGTGTCTTGGTAACTCAACCAAGGTCCTCCGCCTCGGGTTCAA
This sequence comes from Lineus longissimus, assembly GCF_910592395.1. Lineage (NCBI taxonomy): Eukaryota > Metazoa > Nemertea > Pilidiophora > Heteronemertea > Lineidae > Lineus > Lineus longissimus. The sequence continues at coordinate 2,058,461 of NC_088319.1, read as the reverse complement.
TTCCTTAATTATAGCCGTCAAGGACATGACCCCTTTGAATTTCATGATGGCCACTATTCCAAAATTTCCAAATTACTTTAGACTAGGTGACTTAAAAATATAGCTGTTGGCAAGGAAATTTCCAAATATTCTTGAATTTTCAAGTTGTTTGCCGCAATAGACCTATATACTCAGTCTACGATCCAGACCTGGAATATGTAATTGATATCAGTTCCCGCGTTATCTGATGGCCTCGGTTTGGTTTACGCTGAGTGGCATATCTGCTGCAGGCAGGACACCCTCAATATAGCCATAAACTATTTCCGGGATGGAGAGGCATCCGTGATTGACTGGATAGCAATCCAAAAGAAACAACCCCAAGCATGTTGTCTGTTGGACAACTAACTAGCTACTAGCTCATGCTGACCACATGGGCTCCATCCACCCATGTGTGAAAGAAAAAAAAAATTCACAAATATTATAAACCTATGGGGCTATGCTAACTAATATAAGTGGACATTTGGGACATATTATCAATGGTAGTTGATTGAGCTTGGAATCAGTGAAACCTCGAAACCAGTGATAAACCTTGGAATCAGTCCTTTGGTTTTGTCTTGTTAAAATAGGTCTCGATCCCATCAGTGTTCGGTTTGTTGTGCGGATATTTATTTACTATGAACTCAATGCATGCCAACTGGTTGCTAACTTAGAATGTCCCGTTTGTGGATGTGGGGGGGGGGGGGACTGGTTATGCTTTTAGTGTATGTAGGCCACAAACGAAAACACCCTACGCTTGCAATAGCCTATACATATATGAACAGTTTGTCTTTACTTTGACGACTACCATTAACTTGGATTAGTTAACTTCCTACGTCAAACACTGCAGCAGCAATCTGTTTGAGTCTTAAAGGGACAATATAGGCAGCAGCTAGGCAGGCAAGATAAAGTTACACAAATTCGCCAATACGGGTCTCTCACATCTCACAGTATGTCGAAGTGATTCACCTTTGCACGAGGAATATATTTATTGCTGAATCTGACATGACGGCCCTCACTGTGTATATAAGTCACCTGAAGATGGCCAAATTAGCCCCTCTGCTCCTGCCTATAGTCCCTCTTTAATGACAAGATGCATTTAATTTAAGAAACATACACAAATAGGTCTATCTAGGCTAGCAGGTGGAAAATTCAATCATTATTTCACCACAAAGAGCTGCTTCTGGCAGCAGATATGATACAGCTACCGGGGCGGGCGGGGACTATTTCTTTGTGGGGCCTTGTGGTTCAGCGTCTCCAAGGAATTCTATTTTCAGAGTCCAATGGGGGGGGGGGAAGTGGGGGGCCTTCCCCCAATGTACTGGCTAAAACCGGTCACTTTCAGAGAACGGGGGAGGGGGTTTGGGGGACTCATCCCTCAATGTACTGGCTAAATATGTCAGAAGGATGGGGGTTTGGGGGAACTCCCCCATGTCAAACAGTTGTGTGAGTTCACTAGAGCTTGCTCTTAACATATTAATAATATATGGAATACAAAACAATTACAAAACCTTTCTTTTGCTTTCATTGAAAAGAAATCATTATATATTTGCAATTGCGGCCCGTCATGAATATAAGTTTATTTTTTGACGACAACAACGCATTTCAAATGCATTCCATGATGACGTCATCCTCCACAAAAAGGTGCTTTCTGGAACTACTGGCAAATTGCTATCATTAAACTCAGCTGGGACGAGATTGGCAGTTGGAAAGGTATAAATCGTGATAGGAACGCACCAGATTTCACGCGGTACTTTGCACAGTGATTCCACGGTTTAGTACTGACTATTCCAAGGTTTATCACTGGTTCCAAGGTTTCACTGATTCCAAGCTGTATCAACTGCCATTATCAATGAGGTATATGTACTAATTACTTCAAACTCTACAATGAACTAACTTAACTAATGGTGATAATGCCCTAGCCATAGCAACCACTACACCAACGCCTAACTGACACATGCATACTAGTGCAGGGTATACAGAATGTGCATCAAGGAAGTAGGTCATGTCCTTGAGTTTTAACTCTGATTTGCAAAATTATTTCAGTTTAAAGCGAACTGGAACCGCCAAGCCAGTTCGTATGACCTCGTTTTCATTTCCCGCGTATCGGGTGATCAGAACGAGGCATGACTGAAACATGGCGCCTAGCTGTCAATCATTCAGTGACGTCACTACTATGGAATTTACTACGAAAATTCATGAATGAAAGATCGCATGACTCACGTGATTCTCACATGATTCTCAATGATAACAAATTGAGCTGCGCATGCTCGGGCACTGGGGGCGGAGCTACAAATCTGAACTCGACTTTCTCGGGCGGTGAAAGTCGAAAAGTTGAATAAATCGCTCGGCGGTTCCAGTTCCCTTTAAGATGACTATATTTTGATACGTTAGGACAATATGTACCCATGGGTATCATACATCAACTGTCTTGAACTGTAAGCCTCACAGAACATGGCACCCAACATGTGTCTCTCAACATGTTTGACCCCATCTATCATGGCTTGTGGTTTGTACTGGCCGAAAGTAGTTCCAGCAAAATAGTTGCATTTTCATCAGATTGCTGTAGCAGACCTGCAACCTGTTACGATTTTCCGTATTTAGTGCGGATTTTGGCTGAAAAACGCATTTTAGTACGGCGTTACGGAATTGCTATCAAAACTACGATTTTCAAAAAAAGTTCAATTTTTTTTCATTTCGTCGATTTCGTTTTGTTGATTTCTGTGCACCGCCAAGTCTCGCGCAAATCACATTAACTTTTTCAAATTCAAATTCAAATTCAAAGCAGTTTATTGAGCCAGATGAATACTACATTCATATAGGTTTAGAAAATACAATAAACTGGTGCGGGATAGAGAGAAGATGCAGAGGAAAGTAAAACAGGCAGGGATATGTCTTAGGAAATGTACCCTGACCATCAGCGTGCGGAGGTGACGTGACTAGAAATGATAATAAAAAAAATAAAAAAATAAAAAATAAAAAAAGCGTTAGAATCTACAGAGAAATCATATAACACTAACAGCAAAATAAATGCGTTATAAAATACATGTATGTATATTACAAAAGATGAAGCAGGCACGATGTGGAAAAGTATTGACAACATCTATTAAATTGAAGTTTTAGTTTTGATGGAAAGCTATGTAGAGGCTTCATAAATACAGTTGGCTGCTTGGGTTAATGTTTCACCACTAGAATTAAGGATATAGAAGACCTGTTTCTCTTTGTCCAGCCCAAGGACCCTGTCTGGCAGTGAAGACAGCAGAGTGGTTCTTATAAGCTTAAATTTAAGACAGCTAAGGAGAAAGTGGGTTTCGTCCCCAATAATGTTTTGATTTAAATCATTTTTACAAAAGTTACAAAATCTTTCATCTCTGGGGGTTTTAGGGCGTGAATAGCGTCCTCTTTCAATTTCAAGGTTGTGGTCACTAATTCTAAGCTTAGTATAAAATCTTGCCCTTTTGGCCAAATACATATGCATTATGATACTGCCAGCGTTTCTCCTGCGTTGCGCACGACTCACTCTCAGATTACAATATGGCGGATTTCGATTTTGACGGCTTGAATTTGATGCGATTTTCAAAGCAATTTTCCGATGCCAAAGCGCAAGCAGGGGACTCCCGCTGCTGCTGGTAGTGCTGCTGGAGATGCTACCCGTAATAAACAAAGGAAGCAGTCATTTCGAAGTGAATATAGTGACGAATGGAATGAGCTGAAACCCTCGGAGAAAGGACCGAGTTTCATGCGATGTTCGGTTTGTCAAATCGACATTAACATTGGACACGGGGGTCGGGACGACTGCCGGCGCCATATAAACAAAAAACCTACTGAAAGTTTGTGATAATGAGTCATTTATGTGTTACTGAAAGACCCCCCCAAAATACTGAAAAAGTGACAAATTCAGGGGGAAAATACTGAAAAGGGTATTTAGGGGTTGGCAGCTCTGCTGTAGTGTAGGCTAGCTGGAGCTGGACCAGGAAATATGCCAGGAAACCAATATTTTGAACAATGATGAGAACCTCTTAAGTTTAAGATTATAGCCGTCAAGGACATGACCCATTCCACGACAAGCTAAAAGTCTTTGAATTTCAAGATGGCCACTATTCCAAAATTTCCAAATTATCTACTTACTTTAGACTAGGTGACTTCAAAAAATAGCTGTTCGCAAGGAAATTTCCGACTATTCTTGAATGTTCAAGTTGTTCGCCGCAATAGACCTACTGATTGTAATTGGGAATATCGTCCAGATCTTCCAGTGGCTGCCTCTCCCAAAGTGCCCCGGACAACATGACACATGCCCTATATAGCCAAGCCATAAAAAAAATGATATTTTATCAGATTCAACCGAGTTCATGTTTGGATGATGCTTGATACATCATCAGCCCTATAAATTAGGCATGACTGTGAACATTCATCTATCCAGGTCACCCTGGAGAATGTATTCCCATGACATCCGGCCTTCCGACTAAGCAAGCACACTGCCCCGGATAGTGCTCGTTGAGGCCTGGGAGAACGGCTTCCTCACAAGAAAAACATCCAAAATGTGCGCTTGTTGGTAAATTTTCTAAAATAACTTGTGCCCATCTAGTAACATGGACAATATGCACTAAATTTGGAGGTAAATTAACCAGCAGATTACTCTGTGGTGAACACATAACATCCATCGGTGCATATTTTATAATTTGATGCAAATCATGCTTGAAGAACCTTATTACAGTTGAACCTCCATTAGCGGACAACTCTCTATTAAGGACACTAGTATTGGTCCCAAATTGGTTATTTTCAATCAATTTGACAGCTTTAATCAGGACACCTCTCTATTAAGGACAACAATTGTCAGTCCCGAGGGTGTCATTATTAGAGAGGTTCTACTGTATATCACAAAAAAATTTTCCTAGGAGAGGCAAGCTCGGCAAACTGGAAGGCCTGAAAAGATGCTTGGCAATTTGGGGAATTGATTCTCCAGGGTGCAGGTGTATGAAAGTTTTTCAACTTCATTTACTTTCAAGAGCCTTCAGGCTCTCCTGAACCCCTTGTCACACAATCTTTTCAGAAGGTTGTTTCCCTCTCGAGATGGCATTGAATTACCTTGAAAACAAGGTATTAGAGAACAATCTTTTTAAGCTTTACAAAAGTTTAATCTGGTGAGCACAATGGCCCATGGCCATTTCATCTGTTCATGGTTTGTTTTGTGTTGCAGGTTTGGTGCAGCATTGCGACCAAGGAGACCTACCATTTACAGTTAGTCAGTGATGCACACACGCCAGCTCAGTATAGGTAAGTCAGGCCCAGTTATTCTCGCAGGCAAAGTTAGTCAGTCCAGCACTGTTAATAGTAAGTTATGCACAGTTGGCAAGCAGCCACAGTTAGTCAGTCAGGCTTTATAGTGAGTCAGCCAAGTTTTCTTTTGTGCCATTGAGCCGAGAAGAATAATATTATTCAATAGATTCAAAACTGGTGAAACTGGCCTGAAACTGTTCCCCCCAAATCCACTGCAAATGACATGCATAACATTACTCGAGATGAGCACATGGTCCCTGTACCATTTCATTTGTTTTTGGCAATGTGTCTGCTGGCATATGATAAGTAATGGTTAAAAACCTAATCCGACAACACCTTTTCCTTGGAAAAAATCTAACATACTTTCGTTTTTTTTCAGGGTGATTGGTTCGCTCTCCAATTCTAAAGAATTCGCACAACACTATAGCTGTCCGTCAGGCACCCCCATGAATCCTGTGAAAAAATGTGAGGTGTGGTGAGGTGGCGAGATACACTTGTATTCTACTTACGGTAAAGATGTAAAAAGGGGAAAGTGGAAAGAGGGAAGAGGGAAGTTGAAAATGGAAAAATATTGATATCTGAGGAAAGGCCAGGTGGTGATTTTCAGCAACGGGTAGCAGATGATCAATGATCGATTTTAAAACAAGCCTGACAAGTCAGCCTCTTGTAGCTACGTTTACTGCCAGTACCTTGGGTACAAAGCTTGAGCCTGCATTGTAGGCATTAGGGTTTTAAGAGTCGAGGGGGATCAATGAAGGTTTATCTACCTGGGGGGGGGGGGGGCAAGGACTCTTGTTGTTTGGCTCCCGCTGTTCAACCACTTCTTAGATGTTTCTTGGTTGTAATTGGGACGACGTAATGCCATGTATTCCGCCATACATCATGACGTCATTAGAAATTTGGGTCCATAGTACATGAAGCATGCCTCATGACACTTAGGATTGAAATATTGGTTCATTGTTGTGAAGTTAAAACTTCATCTCCTTTGCGGAGCAGGAGGAGGTGCTTTGCGGCAGACGCCATCAGCCCTTGGTGGTCAAATAGAAAAGTCAGAATTTGAGGACAGGTAGCCTGACAACTCGGCAAGAAAAATCTCAAGCTGAGTACTGCACGTAGGGTGTAAGGTGTTAGAAATGAGTATACCAAGGGATGGGGTCAGTGAAGGCCTATAAATCTTCACTACATATGGGGGAGGGGGATAGCTATTGGCAGCATGGTCATGTCAGCTGCTCATTACATTGGATGACTTGACTCGAATATGCTATGGGCGTGCAAGGTATAAGTGGTTTTAACAGCTCATGTTTTATTTGAGCCCAGCTAGTAATTTTGAGCTAGGTTTCAGGGGTTTGGTCTTCGAAAACAAATAAATTCAAATTCACTATTGCAATGAAACTGTATGTCAATACCTGCAGCCTTTATCAAACCAAGGGATTATGAGTTTTACCTGCAGATGAGCTATTCTTTTATTGCTCATCACAGCGATAATTGTCAGGTCAGAGTGACATAATTTGCACAGTGCTTTATAGAACCTGTGTGTATTCTAATTTGTCGGTATGATTCTGCATGTTGTCTGTTTGATGATTGTTAATGCCATTGGTGTACAATGTATTTACTGGCACAGGAAATAAGAAATAAACAGTGCCGCTCAACAGTAACCAGACGTACAGAAAGATAAAAAATTTACCTGTCAAAGATATTTATTACAGTGAATGACTAAAAAAGAGAAAGTACATGTACTTGGTATCAGGAAAAAGATATTCAGGTTACTGTTTTGATTCAGAAGGTCTGTGCAGGTCGATGGGGATAGATCGCTGTGGTTTTGCCATAAAGTAGTCCATGTTAATTTTGAAGAGTTAATATGAGTTGAAATAAATCTGCCAGGAAGGAACTTTGCCCTATTGGTCAAACCAATTTTGTTAATTGGATAGCGGATGAGGATGAAGTTTTTTCTTTGTCAGTGGAAGGAAAAAATGAAAGTAAACCTCACATGACTATATTACAAGAGGTCCATGTATTGTGAATTAACCGTGTCAGCACACTTGATTCCATCCGGATTTCTTCGTTTCTCTGTTTCTCTGTTTATTAATACCCCTTGTCTCGGACAATATTAGGCCATTTCCCTGGATGCATACTTACTTCCTCAATTGGGAAACATGCCTTAGGAGAAGTCGTGTTGTAGAGGATGACATGATTCTTGTCGACAGTGAAAGATTTCCAATTATGGTATCTAGGTCATTCTACAGACGATATATTGATACTTATTCTTATAACTCGAAAAAGACTAGTGTTTTTATGCAAATTTCATTTTTATTTGTGTCGACATGTGACTTTTGGTGCTAGTCAGTGGGTGTATCAAAAAAAAGTATTTTCAACTTTGGGGAAAAAGGTTCGTAGGTGAGCCCGCTATCCAAGTTACTAAATTTGTGTTGCCTTATATCAGATATATGAAATGTACATACAATTGTAGAAGTGGTTTGTACATATAGTGGAGTTATGAGAGTCACTGCTTGAACAGCACTAATGATGAATGCAAAGTTCTTGTGAAGAGGGAACTACAAATATGTACAGTAGCACCTCTCTATTAAGGACACCCTCGGGACTGACAAGTGCAGTCCTTAATAGAGAGGTGTCCTGATTAAAGTCAAACAGAATGGAAACACTAAATTTGGGACCAAAACTAGTGTCCTTAATAGAGAGGGTGTCCTTAATAGAGAGGTTCCACTGTACATCCAAATATGTGTTCAAAATGTTGGTAGAATGATTGTGCTCATTTTGTGATGCACACAACAACTGCCCTCTCACAGGAACTCTGTAAGCTACATAAGTGGCGATCGACATTATTGCACGCTTCTCCTCCTGTCAGAGTTATGAAGTATGGTTTCAAGAGTAAATATATAGATATATATAAATCTCATTTGAAATCAACTGCAGTCAAGAATGCTTTAGTGACAACCTGGTTTGTATCTCGTCAACATTAATGTCTGAGGTGGGGTATAGAGGTCAGTAGTGACACCAGTAGGGCAGCCACTTTGGATGTTGGCCCCTTCTGACATCGCCCAAGAAGTGCGCCACCTATAAAGAATGTCTCCGCTGATGCTGCCACTTTTCGATACCTCCATTTTGGCTCCAATGACGAGGCATGCCGGGCGCATGACATCAATTTGACGTCCTGAATGGCATATATTCCTGTGGTGACGTCATCAGCATGCCATCACTAGAACTGTAGCTGTATATTCATTCAATGTGTGGTCACAATATATTTCATGTACATCATTAATAGCGTTGATTATACTCAAGATTTTAGAAAGTTATTGTTTCTTGAATGTTCTATATTTTGATATGTGTATATTACTCAAGTTTCATATTCTTAAAAATCTCTCAATTTTTGTTCCTGACCGTAGTTAATGTTCAAGTTTTTAGCGATTAAGATCCGAGGGATAGTTCCTTCGAGTTAGGGCGGTATTAGAATTCTAATGATTGATTGATTGATTGATTTTAATCATCAAAGTTGCAGTATATCTCGTGTTCATTATTGGCCCAATTTGTTCACCTAAAACTTGACAGTAAGAAGTGGAGTGCAAATTTGATTTGACCATTGTTATATTTGCATTCAAGATAGTTCAAAAGCTCGTGGTGAAAAGCCAGAAATTTAGAAATATGTATCAACAAAGAAAACGAGTTTTGAGACCAAGACGCTATACGACATCATCTATAGAGGGCAGCTCTGTGTTGCATCAGAAACTGTACACAAACATTACACCAACTGTCAGTATACACTTTTGGAAGTATCACCTGTAGCACTGCCTATACAGGAACTAGGTGACAAATACCTTTAGTAGTGATGGCCAAGAATGATTTGTGGGTAATCATCCAAGAAATTTATGACTCAAACCATACATGTAGCGTGAAATTACTCTAGTTTCGCACGCCCAACCTCCACTGTGGTAAGCCAGTGTATGTGTACATTTTGGGGGCCCACGACGGGAGTGAGTTTCATTAGGCCTATATACTTGATTGACTAGCAGCAATATGAGCTTGAAAAGAAGGCCTATAAATTACCCCATTACGGGCCTAGAAATGTGCATTATGTAAAGAGCTACCCTTAACTTTGTTAACTAGTTAATTAGTTTGTGATGATAAACTGGACGTTACTCAGCTGTTGCCATGGAAACGGCCTGTATCTCAGAATATGTATTTTTCATACAGAATCTTAGTGAAATGTGATAAGAACTGTAAATATAAATGATTGTTGTAATAAAATGGATGTATTTACATATAAAAGGCACCTTTTTATTATTTCTACCAGTGCAGATTGTCTCATGTTAAATGCTGCCTTGGGTTTTACAGCTACAAGGTGTTACGAAAAACGTTGTCTACTTTTACATTTTGATACATTTGCTGTAAAATAATTTTCAAAATTTTCTCAATCAGGTTTCAAAAATGTTTGTTCTGGATGAATATGAAAGAAGCAAAACAATTGTCACCCTCTCATAAACTATTCTCAAACACCTGGGTTACAATGTGGTAGTGTTTATATGCACTGGGCCTCTTTGCTGCCGCCTAAAGTGGTGTTACCGCTTGGGTTAGTGCAAAATATTGAAACCATCAAAAAGCAGTTAAAAATCTGATTTCGTCGTTTAGTTATAGGTGTTTTAGAAGAGATATTGATACCTCGCTGTCAGTCTAGGTTGTCTCGCCAAGTACCCTGAGGGTGGATCAGCCACTCCAGCCAAAACCTCTAAGAGACATCTTGATTTTGGCCAACATTTTATCCCCACCATAATTGGTCAGCAAACCAAACCTCCCAGTTGGTATCAATTCTTTAAACTCATAGTGACTTTAGCATATCCTCTCACATCCCCCTCTAGCACATTCTTGGGCACGAATACATGACAGAGATGATGCATCCTCGAGGCAATTTAACTTCATAGTGTGCGTGCCGCTTGTGAAATACTGATCTGTCTACTGCCTTCTCCTAGCACCATGGATTTATCCTGTCCATCCCAGTCAGTATCTTTCTGTCAGTAGCCATCAAGATTAAATTCTAGAGGCCATACTTGGTATCCCGACAGACTATGACTCCGCCCACGTTTATACATCTTGACCCTCGATGCATTGACATTGCTAAGCTTTACAGACAATGCGCGTATTTCTTCAATGGTATGGGCAGAGGTAACAATGGTAACACCACTGGAATTTCAGTATGGATGGAGGTAACGGAGGCAGTACCTCTGGAAGTTCAGTATGGGCGGAGTCAATACCTCTGGAAGTTCAGTATGGGCGGAGGCAATACCTCTAGAAGTTCCGTATGGGTGGAGGTAACGGAGACAATACCACTGGAAGTTCAGTATGGGCGGAGGCAAAACCACTGGAAGTTCAGTATATCATTTAAAGGGACAACTTAGGCATGAGATATGTTTCGTAGAAAAATGGCTTCCTGCAGGACCGTGACTCTTTGAAAAGCATAACTGCAACTAGAGTTTTGAAATTTGCTTTAGCAAATTTGAGTCCAGCACCAGGGTGCAGATATTGGGGTTTAGATACTGAGAGGAGAAATGGAGGGTTTTGCAGAAATGCGGCAAATGTTTTGCCACGTAACTGTAGTGAGTTAATCTGGAATCGGGGGAAAACCTGAACATTCTCATTCCTGTAATGAAGGTTTGCGATCTCAATTGACATGCAAGAAGGGTTTGCACATGCTTTTTTTTGGCTTTCCACATGCTTTTTGGGAATTAGGCTTCCTTGAAGTTTAGGCCTAGATTAGGTCCACAACCATTGCAAGGAAATTCAAGGTATGTTTTTGCCCTCCTCTTCAAGGACAGGCAGTGTCTGTTTGGCGACACTTCCGGTCGGGGATTGTAAATTTTCTTCCCAATTCATAATGGGGAGTAGATTTGGCTGTATTTATTATGTTCCAAAAACTGTTCCGCAACGTCTTTCCCCCTTGTCCGTCATTAAAGGCATTCAGGTGTGTTGGTCAACCATGACTACCTCCTTTGTCCCTCCACCATAAGGTCTAGTTTCCCCTTATGACATCACTATTTCGGACACTCAACGCCCCATTTCTGGAAAGGTGTATAGGATTTTTCCAGAAACGATAATTTCTTTTAGTTTTTAGTACGGTATCATCAAAATTACAGACAGTTTCATAGCTGAGAAGCATCATACTTTAGTTCAGAATATTTACAATCAATGATATTACATAGAAAATTCTATATACCCCGGTATAATTGATTTAATTGGGCACTACGTTCGTGTTCGCTCATGAATACTAAAAAATTGATCGCGCAAAGATCCTGGTCACGTGAACGATGGCTCTTCCATTCATTGCCGCTACTTAACTTTGCAACAATTAACTTTGCAAAACAAAAAACAATTTAGCAACACTTTGATATTTTATCATGTAGAACATGTGACATTTCATGCGTTTACCTAAAGGAACATGAGGAAGTGATGACAAAAGCTACAACAGCGCTGAATGCCACGTGGATTTGTTTACAATCAGTACGGGCAAGTTTTGAGATCTAAAATGCAGCAAAAGCATCGAAGAGGTTTAGAAATTTTTAATGAATTTACAACTCAGACCTAGATATACCTATGATAGACATGTGAGCGAAGCGAGGAGTCATGGTATTTAGTAGTTAGGCCAATACCGTCAATACAAAAGTCAAAATAGGTCAAACACAACAGCGTCGTCTGACGGTGGCCAGTGGTACCAGGCTATTAGGCCAATCTCGCGTCCCAATTGAAAAATTTGTGAGAATAATGATAATAATCTTTCCTATAGTGAAATCAGTACGTCCAGCACCCAAGGGTGCTGGACGTAATAAATACTAGAACAGAATGTAACATAACATTGACGGGTCGTGTTCAAAACATGCAAAAGTTATTATTAGAGATAAGCCGGAGGATGTTACAGGTGGTGGCACATAGTGGCGAGTGAGCGCACCATCCTCCTGGCCACCTATATCCAGTGCCCAAGTTGTCCCTTTAAAATGGACTCGTCCCGTCTTCTGGTTGTGACTTTGTCCTCATAAGACTGATTTGAGATGAATCGATAGTCGAACACCATGGGTTTCTCCCAGCTACTCTGCCCGATGTGGAGGAGAAAATGATCGAAGCAAACTATGCTGATCTTGGTTTGGATGGTTTTACAGTGCTTTCCAAGATCAAATATCAAATTCATGTTAACTGGGACATTTAGCTCCATAAATAATATTGGACGATTTGTAATGATGTGGGAGGAATCCAGATACCTTGGAGGAAATCCACGCTGTCCCCGAGTGTCGCACTCTGTTGTTTAAAGATGTGAACCAGCGGGGAGTCTGACCCACGACCTCCGAGGTGACGGGCATTGATGTAACTCTCAATCATTGGCCTTCAGACAACTCTGCCAGCCTGGACGGCGTGTTGAGAACAGGGAAATCATTGATATGCTTCATGGCGCATTGAATCGGGCTGTGAAATCAGGGAAATGAAGCAATGTCTCGGCTCTCCCACGCCCACAGGGACTGCCCTGGTTGTTGGCAGACATCCAGATCCTTAACCAGTATGTACATGTAGATTGAAATTAAACTGCTTTTCACGAGGATTCCGAGGGTGACGTCACATCATCGCTATGGCCAATTAGGTTCTGCACATACCCAAAGTGTCTCCAGGCTTGTGTATGATCTTCACATTTAAGTGTTGGGGTGTGAAAATGTAATGGCGCGAAGATACATACACGGCTCTAAAGCAATCCGGATACTAGGGCGGGGAGGGAGGGGAAAGCCAATCCACTGCAGTGGCTCCAGAGCCTGCCATCGTACACAGGGTTTACATTAACCTGTACACGCCAAACAGTCTTCCTTCTGGGTGTCCATGCGAGACGAAATACAGTTCGCTCAATCACCGCCAGGATACACTTTGGATCTGCACATACCCAAAGTGTCTCCAGGCTTGTGTATGATCTTCACATTTAAGTGTTGGGGTGTGAAAATGTACAGGCGCGCACGCCCGGGCTCTCAACCATCCCGGAGAAACATGCCCTACTTCATAACTCCTTTCCCAATACTTAAACAAAATTAACTAATTAATCCGCCATAATTAATTATTAATTAGGGACTAATTAGTCCGGAATTCGAAAATAAGGTAACGAGAAATTGTAACTTAAATTCTAACATTGCTTTATTATAAGAACTCAACACTGTATTTTAAATTCCACAGAAGATTACACGGTATGGTTTTAGTATGATGATGCATGTAGCGAAAAGGCGAGGCCACACTCTAACCAACACAATCATGCAATAATTACAATACGAAAATGCATAAAAATGTACATCGAAATCTGCTCAAGGGAACGCTGCTGGGAAATTATCAACATCGCCAAACTTACTGTAAAGTGTTTTAACCGCTTCTGGCCGACGAGAACTGTCAGCCAGGGCTTCGGACACATTAGCCGCTTTTACCAAAATATCTGACCGACTGTAGTACTCTGCTGATGCCTCTGTGAACCAACCAACATGAGACATTACTTCCGCCGGGCTTGAAGCTGCCCCCGACAGAAGCAAAGTAATGGAGCAGCCGGCTCTTAAGCCGTGAGGGGTCTCACCCTGGTTGATCCCCAATGTATTTAGATAAATCTTTAATCTATCGTAAATTGCACTGTACGAAATAGGCGCATCCAACACTACACCGGCTTCTGAGACTGGACGGAATAAATATCCGACCGTAAGATCCACCCCCCAGGTTTGTGCCTTGGAGATATACTGCTGAACTCCCTTTACCGGGCAAATAAGATGATTTGGACATTCTTTAACAATGAAGGTATTCACTTTGTTTACCGAAAACGATTTCCCATGGGAATGAGAGATTACAAGACCTGATCCATCGGGTAAGCGTTTAACTTCCTGTGTTTTTAAAATTCCCAAATCACTCGCCCTATCCCCGGCAAAGAGCTGCATCTTGAGAAAAGCTTGGTCTCTGGACAAAACGAATTGCTCCCTAAGGGATAGATCTGGTCTTTTAATCTGGTTATCGATATATTTTGAAATAGCTTGAAGCTTATCCATGAACAAGGGTTTTGCTTGCTTGGCAACTACGTGCGAGAAACCTTGCTCTCGTTTGACACACTTCAAATACGATTTCACAGGAGTAAATCAGCCGGATTCCCAACCCCGGAGAAAATATCCCACGTGCTGCCCCTGTCGGTTTCTTCAGAAATAATAGATTTCAGGGACCGGACTAATCCTTCTAACGTACCGAAGGCAAGACGGGTAGGACACCCACAGTGGAATTTACCATGATGCCCGAGGAATATACAGGAAGCATTATGGATCTGTGTCCTACCGGCTTTGTCTTTCCATACTAAAAATCGTGTTAGATCATTTGGAGAAACCCGTTCCAGGGTTGGCCTCTTAGGCAGTTGTGCCAAAAATTGCAACAGCTCGTTTTTTAGGGATTGCCTTTTCTTCATAAGGGGGGTTGCGGAAGCCGCCTTATCCAACTCCTGGAGCCGCTTGTCAATTGCCCCCATGTCAACGCTGATTTTCTGAAATAATCAAGATTAAAGCGTCATCCACAGAGTATATTCGAAGGATATCGCACATTATGATGTGCAGCTAATTCGAAAAGCCATTAATGTTCATCTCAAACCGACGTTATCTCTGATGAACCCCTGCTTGGAGGGATAATATACTACGCCCTTTTCTCCTTTAACCCCAAGGCAAACCTGTGAAATTATCCTGGGCTTTAATAGTGGCCACCATATTGGCGCGGGTGACGTCATGGGTAGCACAAGCGTGCAAACTGGGATTTCCTGCTGGATCAAAAACTGAATAAGGGGTAGAATGACAGCGATAGGTGGGAAAACGTAAGGATTTAGCTCCTTAGCTATTTCCTGGGCGAAAACATTTTGACCCGCTGACAGAGGTGAAGGGTGCAGGGTAAAATGTCTCAAAACATCGCCCTGTATTGAACGCATTGCATTTGAGTCACATGCCATGAGGTCTACTCCGTGCGGGCCATAGAGTAACTCCAATTGGAACCATTTTTCACTTGCCAACATAGTGTCCTGAGCTGAAATCGCCCTAGAAGGAGCATCTGCTGGGTTTTCTGCCGAAGAAATGTACTGCAAACGTAAATCAATATTTAATTGCTGAGTAAGATGAAACAATTTTATGAGCATTTCATTTAAGGCGTTGTCCTTGCAACCCTTGTTATTCCACGACGAAACTAGGCTTGTGTTATCGACTTTAACGTCTACCCGGTGGTCTTTTATATTTGTACTCAATGCTAAGAGGGAAGAATAGAGGGCGTCGGCCTCTTTGACATGAATCGGCCTTATATCATCTGCAGCCCAATAATCACCAAAAGTATGACCAACCTGTGGCCCTGATAGAGTGACCGCGCCATAGCGATATCCCGAAGCATCAGTAGCCAGAGCGTAATGTAAATGTTTTTCTGGTCTCCAAGAAAAATGCCCATGCCAATCATCCAAAAATGCCCAGAATTGTATCTCGTCCCGTAGGGGGCCAGAGATTGGGATGGTTTTACTGTTTTTCGAAGCTTTGGCTATTGCGCTAAACAACTCTCTCGTAAATATTTTTGCGGCCGGAAAAACCAACATCATAGATATGCATTTACCAGCGAATCTTTGTAGCGTTTTAAGGCTGACGAAGGGCTGACGAAGAATTTCCTCGCGCAAAACCTTAAACTTCTGTTTCTTATCAGATGGCAGAAGAAACGCCTGCCTGCTAGAATCTACTAGAAACCCTAAGGACTTGAGCGCCATCATAGGTTGTAAAACACATTTTGGCAAGGAGAACGTGTAACTTAGTTCTGTAAGGATATATAATACCAAAAAGACCCAAAGCAAAGGAATGCTTGACGCGTCAATATTCTTAGGGACCACGTAGAATCTGTCGTCAATATACTGGATGGTTGGGATCCCCAAATGTCTTAAGAAGGTTGTAGCTGCATAGCCTACAGTTTGATAAACATAAGCCGATGATTTCCATCCGAACGGAAGCGTCGTACAAACTAGGTACCAACCTGCCCATTCCATGCCAAAATACGTTTGCGAAGTTAGCGATAATTTAATATGGTCATACCACGATTTCTCATCAGTGGCAAACATGAGAGCATCTTTGTGTACCAATCGCGGTACTTCTTTCAATGTATCTAATGTGAAGGGAGAATCCTTAATCCACAGGTTAAGGAATCTCTGGTCATTGCATAATCTTGGCTTTGAAGGTTCAACTACCAAGGGCATGACTACTTTAGGGGGCGGACACTCCCCAACTTTACCCCAAACTCTGACTGAACCTGCTTTGATTCTATCATTCAAGGTTTCGGAAATAAAAGCAGCTTGTTTCTGACAATGGACAGAGTTAGGAAAAAAACTAACTGGGGGTTCGTTTAAATTGTATTTCTGACCCTTGAATTCACCCTTAAATGGCCTAAAGAAAGAATGCACATCAACCCCTTTTTCCAACCAAGTGTGAACCATCTCGCTCTCTGGGAAATCGTTCATTATGGAACTCCAAAGTTCAATATTTTGATGCAATTGTCCAGCGACAAAGTGTTCAGGGTCCCTTAAAGGCAAAGTGTCCAAAGGCACCGTAGTTTTTTGTAGAAGTAATACATCATTTACAACCTGATTGAGTTTGAATTGTTGAGCTGTGAAGTCAGGAGAAGTTTCCCCAATGGTAGTCCAAGACGCCTGTAACCTCTTGACCTTTTCGGCAGCAATTGGATTAAATTTCACCGCATATTCCCATTCTGGAATCTCTGGCTTAAAGTGCCCCAGTGAGATAGTAGGGGGGGATTCCTGCAAGAACCAAAATAAAATGTAGAAACATCTCATTACAGGCGTATCAGACTATCAAAGGGAGAACTTCTCCTAACTCACAGCTCGCGCGAACTAGGTCCGCAAGGGGTAAGATCCCTTGAGCTGAGAGAGAGGAAGATGTTCAAAATCAAAATTGCTTTACTTATTAACGGTTTTCTAAACAATACACTTATACCACTTAGCGTACCGGACTATTTTACCTTAGACCTATTTCTTGTTGTCAAATTGGGCCTTTGCCAACTTCATCTTTTCACATTCTTTGTACCAATGCCCAACCTCACCGCAAAAAATTACATGGGCCCGGGTTATTTCTAGCATAACCATAACCGCCATAACCCCTGCCGCGACCTCTACCTCTGCCGTACCCATAACCCCCGCCATATCCCTGACCGTAAGCGGCACCATAGCCACCAAAGCCAAACTGATGCTGGGGAGGTGGGGGAGGCTGCGCGTAAACATGCTGAAGGGGGAAAGAGGATACGGCAGAAGAGGTAACCGGTGGAGACTGTGACCTGGAACGAAGCGGCTTTTTTACCAACTTTTTGGCCTTTTTGCACTTGGCTAAAGCTTTCATTATTACGTCAGACTGGCCTCCACCCAATGCGGAAAGACAAAAAGTGGGGATATCAACAGTATCTTTGAAACGTTCAGCTTGTTTGCCGAGCTCGTAAAAGAGGTGCAAATCTTTGTGATCTTGGTCCTTGGCGCACGCCACTAGTTCGTCTAAAGTGGCTAGGATGAGGGTAACGTTGGGCTTTACTTGTAAGGATAAATTCCTCACCTTCCTCAGGACTGCCTCCACCGGTTCTGCCTTTCGGTTCTTTTCTCTCTTTTCTAGTTCTAGAATTCGTTCCCGTAAACGCGGCGCGGTTTCCTCATCCTGTTCTTGACGGTCGAGGCGAGGGGCTTTGGCTACTGGTGCTTCGTCTTCATGCAATTGTTGTCCAACGGGCTGTCCATACTCGTTCGCAACCACAATGGCCGAATGTAGCATCAGGCGGAAGTTGCCTACCGAATCTTCTCGACCTGACATTCTGAAAAAATCTACCGCATCTTCACCCGTGAGTTCCTGAAAGGCTACTGCTATGTCGGGGACGTCCAATTGTTCGGTAGGGCGGTTGAGGCGTATACGAGCAAGTGGGTCCGGGAGGTCGTCGTCCTTGAAACGGGCGAGAAGCTTCAAAATGGGCAGCAAATCTCTGCCCACTAATGAGTGCCTTTTCCGCAATAATATGTTATTGGAAGCCATGACAGAAAACTTCTAGGAGCGAAGCAATCTAGCCACGGCCTAGAAGGGAGTGAAACAAGATTGCCACCAGCCCTGAATTTAAACTCACGCCCAGAGATTATGAATGGGATTATAAAACCAGTTGAAAGGTGTAAAAGCCAGTTAACAAAGGATCTCCGGCGTGCACAAAAGGGCGTGTCACGTAACACGAATCACGCGGCGAGCTTGACGGGAAAGCGACTGTGCGCACCCAACCCTCGATATGTTACATAATGTAAAACCTAATGTTTTGCTGCCCTAGCAGACCTATTTCCATAATGCATTTACCTATGCATTTCCTATACCTCTGTATACATGACCAAACCGAAATGGCCGCCATACCAAATAACCAAACTGCCAAGTAACCTAAAACTTGGAACCTTCACTATAGCTTTATAATAGCCCTTACCGAACTCTAAATTTGGCAAAAGGACGAGCACAAACTTAGAAACGGGATAGCTGTATAGAAAATCTAAAATAGCGAGAAATAGGCAAAAAACGGAGATAATTACCTGAGAGCGCACAAAAAAGCCGACCGTAAGGTGAACATGCGAGACGAAATACAGTTCGCTCAATCACCGCCAGGATACACTTTGGATCAGTCTACTGACAGCACCAGCACTGAACACATCTCCACGTCCCACTGTCTGGTGCGCTCCTGTACACAAAAACACCAATAGACATGAAATATTGCAATACCTAGTATGAATTCTTCCTGTGTAAAATAAAATTTACATAGCAGATTATTAAAATTCCACGAATAAAAAAGATGTTTGGCGTGGCCAAGTGCGGAAATAATGTCTCCGCTAAAATACACTACGAAATACACTAGGCAATGGCAAGGGTAGAGATGCAGTTGAGTTTGTTATTGTTTTGACTTAGAAGACCGCCCATATCATAAAATATTCATGTATTCATGAAGTATGAACTCATTTCTGTCCCATACAACACTAAGAACAGTCAATTTCTCCTTAAATCATCACCGAAACCGCGATATCCGCAGGAATATATTTCGTTCTAGAGTCCGAAAATGCATGATCTTACAGGGGCGCTAACTCGACAAAGGAGATCTATGGGGATCTATGGGGATCTATGCGAGTTTTAGGTTCCACAGGTCTCGAACTTGTAAAATCTGTAACCACGCCTCCAAATGCCATTATGGTAATGAAGAGATTGCCCCATATTTGGGAGACTGTTTTGAAACCATCGCTAATTTTGGAAGATCGGTGCCCGGCTATTTGGTTTAAAAAACCCTATTTTTCCCCATCAAAACAGCACTTTCCATTATTCAAATGATAACTTATTGTCTGAAGACTTATTTCATAGCAGAAAAGTACTAATAACTTTGATTTGATGCGAAATATCTAACTTTATTTGATGACTTGATTTTCCCTTGGCCGTGGATCGGGTTTGTTTACAATCTGCAGCGCCATCTTGGAAAAACCGTGACGTCACCGCGGAATCCTTGGTGTGCATTGAAGTTACACGGCAAGATTGTTACAGTAAGTTGCCAATAGGGGTCTCTAGCATCTCGCACCGTTACGCTTCACAAAGATATTTAGGGCTGGATCTAGCATGACCCAGTCATTACTGTGTATATTAGTCACATGAAGATGGCCAATTTAACCCCCTGCTCCATGATGATGAACAAATTGCTCTGATGACGACTGACGCAAGGGAAAGGCATTGTATTGCTCGGACGGAATTCACTTTAAAGGGGGACTATAGGCAGGAGCAGAGAAGCTAATTTGGCCATCTTCAGGTGACTAATATACACAATAAGGGCCTTGGGTTATGTCAGATTCAGCACTTAATATATTCCCCGTACAAGAATGAATCATTTCAACGTACTGTGAGATGTGAGAGACCCCAATTGGCGACTTTGTGTAACTTTATCCTCTCTGCCTAGCTGCTGCCTATATTGTCCCTTTAAGGTCCTGCGGTAAGAAAAGAAAAAAGTCGACAAATATCTTTATATTGTTTTTATTACATATATATGTTTCATATAAACACAAGAGCTGGTATAAACTTATCAACCATAAATGCGGTTTGTCATACAAAACATACAAATTGATATGAAATCATGGATCATCTCAGATGATTTTGATAAAAGGGTTTTGAAAATGAACCAAAATAAAGAAAATGCCAATTCTCGAGTGGTTTTACCTTTAATCACAACAGAAATGCTGAAAATAGTTCAGAAATTTTTGAGAGAAATTTTAGTTTTTCAATTTAATTTTTTTCAGGTTATTTGATATAACCCTCTCACCTGCAAGAACTGGTATTCCCCTTTAATCTTTTTGAAGACAAAACCCCAAAAAGTTCCGACCAGCTGCTGCAGCGTCGATGCCGGCAGCTTTTCCTTCAAACACCTATGATTTAGTAGTGACATCTGATGTGAAAGTGCTGAACCAAAACATCATTCTACTTGAGCCAATGTTCGGAGCCAAACATCTGCTCAGTCATTGAGTTATCCATCACTACAAATTTCATGTTGAAATTGCTCATTTTTTGCTTAGAGTAACCGGACTTAAGTCTTGTTACTCAAAGTTTTTAGGCAATTTTCTGGAGGAACGGAGGAAAAAAAATCAAAACACTAGAGTGCTAACGGGTTAAGGAGAGTTAATATGTCCACACCTTAGTTCGTGTTTCACAATGCAAATCTCATGCCAAAGTTGTCCCTTTAACACCAGTCGCATAATGAAAAAGCATGTTAGTTGTCAGAAGACATCGTTATCAAAATAAGCCCAGCAGAGTGTCACAGGGTTCACTTTGGTACCTGCACCATACTCCGTCTTTCCCGCACTGATTACTGATGAGAAAACACCTTTTAGAAACCGTTTTCAAGGCAACCATCACCCGGCGAGCCAAACCCGCAAACACACTATATGTCGCCACCTATGGGGACACATGCGCAACCCAGTTTTCCCACCAAATCTGACGCCAAATTGCGTCATCGAAGGGAACGTCTCTCCACGAAGGGCGACGCCACGGGTCAACCCACGGATGACGCAGCGACTTTAGGATAATGCAACGGTATTGACACTGATTGACGCAAGTTCAATCACAACGGTCTAATCCGCGTACGGGACAAGTCAGCCCTCTTTACGTTTCACACAATGGAGATGTCACACTTGGGACATATAAAATAGGCCAAACATCACAATAAAGGCTTGGTGTGACAACCGATAGCAACAGTGCAGAGGTTCCTGGGTATCAATTTCTATTACAAAATATCTCAGAAATAACCATGTGATTTTTACTGCTTTTTGACCACTTCAATATTTTTTCGCTAACCGGAGCACTTATCATGGTTATGGTTACCATAACCGCTGCCACAAAAAGGAGGCACATTGCTTTATACTATTAATTATACTCTGTAAACAATGTTATGCAGCAACCAAGATAATTTTGTGTATAAAACTGAAGCTCTAATCAAGGGGGTAGGTTATAAAACGAAAGTATGAAATATTGGCTTTTCATTATTCTTGGTCACAATCATGTATGTACGGACAATCATTTTAGAACTGTGAACGGGTTTTGCGTGCTCTTCGGTCAGTGGATAATACTGTTATGACTGACGTCTCCGCCTTGTAGGAGAGACGCCGAAAGTCCCTTGTGATGTTACCCGCGGTTGTGGAGACGGGCCCTTTGTTGACATTGTTTGGTTGTCAAGTAGGAATATGGGCAGGGGTGGTTTTGGCGCTAAAATGACACTGGCGCGTCAATAAGGGTCAGGATATTGTTTTGCCGGGTTTTACGCTACCAAATGAAACGGTTTCGGTGTAGCGGTGACCTCATCAGTGATGCTATTTGACTAGAACTGAGTGTAGTAGGACGGTGTGCCTGCTGGGCCCTTTAAGACTCACTTCTGGGTGAGTCCAGTTTCCTCTTTGTGGTGAGAGGGAGCTGTAGTGCGTCTGTGAGACCGGACTAAGAGGGGGTTGTAGCTGTTTGGCTTAATTACAGAAGCGCTGATCAGAGCCTTCATGAACTAAGAACACACCAATTTCCTGTAATCCATCACTCTGTAAATAATAATTATGACCATTTATTAAACTCCAGGGGGACACCCACCCCGAAAGTGAACACTGAGTATGTTATCAATTTGTCCAACATAACTCTTACCGCAGCTCAGACCTCTCTTCTGAGCAAGGTCTGAATTTTTGCACCACACCAGGCGAACCCGATTTCGAAGAACTTTTCAAGGACTTGGATAAATTCCATGTCAGTCTCAGACGCATGCAGGACATTTTTTATGAAAGTGACGCTGACTCAGACCCGGGGCAAACCCCCACCAGGCCCAACGATCTTGAACGCAAATTAAAATTGCCCTCAAAATGGAACCCCCTGGTCCCCCAGATCTTGAGGCTTTTATCAGGACGAATGAATACCACTTCGATCGCATCCCTCTATACTCACCTGCCTCGCACAACCTCACCGGGGCAGAAAGAGAAGCATTGATCCAACTCAAGGACATGCCTCAGGTCGTTATAAAACCCGCAGACAAAGGATCTGCCGTAGTAATCATGAACAGAAGTGATTACATCAAGGAAGCGGAACGTCAACTGTCAAATCGGACACACTACCGTCCGACCCTCGATAGCATGACCCAAATCCACGCGGACAATATCACATCCTTTCTTAAGGACATGCTGCAAACGGGTGAAATCACTCAAAAAAATGTATGATGATCTCGCCCAAACGGAACCCAAAACTCCGGAGTTCTATTTACAGCCAAAAATAAATAAAGGGACACTGCCACCACCAGGTAGGCCCATTATGTCTGCTGATGATTGCCCCACAGAACGCATCTCCCAATTAGCGGACCATTTTCTACAACCATTGGTTCAGAACACACGTTCATACATCAAGGACACAACCCATTTTCAACAGTCCATGACAGCCCTGGGACAAATCCCACCTGGCATCCTGCTGGTCACTTTAGATGTCACATCCCTCTATACCAACATACCCATATGGGAGGGTAAAAGAGCTGTGGCACGCCATCTAAGAAACAGGGGCGCCCAAATAGGCCCTACTAACCAGTCCATCATCAAACTTTTGGACTTAGTTTTATCACAAAATAACTTCCAGTTCAACAACCAGAACTACATGCAAGTTTCAGACACAGCCATGGGGACCAAAGTGGCACCCTCATTCGCAAATCTCTTCATGGCCGATTTTGAAGAGCGGCATGTATAAACTAACCCCACGAATCCACTCTTTTGGGGCAGATTCATTGACGACATCTTCGCGATCGCTCTCTTCCCACAAACCAGAGAGGAGGTTGAACAATTTGTGACGTCACTAAACTCGGTACATCCAACCATCAAATTCACCGCCGAAATATCAGAGACCAGCGTCACGTTCCTTGACACTCAGATTCACGTCACTACTGACGGTTAGATACACACAGATCTGAACACCAAACCCACCGATGCTCACAACTACCTGTTGTACTCATCAGCCCATATAATGTCATGCAAAAATTGCATACCCTATGGACAATTCCTACGGACCTTGGTTCCCAAGGAATGGGGGCCCTACGGGCTCCCATTCCTTTGGAACGGTTGTCCTAACCGGACTTCCCTTCCTGGGCTACGATTCCTATACATTTGTATATATAAAAGGAAGGTAGGAGTTTGATTACTGGGGGCTTAGATTTCTTTTTATGTCCTAGGACTCCAGCTCCTAGCCGTCCAGTAGTAGTACTTAGATTCCCAGGAGTTAGAGTCCGGCGGACTCCAGCTAGGTAGGTCGTGGGTTACTTTTACACCGGCACTGACAAAACCAGCCGTAAACCTTAAAGAAAACAGGGACATCCTAGCTAGACACAAAACTAATGTTCACCTGTATGAGACACCAATCATACATGGCTTCAGAAGATCAAAAAACCTCAGAGACGACCTAGTCCGAGCCAGATTAGGCCAACTTCGCGCAGTTACCAACACCACTACTGCCTCCAAACCTCGGTGGAATTGTCTTTCCCCTAGGACATGCAGATACTGCCCCCTTCTGGACACGTCTGGTCAAATCAGCAGCCATACCACAGGCAAATCATACAACACAAAGACAAAAATATGTTGTAAAAGCAATAATGTGATTTATTGCATCGAATGCCGTCAATGTCACATACAATACGTCGGCGAAACCAAACGATCTTTACTAGAACGTTTTCAAAATCACTTCTACAGTTTTACCAAAAACATTGCAACGGATGTCATAGGACATCATTTCAACCTCCCAGATCATCATGGCCTCCAGGACTTCTCAATCTATGTCCTAGAATTTATGCACATCGCCCCAGATGGTACAGTCGCCAAGGCCTAAAGACTATCCAGAGAGTCTTCCTGGATCCATCGTCTGCGCACCATGTCGCCGCTGGGACTTAACATTATGGACAACACGTCCTGGTAACCTCCCTCATACTCCTCTGACGTTTCCATCATTGGTACAGAGAGACAACAGTACGGTGTCCAATTCAATTCTGTCACACTTACCAACAATTAAGCAGCTTGTCCGTACAAAACTCTTCGAGCTTGGCTCCATTCCATCGAATCCAATGCAATTTGATCGAAAAATCACCGAACGCCAAGAACAACCGAAGTGATGTGGTTCGTACTTTTGACCAACCACGATAAAAAGAGTCGCATGTCGCTCCGAGCTTGACAGGTTGAGATGGACTGGTTGTTCATTTCACTGTTGTCCGCCTTTTGTAAAATCTAACGACATCAATTTCTTCTGTTATTTCCTGGTGTCATTTTAGGCTCATCTTCTGTGCGACATGCGACTCATTTTGTCGTGGTGTGTCACCTTTTCTCTGCTGTGGTCGAGGTGATTAGAATGGCTCCTGAAACGCCCATGAAGCCTCAGTGCGTATGGCTGCGTCATCACTGTTAGCACCAGCTAAAACCCTGAGGGAAGTTCTGTTAGTCATGCCCTGCTTTTCACGTTTAGTTTAAGTGCAGATGGTAGGTTTGCTCCGGTAGCTGTGACTATTTCATGATTTGATAGCAGGTGCTGATTCGTGTCTATTTTTTCGTAAATCGTACCAACCTTCTTCGCTTCAGATAAATGGTCAACAGACGGTTGGTGAAAATATAGCCGACAACGGAGGGTTAAAGGCTGCTTATAGTGTAAGTATCAGGTAGGAGGGGCTGCGGTATTGGCACAGGTCTCTGACCACAGCGGTCATTAGGACCCTGGTTTGATGTGAGGGGCTGCAGTATTGGCACAGGTCTCTGACCACAGCGGTCATTAGGACCCTGGTTTGATGTGAGGGGCTGCAGTATTGGCACAGGTCTCTGACCACAGCGGTCATTAGGACCCTGGTTTGATGTGAGGGGCTGCAGTATTGGCACAGGTCTCTGACCACAGCGGTCATTAGGACCCTGGTTTGATGTGAGGGGCTGCAGTATTGGCACAGGTCTCTGACCACAGCGGTCATTGGGACCCTGGTTTGATGCGAGGGGCTGCGGTATTGGCACAGGTCTCTGACCACAGCGGTCATTAGGACCCTGGTTTGATGTGAGGGGCTGCGGTATTGGCACAGGTCTCTGACCACAGCGGTCATTGGGACCCTGGTTTGATGCGAGGGGCTGCGGTATTGGCACAGGTCTCTGACCACAGCGGTCATTAGGACCCTGGTTTGATGTGAGGGGCTGTAGTATTGGCACAGGTCTCTGACCACAGCGGTCATTAGGACCCTGGTTTGATGTGAGGGGCCGCGGTATTGGTACAGGTCTCTGACCACAGCGGTCATTAGGACCCTGGTTTGATGTGAGGGGCCGCGGTATTGGCACAGGTCTCTGACCACAGTGGTCATTAGGACCCTGGTTTGATGTGAGGGGCTGCGGTATTGGCACAGGTCTCTGACCACAGCGGTCATTAGGACCCTGGTTTGATGCGAGGGGCCGCGGTATTGGCACAGGTCTCTGACCACAGCGGTCATTAGGACCCTGGTCCGATGGGTATAAATGGTTACTGGCGGTAGCCTGTCTGGCAAAGATCCCTGTGTTGCCAGTTGTAGCCAATTTGGGGAGTTGTTGCTGCTCCACCGAGGGGTACAAATGGTCAATGATTGGAAGTGCTCGGGTTGTAGCCTGTCTGGCAAAGATCCCTGTTTTGCCAGTTGTAGCCAATTTGGGGAGTTGTTGCTGCTCCACCGAGGGGTAGAAATAGTCATTGATTGGAAGTGCTCGGGTTGTAGCCTGTCTGGCAAAGATCCCACGCCAAACATGAGGCCATAAAGGCCTTCCTCCGTGGCTGGCTTGTCAAGCCGTGCCACAGTACACTCCTGAGGAGAAGATGAAAAGGGGCTGAAAATTCACGTAAAAATCTCTAATGAAGGGGGACCAGGAAGATCTGTAAAATATGTAAATAAGGTTCAGGTAGAGAATTCAATTTATTATTGATCTACAACATCCAAGTTAAAGTCAAAGTCTTACAACAAGTAGAAGATGATGAAATACAAATATTTAGATAACATACACAAGTTTTATCATGGTTTACTATACTATTCAGAAGTAAATGTTCGCGTCCTTTTGATCCGCTGTGCAAAAGATACTGGACCGATTTCTTCAGAATTCAGTTTTTCTTAAATCAAATTTTATTGCCCAACATTACCGTAAACCCAGAAGTATTTGTCAACCTTTTATTTCGCAATTTCGTGAAATTGCAATTTTGCATATTTATGAAATAGCATAATAACACCCAATACCAGTAGTGGACCTCCCTAAGCAGACACCACTCTATTTAATACAACTTCTCTCTTAAGGACACTAGTTTTAGACCCAAATTGATTGTTTCCATTCAATTTGAGCTCTCTTATCAGGACACCTCTCTATTAAGGACAACACTTGTCACACCGAATGGTGTCCTTAATAGAGAGGTTCTACTAAACAACGAAGACAACAGATTTATGAATGGACTATACACAATCCCACCCACCAAGACCAGAACGTGGTAATACCAAATTACCGGTCTTACAACGACTCTGAGTTACCATGGTAATTTAGACTCAGTAATTAGATTTTCGTTTTTGCAGCCAAAACTCTTTCTACATAAAAGGCATTCAAATATTTCTGCCTTGATAGTGTCTTCAACTTATCAAGGAGCCTTATACATATACGAAGAATACTCGGTAGAAAGAGGACGAATTTTCTGTACGTTTTTATCCATACTCGATCCGTGATAAGTCCCAGATCTCAACCTCCCTAATATGAACTGTGTACAACTTGTCCAACATATCGCCCTATCTCAGGTTTGTAGCTACGAGGGGGGAGGTGCAAAAAGCCTCATGAAGTCACCAAAATGTGTTTTTGACCATGATTTTGGCCCATAAATTTCAAGCAGTGTCATATTTCACACCCAAAAACACTTCTGCTCCCCCCCCGCCAAACCAAAATGCTAGCTCCGCCCCTGAATACTCAAACAATAGAACTGAAGTTGAAACATACTCAACATGAAATAGAAAATATACTAAGTTTGGCGGACAAGTACATGAGAATATGGTCCCAGTTTGAGAAGTTCTTTTTTACAAGTTAAATGGTTTAGGAATTTATACCAATGGTGTCTCACCTAAATTATTGGCCAAAACCAATTTGGCAGATGAGATTTTGGGCAAAATCGCTTCTCCACGAGCAGTGTTTGGTGAGAGACAACCATTTCTATCAGTGAGGTATCCATTTCTATTATAAAACACACCAATTTACGCAAAAAAATGAGATTTTGACTGCTTTTCACCGCTTCCATATTTTGCACCAACGCAGGCCGTGGTTGCCTGATCATAACTGCTGCCGTCAAAATGAGGCACTGAGTGCGTTATACACTGTAAACTGTGGTTCATTGTAACCAAGGTGTTTTAGAATTATCATTGATCAACATCCCAGTGCTTCAAACCTAAAGCATTTAACGAATATATAAAGAGAATCCTGAATTCATTTTGACCAATAAGAAATAGTATTATACAACCTAGGTCAAGCCCATACAACCTAGGTCAAGCCGAAAACCTAGGTCAAGCCTATACAACCTAGGTCAAGCCCATACAACCTAGGTCAAGCCGAAAACCTAGGTCAAGCCTATACAACCTAGGTCAAGCCGAAAACCTAGATTAACCTATATGTAGATGTGTAATAATCAAAAATCCGAAAAAATACTTATTGGTTTGAAAAACTGGAAGCTATTTCATAATCCACTAAACTAAAAACCATGAAAGTTTTTATCTCTTTCATGAATTTTCGCCAATCATGAAAAAAGAGACGTGAATAGTAGGGGTAATTGACCCCTGAAGCCTTTTCTATGCCTCAACATGCTTAATTCTGTTCCTTAATGACATAAATTAATGCTTGATACTATACACCCAAATGTGTCATTTTCATGTGGCGACAAAAAATAAGAGACATACTTCAAATGCCCACTGAATTTTTGACTAATTTCGATGGCTTGCCACAACAAAATGTCCCCAAAGGCTTAATAGTGAAAAAAACATGTCCCCAAAAAAGGTTAAAAAATTACAAGGTGTAAGGGTGTCAATGTAATTGAAAGGCCTGGGAGAGAGATCAAGCGTGTTCATTTTCTCAGCCTCGTGATATTTGACATGCGCCCTAACTCTGAAATGTCTTGTTTTTCAGGCTTATCAGGACTGGCGTAAAGTTCACGGGTCAGAGCACCCCCTGCCTGGGATAAATATGACCGACTATCAGTTATTTTATCTTGGGTTTGCTCAGGTATGTTCCATTTTGTTCTTCTACAGTACAATTGATGTGCGATACCGAGATAAGATATGTTTGATATTAAGATAACCTCCTATGAAATTCAAATTTTGTACACATAATCCCCTCGGTCAGATGACCTTTGACACTTAATTTCAGTTCAATCTGACCCTTAATTTAGCCACCAGAGGGCCAAAACTTAAAACATAAAAAGTGCAGCAAATCTTCAATTTATGACAGTATTATCATCATATCCACCTCTCATACATGAATTGTTACACAAGTTTTTCCATTTGACCTACTGTTCGAGGTCACAGAGATTAAATGGCATAAGTTTGCCATTTGGCTTCAAAAACTTCATAAATTCAATATGCATTCATCATCACAGAGAGGAAAACTAATTATGATTGTTCCCAGTCTGGAGTCCAAAATCTGAATTTAGATAATAACATTAGATTCACAAAGAAATCTAGTACATGTAACTACTACATTTGTATTACAACACAAATTCACCTGGGGACAGAAATTCAAAAATAGCCCAACACAAACATGTTTTTGAGTGGCTGATCCAAAATCTCAATAACACATGAAACAAGCTCATTAAAACAAATTATAAAAAATTGTTTAAATGTTATTCTTAACTAAGCTGTGCTAAATGATTGTTGGAAGCTAATTAAGTAACATTGTGAAACGAGAATGATCAAGATACATCAAAATACATAAAAAAATAGATAGTTGCGCGAACTATCAAAAATGTCTGATTTCCATAACTGCTCTTATAGTCCCAGTGTTTGAGCTATGGTCATCCGATTTTCTCTGTAATATGTACAAAGGATATAGTAAATATAGTATAAATGTGTCTGCAATATTTAATAGGTACCAGCTCTGATACTATTTGCACAATTCCATATTTACATGTAGCTGTGGGCTCATTTTCATTGGCCCACCCCCAATCTGTCAGCTGAGCACCTTAGATTTGACCAAATATTCAAGGTCACAACAGTCAAATGATATTTGGCAAATCAGCCAGTATAAACTATGATAAAATAATCACGTTGAGTTCTTATATCGCGCTTTTCAATGTTTCCCTGTTCAAAGCACTTTTGGGGTACCATATGATTACCTGGTCTCCACAGAAATCAATCACGGATTTCAAGGAGCAACCAGAAGACTCTCACTTGAACTCGACCAGTAGGGGAACCAAACAGTGACTTAGCTGGGAGTCAAACCCACAACCTCTCGATCCAGAGACCGACTCTCTTCCACTGTGCTGCTTCTGCCCCATACCCATATATAGTATGTTTCTTTAGCAGAATGGTTATAACTTGTCTGCGAAAGATTGATCCGATGCTCACACACGGCCGTAGCCATTTCATTTGAGTTACTTACACATGAGCTAAATAAACTCAATCAGTCAATGAGAACCGAATTCATAACAGTTATCATTGATGACGAAGCCTGTGGTTGTTAACCATTGGTTACATTAGGAACCTCAGCTTTGATTCCGTCCCCAAGGCGCTACCAGAGACCTACAATGCTTGAATAGACACAATATATTGCAGAACCACGCATTTGAGGAGACATAAGAACTTTTTGCTGTAAGCATATAGACTTAAGTGCATTTATCATTTATTCAGCTTTGAAAGGTTCATGGTTATGTCTCCAGAAGAAAGGGTTGAACTACACCGAGAAAGAAACTGGTGTGATGTAACTGAATGTCACTACCTGGGAAGCTTTGGAAACAGGACTGGATTCAGTGTTGGTTTCCTGCACAGATCAATCCAAGATCCATCCCTCTTAGTCTTAGTCCATTCATCCAGTTCCTGCTCGTACTCTGCTCTTAGTCTCATTAGTCCCTGAGCCTCTTCTCTTGGGTCTCTCTCCCGTTGTTCAGCTGAGACATCCCTCTCGTACAGACGCCTGACAAACCTTGCCATGATCCTGGTCACCTGGAGGCTGTCTTCTGTACTCAGCTTGGACCCAGCCAACACATTGACATTATTATTCATGGGCATTGGTAGATTATCTCTCTCGAGACACTTTTCTAAATGTTCATACACCATCAGGACCATTTTCCCGAGGGACATGTCTGACTTCAGAAACAGTTCAACCAGATGCAAGAATACAGATTTCAATCTGTAGCTGGTTACTAACTCACTGACCGACTTAATATTGACATTGTTGTTTTTAATTTTGTAGCCACATACCATATCACCCTTGTTGATTTTAATTTTGAAGCCACACACCTCTGCCTTTCTCACACATTTTGCTGTGATGAAGACAGCCTTCACCCGTTTATCCAAAGCTTTGAGGTAATCCACCTCAATTGTTGGGTAGGAGTCCCGCCCAAGCTGATTAAGTTTGTCAGGTTTAATGTTTTGTGCTACCGTGCTGGTCCTGTATGGAATTTTAGGAACTATGTACTTTTTTGATTGTTTGCAGTCTATTCTCTTAAAAATCATCAATGCTGAACTCATTTTAGAATTATTCATGTCAACCTCAATGGCAGGCACCAAGTCTATTGATATTGGCAAGTCGGTAAACATTTCATCACTGTACAGCCAGATCCATGTCGTGCAGGTTTTACGATCAGGATGTCTCTGTGGTGGCGATAACACACAGAAGCTGCGATCACCATCACTTCGTGTGGCCTTTTTGTTTGATACGCAATCACTCCAATATTCCATGAGTCTGCTCCACACCCACATCCCATATGACCCAATGACCTTAGGTTCCTGAGAATTATCTATGAAAAAAAAATTCTTCATATTTTGATATCCTTCATGTTTATCATAATTTTCATAATCATGATAAATATGTCCCAACTTCACCAAAAAATCAAATTCATCAGGCATGCCATGCTTTGATGCCTCAAATGAACTTCCAACCCCAATAACCTTCACTTCCGTGATCTGTGGTAGTACCTCTTTTATAACTTGTTGCACCTTTTCTTTAACATATTTGACAAATTTTACATTATCGTGTCCTGTGATTGCCATTACAGACCCAATGTATGGTTGTTCTGAAATTTTGCACAAGTCAGGAATATTTGTAATATCAGAGCATTCTCCGGCAGTATGATCATCACTTTCGGTGTTACCAAGCTCAATTGCAGTAACTCCTGATGTCCAGCCTCGAAGGTATTTTGATGTCAAACTGCCTTCTTCACACTGATGCAAGTAGTCAGTCGGTGTCTTGTTTCGATAGTCCCTTGCATCCTTCCTAGGATCACTGTATTTCTCCATCAACAGGGCCACTACGTCCTCATTTCGATAGATCACAGCATAATGGAGACAGTTCCTGTCATCAACATCAGCCTGATATGGATCTAACCTATATTTTTCAATGAAAAATCCTATAAGATTGCAGTGTCCATTTATTGCAGCATGGTGCAAAACTGACTTCTGCGCTAAGTCTAATTCATGAACATCACAACCAGCTTCTAGAAGTTCATGTATTGTCTCTTCATTCCCAATCTCTACGGCGTAGTGGAGTGAACTCTTTCCAAAGTGATCTTTGTGATTAACCTCGACTCCATCACATGTTGTTAAATGTTGAATGTGTTCATGGCAGCCGAGTTGTCCGGCAACATGGAGTAAGGTCCTCCCGTATTTGCCACAAGCACGGTGGACTGATGAATTGCGGCACATAATCTTCAGCATACCAATATCGGTTTCCAGTAATAAAGAGTGTAATATCGAGAGTGCACCAGGGTCAGCTAAATCAGTTTTGTTCATTAGTTCATTTATGATTTGTATGTATCTACCTTCTACTGCCAGATGAATAGGTATCGCACCAAGGTTGTTCTTAAGATTCACATTAGCCCCCTTTAGTATGAGTCCCACAACTACTTGTAAATCCCCTCTTCTAGTTGCTTGATGCAAGGGTGTGACATTGTTAGTGTCTTTGGCATCAACATCAGCCCCAGCATCTATCAATATCTTGACAGTATCAGAATGACCTCCCCGTGCTGATGCAAGCAAGGGTGTGACATTGTAAGTGTTCTTGGCATCAACATCAGCCCCAGCATCTATCAATATCTTTACAGTATCAGAATCACCTCCCCGTGCTGATGCAAGCAAGGGTGTGACATTGTTAGTGTCCTTGGCATCAACATCAGCCCCAGCATCTATCAATATCTTTACAGTATCAGAATGACCTCCCCGTGCTGATATAAGCAAGGGTGTGTCATTGTCAGTGTCCTTTGCATTAACATCAGCCCCAGCATCTATCAATATCTTGACAGTATCAGAATGACCTCCCAGTGCTGATGCAAGCAAGGGTGTGACATTCTTAGTGTTCTTGGCATCAACATCAGCCCCAGCATCTATCAATATCTTGACAGTATCAGAATGACCTCCAGATGCTGATGCAAACAAGGGTGTGACATTCTTAGTGTTCTTGGCATTAACATCAGCCCCAGCATCTATCAATATCTTGACAGTATCAGAATGACCTCCAGATGCTGATGCAAGCAAGGGTGTGACATTCTTAGTGTTCTTGGCATTAACATCAGCCCCAGCATCTATCAATATCTTGACAGTATCAGAATGACCTCCAGATGCTGATGCAAACAAGGGTGTGACATTCTTAGTGTCCTTGGCATCAACATCAGCCCCAGCATCTATCAATATCTTGACAGTATCAGAATGACCTCCCCATGCTGATTTATGCAAGGGTGTGTCATTGTTAGTGGTCTTGGCATTAACATCAGCCCCAGCATCTATCAATATCTTGACAGTATCAGAATGACCTCCCAATGCTGATGCAAACAAGGGTGTCACATTGTTAGTGCCCTTTGCATCAACATCAGCCCCAGCATCTATCAATATCTTGCCAGTATCAGAATGACCTACCGATGCTGAATAATACAAGGGTGTGTCATTCTTAGTGGTCTTGGCATTAACATCTGCCCCAGCATCTATCAATATCTTGACAGTATCAGAATGACCTCCAGATGCTGATGCAAACAAGGGTGTGACATTGTTAATGTCCTTGGCATCAACATCAGCCCCAGCATCTATCAATATCTTGACAGTATCAGAATGACCTCCCCATGCTGATTTATGCAAGGGTGTGTCATTGTTAGTGGTCTTGGCATTAACATCAGCCCCAGCATCTATCAATATCTTGACAGTATCAGAATGACCTCCCAATGCTGATGCAAACAAGGGTGTCACATTGTTAGTGCCCTTTGCATCAACATCAGCCCCAGCATCTATCAATATCTTGCCAGTATCAGAATGACCTCCCCGTGCTGATACCAACAAGGGTGTGTCATTGTCAGTGTTCTTGGCATTAACATCAGCCCCAGCATCTATCAATATCTTGACAGTATCAGAATGACCTCCCCGTGCTGATGCAAACAAGGGTGTGTCATTGTCAGTGTTCTTGGCATTAACATCAGCCCCAGCATCTATCAATATCTTGACAGTATCAGAATGACCTACCGATGCTGAATAATGCAAGGGTGTGTCATTCTTAGTGGTCTTGGCATTAACATCTGCCCCAGCATCTATCAATATCTTGACAGTATCAGAATGACCTCCCAATGCTGATGCAAGCAAGGGTGTGACATTGTTAATGTCCTTGGCATCAACATCAGCCCCAGCATCTATCAATATCTTTACAGTATCAGAATGACCTTGAGATGCTGATGCAAGCAAGAGTATATCATTGTTAATGTCCTTGGCATTAACATCAGCCCCAGCATCTATCAATATCTTGACAGTATCTGGACGACCTTTCTCTGCTAATTCAAGAAAGGCTCTATTAACAGTCTCCAAATCAATTTTAACTCCATCTCCAGTTACCACAGCTTTATGTTTCCTGTGACCCTGTCCTGTTCCAGTTCCATCGACTTTGGCGTCATGACCCTCCTGCTTGTCTGCTCCAAGTCCACTCTGTCCTCGTTGATTTTTTTCCATGTTCGAAGCAAGCTTGTCGTTTCTATTCTCAAGTTTGCGCTTTCTGGAACCAGCTTCACTGTCTCCTGGGCTTTTCTTTTCATCTGCATGCCGTTTTAACCTGCAAGATGATGATATACTGCAAAGTTCCCAGGCGAAGATTGATGAAAGATTTGGCAATAAATGACCACTGGGGGGGGGGGGTAAAACTATGAAAAGAATAAGAGGGTCATTTATTCAAGGTTTCGGTTCAAAACTCTCAATATATCTGTAGGTTGTATTGGCAGTTTTCTCCTGTGCACAAATTATAACTGACATTATGAACTATATTCATTTGCTGGCGAAATCGATTATCTTAACCGGTTTGATCTTAATTCAAGTGCAGAAAGTTTCTCTGAACAAAATAAATCAATGAAATTGTTGAAATGCGACATAAGAAACAAAGACACTGCACACTCCTCAGTGTTCTTCCCCAGCATTAATAATTTCATAATTTTTAATAATTTCACTTTTGAAGCAAAAGGAATTCCCAAACTTTTACATCAACATGGGAAAATCTACTTAAGGATAGCAGTTTCAAGAGAAAATCATTTGGCTAAATTCACTCGTACCCATATTAGATTTGGTTTTAAAGGGACAATATAGGCAGCAGCTAGGTAGGCAAGATAGAGGTCTCTCACATCTCACAGAAATGATTCGCGCTTGTACGAGGAATATATTTAGTGCTGAATCTGACATGACCCAGGACCATTACTGTGTATATTTAATAGTCACCTGAAGATGACCAAATTAGCCCCTCTGCTCCTGCCTATAGTCCCCCTTTAACATTATCACTAAACGTTGTCTGTACAGAACCAATGCTTACAGTAATCCCTGGGCTACTTACAGCTTTGCCTAAACACTCCCCTTTAAGATATTTTGACCCAAAACAACTTGAAACTTGATCAAGTTGGTACCAGGTGAAACGAAAAAAAATAACCTACTTCTGTATCCATAAACTCCTATAATATCGACAAAACATTGGACAAATTGCGGCCAAATGGAGCTGATATCAGTATTTTTTGTTTTCCGTTTGTTTTATCTTATTAATACCAGCATTTCTGATCGTTCAAAGGCCATTAACATATTTCATCACTAAGGCACCCCAGCAGGTTCAATAAGGTGTCGTTTATACAAAAGCCCAGAAAGCTAACTCCAGAATTGTAATTCAATATTCGAAAATCAAGATTTGAAATACCAAATTATAAATTCCTAGTTTGATCACATCATCATGTCTCACCCTTCAGATCAAAGCGGACCAGTCAGGTCATGTTTTCAAAAACTGATATTAGTGATAAAAAGTTATTGTGACAAAAGGATTTTTATATATTCAAGTCGGGTCACTTAACCAATCTGGATAGACACATATGTGTCATGGTTTTGGCAGAGTGTGTTTATCCCTGTGATCATGTCAGACCATTGAACCTCTGTCACATGGTGTCACAGACATGACAGACTTGAGATTGTGTAAAAATTGCCACGAGTTCTAACTGTGATATTAGACAGTCTGGTCTGCTGCATTAAAGGAACCCTGTAGCGCAACGCTTATAAAAATGAGGAGTTTTGAACGGCCCAGTTAAAACCTAAGGCTGGAATAAGCTTCCGTTCATAAATATCAGCAGTTTCAAGTTCCCCTCTGCTAGTTGTTTATGTGAGCTGGACATCAGGGTAACGTTGTATAACGTTGCATAACATTACTGACTCCAGTCAATGAAGTGCATAAGAGGTAATCACTAATTTAGTTATTTTTACTATGTTCAGCTAGTTTTAATACAGACTTAAGTCACGACTGGATCTCTTTAAGGGCTCTCTTGCAAGGCAATGCTGTCAACTGACCAACCTCAACCCAATATGGTCACCAGACTGCGATTGCAAATTTAGGGAATATTAAGCCTCACGAAGGATACAGACAAAAACATGTAATAACCTTTGACTATCCATTTGAGCTCCATCATATATGGGGGAGTTTCGGTCCACATTGGCACATATCTTGATGGGTGTGATACATAATTGGGTTGTCTGTCTTTTATTTGCTTTGTGAAGTGGTTTTTGCTGTGATCTTACCACAATACTTCAAGGGTAAAATAAGTGCTCACTGTCAACAAGGTTATGAATCAACCTGTGAAAACGTGACAGTGACAAATACGAACGCTGAGAAAAATAACAAAGTCATCATAGTTGCACTTTGTGCCTTCACTGTCAAAGATATGACCTTTAAGGACAAAGGCACTGTCTGTGGTTATTGCCAAATCAGTTGTCTCTGCAGATTGTGTTAATGAGATACTTGACATCTGTGGCCAGGTTTGGGCATGATCCGGAGATAATAAATAATTGACTATCAGGTGGTGGGGAAGGGGGGGGGGGCCCTCTTGAACTTTTACATTCTTAGTGGAAACAGCACCTTTCAAATTTGATTTCACTTACTTACTCAGTACTTACTTACTTATAGATGTTAATATTCTACCATCTAATAAAAGTGGTGACTAAATAATGATGAAAATTCTGATATTTGACCATTTGGCAACGTTCTTGTCCTAATTTATGCGCGGAAATATGGACAACTGCTCAGTTGTATGACGAATGCAGACACGTTGCTGTTGGATGGGTATTTGCAACCGTCGTGTTTGATTCCCTTAACGCACCACATGAGATAAACATGATTAAGTCGTTTGCTATGATTTGTTTATAGCTTCATGAAATCTATACAATAAAAGGAGAAAGTGGTGAGGTTTGTCCGGAGTGTTCTCGAAATTGGGAGGGAAGAGGTTGTTTTTCGTAGTAGGAAGTCATCTATGGTTATATGTGGAATGTTGTTTTAATTATATGTAAACTTGGAATTGCTTGGAAGACGAATTTGACCAGGAAATCCGAGCCAAGATGTATACATCAATACATTGAATTTCGTCAGTGGTATTGGGGACTTCCAAAATTGGCATGCATTACAGGAAACAAATCCCCTCAATAACCCGTCCACAGAACGGGTACTATGCTAGTACTCAATATGAACAAATACGAATTATTCAAAATACTGCCGTCATATGTATTGTGATATTTCAAATACGTACACTTGTGATAAGATGATTTAATCTGTAAAATACTGTCATTATTTGCCTTTACTGAAATAGTTCTTATGATTGCTCAAATCAAATTGGGTCATGGGGTTGTATACATTAATGCAAATTATAAATGATAGCAAGTTGTAAAACACAGTTAAGCTGAGAATGGCATGAACAAGGTGAAGAAAGTAATGACTTCCTCCTCAAACTGACCTCGAGGAATAAAATTAGTAGCTGAATGAATAAGTAACTACACCTTTTTCAACAACATTACGAACATTAGAATTGTTTATTGTTGTCAAAGACTATATACTTCTTATAGAGACTCTGTTTTTGTTAAGCGCCTTTGAACGGCCCAATATAGGACTGATAAGGGCGCTATATAAATGTGATACATAGATAGATAGATAGATAGAACTACTGCTTGTCAAAATGAAATTCTAAATTCCCAGAAAAAAATCAATTGTTCTACTAAAAGCGCTAAATAAAAGAGCAGAGGTGTTTAGAACAAATTGAAATTGTTTCTTTTTCTGCTGAAGAGGGTCAAGAATATAAAGGGAACAATTGAACAAAGAAGTATAGAAACACTTGAAGTGGGACAAAATTACTCGGGAATGGGGGGTTAACTGCCAAATATTGCCAAAGGTTCAGTGGGATAATTTCTTGACCTAATGCTTGAGGCATTTAACTCGGAAAAACCCAGACTTAAAAAATCAGACTTGGGCAACGATTAAGCGTGTGTTTGATAGGAAAAGGAGCCCGAAATTAATGCGTGCGTTATTTGAATCCCTTGTCAGGTCAAAATTGGAATATAATTCCGTTTCTTGGGATCATATCACGAGGGAAAACTTGGTCAAGCTAGAAAGGGTTCAACGCAGAGCCACAAGGCATATGTTAGGTGGAGAACTAAGTTACAAAGAGAGGCTCTCTGTTATGTCTATGTTACCTTTGTCTTACAGGCGGGAGATGGCTGACCTCAATTTTGTGCACAATTGCTTTATCGGTAAAATCGATTTGGACACTTCAAAATATATATCTTTTAGAGAAAGGAGGGGTGACCCACTTCTTATACGTGGTGCTAGATGTAGAACGGAGACATATTGCCGGTCGTTTTTTAATCGTGTGGAGGGCACGTGGAATGCCCTGCCTATGAGTGTGCCTTTTATGAAAGCCAGCTGATGGAGCGTTTTGACCCGGACAACGCGTGCTCATGGGTTGGGCGTTGCAGGTGTCCTTTTTGCCGCTATTAAAAGAATGCTTTTACATGTTTTATTAAAATTATTATACTCTTTTAGGGGTCCCGTGAATGGGTCTTAATTGACCCTTTGGCGCTCCCTTTTGGGCACCTAGTTTTACTGTTATTTCGACCATATGTTTTATTTGTATTTTCATCACTGTTGTTTTACTATGTATATAATTTTATGTTGGTTCTCAATAAAGTTGTTGAAATTGAAATTGAAATTGAAATTGGAAAAACCCAGACCAGTTATCTATATCCCAAAGACAGGCCATTATCAATTTACAAAATGAAATTGTCCAGGGACCATGTGCTCACCTCAGGTAATGTTAGTGGGTGTATTCTGCAGTGGATATGGGGAAACAGTTTTGGTCATTAAAGTCAATTTTGCAATCATAGAGGAAGTGGTGTGGTAGTGCAGCTTTTATGGAGAATTTAAAGATTTTATTGAATTTTCAAGATTGCCACCTAACGGCCATATCCACATATTGTTCATGAGATTCAGGGTTATTGTAGAGTGTACATGAACATGTCACATGGAAATTAGTTGACATCTGTTCAACAGTTAAAGAGTAATAGGACTTGGTTGAATTTTCAAGATTGCGGCCTGGAGGCCATATTTGTCATCAGATTTAACTGAAAATTGAGGATATTGTAAAGACAAGATACACAATCACCTGAAATTTGGTTGCAATCCGAAAGTGGGTTTCAGAGAAATAGGACTTTGTTTAATTTTCAAGATGGCCTCCTTGCGGCCATAT
This sequence comes from Lineus longissimus, assembly GCF_910592395.1. Lineage (NCBI taxonomy): Eukaryota > Metazoa > Nemertea > Pilidiophora > Heteronemertea > Lineidae > Lineus > Lineus longissimus. The sequence goes on along the minus strand of NC_088319.1, from coordinate 2,018,358 downwards.
TGGTTATTATATTGACTGAAATTCAAAGATGCTGTAGAGAGTACATACATATAAAATTACATGACATTTAGTTCCAATCCGATCATTTGTTTCAGAGTAAACGACATTGTTAAATTTTCAAGATGGCTGCCTGGTGGCCATATTTGATGTCCGAGCATGACAAATTTTTGGGTCACTAGATACATATCCACACATGTTTAAAACCTACTAGCTCAAATAGAAATGAAACATGCAACCAAACGGTGATTAAGCGAACTTTGATCTCTGCGACCTTGAAAAGTAGGTCAAATCGAAAACCTGTACAATATGTGACGTATCCTTGCTAGCAGTACCTACAAAATATTTCAATTCTTAGAACCTTTGGAGTATGGGATTAAGATCAGTGTTTTGGGGAGGGGGGGGGGCTTAAAAGTGTGAAAAGAAAAAGAGGGTCATTTATTCAAGGTTACTGTTCAAAACTCTCAATATATCTGTGGGTTGTATTGGCAGTTTTTTACTGTGCACAGGTTATAACTGACATTATGAACCATATTCATTTGCTGGCGAAATCAATTATCTTAACCGGGTTTGATCTTCACAAATTAATCAATGAAATTGTTGAAATGCGACATAAGAAACAAAGACACTGCACACTCCTCAGTGTTCTTCCCCACCATTAATAATTTCATAATATGATTTCACTTTTGAAGCAAAAGGAATTCCCAAACTTTTACATCAACATGGGAAATCTACTTAAGGATAGCAGTTTCAAGAGAAAATCATTTGGCTAAATTCACTCGTACCCATATTAGATTTGGTTTTAAAGGGACAATATAGGCAGCAGCTAGGTAGGCAAGATAGGGGTCTCTCATATCTCACAGAAATGATTCGCGCTTGTACGAGGAATACATTTAGTGCTGAATCTGACATGACCCAGGACCAATACTGTGTATATTTAATAGTCACCTGAAGATGACCAAATTATCCCCTCTGCTCCTGCCTATAGTCCCCCTTTAACGTTATCACTAAACGTTGTCTGTACAGTACCTGGGCTACTTACAGCTTTGCCTAAACACGCCCTTTAAGATATTTTGACCCAAAACAACAACTTGAAACTTGATCAAGTTGGTACCAGGTGACACGAAAAAAACAACCTACTTCTGGTATCGCATGAATTCCTATAATATCGATAAAAAATTGGACCAATTTTTTGTTTTCAATTTGTTTTATCTTATATCTGCATTTCTGATCGTGCAAAGGCCAGTGACATATTTCCAGACTTAGGTACCCCAGCAGGTTCAATAAGGTGTCGTTTATACTAAAGCCCAGAAAGCATACTCCAGATTTGTAGTTCGAGATTCAAAATCAAGATTTGAAATAACAAACTTCAAAATTCCTGGTTTGATCACATCACCATGTCTTACCCTTCAGATCAATGCAGACCAGTCAGATCATGTTTCGAAAAACTGATAAAAAATTATTGTGACAAAAGGTTATTTTCATATATTCAAGTCTAGTCTGAAACACTTGAAGTGGGGAAAAATTACTCAAAGAAGTATAGAAACACTTGAAGTGGGACAGAATTACTCGGTAATGGGGGGTTAACTGCCAAATATTGCCAAAGGTTCAGTGGGATAATTTCTTGACCTAATGCTTGAGGCATTTAACTCGGAAAAACCCAGACCACTTATCTATATCCCAAAGACAGGCCATAATCAATTTACAAAATGAAATTGTCCAGGGACCATGTGCTCACCTCAGGTAATGTTAGTGGGTGTATTCTGCAGTGGATATGGGGAAACAGTTTTGGTCATTAAAGTCAATTTTGCAATCATAGAGGAAGTGGTGTGGTAGTGCAGCTTTTATGGAGAATTTAAAAATTTTATCGAATTTTCAAGATTGCCACCTAACGGCCATATGCACATATTGTTCATGAGATTCAGGGTTATTGTAGAGTGTACATGAACATGTCACATGGAAATTAGTTGCATCTGTTCAACAGTTAAAGAGTAATAGGACTTGGTTGAATTTTCAAGATGGCAGCCTGGAGGCCATATTTGTCTTCAGATTTAACTGAAAATTGAGGATATTGTAAAGCGAACTAAGATACACATTCACCTGAAATTTGGTTGCAATCCGAATATGAGTTTTAGAGAAATAGGACTTTGTTTAATTTTGAAGATGGCCTCCTGGCGGCCATATTGGTTATCATATTGACTGAAATTCAGGGATGCTGTAGAGAGTACATACATATAAAATTACATGACATTTAGTTCCAATCCGATCATTAGTTTCAGAGTAAAAGGACATTGTTAAATTTTCAAGATGGCTGCCTGGTGGCCATATTTGATGTCCGAGCGGGACAAATTTTTGGGGTAGAATAGAGGGTTACTAGATACATATCCACACATGTTTAAAACCTTCTAGCTCAAATAGAAATGAAACATGCCACCAAACGGTGATTAAGCGAATTTTTATCTCTACGACCTTGAAAAGTAGGTCAAATCGAAAACCTGTACAATATGTGACGTATCCTTGCTAGCAGTACCTACAAAAATATTTCAATTCTTAGAACCCTTGCAGTATGGGATTAAGATGAACTGACATTTTGATCAGTGTTTTGGGGAGGGGGGGGGGGGGCTTAAAACTGTGAAAAGAAAAAGAGGGTCATTTATTCAAGGTTACTGTTCAAAACTCTCAATATATCTGTGGGTTGTATTGGCAGTTTTTTACTGTGCACAGGTTATAACTGACATTATGAACCATATTCATTTGCTGGCGAAATCAATTATCTTAACCGGGTTTGATCTTCACAAATTAATCAATGAAATTGTTGAAATGCGACATAAGAAACAAAGACACTGCACACTCCTCAGTGTTCTTCCCCACATTAATAATTTCATAATATGATTGCACTTTTGAAGCAAAAGGAATTCCCAAACTTTTACATCAACATGGGAAAATCAACTTAAGGACAGCAGTTTCAAGAGGAAATCATTTGGCTAAATTCACTTGTACCCATATTAGATTTGGCTTTAAAGGGACAATATAGGCAGCAGCTAGGTAGGCAAGATAAAGTTACATTAAGTCGCCAATAGAGGTCTCTCATATCTCACAGAAATCATTCGCGCTTGTACGAGGAATACATTTAGTGCTGAATCTGACATGACCCAGGACCAATACTGTGTATATTTAATAGTCACCTGAAAATTACCAAATTATCCCCTCGGCTCCTGCCTATCGTCCCCCTTTAACGTTATCACTAAACGTTGTCTGTACAGTACCTGGGCTACTTACAGCTTTGCCTAAACACTCCCTTTAAGATATTTTGACCCAAAACAACAACTTGAAACTTGATCAAGTTGGTACCAGGTGACACGAAAAAAACAACCTACTTCTGGTATCGCATGAATTCCTATAATATCGATAAAAAATTGGACTAATTTTTTGTTTTCAATTTGTTTTATCTTATATCTGCATTTCTGATCGTGCAAAGGCCAGTGACATATTTCCAGACTTAGGTACCCCAGCAGGTTCAATAAGGTGTCGTTTATACTAAAGCCCAGAAAGCATACTCCAGATTTGTAGTTCGAGATTCAAAATCAAGATTTGAAATAACAAACTTCAAAATTCCTGGTTTGATCACATCATCATGTCTTACCCTTCAGATCAATGCGGACCAGTCAGATCATGTTTCGAAAAACTGATAAAAAATTATTGTGATAAAAGGTTATTTTCATATATTCAAGTCTAGTCTAAAACACTTGAAGTGGGGAAAAATTACTCAAAGAAGTATAGAAACACTTGAAGTGGGACAGAATTACTCGGTAATGGGGGGGTTAACTGCCAAATATTGCCAAAGGTTCAGTGGGATAATTTCTTGACCTAATGCTTGAGGCATTTAACTCGGAAAAACCCAGACCACTTATCAATATCCCAAAGACAGGCCATAATCAATTTAAAAAATGAAATTGTCCAGGGACCATGTGCTCACCTCAGGTAATGTTAGTGGGTGTATTCTGCAGTGGATATGGGGAGAACAGTTTTGGTCATTAAAGTCAATTTTGCAATCTTAGAGGAAGTGGTGTGGTAGTGCAGCTTTTATGGAGAATTAAAAAATTTTATTGAATTTTCAAGATTGCCACCTAACGGCCATATTCACATAATGTTCATGAGATTCAGGGTTATTGTAGAGTGTACATGAACATGTCACATGGAAATTTGTTGACATCTGTTCAACAGTTAAAGAGTAAAAGGACTTGGTTGAATTTTCAAGATGGCAGCCTGGAGGCCATATACTTATTATTGTTCATGAGATTCAGGGTTATTGTAGAGTGTACATGAACATGTCACATGGAAATTAGTTAACACCTGTTCAACAGTTAAAGAGTAATAGGACTTGGTTGAATTTTCAAGATGGCAGCCTGGAGGCTATATTTGTCATCAGATTTAACTGAAAATTAAGGATATTGTAAAGAGAACTAAGATACACAATCACCTGAAATTTGGTTGCATTCCGAATATGAGTTTCAAAGAAATAGGACTTTGTTTAATTTTGAAGATGGCCTCCTGGCGGCCATATTGGTTATCATATTGACTGAAATTCAGGGATGCTGTAGAGAGTACATACATATAAAATTACATGAAATTTGGTTCCAATCAGATCATTAGTTTCAGAGTAGAAGGACATTGTTTACTTTTCAAGATGGCTGCCTGGTGGCCATATTTGATGTCGAGACAAGACCACTAATGAATACTCATAGGTTGGAGGATCCAGACCTATCAATTAGACGAGTGCATGTTTTTAACTCTCAAGTACATATTTGGAGAGGCATTGAAAAAATATTTGTTGTGGTAAGTCTACAGATATAAAGAAATTATTTGATGAAAAAATTAATTTCGAATTTTGCTAATTTGGTAATAGGGGGCGTGCTTTGAGATTTTTCTGCCAGTTGGCTGAAAAGAGTGGAAATATCAATGTCGGTCTAATTTGTCGATTATCAAAAAATTTCTGTGGTCAACTACCAGTTTATTTTTCACCATTTACTTGCCCCACTGTCCTGAATATCATATCAAAATTTCAAATTCACAACCATATACGCAGTATTTGATGCGTCGCGGTCAAACATTGACAATTTAACTGCTGAAAGGCTTAAAAAATCAATTGTGGTCTTGTCTCTGTCCGAGCATGACAAATTTTAGATGGTAGATTTACAAATATACATATTGCGATTTGTGATCTGGTATATTTTATTATACAAAATGAAAAATATACCTGGTAAAGTATTTACTCAACTGGTCCTTTAAAAATGGAAAGTAATCTGTGAGATATCAGTGAATTTTGATTTTGACAAAGCACTTTATAACTTGATTTTAAGAACTATTGGGCTCATTGGTTGATGGGTAATTTTTAAACTGGTTCTTTCGAAATGGAAAAATATCCCTAGTATATAAGTACATTATTTATTTTGAGAAAGCATTCAACTCGATTGGTGGGGAATTTTTCCAATTAGTCGTTTAGAAATGGAAAACAAATCTGTGAGATGTCTGTAATCATTTATTTTGAGAAACTATTTGGCTTGGTTGATTGGTAATTTTTGCAACTGGTCCTTTAGAAATGGCAAAATATCCCCAGTATGTAGTACAATTTTTATTTTGAGAAGGCATTTAACTTGATCGGTGGGGAATTTTTGCAACTCAGCCCATAGAAATTAAGAAATATCCAAGAGATATTAGTTGATATTGATTTTGGAAGAGTATCTAACTGAATTGGTTGGGAATTTTTGCAACTGATCCTTTAGAAATGGCAAAAAATCTGTGAGATATTTGTAAACTTTGACTATGACAAAGCAGTTAACTTGATTTTGAGACCTATTTGGCTTGGTTGATTGGTAATTTCTGCAACTTGTCCTTTAGAAGTGGAAAAATATCCCTAGTTTATCAGTACAATTTTTATTTTGAGGAAGCATTTAACTCGATTGGTTGGGAATTTTTCCAATCGATCCTTTAGAAATGGTAAGAAATCAGTGATATTGATTTTGAGAAACTATTTGGCTCGTTAGGTTGGTTATTTGTGCAACTTGTCCTTGAAAAAAGGGATATTTGTTTTTCCTTGAGAAAAGTGATTAAAACGTTTTATTAGGCGTGAGTGGTGGTGTGTAGCGAGAGTTGCACGACACCCTGGCTGATGGAATTTTGGGGGGGGGGGCTACAAACCCTAGTGCAAGGGCCGGGGTCATGTGCTTAGCATCGTGGTCACAACAGTTGAGCATCAACCTTGTGATCAGGCGGCGGTCCCGTCTTCGATACCTGGCCGGAGCCATTTTGTAACTCTCAACTGACCTGAAAAGTCCTTGTGTGCGCTAGATTGTGGCTGCCCTTGGTTCTCCAGAAAGGTCTCTGGACAGGCTAGATGATAATGTGTGCGATTTTAGAGCAGTTTCATACAGTAAACAGTACAGTGACAAGCAATATATAAAACTCTCTATCAAAAACTCACTATTCTCATGTCTTGGTGTTGAGCAGTTTTTTCAGTCCAATGCCTGTTGAAGTACAATCCATGAGGTCATTACGAGTGAGTACGTGCGAGGGTCCTCATGGGAACTGCATAGATGACCTGGCAGGGTTGAGCTCGACTCAGCTCAAACTTACTGAAAAATGAAGAAAAAAATTATTTATTGAGTAGCATGGAACCTCAGAAAACTGTAGAACTTAAATATTTCACAGCATTAATTTTTGGCGAATGAAGCATGATAGAAATAACTAGGCTGCAGAGTTGCAAGTAGGGGATACAGCTCAAACTGCTGACTGGTCCTTGTGACTGCTGGAATCCCTAGTGATGGTACACTAGAGAAAGGCCCCGGTCCTGTGCTTACCTCCTCTCTTCTTGTGGTGTTGAGCAGATTTTCAGTCCTGCAGTGCCTGTTGATTCAGAGCCACGATGTCTTAATGAGTAAATGTGCGTTAGGGTCCTCTCAAGGAGTGTTAGTCTAAGTGTCGATGATCTGGCAGATTGAGAAAAAATTGTGTATTGAGTTGCGTGATGAATAATAATGGAACCTCAGACAACTGTAGAACTTAAATATTTTCACAGCGTTAATTTTTGGCGAATGGAGCATGATAGAATACCTAGGCTCAGCAACACAAGAGTGGCAAGTTTTGGATGCAGCTTAAAGTGCTGACTGGTCCCTGTGACTGCTGGATTCCCTAGTGATGGTACACTAGTGCAAGGCCCCGGGTCATGTGCTTACCTCCTCTCTTCTTATGGTGTTGACCAGATTTTCAGTCCTGCAGTGCCTGGTGATTCAGAGCCACGAGGTCTTAATGAGTAAGTGTGCGTGAGGGTCCTCTCAAGGAGTGTTAGCCTGAGTGTGGATGATCTGGCGGGTTGAGAAAAAAATTGTGTATTGAGTTGCGTGATGAATAATAATGGAACCTCACACAACTGTAGAACTTAAATATTTCCACAGCATTGCTTTTTGGCGAATGGAGCATGATAGAATACCTAGGCTCAGCAACACAAGAGTGGCAAATTTTGGATGCAGCTTAAAGTGATGACTGGTCCCTGTGACTGCTGGAATCCCTAGTGGTGGTACACTAGTGCAAGGCCCCGGGTCATGTGCTTACCTCCTCTCTTCTTATGGTGTTGAGCAGATTTTCAGTCCTGCAGTGCCTGTTGATTCAGAGCCACGATGTCTTCATGAGTAAGTGTGCGTGAGGGTCCTCTCAAGGAGTGTTAGCCTAAGTGTGGATGATCTGGCGGGTTGAGAAAAAAATTGTGTATTGAGTTGCGTGATAAATAACAATGGAACCTCACACAACTGTAGAACTTAAATATTTCCATAGCATTGCTTTTTGGCGAATGGAGAATGATAGAATACCTTGGCTCAGCAACACAAGAGCAGCAAATTTTGGATGCAGCTTAAAGTGATGACTGGTCCCTGTGACTGCTGGAACCCCTAGCGGTGGTACATAGTACAAGGCCCCGGGTCATGTGCTTACCTCCTCCTTTCTTATGGTGTTGAGCAGATTTTCAGTCCTGCAGTGCCTGTTGATTCAGAGCCATGAGGTCTTTATGAGTGAGTGTGCGTGAGGGTCCTCTCAAGGAGTGTTAGCCTAAATGTCGATGATCTGGCGGGTTGAGCTCGACTGAACTCAAACTTGCTGAAAAATAAAGAAAAATTTCGTAAACATACACAATGTAAACCATGATGAAAACCTCTTTAGTTTAAGATTATAGCCGTCAAGGACATGACCCATTCCTGACAACCTAAAAGTCTTTGAATTTCAAGATGGCCACTATAAATAGTTCCAAAATTTCCAAATTATCTACTTACTTTAGACTAGGTGACTCCAAAAAGTAGCTGTTGGCAAGGAAAGTTCCGAATATTCTTTAATTTTCAAGTTGTTCGCTGTAATAGACATACTGATTGTAATTGGGAATATCGTCGAGATCTTCCAGTAGCTGCCTCTCCCAAAGTGCCCCGGACAACATGACACATGCCCTATATAGCCAAGCCATTAAAAAGATCGATATTTTATCAGATTCAACCAAGTTCATGTTTGGATATGCTTGATATGTCATCAGCCCTAATTAGGCATAACTGTGAAGATTTATCTATCCAGGTGTATGAAAGTTTTTGACTTGTTAGCTCTGGTTTATAAGGAAACTTACTCTCACAAGCGTTCTGCTTTCACTGAACCTCTGGTCACACGATCTTCTCGGGAAGTTGTTTTCCTCTCTAGAAGGCATTGAATTTTCTTGAAAAGTCCTGGCCTGTATCCCCCTTAAAGTGGAGAAAAGATTGTCCAAAGAAATCAAGGAAGAAGTCATTTGAAGGAGAAGCTTATTTGCTGTTCTACATGGTTTAAGTGGTCTCTTAACACCTATAGAAATAGTGACATTGCTCAGGAAAGTCATCTAGTCATTTTTCAAAAAAAACCTTTTCCACTTTTCCCTTTTTCTCCCTTTCCCCAAATCAACAAGGTATCAGAGAACAATCTGTTTAAACTTTACACAAGTTTAATCTGGTGAACACAATGGCCCATGGTCATTTCATCTGTTCATGGTTTGTTTTGTGTTGCAGGTTTGGTGCAGCATTGCGACCAAGGAGACCTACCATTTACAGTTAGTCAGTGATGCACACACACCAGCTCAGTATAGGTAAGTCAGGCCCAGTTATTCTCTCAGGCACAGTTAGTCAGTCCAGCACTGTTAGTAAGTTATGCACAGTTGGCAAGCAGCAACAGTTAGTCAGTCAGGCTTTATAGTGAGTCAGCCAGGTTTAGGTAGTCAGTCAGGCACAGTTAGTCAGTCTGGCATCATTAGTCAGTCATGCTCAGTTAGTCAATCAGGCTCAGTTTATAGCATGATTAGTCAGTCAGGCTTAGTGAGTCAGTCAGGTTTAGATAGTCAGTCAGCCAGTCCGGAAAAGTAATAGTCAGTCATGCTCAGTTAGTCAGTCAGGCACAGTTAGTCAGTCTGCCACAGTTAAGCAGTCTAGCACAGTTAGCATGGTTGGTCAGTCAGGCACACCAAGCCAGTTAGGCTCATTTATCAGTCAGGCAAAGTCAGTTGGTCAGGCACTCCAAGCCAGTCAGGCGCAGTAAGTCAGTCAGGCACTCCAAGCCAGTCAGGCGCAGTAAGTCAGTCTGGCACTCCAAGCCAGTCAGGCGCAGTAAGTCAGTCTGGCACACCAAACCAGTCAGGCACTCCAAGCCAGTCAGGCGCAGTAAGTCAGTCAGGCACTCCAAGCCAGTCAAGTGCAGTAAGTCAGTCTGGCACACCAAACCAATCAGGCACTCCAAGCCAGTCAGGCGCAGTAAGTCAGTCTGGCACAACAAGTCAGTCAGGCACACCAAGCCAGTTAGGCCCATTTATCAGTCAGGCAAAGTCAGTCGGCCAGGCACACCAAGCCAGTCAGGTGTAGTAAGTCAGTCAGGCACTCCAAGCCAGTCAGGTGCAGTAAGTCAGTCAGGCACACCAAGCCAGTCAGGCACACCAAGCCAGTCAGGCACAATAAATCAGTAAATCTTATCAATATCCCTAATTTTCAGTCAAATCCCATGACAAATATGGCCGCCAGGCCGCCATCTTGGATATCCTATTACTCCTTAACTGTTGAACAGATGTCAACCAATTTCCATGTAACATGTACATTCTTCAATAGCCCTGAAATTCAGTCAACTTTATAACAAAAATGCTATACTTAGATGGTACCGGTAGTTTTCTTTTGTGCCATTGAGCCGAGAAGAATAATATTATTCAATAGATTCAAAACTGGTGAAACTAGCCTGAAACTGTTCACCCCAAATCCACTGCAAATGACATGCATAACATTACTCGAGGTGAGCACATGGTCCCTGGACCATTTCATTTGTTTTTGGCAATGTGTCTGCTGGCATATGATAAGTAATGGTTGAAAACCTAATCCGACAACACCTTTTCCTTGGAAAAAATCTAACATACTTTCGTTTTTTTTCAGGGTGATTGGTTCGCTCTCAAATTCTAAAGAATTCGCACAACACTATAGCTGTCCGTCAGGAACCCCCATGAATCCTGTGAAAAAATGTGAGGTGTGGTGAGGTGGCGAGATACACTTGTATTCTACTTATGGTAAAGATGTAAAAAGGGGAAAGTGGAAAGAGGGAAGAGGGAAGTTGAAAATGGAAAAATATTGATATCTGAGGAAAGGCCAGGTGGTGATTTTCAGCAACGGGTAGCAGATGATCAATGATCGATTTTAAAACAAGCCTGACAAGTCAGCCTCTTGTAGCTACGTTTACTGCCAGTACCTTGGGTACAAAGCTTGAAACTGCATTGTAGGCATTAGGGTTTTAAGAGTGGAGGGGGATCAATGAAGGTTTATCTACCTGGGGGGGGGGGGGGGGGGGGGGCAAGGACTCTTGTGGTTTGGCTCCCGCTGTTCAACCACTTCTTAGATGTTTCTTGGTTGTAATTGGGACGACGTAATGCCATGTATTCCGCCATACATCATGACGTCATTAGAAATTTGGGTCCGTAGTACATGTAGCATGCCTCATGACACTTAGGATTGAAATATTGGTTCATTGTTGTGAAGTTAAAACTTCATCTCCTTTGCGGAGCAGGAGGAGGTGCTTTGCAGCAGACGTCATCAGCCCTTGGTGGTCAAATAGAAAAGTCAGAATTTGAGGACAGGTAGCCTGACAACTCGGCAAGAAAAATCTCAAGCTGAGTACTGCACGTAGGGTGTAAGGTGTTAGAAATGAGTATACCAAGGGATGGGGTCAGTGAAGGCCTATAAATCTTCACTACATATGGGGGAGGGGATAGCTAGTGGCAGCATGGTCATGTCAGCTGCTCATTACATTGGATGACTTAACTCGAATATGCTATGGGCGTGCAAGGTATAAGTGGTTTTAACAGCTCATGTTTGATTTGAACCCAGCTAGTAATTTTGTGCTAGGTTTCAGGGGTTTGGTCTTCGAAAACGAACAAATTCAAACTCACTATTGCAATGAAACTGTATGTCAATACCTGCAGCCTTTATCAAACCAAGGGATTATGAGTTTTCCCCGCAGATGAGCTATTCTTTTATTGCTCATCACAGCGATAATTGTCAGGTCAGAGTGACATAATTCGCACAGTGCTTTATAGAGCCTGTGTGTATTCTAATTTGTCGGTATGATTCTGCATGATGTCTGTTTGATGATTGTTAATGCCATTGGTGTACAATGTATTTACTAGTGGCACAGGAAATAAGAAATAAACAGTGCCGCTGAACAGTAACCAGACGTACAGAAAGATAAAAAATTTACCTGTCAAAGATATTTATTACAGTGTACACAGCATCACAGTCGAAATTTTGTCTTCAATTCAATGTGTACTTTCATAACTGAAAAAGCCCAATTTTTGCCTGCATATTATTTCAGGGGATTTTGAGATTAAACTCGATTTGTGAGAAAAAAATGGCAAATATTTATTTTTTATTCGAAAAATAGAAAACCAAAATAGGAACAGTCCGAATTTTTTTTAACATTTTGAAGTTTACAGTATTGATGTACACTCACATGAATGACTAAAAAAGAGAAAGTACATGTACTTGGTATCAGGAAAAAGATATTCAGGTTACTGTTTTGATTCAGAAGGTCTGTGCAGGTCGATGGGGGTAGATCGCTGTGGTTTTGCCATAAAGTAGTCCATGTTAATTTTGAAGAGTTAATATGAGTTGAAATAAATCTGCCAGGAAGGAACTTTGCCCTATTGGTCAAACCAATTTTGTTAATTGGATAGCGGATGAGGATGAAGTTTTATCTTTGTCAGTGGAAGGAAAAAATGAAAGTAAACCTCACATGACTATATTACAAGAGGTCCATGTATTGTGAATTAACCGTGTCAGCACACTTGATTCCATCCGGATTTCTTCGTTTCTCTGTTTCTCTGTTTATTAATACCCCTTGTCTCGGACAATATTAGGCCATTTCCCTGGATGCATACTTACTTCCTCAATTGGGAAACATGCCTTAGGAGAAGTCGTGTTGTAGAGGATGACATGATTCTTGTCGACAGTGAAAAATTTCCAATTATGGTATCTAGGTCATTCTACAGACGATATATTGATACTTATTCTTATAACTCGAAAAAGACTAGTGTTTTTATGCAAATTTCATTTTTATTTGTGTCGACATGTGACTTTTGGTGCTAGTCAGTGGGTGTATCAAAAAAAAGTATTTTCAACTTTGGGGAAAAAGGTTTGTAGGTGAGCCCGCTATCCAAGTTACTAAATTTGTGTTGCCTTATATTAGATATATGAAATGTACATACAATTGTAGAAGTGGTTTGTACATATAGTGGAGTTATGAGAGTCACTGCTTGAACAGCACTAATGATGAATGCAAAGTTCTTGTGAAGAGGGAACTACAAATATGTACAGTAGCACCTCTCTATTAAGGACACCCTCGGGACTGACAAGTGCAGTCCTTAATAGAGAGGTGTCCTGATTAAAGTCAAACAGAATGGAAACACAAAATTTGGGACCAAAACTAGTGTCCTTAATAGAGAGGGTGTCCTTAATAGAGAGGTTCCACTGTACATCCAAATATGTGTTCAAAATGTTGGTAGAATGATTGTGCTCATTTTGTGATGCACACAACAACTGCCCTCTCACAGGAACTCTGTAAGCTACATAAGTGGCGATCGACATTATTGCACGCTTCTCCTCCTGTCAGAGTTATGAAGTATGGTTTCAAGAGTAAATATATAGATATATATAAATCTCATTTGAAATCAACTGCAGTCAAGAATGCTTTAGTGACAACCTGGTTTGTATCTCGTCAACATTAATGTCTGAGGTGGGGTATAGAGGTCAGTAGTGACACCAGTAGGGCAGCCACTTTGGATGTTGGCCCCTTCTGACATCGCCCAAGAAGTGCGCCACCTATAAAGAATGTCTCCGCTGATGCTGCCACTTTTCGATACCTCCATTTTGGCTCCAATGACGAGGCATGCCGGGCGCATGACATCAATTTGACGTCCTGAATGGCATATATTCCTGTGGTGACGTCATCAGCATGCCATCACTAGAACTGTAGCTGTATATTCATTCAATGTGTGGTCACAATATATTTCATGTACATCATTGATAGCGTTGATTATACTCAAGATTTTAGAAAGTTATTGTTTCTTGAATGTTCTATATTTTGATATGTGTATATTACTCAAGTTTCATATTCTTAAAAATCTCTCAACTTTTGTTCCTGACCGTAGTTAATGTTCAAGTTTTTAGCGATTAAGATTCGAGGGATAGTTCCTTCGAGTTAGGGTGGTATTAGAATTCTAATGATTGATTGATTGATTGATTTTAATCATCAAAGTTGCAGTATATCTCATGTTCATTATTGGCCCAATTTGTTCACCTAAAACTTGACAGTAAGAAGTGGAGTGCAAACTAGATTTGACCATTGTTATATTTGCATTCAAGATAGTTCAAAAGCTCGTGGTGAAAAGCCAGAAATTTAGAAATATGTATCAACAAAGAAAACGATTTTTGAGACCAAGACGCTATAGGACATCATCTATAGAGGGCAGGTCTGTGTTGCATCAGAAACTGTACACAAACATTACACCAACTGTCAGTATACACTTTTGGAAGTATCACCTGTAGCACTGCCTATACAGGAACTAGGTGACAAATACCTTTAGTAGTGATGGCCAAGAATGATTTGTGGGTAATCATCCAAGAAATTTATGACTCAAACCATACATGTAGCGTGAAATTACTCTAGTTTCGCACGCCCAACGTCCACTGTGGTAAGCCAGTGTATGTGTACATTTTGGGGGCCCACGACGGGAGTGAGTTTCATTAGGCCTATATACTTGATTGACTAGCAGCAATATGAGCTTGAAAAGAAGGCCTATAAATTACCCCATTACGGGCCTAGAAATGTGCACTATGTAAAGAGCTGGCCGGACGTTAGAAGTGAACAATTAGAGTAATTTGAAGGAAAAAAAATTCTTTTTAGAATTTCTGTGAAATATCTAGCTTTTACCCTTAACTTTGTTAACTAGTTAATTAGTTTGTGATGATAAACTGGACGTTACTCAGCTGTTGCCATGGAAACGGCCTGTATCTCAGAATATGTATTTTTCATACAGAATCTTAGTGAAATGTGATAAGACTTGTAAATATAAATGATTGTTGTAATAAAATGGATGTATTTACATATAAAAGGCACCTTTTTATTATTTCTACCAGTGCAGATTGTCTCATGTTAAATGCTATTGTCCATCTGTCCGTTCCTGCCTTGGGTATTACAGCTACAAGGTGTTACGAAAAACTTTGTCTACTTTTACATTTTGATACATTTGCTGTAAAATAATTTTCAAAATTTTCTCAATCACTTTTCAAAAATGTTTGTTCTGGATGAATATGAAAGAAGCAAAACAATTGTCACCCTCTCATAAACTATGTTCTTAAACACCTGGGTTACAATGTGGTAGTGTTGATATGCACTAGGCCTCTTTGCTGCCGCCTAAAGTGGTGTTACCACTTGGGTTAGTGCAAAATACGGAAACCATCAAAAAGCAGTTAAAAATCTGATTTCATCGTTTAGTTATAGGTGTTTTAGAAGAGATATTGATACCTCGCTGTCAGTCTAGGTTGTCTCGCCAAGTACCCTGAGGGTGGATCAGCCACTCCAGCCAAAACCTCTAAGAGACACCTTGATTTTGGCCAACATTTTATCCCTACCATAATTGGTCAGCAAACCAAACCTCCCAGTTGGTATCAATTCTTTAAACTCATAGTGACTTAAGCATATCCTCTCACATCCCCCTCTAGCACATTCTTGGGCACGAATACATGACAGAGATGATGCATCCTCGAGGCAATTTAACTTCATAGTGTGGGTGCCGCTTGTGAAATACTGATCTGTCTACTGCCTTCTCCTAGCACCATTGATTTATCCTGTCCATCCCAGTCAGTATCTTTCTGTCGGTAGCCATCAAGATTAAATTCTAGAGGCCATACTTGGTATCCCGACAGACTACGACTCCGCCCACGTTTATACATCTTGACCCTCGATGCATTGACATTGCTAAGCTTTACAGACAATGCGCGTATTTCTTCAATGGTATGGGCAGAGGTAACAATGGTGACACCACTGGAATTTCAGTATGGATGTAGGTAACGGAGGCAGTACCTCTGGAAGTTCAGTATGGGCGGAGGCAATACCTCTGGAAGTTCAGTATGGGCGAAGGCAATACCTCTGGAAGTTCAGTATGGGTGCAGTCAATACCTCTGGAAGGTCAGTATGGGCGGAGTCAATACCTCTGGAAGTTCAGTATGGGCGGAGTCAATACCTCTGGAAGTTCAGTATGGGCGGAGTCAATACCTCTGGAAGTTCAGTATGGGCGGAGTCAATACCTCTGGAAGTTCAGTATGGGCGGAGGCAATACCTCTGGAAGTTCAGTATGGGCGGAGGCAATACCTCTGGAAGTTCAGTATGGGCGGAGGCAATACCTCTGGAAGTTCAGTATGGGTGGAGTCAATACCTCTGGAAGTTCAGTATGGGCGGAGTCAATACCTCTGGAAGTTCAGTATGGGCGGAGGCAATACCTCTCGAAGTTCAGTATGGGTGGAGGTAACGGAGACAATACCACTGGAAGTTCAGTATGGGCGGAGGCAAAACCACTGGAAGTTCAGTATGGGCGGAGTCAATACCTCTGGAAGTTCAGTATGGGCGGAGGCAATACCTCTGGAAGTTCAGTATGGGCGGAGGCAATACCTCTGGAAGTTCAGTATGGGCGGAGGCAATACCTCTGGAAGTTCAGTATGGGTGGAGTCAATACCTCTGGAAGTTCAGTATGGGCGGAGTCAATACCTCTGGAAGTTCAGTATGGGCGGAGGCAATACCTCTCGAAGTTCAGTATGGGTGGAGGTAACGGAGACAATACCACTGGAAGTTCAGTATGGGCGGAGGCAAAACCACTGGAAGTTCAGTATATCATTTAAAGGGACAACTTAGGCATGAGATATGTTTCGTAGAAAAATGGCTTCCTGCAGGACCGTGACTCTTTGAAAAGCATAATTGCAACTAGAGTTTTGATATTTGCTTTTAGCAAATTTGAGTCCAGCACCAGGGTGCAGATATTGGGGTTTAGATACTGAGAGGAGAAATAGAGGGTTTTGCAGAAATGCGGCAAATGTTTTGCCACGTAACTGTAGTGAGTTAACCTGGAATCGGGGAAAAAACCTGAACATTCTCATTCCTGTAATGAAGGTTTGCGATCTCAATTGACATGCAAGAAGGGTTTGCACATGCTTTTTTTTGGCTTTCCACATGCTTTTTGGAAATTAGCCTTCCTTGAAGTTAAGGCCTAGATCAGGTCCACAACCATTGCAAGGAAATTCAAGGTATATTTTTGCCCTCCTCTTCTAGGACAGACAATGTCTGTTTGGCGACACTTCCGGTCGGGGATTGTAAATTTTCTTCCCAATTCATAATGGGGAGTAGATTTGGCTGTATTTATTATGTTCCAAAAACTGTTCCGCAACGTCTTTCCCCCTTGTCCGTCATTAAAGGCATTCGAGTGTGTTGGTCAACCATGACTATCTCCTTTGTCCCTCCACCATAAGGTCTAGTTTCCCCTTATGACATCACTATTTCGGACACTCAACGCCCCATTTCTGGAAAGGTGTATAAGATTTTTCCAGAAACGATAATTTCTTTTAGTTTTTATTACGGTATCATCAAAATTACAGACAGTTTCATAGCTGAGAAGCATCATACTTTAGTTCAGAATATTTACAATCAATGATATTACAAAGAAAATTCTATATACCCCGGTATAATTGATTTAATTGGGCACTACGTTCGTGTTCGCTCATGAATACTAAAAAAATTATCGCGCAAAGATCCTGGTCACGTGAACGATGGCTCTTCCATTCATTGCCGCTACTTAACTTTGCAACAATTAACTTTGCAAAACAACCAATTCAAACACAAAAAAACAATTTAGCAACACTTTGATATTTTATCATGTAGAGTATGTGACATTTCATGCGTTTATTTGGAAGAAAATACAAAAAGGTAATGTAATTAATACGGTACCTAAAGGGACATGAGGGAGTGATGACAAAAGCTACAACAGCGTTGAATGCCACGTGGCTTTGTTTACAATCAGTACGGGCAAGTTTTGAGATCTAAAATGTAGCAAAAGCATCGAAGAGGCTCAGAAATGTTTAATGAATTTACAACCCAGACCTAGATATACCTATGATAGACATGTGAGCGAAGCGAGGAGTCATGGTATTTTGTAGTTAGGCCAATCTCGCGTCCCAATTGAAAAATTGGTGAGAAGAAGAAGAAAAAGAATCTTTCCTACCTAGTGAAATCAGTACGTCCAGCACCATAGAAGGGTGCTTGACGTAATAAATACTAGAACAGAATGTAACTTAACATTGACGGGTCGTGTCCAAAACATGCAAAAGTTATTATCAGAGATAAGCCTGAGGATGTTACAGGTGGTGGCACATAGTGGCAAGTGAGCGCACTATCCTCCTGGCCACCCAAATCCGGTGCCCAAGTTGTCCCTTTAAAATGGTCTCGTCTCGTCTTCTGGTTGTGACTTTGTCCTCATAAGACTGATTTGAGATGAATCGATAGTCGAACACCATGGGTTTCTCCCAGCTACTCTGCCCGATGTGGAGGAGAAAATGATCGAAGCAAACTATGATGATCTTGGTTTGGATGGTTTTACAGTGCTTTCCAAGATCAAATATCAGATTCATATGTTAACTGGGACATTTAGCTCCATAAATAATATTGGACGATTTGTAATGATGTGGGAGGTATCCAGATACCTTGGAGGAAATCCACGCTGTCCCCGAGTGTCGCAATCTCTGTTGCTTAAAGATGTGAACCAGCGGGGAGTCTGACCCACGACCTCCGAGGTGACGGGCACTGATGTAACTCACAATCATATTGGCCTTCAGACAACTCTGCCAGTCTGGTAGGCGTGTTGAGAACAGGGAAATCATTGATATGCTTCATGGCGCATTGAATCGGGCTGTGAAATCAGGGAAATGAAGCAATGTCTCGGCTCTCCCACGCCCACAGGGACTGCCCTGGTTAGACATCCAGATCCTTTTAAAACCAGTAAGTACATGTAGATTGAAATTAAACTGCTTTTCACGAGGATTCCGAGGGTGACGTCACATCATCGCTATGGCCAATTAGGTTCAGTCTACTGACAGCACCAGCACTGAACACATCTCCACGTCCCACTGTCGGGTGCGCTCCTGTACACAAAAACACCAATAGACATGAAATATTGCAATACCCAGTATGAATTCTTCCTGTGTAAAATAAAATTTACATAGCAGATTAACTTCCACGAATAAAAAAGACTTGGAAGCCCGCCCATTATCATGAAATATTCATGTATTCATGAAGTATGAACTCATTTCTGTCCCATACAACACTAAGTACAGTCAATTTCTCCTTAAATCATCACCGAAACCGCGATATCCGCAGGAATATTTCGTTCTAGTGTCCGAAAATGCATGATCTTACAGCACAGGGGCGCTAACTCGACAAATAGAGGGGATCTATGGGGATCTATGCGAGTTTTAGGCTCTACAGGTCTCGAACCTGTAAAATCTGTAACCACGCCTCCAAATCCCATTATGGCATTTATGGTAATGAAGAGATTGCCCCATATTTGGGAGACTGTTTTTGAAACCATCGCTAATTTTGGAAGATCGGTGCCCGGCTATTTGGTTTAAAAAACCCTATTTTTCCCCATCAAAACAGCACTTTCCATTATTCAAATGATAACTTATTGTCTGAAGACTTATTTCATAGCAGAAAAGTACTAATAAATCTGATTTGATGCGAAATATCTAACTTTATTTGATGACTTGATTTTCCCTTGGCCGTGGATCGGGTTTGTTTACAATCTGCAGCGCCATCTTGGAAAAACCGTGACGTCACCGCGGAATCCTTGGTGTGCATTGAAGTGCACGGCAAGATAGTTACATTAAATGCCAATAGGGGTCTCTAGCATCTCGCACCACGTCGAAACCAGTTACGCTTCACAAAGAATATATTTAGGGCTGAATCTAGCATGACCTACTGTCATTACCGTGTATATTAGTCACATGAAGATGGCCAATTTAACCCCCTGCTCCATGATGATAAACAAATTGCTCTGATGACGACTGACGCAAGGGAAAGGCATTGTATTGCTCGGACGGAATTCACTTTAAAGGGGGACTATACAGGAGCAGAGAAGCTAATTTGGCCATCTTCAGGTGACTAATATACACAATAAGGGCATTGGGTTATGTCAGATTCAGCACTTCATATATTCCCCGTACAAGAATGAATCATTTCAACGTACTGTGAGATGTGAGAGACCCCAATTGGCGACTTTGTGTAACTTTATCCTCTCTGCCTAGCTGCTGCCTATATTGTCCCTTTAAGGTCCTGCGGTAAGAAAAGAAAAAAGTCGACAAATATCTTTATATTGTTTTTATTACATATATATGTTTCATATAAACACAAGAGCTGGTATAAACTTATCAACCATAAATGCGGTTTGTCATACAAAACATACAAATTGATATGAAATCATGGATCATCTCAGATGATTTTGATAAAGGGTTTTTAAAATGAACCAAAATAAAGAAAATGCCAATTCTCGAGTGGTTTTACCTTAAGTTCAGAAATTTTTGAGAGAAATTTTAGTTTTTCAATTTATTTTTTTGTCGGGTTATTTGATCTAACCCTCTCACCTGCAAGAACTGGTATTCCCCTTTAATCTTATTGAAGACAAAACCCCAAAAAGTTCCGACCAGCTGCTGAAAAGTGCCAGATTTTCATGCCTCTTAAAACCTTTAGCACTCCAAACATGCATCGATGCCGGCAGCTTCTCTTTCAAACACCTATGATTTAGTAGTGACATCTGATGTGAAAGTGCTGAACCAAAACATCATTCTACTTGAGCCAATGTTCGGAGCCAAACATCTGTTCAGTCATTGAGTTATCCAACACTACAAATTTCATGTTGAAATTGCTCATTCTTTGCTTAGAGTAACCGGACTTAAGTCTTGTTACTCAAAGTTTTTAGGCAATTTTCTGGAGGAACAGATGGAAAAAAAATCAAAACACTAGAGTGCTAACGGATTAAGGAGAGTTAATATGTCCACACCTTAGTTCGTGTTTCACAATGCAAATCTCATGCCAAAGTTGTCCCTTTAACACCAGTCGCATAATGAAAAAGCATGTTAGTTGTCGGAAGACATCGTTGTCAAAATAAGCCAAGCAGAGTGTCACAGGTTTCACTTTGGTACCTGCACCATACTCCGTCTTTCCCGCACTGATTACTGATGAGAAAATACCTTTTCGAAACCGTTTTCAAGGCAACCATCACCCGGCGAGCCAAACGCGCAAACACACTATATGTCGCCACCTATGGGGACACATGCGCAACCCAGTTTTCCCACCAAATCTGACGCCAAATTGCGTCATCGAAGGGAACGTCTCTCCACGAAGGGCGACGCCACGGGTCAACCCACGGATGACGCAGCGACTTTAGGATAATGCAACGGTATTGACACTGATTGACGCAAGTTCAATCACAACGGTCTAATCCGCGTACGGGACAAGTCAGCCCTCTTTACGTTTCACACAATGGAGATGTCACACTTGGAACATATGAAATAGGCCAAACATCACAATAAAGGCTTGGTGTGACAACCGATAGCAACAGTGCAGAGGTTCCTGGGTATCAATTTCTATTACAAAATATCTCAGAAATAACCATGTGATTTTTACTGCTTTTTGACCACTTCCATATTTTTTCGCTAACCCAAGCACTTATCATGGTTATGGTTACCATAACCGCTGCCACAAAATGAGGCACAGTGCTTTATACTATTAATTATACTCTGTAAACAATGTTATGCAGCAACCAAGGTAATTTTGTGTATAAAACTGAAGCTCTAAGTAGGTTATAAAACGAAAGTATGAAATATTGGCTTTTCATTATTCTTGGTCACAATCATGTATGTACGGACAATCATTTTAGAACTGTGAACGGGTTTTGCGTGCTCTTCGGTCAGTGGATAATACTGTTATGACTGACGTCTCCGCCTTGTTGGAGAGACGCCGAAAGTCCCTTGTGATGTTACCCGCGGTTGTGGAGACGGGCCCTTGACATTGTTTGGTTGTCAAGTAGGAATATGGGCAGGGGTGGTTTTGGCGCTAAAATGACACTGGAGCGTCATTTAGGGTCAGGATATTGTTTGGCCGGGTTTTACGCTATCAAATGAAACGGTTTCGGTGTAGCGGTGACCTCATCAGTGATGCTATTTGACTAGAACTGAGTGTAGTAGGACGGTGTGCCTGCTGAGCCCTTTAAGACTCACTTCTGGGTGAGTCCAGTTTCCTCTTTGTGGTGAGAGGGAGCTGTAGTGCGTCTGTGAGACCGGACTAAGAGGGGGTTGTAGCTGTTTGGCTTAATTACAGAAGCGCTGATCAGAGCCTTCATGAACTAAGGACACACCAATTTCCTGCAATCCATCACTCTGTAAATAATAATAATGACCATTTATTAAACTCCAGGGGGACACCCACCCCGAAAGTGAACACTGAGTATGTTATCAATTTGTCCGACATAACTCTTACCGCAGCTCAGACCTCTCTTCTGAGCAAAGGTCTGAATTTTTGCCCCACACCAGGCGAACCCGATTTCGGAGAACTTTTCAAGGACTTGGATAAATTCCATGTCAGTCTCAGACGCATGCAGGGCATTTTTTATGAAAGTGACGCTGACTCAGACCCAACCCCCACCAGGCCCAACGATCTTGAACGCAAATTAAAATTGCCCTCAAAATGGAACCCCCTGGTCCCCCAGATCTTGAGGCTTTTATCAGGACGAATGAATACCACTTCGATCGCATCCCTCTATACTCACCTGCCTCGCACAACCTCACCGGGGCAGAAAGAGAAGCATTGATCCAACTCAAGGACATGCCTCAGGTCGTTATAAAACCCGCAGACAAAGGATCTGCCGTAGTAATCATGAACAGAAGTGATTACATCAAGGAAGCGGAACGTCAACTGTCAAATCGGACACACTACTGTCCGACCCTCGATAGCATGACCCAAACCCACGCGGACAATGTCACATCCTTTCTTAAGGACATGCTGCAAACGGGTGAAATCACTCAAAAAAAATGTATGATGATGTCGCCCAAACGGAACCCAAAACTCCCGAGTTCTATTTACAGCCAAAAATAAATAAAGGGACACTGCCACCACCAGGTAGGCCCATTATGTCTGCTGATGATTGCCCCACAGAACGCATCTCCCAATTAGCGGACCATTTTCTACAACCATTGGTTCAGAACACACGTTCATACATCAAGGACACAACCCATTTTCAACAGTCCATGACAGCCCAGGGACAAATCCCACCTGGCATCCTGCTGGTCACTTTAGATGTCACATCCCTCTATACCAACATACCCACATGGGAGGGTAAAAGAGCTGTGGCACGCCATCTAAGAAACAGGGGCGCCCAAATAGGCCCTACTAACCAGTTCATCATCAAACTTTTGGACTTAGTTTTATCACAAAATAACTTCCAGTTCAACAACCAGAACTATACATGCAAGTTTCAGACACAGCCATGGGGACCAAAGTGGCACCCTCATTCGCAAATCTCTTCATGGCCGATTTTGAAGAGCGGCATGTATAAACTAACCCCACGAAACCACTCTTTTGGGGCAGATTCATTGACGACATCTTCGCGATCGCTCTCTTCCCACAAACCAGAGAGGAGGTTGAACAATTTGTGACGTCACTAAACTCGGCACATCCAACCATCAAATTCACCGCCGAAATCTCAGAGACCAGCGTCACGTTCCTTGACACTCAGATTCACGTCACTACTGACGGTCAGATATACACAGATCTGTACACCAAACCCACCGATGCTCACAACTACCTGTTGTACTCATCAGCCCATATAATGTCATGCAAAAATTGCATACCCCATGGACAATTCCTAAGAATTCGGAGAATATGTTCGAACCGGGAGGACTTCGAGAAACATGCACCCGAGATAGCACAGCATTTCGTCCGCAAAGGCTTCCCCAAGCTACTGATAGAGAAAGCCATGGTAAAAGCACACATGCAAGATCGCAACGCATTACTTAACCCAATCGCCACCCAAGGGGCCCCTGATGATGAAGAAAAACCCCCATTTTTCTTTGTCACAACCTACAACCCGGTGTAAAAGAAATGCAAGTCCGCCCGGAACCAAGGTCCTACGGACCTTGGTTCCCAAGGAATGGGGGCCCTACGGGCTCCCATTCCTTTGGAACAGTTGTCCTAACCGGACTTCCCTTCCTGGGCTACGATTCCTATATATATAAAAGGAAGGTAGGAGTTTGATTACTGGGGGCTTAGATTTCTTTTTATGTCCTAGGACTCCAGCTCCTAGCCGTCCAGGACCGTAGTACTTAGATTCCCAGGAGTTAGAGTCCGGCGGACTCCAGCTAGGTAGGTCGTGGGTTACTTTTACACCGGCACTGACAAAACCAGCCGTAAACCTTAAAGAAAACAGGGACATCCTAGCTAGACACAAAACTACTGTTCACCTGTATGAGACACCAATCATACATGGCTTCAGAAGATCAAAAAACCTCAGAGACGACCTAGTCCGAGCCAGATTAGGCCAACTTCGCGCAGTTACCAACACCACTACTGCCTCCCAACCTCGGTGGAATTGTCTTTCCCCGAGGACATGCAGATACTGCCCCCGTCTGGACACGTCTGGTCAAATCACCAGCCATACCACAGGCAAATCATACAACACAAAGACAAAAATATGTTGTAAAAGCAATAATGTGATTTATTGCATCGAATGCCGTCAATGTCACATACAATACGTCGGCGAAACCAAACGATCTTTACCAGAACGTTTTCAAAATCACTTCTACAGTTTTACCAAAAACATTGCAACGGATGTCATAGGACATCATTTCAACCTCCCAGATCATCATGGCCTCCAGGACTTCTCAATCTATGTCCTAGAATTTATGCACATCGCCCCAGATGGTACAGTCGCCAAGGCCTAAAGACTCTCCAGAGAGTCTTCCTGGATCCATCGTCTGCGCACCATGTCGCCGCTGGGACTTAACATTATGGACAACACGTCCTGGTAACCTCCCTCATACTCCTCTGGCGTTTCCATCATTGGTACAGGGAGACAACAGTACGGTGTCCAATTCAATTCTGTCACACTTACCAACAATTAAGCAGCTTGTCCGCACAAAACTCTTCGAGCTTGGCTCCATTCCATCGAATCCAATGCAACTCGATCGAAAAATCACCGAACGCCAAGAACAACCAAAGTGATGTGCTTTGTAGTTTTGACCAACCACGATAAAAAGAGTCGCATGTCGCTCCGAGCTTGACAGGTTGAGATGGACTGGTTGTTCATTTCACTGTTGTCCGCCTTTTGTAAAATCTAACGACATCAATTTCTTCTGTTATTTCCTGGTGTCATTTTAGGCTCATCTTCTGTGCGACATGCGACTCATTTTTTCGTGGTGTGTCACCTTTTCTCTGCCGACTAATGCTAAGTGTGGTCGAGGTGATTAGAATGGCTCCTGAAACCCCCATGTATAGCCTCAGTGCGTATGGCTGCGTCATCACTGTTAGTACCAGCTAAAACCCTGATGGAAGTTCTGTTAGTCGTGCCCTGCTTTTCACGTTTAGTTTAAATGCAGACGGTAGGTTTGCTCCGGTAGCTGTGACTATTTCATGATTTGATAGCAGGTGCTGATTCGTGTCTCTTCTTTCGTAAATCAAACCAACCTTCTTCGCTTCAGATAAATGGTCAGCAGACGGTTGGTGAAAATATAGCCGAAAACGGAGGGTTAAAGGCTGCTTTAGTGTAAGTATCAGGTAGGAGGGGCTGCGGTATTGGCACAGGTCTCTAACCACAGCGGTCATTAGGACCCTGGTTTGATGTGAGGGGCTGCAGTATTGGCACAGGTCTCTGACCACAGCGGTCATGAGGACCCTGGTTTGATGTGAGGGGCCGGGGTATTGGCACAGGTCTCTGACCACAGCGGTCATTAGGACCCTGGTTTGATGCGAGGGGCTGCAGTATTGGCACAGGTCTCTGACCACAGCGGTCATTAGGACCCTGGTTTGATGTGAGGGGCTGCAGTATTGGCACAGGTCTCTGACCACAGCGGTCATTGGGACCCTGGTTTGATGTGAGGGGCTGCAGTATTGGCACAGGTCTGACCATAGCGGTCATTAGGACCCTGGTTCCCTGCGAGGGGCCACGGTATTGGCACAGGTCTCTGACCACAGTGGTCATTAGGACCCTGGTTCGATGGGTATAAATGGTTACTGGCGGTAGCCTGTCTGGCAAAGATCCCTGTGTTGCCAGTTGTAGCCAATTTGGGGAGTTGTTGCTGCTCCACCGAGGGGTAGAAATGGTCATTGATTGGAAGTGCTCGGGTTGTAGCCTGTCTGGCAAAGATCCCTGTTTTGCCAGTTGTAGCCAATTTGGGGAGTTGTTGCTGCTCCACCGAGGGGTAGAAATAGTCATTGATTGGAAGTGCTCGGGTTGTAGCCTGTCTGGCAAAGATTCCACGCCAAACATGAGGCCATAAAGGCATTCCTCCGTGGCTGGCTTGTCAAGCCGTGCCATAGTACACTCCTGAGGAAGAGATGAAAAGGGGCTGAAAATTCACGTAAAAATCTCTAATGAAGGGGGACCAGGAAGATCTGTAAAATATGTAAATAAGGTTCAGGTAGAGAATTCAATTTATTATTGATCTACAACATCCAAGTTAAAGTCAAAGTCTTACAACAAGTAGAAGATGATGAAATACAAATATTTAGATAACATACACAAGTTTTATCATGGTTTACTATACTATTCAGAAGTGAATGTCCGCGTCCTTTTGATCCGCTGTGCAAAAGATACTGGACCGATTTCTTCAGAGTTCAGTTTTTCTTAAATCTAATTTTATTGCCCAACATTACCGTAAACCCAGAAGTATTTGTCAACCTTTTATTTCGCAAGTTCGTGAAATTGCAATTTTGCATATTTATGAAATAGCATAATAACACCCAATACCAGTAGTTGACCTCCCTAAGCAGACACCACTCTATTAAATACAACTTCTCTATTAAGGACACTAGTTTTAGTCCCAAATTGATCGTTTCCATTCAATTTGAGCTCTCTTATCAAGACACCTCTCTATTAAGTACAACACTTGTCACACCGAATGGTGTCCTTAATAGAGAGGTTCTACTAAACAACACAGACAACAGGTTTATGAATGGACTATACACAATCCCACCCACCAAGACCAGAACGTGGTAATACCAAATTACCGGTCTTACAACGACTCTGAGTTACCATGGTAATTTAGACTCAGTAATCAGATTTTCGTTTTTGCAGCCAAAACTCTTTCGACATAAAAGGCATTCAAATATTTCTGCCTTGATAGTGTCTTCAACTTATCAAGGAGCCTTATACATAAACGAAGAATACTCGGTAGAAAGAGGACGAATTTTCTGTACGTTTTTATCCATACTCGATCTGTGATAAGTCCCAGATCTCAACCTCCCTAATATGAACTGTTTACAACCTGTCCAACATATCGCCCTATCTCAGGTTTGTAGCTACGAGGGGGGAGGTGCAAAAAGCCTCATGAAGTCACCAAAATGTGTTTTTGACCATGATTTTGGCCCATTAATTTCAAGCAGTGTCATATTTCACACCCAAAAACACTTCTGCTCCCCCCCGCCAAACCAAAATGCTAGCTCCGCCCCTGAATACTCAAAACAATAGAACTCAGTGAAGTTGAAACATACTCAACATGAAATAGAAAATATACCAAGTTTGGCGGACAAGTACATGAGAATATGGTCCCAGTTTGAGAAGTTCTTTTAACAAGTTGGAGCCCGAGTCTCCACGGAAATGCCACCCCATAAAGCCCGAGTTTCTGGAGCAAAATGTTGTTTACATCATATTGACGCCAAAATACTCGAAGAACAAAAGTTTTCACTCTGGAAAATCTTGTATGAAAATCATGCTCAGCTACCGCAGTAAATTACCAAAGCTGCCATTCAGAATACCTCAGTCTCGCAAAGTTGCAATAAATATTTTCTGTGAAGTGGTGAAGATCAGGCTTTAAATGGTTTAGAAATTTATACCAATGATGTCTCATCTAAAATATTGGTCAAAACCAATTTGGCAGATAAGATTTTGGGCAAAATCGCTTCTCCCCGAGCAGTGTTTGGTGAGAGACAACCATTACTATCAGTGAGGTATCCATTTCTATTATAAAACACACCAATCTACACAAAAAAATGAGATTTTGACTGCTTTTCACCGCTTCCATATTTTGCACCAACGCAGGCCGTGGTTGCCTGATCATAACTGCTGCCGTCAAAATGAGGCACTGAGTGCGTTATACACTGTAAACTGTGGTTCATTGTAACCAAGGTGTTTTAGAATTATCATTGATCAACATCCCAGTTAAAGTGCTTCAAACCTAAAGCATTTAACGAATATATAAAGAGAATCCTGAATTCATTTTGACCAATAAGAAATAGTATTATACAACCTAGGTCAAGCCTATACAACCTAGGTCAAGCCTATACAACCTAGGTCAAGCCAAAAACCTAGATTAACCTATATGTAGATGTGTAATAATCAAAATTCCGAAAAAATACTTATTGGTTTGAAAAACTGGAAGCTATTTCATAATCCACTAAACTAAAAACCATGAAAGTTTTTATCTCTTTCATGAATTTTCGCCAATCATGAAAAAAGAGACGTGAATATTAGGGGTAATTGACCCCTGAAGCCTTTTCTATGCCTCAACATGCTTAATTCTGTTCCTTAATGTCATAAATTAATGCTTGATACACCCAAATGTGTCATTTTCATGTGGCGACAAAAAATAAGAGACGTACTTCAAATGCCCACTGAATTTTTAACTTATTTCGATGGCTTGCCACAACAAAATGTCCCCAAAGGCTTAATAGTGAAAAAAAACATGTCCCCAAAAAAGGTTAAAAAATTACAAGGTGTATTAAGGGTGTCAATGTAATTGAAAGGCCTGGGAGAGAGATCCAGCGTGTTCATTTTCTCAGCCTCGTGATATTTGACATGCGCCCTAACTCTGAAATGTCTTGTTTTTCAGGCTTATCAGGACTGGCGTAAAGTTCACGGGTCAGAGCACCCCCTGCCTGGGATAAATATGACCGACTATCAGTTATTTTATCTTGGGTTTGCTCAGGTATGTTTCATTTTGTTCTTCTACAGTACAATTGATGTGTGATACCGAGATAAGGTATGTTTGATATCAAGATAACCTCCTATGAAATTCAAATTTTGTACACATAATCCCCTCGGTCAGATGACCTTTGACACTTAATTTCAGTTCAATCTGATCCTTAATTAGCCACCAGAGGGCCAAAACTTAAAAAATAAAAAGTGCAGCAAATCTTCAATTAATGACAGTATTATCATCATAGGCACCTCTCATACAAGTTTTTCATTTGACCTAATGTTCGAGGTCAAAGAGATTAAATGGCATGAGTTTGCTATTTGGCTTCAAAAACTTCATAAATTCAATATGCATTCATCATCACAGAGAGGAAAACTAATTATGTTTGTTCCCAGTCTGGAGTCCAAAATCTGAATTTAGATAATAACATTAGATTCACAAAGAAATCTAGTACATGTAACTACTACATTTGTATTACAACACAAATTCACCTGGGGACAGAAATTCAAAAATAGCCCAACACAAACATGTTTTTGAGTGGCTGATCCAACATCTCAATAACACATGAAACAAGCTCATTAAAACAAATTATAAAAAATTGTTTAAATGTTATTCTTAACTAAGCTGTGCTAAATGATTGTTGGAAGCTAATTAAGTAACATTGTGAAACGAGAATGATCAAGATACATTAAAATACATAAAAAAATAGATAGTTGCGCGAACTATCAAAAATGTCTGATTTCCATAACTGCTCTTATAGTCCCAGTGTTTGAGCTATGGTCATCCGATTTTCTCTGTAATATGTACAAAGGATAGTAAATATAGTATAAATGTGTCTGCAATATTTAATAGGTACCAGCTCTGATACTATTTGCACAATTCCATATTTACATGTCGCTGTGGGCTCATTTTCATTGGCCCACTCCAATCTGTCAGCTGAGCACCTTAGATTTGACCAAATATTCAAGGTCACAAGAGTCAAATGATATTTGGCAAATCAGCCAGTCTAAACTATGATAAAATAATCACGTTGAGTTCTTATATCGCGCTTTTCAATGTTTCCCTGTTCAAAGCACTTTTGGGGTACCATATGATTACCTGGTCTCCACAGAAATCAATCACGGATTTCAAGGAGCAACCAGAAGACGCTCACTTGAACTCGACCAGTAGGGGAATCGAGCAGTGACTCAGCTGGGAGTCGAACCCACGAGCTCTCGATCCAGAGGCCGACTCTCTTCCACTGTGCTGCTTCTGCCCCTAACCCATATATAGCATGTTTCTTTAGCAGAATGGTTATAACTTGTCTGCGAAAGATTGATCCGATGCTCACACACGGCCGTAGCCATTTCATTTGAGTTACTTACACATGAGCTAAATAAACTCAATCAGTCAATGAGCACCGAATTCATAACAGTTATCATTGATGACGAAGCCTGTGGTTGTTAACCATTGGTTACATTAGGAACCTCAGTTTTGATTCCGTCTGCAGCGCGCTACCAGAGACCCACAATGCTTGAATAGACACAATATATTGCAGAACCACGCATTTGAGGAGACATAAGGACTTTTTGCTGCAAGCATATAGACTTAAGTGCATTTATCATTTATTCAGCTTTGAAAGGTTCATGGTTATGTCTCCAGAAGAAAGGGTTGAACTACACCGAGGAAGAAACTGGTGTGATGTAACTGAATGTCACTACCTGGGAAGCTTTGGAAACAGGACTGGATTCAGTGTTGGTTTCCTGCTCAGATCAATCCAAGATCCACCCCTCTTAGTCTTAGTCCATTCATCCAGTTCCTGCTCGTACTCTGCTCTTAGTCTCATTAGTCCCTGAGCCTCTTCTCTTGGGTCTCTCTCCCGTTGTTCAGCTGAGACATCCCTCTCGTACAGACGCCTGACAAACCTTGCCATGATCCTGGTCACCTGGAGGCTGTCTTCTGTACTCAGCTTGGACCCAGCCAACACATTGACATTATTATTCAGGGGCATTGGTAGATTATCTCTCTCGAGACACTTTTCTAAATGTTCATACACCATCAGGACCATTTTCCCGAGGGACATGTCTGACTTCAGAAACAGTTCAACCAGATGCAAGAATACAGATTTCAATCTGTAGCTGGTTACTAACTCACTGACCGACTTAATATTGACATTGTTGTTTTTAATTTTGTAGCCACATACCATATCACCCTTGTTGATCTTAATTTTGAAGCCACATACCTCTGCCTTTCTCACACATTTTGCTGTGATGAAGACAGCCTTCACCCGTTTATCCAAAGCTTTGAGGTAATCCACCTCTATTGTTGGGTAGGATACCCGCCCAATCTGATTAAGTTCGTCAGGTTTAATGTCTTGTGCTACCGTGCTGGTCCTGTATGGAATTTTAGGAACTATGTACTTTTTTGGTTGTTTCCACTCTTCTCTCTTAAAAATCATCAATGCTGATTCCCAGTTTCTCTTTAGAGGCATGTCAACCTCAATGGCAGGCACCAAGTCTATTGATATTGGCAAGTCGGTAAACATTTCATCACTGTACAGCCAGATCCATGTCGTGCAGGTTTTACGATCAGGATGTCTCTGTGGTGGCGATAACATACAGAAGCTGCGATCACCATCACTTCGTGTGGCCTTTTTGTTTGATACGCAATCACTCCAATATTCCATGAGTCTGCTCCACATCCACATCCCATATGACCCAATGACAGGTCCCACAGATTCATCTCTAAGATTAGAATTCTTCATATTTTGATATCCTTCATGTTTGTCAGATTTTTCAAAACGAATATGTTCCAACTTCAGCAAAAAATCAAATTCATCAGGCATGCCATGCTTTGATGCCTCAAATGAACTTCCAACCCCAATAACCTCCACTTTTGTGATCTGTGGTAGTACCTCTTTTATAACTTGTCGCACCTTTTCTTTAACATATTTGACAAATTTTACATTATCGTGTCCTGTGATTGTCATTACAGACCCAATGTATGGTTGTTCTGAAATTTTGCACAAGTCAGGAATATTTGTAATATCAGAGCATTCTCCGGCAGTATGATCATCACTTTTGGTGTTACCAAGCTCAATTGCAGTAACTCCTGATGTCCAGCCTCGAAGGTATTTTGATGTCAAACTGCCTTCTTCACACTGATGCAAGTAGTCAGTCGGTGTCTTGTTTCGATAGTCCCTTGCATCCTTCCTAGGATCACTGTATTTCTCCATCAACAGGGCCACTACGTCCTCATTTCGATAGATCACAGCATAATGGAGACAGTTCCTGTCATCAACATCAGCCTGATATGGATCTAACCTATATTTTTCAATGAAAAATCCTATAAGATTGCAGTGTCCATTTATTGCAGCATGGTGCAAAACTGACTTCCGTGCTAAGTCTAATTCATGAACATCACAACCAGCTTCTAGAAGTTCATGTATTGTCTCTTCATTCCCAATCTCTACGGCGTAGTGGAGTGAACTCTTTCCAAAGTGATCTTTGTGATTAACCTTGAATCCATCACATGTTGTTAAATGTTGAATGTATTCATGGCAGCCGAGTTGTCCGGCAACATTAAGTAAGGTCCTCCCGTAATTGCCACAAGCACGGTAGACTGATGAATTGCGGCACATAATCTTCAGCATACCAATATCGGTTTCCAGTAATAAAGAGTGTAATATCGAGAGTGCACCAGGGTCAGCTAAATCAGTTTTGTTCATTAGTTCATTTATGATTTGTATGTATCTATCTTCTACTGCCAGATGAATAGGTATCACACCACGGTTGTTCTTAAGATTCACATTAGCCCCCTTTAGTATGAGTCCCACAACTACTTGTAAATCCCCTCTTCTAGTTGCTTGATGCAAGGGTGTGACATTGTTAGTGTCCTTGGCATTAACATCAGCCCCAGCATCTATCAATATCTTGACAGTATCAGAATGACCTTCCCGTGCTGATGCAAGCAAGGGTGTGTCATTCATAGTGCCCTTTGCATTAACATCAGCCCCAGCATCTATCAATATCTTGACAGTATCAGAATGACCTCCCCATGCTGATGCAAGCAAGGGTGTGACATTGTCAGTGTTCTTGGCATTAACATCAGCCCCAGCATCTATCAATATCTTGACAGTATCAGAATGACCTCCCCATGCTAATACAAGCAAGGGTGTGACATTGTCAGTGTCCTTGGCATTAACATCAGCCCCAGCATCTATCAATATCTTGACAGTATCTGGACGACCTTTCTCTGCTAATTCAAGAAAGTCTCTATTAACAGTCTCCAAATCAATTTTAACTCCATCTCCAGTTACCACAGCTTTATGTTTCCTGTGACCCTGTCCTGTTCCAGTTCCATCGACTTTGGCGTCATGACCCTCCTGCTTGTCTGCTCCAAGTCCACTCTGTCCTCGTTGATTTTCTTCCATGTTCGAAGCAAGCTTGTCGTTTCTATTCTCGAGTTTGCGCTTTCTGGAACCAGCTTCACTGTCTCCTGGGCTTTTCTTTTCATCTGCATGCCGTTTTAACCTGCAAGATGATGATATACACATGTACTGCAAAGTTCCCAGGCGAAGATTGATGAAAGATTTGGCAATAAATGACCACGGGGGGGGGGGGTAAAACTATGAAAAGAATAAGAGGGTCATTTATTCAAGGTTTCGGTTCAAAACTCTCAATATATCTGTAGGTTGTATTGTCAGTTTCCTCCTGTGCACAAATTATAACCGACATTATGAACTATATTCATTTGCTGGCGAAATCAATTATCTTAACCGGTTTGATCTTAATTCAAGTGCAGAAAGTTTCTCTGAACAAAATAAATCAATGAAATTGTTGAAATGCGACATAAGAAACAAAGACACTGCACACTCCTCAGTGACAGTGTTCTTCCCCACCATTAATAACTTCATAATTTTTAATAATTTCACTTTTGAAGCAAAAGGAATTCCCAAACCTTTACATCAACGTGGGAAAATCTACTTAAAGGCCATAACTCCAGGTATTTTGCCATTTTCTGCTGAAGACGATTTCAAAAGTGTACCTAACACTTTATACAATACAGAAAACCCAATGCAATTGGCTCCATCCATTTTGAAGATATAGCCATTTATGTGTTTGACAACTTGATTACCTAATCAGGCCAGCAACTGGCTTGTTAGAGCCAGGCGGCGGGTTCAGCAAAAGTTGTGATGTAGATCAGGCTATTGCCCTACTTGGGAGGACAAATATCAATGAATGCTCTTAAAATTGATATATGAAGTCTGTTTTTCATTGACATTCGATATACCCTATAATAAGGTAAGGCAATACAGACAAATTTATACCATTATAGTAAGAAATCAAACATCAGTCTGATCTATGTCAGTAAACTTGCCGCCTGACTTCACTTAGATACCTAACCAAGGCTGTTACATAACATGTAAACAAAACAGTTTTGCTTTATCTCTGGACTGGGTGCTTCAATTTTGATCAAACTTGATTTAATGCGGAGCTTTAAGTCTACTCTTTGAGGATCTGTACATGTCATGCAATCATAAAAGCAGGAGTCGTGGCCTTTAAGGATAGCAGTTTCGAGAGGAAATCAATGGGCTAAATTGGCATTAACATCAGCCCCAGAATCTATCAATATCTTGAAAGTATCAGAATGACCTTCCCGTGCTGATGCAAGCAAGGGTGTGACATTGTCAGTGTTCTTGGCATTAACATCAGCCCCAGCATCTATCAATATCTTGACAGTATCAGAATGACCTCCCGATGCTGATGCAAGCAAGGGTGTGACATTATAAGTGCCCTTGGCATTAACATCAGCCCCAGCATCTATCAATATCTTGACAGTATCAGAATGACCTCCCCGTGCTGATGCAAACAAGGGTGTGACATTGTTAGTGCCCTTTGCATCAACATCAGCCCCAGCATCTATCAATATCTTGACAGTATCAGAATGACCTTCCGATGCTGATGCAAGCAAGGGTGTGTCATTGTTAGTGCCCTTTGCATCAACATCAGCCCCAGCATCTATCAATATCTTGACAGTATCAGAATGACCTCCCCATGCTGATGCAAGCAAGGGTGTGTCTTTGTCAGAGTCCTTGTCATTAACATCAGCCCCAGCATCTATCAATATCTTGACAGTATCAGAATGACCTCCCCATGCTGATGCAAGCAAGGGTGTGTCATTGTAAGAGTCCTTGGCATTAACATCAGCCCCAGCATCTATCAATATCTTGACAGTATCAGAATGACCTCCCCATGCTGATGCAAGCAAGGGTGTGACATTGTTAGTGTCCTTGGCATCAACATCAGCCCCAGCATCTATCAATATCTTGGCAGTATCAGAATAACCTCCCGATGCTGATGCAAGCAAGGGTGTGTCATTGTCAGTGTCCTTGGCATCAACATCAGCCCCAGCATCTATCAATATCTTGACAGTATCAGAATGACCTCTCCGTGCTGATGCAAACAAGGGTGTGACATTATAAGTGCCCTTGGCATTAACATCAGCCCCAGCATCTATCAATATCTTGACAGTATCAGAATGACCTCCCAATGCTGATGCAAGCAAGGCAGTGACATTGTTAGTGCCCTTTGCATCAACATCAGCCCCAGCATCTATCAATATCTTGCCAGTATCAGAATGACCTAACAATGCTGATGCAAGCAAGGGTGTGACATTGTTAGTGCCCTTTGCATCAACATCAGCCCCAGCATCTATCAATATCTTGACAGTATCAGAATGACCTCCCAATGCTAATACAAGCAAGGGTGTGACATTGTAAGTGTTCTTGGCATCAACATCAGCCCCAGCATCTATCAATATCTTGACAGTATCAGAATGACCTTCCCGTGCTAATACAAGCAAGGGTGTGTCACTGTTAGTGGTCTTGGCATCAACATCAGCCCCAGCATCTATCAATATCTTGACAGTATCAGAATGACCTTCCCGTGCTGATTTATGCAAGGGTGTGACATTGTTAGTGCTCTTGGCATTAACATGAGCCCCAGCATCTATCAATATCTTGACAGTATCAGAATGACCTTCCCGTGCTGATTTATGCAAGGGTGTGACATTGTTAGTGTCCTTGGCATCAACATCAGCCCCAGCATCTATCAATATCTTGACAGTATCAGAATGACCTTCCCGTGCTGATTTATGCAAGGGTGTGACATTGTTAGTGCTCTTGGCATTAACATGAGCCCCAGCATCTATCAATATCTTGACAGTATCAGAATGACCTTCCCGTGCTGATTTATGCAAGGGTGTGTCATTGTCAGTGTCCTTGGCATTAACATCAGCCCCAGCATCTATCAATATCTTGACAGTATCAGAATGACCTCCCAATGCTAATACAAGCAAGGGTGTGACATTGTAAGTGTTCTTGGCATCAACATCAGCCCCAGCATCTATCAATATCTTGACAGTATCAGAATGACCTCTCCATGCTGATACAAGCAAGGGTGTGTCATTGTTAGTGCTCTTGGCATTAATATCAGCCCCAGCATCTATCAATATCTTGACAGTATCAGAATGACCTCTCCATGCTGATACAAGCAAGGGTGTGTCATTGTTAGTGCTCTTGGCATTAATATCAGCCCCAGCATCTATCAATATCTTGACAGTATCAGAATGACCTCCCCGTGCTGATGCAAGCAAGGGTGTGTCATTGTCAGTGTTCTTTGCATTAACATCAGTCCCAGCATCTATCAATATCTTGACAGTATCAGAATGACCTCCCCGTGCTGATGCAAGCAAGGGTGTGTCATTGTCAGTGTTCTTTGCATTAACATCAGCCCCAGCATCTATCAATATCTTGACATTATCAGAATGACCTCCCAATGCTGATGCAAGCAAGGGTGTGTCATTGTTAGTGCCCTTTGCATCAACATCAGCCCCAGCATCTATCAATATCTTGACAGTATCAGAATGACCTTCCCGTGCTGATTTATGCAAGGGTGTGTCTCTGTAAGGTTTCTTGGCATTAACATCAGCCCTAGCATCTATCAATATCTTGACAGTATCAGAATGACCTCCCTGTGCTGATGCAAGCAAGGGTGTGACATTGTCAGTGTTCTTGGCATCAACATCAGCCCCAGCATCTATCAATATCTTGACAGTATCAGAATGACCTCCCCGTGCTGATACAAGCAAGGGTGTGTCATTGTCAGTGTTCTTGGCATCAACATCAGCCCCAGCATCTATCAATATCTTGCCAGTATCAGAATGACCTCCCAATGCTGATGCAAGCAAGGGTGTGACATTGTTAGTGCCCTTTGCATCAACATCAGCCCCAGCATCTATCAATATCTTGACAGTATCAGAATGACCTCCCAATGCTGATGCAAGCAAGGGTGTGACATTGTTAGTGCCCTTTGCATCAACATCAGCCCCAGCATCTATCAATATCTTGACAGTATCAGAATGACCTCCCCGTGCTGATACAAGCAAGGGTGTGTCATTGTAAGTGTTCTTGGCATTAACATCAGCCCCAGCATCTATCAATATCTTGACAGTATCAGAATGACCTACCGATGCTGAATAATGCAAGGGTGTGTCATTGTTAGTGGTCTTGGCATTAACATCTGCCCCAGCATCTATCAATATCTTGACAGTATCAGAATGACCTCCCGATGCTGATGCAAGCAAGGGTGTGACATTGTTAATGTCCTTGGCATCAACATCAGCCCCAGCATCTATCAATATCTTTACAGTATCAGAATGACCTCCAGATGCTGATGCAAGCAAGAGTATATCATTGTTAATGTCCTTGGCATTAACATCAGCCCCAGCATCTATCAATATCTTGACAGTATCTGGACGACCTTTCTCTGCTAATTCAAGAAAGGCTCTATTAACAGTCTCCAAATCAATTTTAACTCCATCTCCAGTTACCACAGCTTTATGTTTCCTGTGACCCTGTCCTGTTCCAGTTCCATCGACTTTGGCGTCATGACCCTCCTGCTTGTCTGCTCCAAGTCCACTCTGTCCTCGTTGATTTTCTTCCATGTTCGAAGCAAGCTTGTCGTTTCTATTCTCGAGTTTGCGCTTTCTGGAACCAGCTTCACTGTCTCCTGGGCTTTTCTTTTCATTCGCATGCCGTTTTAACCTGCAAGATGATGATATACTGCAAAGTTCCCAGCCGAAGATTGATGAAAGATTTGGCAATAAATGACCACGGGGGGGGGGGGGGGGTAAAACTATGAAAAGAATAAGAGGGTCATTTATTCAAGGTTTCGGTTCAAAACTCTCAATATATCTGTAGGTTGTATTGGCAGTTTTCTCCTGTGCACAAATTATAACCGACATTATGAACTATATTCATTTGCTGGCGAAATCAATTATCTTAACCGGTTTGATCTTAATTCAAGTGCAGAAAGTTTCTCTGAACAAAATAAATCAATGAAATTGTTGAAATGCGACATAAGAAACAAAGACACTGCACACTCCTCAGTGTTCTTCCCCACCATTAATAATTTCATAATTTTTAATAATTTCACTTTTGAAGCAAAAGGAATTCCCAAACTTTTACATCAACATGGGAAAATCTACTTAAGGATAGCAGTTTCAAGAGAAAATCATTTGGCTAAATTCACTCGTACCCATATTAGATTTGGTTTTAAAGGGACAATATAGGCAGCAGCTAGGTAGGCAAGATAGAGGTCTCTCACATCTCACAGAAATGATTCGCGCTTGTACAAGGAATATATTTAGTGCTGAATCTGACATGACCCAGGACCATTACTGTGTATATTTAATAGTCACCTGAAGATGACCAAATTAGCCCCTCTGCTCCTGCCTATAGTCCCCCTTTAACATTATCACTAAACGTTGTCTGTACAGAACCAATGCTTACAGTAATCCCTGGGCTACTTACAGCTTTGCCTAAACACTCCCCTTTAAGATATTTTGACCCAAAACAACTTGAAACTTGATCAAGTTGGTACCAGGTGAAACGAAAAAAAATAACCTACTTCTGTATCCATAAACTCCTATAATATCGACAAAACATTGGACAAATTGCGGCCAAATGGAGCTGATATCAGTATTTTTTGTTTTCAGTTTGTTTTATCTTATTAATACCAGCATTTCTGATCGTTCAAAGGCCATTAACATATTTCATCACTAAGGCACCCCAGCAGGTTCAATAAGGTGTCGTTTATACAAAAGCCCAGAAAGCTAACTCCAGAATTGTAATTCAATATTCGAAAATCAAGATTTGAAATACCAAATTATAAATTCCTAGTTTGATCACATCATCATGTCTCACCCTTCAGATCAAAGCGGACCAGTCAGGTCATGTTTTCAAAAACTGATATTAGTGATAAAAAGTTATTGTGACAAAAGGATTTTTATATATTCAAGTCGGGGGGGGGGGGGGGGGGGTCACTTAACCAATCTGGATAGACACATATGTGTCATGGTTTTGGCAGAGTGTGTTTATCCCTGTGATCATGTCAGACCATTGAACCTCTGTCACATGGTGTCACAGACATGACAGACTTGAGATTGTGTAAAAATTGCCACAAGTTCTAACTGCGATATTAGACAGTCTGGTCTGCTGCATTAAAGGAACCCTGTAGCGCAACGCTTATAAAAATGAGGAGTTTTGAACGGCCCAGTTAAAACCTAAGGCTGGAATAAGCTTCCGTTCATAAATATCAGCAGTTTCAAGTTCCCCTCTGCTAGTTGTTTATGTGAGCTGGACATCAGGGTAACGTTGTATAACGTTGCATAACATTACTGACTCCAGTCAATGAAGTGCATAAGAGGTAATCA
The DNA here is from genome assembly GCF_910592395.1 of Lineus longissimus. Taxonomy (NCBI): domain Eukaryota; kingdom Metazoa; phylum Nemertea; class Pilidiophora; order Heteronemertea; family Lineidae; genus Lineus; species Lineus longissimus. Next base: position 1,978,801 of record NC_088319.1, on the reverse strand, counting down.
CTAATTTAGTTATTTTTACTATGTTCAGCTAGTTTTAATACAGACTTAAGTCACGACTGGATCTCTTTAAGGGCTCTCTTGCAAGGCAATGCTGTCAACTGACCAACCTCAACCCAATATGGTCACCAGACTGCGATTGCAAATTTAGGGAATATTAAGCCTCACGAAGGATACAGACAAAAACATGTAATAACCTTTGACTATCCATTTGAGCTCCATCATATATGGGGGAGTTTCGGTCCACATTGGCACATATCTTGATGGGTGTGATACATAATTGGGTTGTCTGTCTTTTATTTGCTTTGTGAAGTGGTTTTTGCTGTGATCTTACCACAATACTTCAAGGGTAAAATAAGTGCTCACTGTCAACAAGGTTATGCATCAACCTGTGAAAACGTGACAGTGACAAATATGAATGCTGAGAAAAATAACAAAGTCATCATAGTTGCACTTTGTGCCTTCAATGTCAAAGAGATGACCTTTAAGGACAAAGGCACTGTCTGTGGTTATTGCCAAATCAGTTGTCTCTGCAGATTGTGTTAATGAGATACTTGACATCTGTGGCCAGGTTTGGGCATGATCCGGAGATAATAAATAATTGACTATCAGGTGGTGGGGAAGGGGGGGGGCCCTCTTGAACTTTTACATTCTTAGTGGAAACAGCACCTTTCAAATTTGATTTCACTTACTTACTCAGTACTTACTTACTTATAGATGTTAATATTCTACCATCTAATAAAAGTGGTGACTAAATAATGATGAAAATTCTGATATTTGACCATTTGGCAACGTTCTTGTCCAAATTTATGCGCGGAAATATGGACAACTGCTCAGTTGTATGAAGAATGCAGACACGTTGCTGTTGGATGGGTATTTGCAAGCGTCGTGTTTGATTCCCTTAACGCACCACATGAGATAAACATGATTAAGTCGTTTGCTATGATTTGTTTATAGCTTCATGAAATCTATACAATAAAAGGAGAAAGTGGTGAGGTTTGTCCGGAGTGTTCTCGAAATTGGGAGGGAAGAGGTTGTTTTTCGTAGTAGGAAGTCATCTATGGTTATATGTGGAATGTTGTTTTAATTATATGTAAACTTGGAATTGCTTGGAAGACGAATTTGACCAGGAAATCCGAGCCAAGATGTATACATCAATACATTGAATTTCGTCAGTGGTATTGGGGACTTCCAAAATTGGCATGCATTACAGGAAACAAATCCCCTCAATACCCCGTCCACAGAACGGGTACTATGCTAGTACTCAATATGAACAAATACGAAGTATTCAAATACTGCCGTCATATGCATTGTGATATTTCAAATACGTACACTTGTGATAAGATGATTTAATCTGTAAAATACTGTCATTATTTGCTTTTACTGAAATAGTTCTTATGATTGCTCAAATCAAATTGGGTCATGGGGTTGTATACATTAATGCAAATTATAAATGATAGCAAGTTGTAAAACACAGTTAAGCTGAGAATGGCATGAACAAGGTGAAGAAAGTAATGACTTCCTCCTCAAACTGACCTCGAGGAATAAAATTAGTAGCTGAATGAATAAGTAACTACTGCTTGTCAAAATGAAATTCTAAATTCCCAGAAAAAAATCAATTGTTCTACTAAAAGCGCTAAATAAAAGAGCAGAGGTGTTTAGAACAAATTGAAATTGTTTCTTTTTCTGCTGAAGAGGGTCAAGAATATAAAGGGAACAATTGAACAAAGAAGTATAGAAACACTTGAAGTGGGACAAAATTACTCGGTAATGGGGGGTTAACTGCCAAATATTGCCAAAGGTTCAGTGGGATAATTTCTTGACCTAATGCTTGAGGCATTTAACTCGGAAAAACCCAGACTTAAAAAATCAGACTTGGGCAACGATTAAGCGTGTGTTTGATAGGAAAAGGAGCCCGAAATTAATGCGTGCGTTATTTGAATCCCTTGTCAGGTCAAAATTGGAATATAATTCCGTTTCTTGGGATCATATCACGAGGGAAAACTTGGTCAAGCTAGAAAGGGTTCAACGCAGAGCCACAAGGCATATGTTAGGTGGAGAACTAAGTTACAAAGAGAGGCTCTCTGTTATGTCTATGTTACCTTTGTCTTACAGGCGGGAGACGGCTGACCTCAATTTTGTGCACAATTGCTTTATCGGTAAAATCGATTTGGACACTTCAAAATATATATCTTTTAGAGAAAGGAGGGGTGACCCACTTCTTATACCTGGTGCTAGATGTAGAACGGAGACATATTGCCGGTCGTTTTTTAATCGTGTGGAGGGCACGTGGAATGCCCTGCCTATGAGTGTGCGTTGTGCGGCGAGTCCTAACGCCTGTAAGCGATCCGTCAGGGACTTTTATGAAAGCCAGCTGATGGAGCGTTTTGACCCGGACAACGCGTGCTCATGGGTTGGGCGTTGCAGGTGTCCTTTTTGCCGCTATTAAAAGAATGCTTTTACATGTTTTATTAAAATTATTATACTCTTTTAGGGGTCCCGTGAATGGGTCTTAATTGACCCTTTGGCGCTCCCTTTTGGGCACCTAGTTTTACTGTTATTTCGACCATATGTTTTATTTGTATTTTCATCACTGTTGTTTTACTATGTATATAATTTTATGTTGGTTCTCAATAAAGTTGTTGAAATTGAAATTGAAATTGAAATTGGAAAAACCCAGACCAGTTATCTATATCCCAAAGACAGGCCATAATCAATTTACAAAATGAAATTGTCCAGGGACCATGTGCTCACCTCAGGTAATGTTAGTGGGTGTATTCTGCAGTGGATATGGGGAAACAGTTTTGGTCATTACAGTCAATTTTGCAATCATAGAGGAAGTGGTGTGGTAGTGCAGCTTTTATGGAGAATTTAAAGATTTTATCGAATTTTCAGGATTGCCACCTAACGGCCATATCCACATAATGTTCATGAGATTCAGGGTTATTGTAGAGTGTACATGAACATGTCACATGGAAATTAACTGACATCTGTTGAACAGTTGAAGAGTAATAGGACTTGGTTGAATTTTCAAGATGGCAGCCTGGAGGCCATATTCACATATTGTTCATGAGATTCAGGGTTATTGTAGAGTGTCCATGAACATGTCACATGGAAATTAACTGACATCTGTTGAACAGTTGAAGAGTAATAGGACTTGGTTGAATTTTCAAGATGGCAGCCTGGAGGCCATATTCACATATTGTTCATGAGATTCAGGGTTATTGTAGAGTGTACATGAACATGTCACATGGAAATTAGTTGACATCTGTTGAACAGTTAAAGAGTAATAGGACTTGGTTGAATTTTCAAGATGGCAGCCTGGAGGCCATATACTTATTATTGTTCATGAGATTCAGGGTTATTGTAGAGTGTACATGAACATGTCACATGGAAATTAGTTGACATCTGTTCAACAGTTAAAGAGTAATAGGACTTGGTTGAATTTTCAAGATTGCGGCCTGGAGGCCATATTTGTCATCAGATTTAACTGAAAATTGAGGATATTGTAAAGACAAGATACACAATCACCTGAAATTTGGTTGCAATCCGAAAGTGGGTTTCAGAGAAATAGGACTTTGTTTAATTTTCAAGATGGCCTCCTTGCGGCCATATTGGTTATTATATTGACTGAAATTCAAAGATGCTGTAGAGAGTACATACATATAAAATTACATGACATTTAGTTCCAATCCGATCATTTGTTTCAGAGTAAACGACATTGTTAAATTTTCAAGATGGCTGCCTGGTGGCCATATTTGATGTCCGAGCATGACAAATTTTTGGGTCACTAGATACATATCCACACATGTTTAAAACCTACTAGCTCAAATAGAAATGAAACATGCAACCAAACGGTGATTAAGCGAACTTTGATCTCTGCGACCTTAAAAGTAGGTCAAATCGAAAACCTGTACAATATGTGACGTATCCTTGCTAGTAGTACATACAAAAATATTTCAATTCTTAGAACCCTTGCAGTATGGGATTAAGATGAACTGACATTTTGATCAGTGTTTTGGGGGGGGGGGGGGGGCTTAAAACTGTGAAAAGAAAAAGAGGGTCATTTATTCAAGGTTACTGTTCAAAACTCTCAATATATCTGTGGGTTGTATTGGCAGTTTTCTACTGTGCACAGGTTATAACTGACATTATGAACCATATTCATTTGCTGGCGAAATCAATTATCTTAACCGGGTTTGATTTTCACAAATTAATCAATGAAATTGTTGAAATGCGACATAAGAAACAAAGACACTGCACACTCCTCAGTGTTCTTCCCCACCATTAATAATTTCATAATATGATTGCACTTTTGAAGCAAAAGAAATTCCCAAACTTTTACATCAACATGGGAAAATCAACTTAAGGACAGCAGTTTCAAGAGAAAATCATTGGGCTAAATTCACTTGTACCCATATTAGATTTGGCTTTAAAGGGACAATATAGGCAGCAGCTAGGTAGGCAAGATAAAGTTACATTAAGTCGCCAATAGAGGTCTCTCATATCTCACAGAAATGATTCGCGCTTGTACGAGGAATACATTTAGTGCTGAATCTGACATGACCCAGGACCAATACTGTGTATATTTAATAGTCACCTGAAAATGACCAAATTAGCCCCTCTGCTCCTGCCTATCGTCCCCCTTTAACGTTACCACTAAACGTTGTCTGTACAGTACCTGGGCTACTTACAGCTTTGCCTAAACACGCCCTTTAAGATATTTTGACCCAAAACAACAACTTGAAACTTGATCAAGTTGGTACCAGGTGACACGAAAAAAACAACCTACTTCTGCTATCGCATGAATTCATATAATATCGATAAAAAATTGGACCAATTTTTTGTTTTCAATTTGTTTTATCTTATATCTGCATTTCTGATCGTGCAAAGGCCAGTGACATATTTCCAGACTTAGGTACCCCAGCAGGTTCAATAAGGTGTCGTTTATACTAAAGCCCAGAAAGCATACTCCAGATTTGTAGTTCGAGATTCAAAATCAAGATTTGAAATAACAAACTTCAAAATTCCTGGTTTGATCACATCACCATGTCTTACCCTTCAGATCAATGCAGACCAGTCAGATCATGTTTCGAAAAACTGATAAAAAATTATTGTGACAAAAGGTTATTTTCATATATTCAAGTCTAGTCTGAAACACTTGAAGTGGGGAAAAATTACTCAAAGAAGTATAGAAACACTTGAAGTGGGACAGAATTACTCGGTAATGGGGGGTTAACTGCCAAATATTGCCAAAGGTTCAGTGGGATAATTTCTTGACCTAATGCTTGAGGCATTTAACTCGGAAAAACCCAGACCACTTATCTATATCCCAAAGACAGGCCATAATCAATTTACAAAATGAAATTGTCCAGGGACCATGTGCTCACCTCAGGTAATGTTAGTGGGTGTATTCTGCAGTGGATATGGGGAAACAGTTTTGGTCATTAAAGTCAATTTTGCAATCATAGAGGAAGTGGTGTGGTAGTGCAGCTTTTATGGAGAATTTAAAAAATTTATCGAATTTTCAAGATTGCCACCTAACGGCCATATGCACATATTGTTCATGAGATTCAGGGTTATTGTAGAGTGTACATGAACATGTCACATGGAAATTAGTTGACATCTGTTCAACAGTTAAAGAGTAATAGGACTTGGTTGAATTTTCAAGATGGCAGCCTGGAGGCCATATTTGTCTTCAGATTTAACTGAAAATTGAGGATATTGTAAAGAGAACTAAGATACACATTCACCTGAAATTTGGTTGCAATCCGAATATGAGTTTTAGAGAAATAGGACTTTGTTTAATTTTGAAGATGGCCTCCTGGCGGCCATATTGGTTATCATATTGACTGAAATTCAGGGATGCTGTAGAGAGTACATACATATAAAATTACATGAAATTTGGTTCCAATCAGATCATTAGTTTCAGAGTAGAAGGACATTGTTTACTTTTCAAGATGGCTGCCTGGTAGCCATATTTGATGTCGAGACAAGACCACTAATGAATATTCATAGGTTGGAGGGTCGAGGCCTATTAATTAGACGAGTGCATGTTTTTAACTCTCAAGTACATATTTGGAGAGGCATTGAAAAAATATTTGTTGTGGCAAGTCTACAGATATAAAGAAATTATTTGATGAAAAAATTAATTTCGAATTTTGCTAATTTGGTAATAGGGGGCGTGTTTTGAGATTTTTCTGCCAGTTGGCTGAAAAGAGTGGACATATCAATGTCTGTCTAATTTGTCGATTATCAAAAAATTTCCGTGGTCAACTACCAGTTTATTTTTCACCATTTACTTGCCCCACTGTCCTGAATATCATATCAAAATTTCAAATTCACAACCATATACGCAGTATTTGATGCGTCGCGGTCAAACATTGACAATTTAACTGCTGAAAGGCTTAAAAAATCAATTGTGGTCTTGTCTCTGTCTGAGCATGACAAATTTTAGATGGTAGATTTACAAATATACATATTGCGATTTGTGATCTGGTATATTTTATTATACAAAATGAAAAATATACCTGGTAAAGTATTTACTCAACTGGTCCTTTAAAAATGGAAAGTAATCTGTGAGATATCAGTGAATTTTGATTTTGACAAAGCACTTTATAACTTGATTTTAAGAACTATTGGGCTCATTGGTTGATGGGTAATTTTTTAAACTGGTTCTTTCGAAATGGAAAAATATCCCTATTTTATTAGTTCATTATTTATTTTGAGAAAGCATTCAACTCGATTGGTGGGGAATTTTTCCAATTAGTCGTTTAGAAATGGAAAACAAATCTGTGAGATGTCTGTAATCATTTATTTTGAGAAACTATTTGGCTTGGTTTATTGGTAATTTTTGCAACTGGTCCTTTAGAAATGGCAAAATATCCCCAGTATGTAGTACAATTTTTATTTTGAGAAGGCATTTAACTTGATCGGTGGGGAATTTTTGCAACTCAGCCCATAGAAATTAAGAAATATCCAAGAGATATTAGTTGATATTGATTTTGGAAGAGTATCTAACTGAATTGGTTGGGAATTTTTGCAACTGATCCTTTAGAAATGGCAAAAAATCTGTGAGATATTTGTAAACTTTGACTATGACAAAGCAGTTAACTTGATTTTGAGACCTATTTGGCTTGGTTGATTGGTAATTTCTGCAACTCGTCCTTTAGAAGTGGAAAAATATCCCTAGTTTATCAGTACAATTTTTATTTTGAGGAAGCATTTAACTCGATTGGTTGGGAATTTTTCCAATCGATCCTTTAGAAATGGTAAGAAATCAGTGATATTGATTTTGAGAAACTATTTGGCTCGTTAGGTTGGTTATTTGTGCAACTTGTCCTTGAAAAAAGGGATATTTGTTTTTCCTTGAGAAAAGTGATTAAAACGTTTTATTAGGCGTGAGTGGTGGTGTGTAGCGAGAGTTGCACGACACCCTGGCTGATGGAATTTTGGGGGGGGGGCTACAAACCCTAGTGCAAGGGCCGGGGTCATGTGCTTAGCATCGTGGTCACAACAGTTGAGCATCAACCTTGTGATCAGGCGGCGGTCCCGTCTTCGATACCTGGCCGGAGCCATTTTGTAACTCTCAACTGACCTGAAAAGTCCTTGTGTGCGCTAGATTGTGGCTGCCCTTGGTTCTCCAGAAAGGTCTCTGGACAGGCTAGATGACAATGTGTGCGATTTTAGAGCAGTTTCATACAGTAAACAGTACAGTGACAAGCAATATATAAAACTCTCTATCAAAAACTCACTATTCTCATGTCTTGGTGTTGAGCAGTTTTTTCAGTCCAATGCCTGTTGAAGTACAATCCATGAGGTCATTACGAGTGAGTACGTGCGAGGGTCCTCATGGGAACTGCATAGATGACCTGGCAGGGTTGAGCTCGACTCAGCTCAAACTTACTGAAAAATGAAGAAAAAAATTATTTATTGAGTAGCATGGAACCTCAGAAAACTGTAGAACTTAAATATTTCACAGCATTAATTTTTGGCGAATGAAGCATGATAGAAATAACTAGGCTGCAGAGTTGCAAGTAGGGGATACAGCTCAAACTGCTGACTGGTCCTTGTGACTGCTGGAATCCCTAGTGATGGTACACTAGAGAAAGGCCCCGGTCATGTGCTTACCTCCTCTCTTCTTGTGGTGTTGAGCAGATTTTCAGTCCTGCAGTGCCTGTTGATTCAGAGCCACGATGTCTTAATGAGTAAATGTGCGTTAGGGTCCTCTCAAGGAGTGTTAGTCTAAGTGTCGATGATCTGGCAGATTGAGAAAAAATTGTGTATTGAGTTGCGTGATGAATAATGATGGAACCTCAGACAACTGTAGAACTTAAATATTTTCACAGCGTTAATTTTTGGCGAATGGAGCATGATAGAATACCTAGGCTCAGCAACACAAGAGTGGCAAGTTTTGGATGCAGCTTAAAGTGCTGACGGGTCCCTGTGACTGCTGGATTCCCTAGTGATGGTACACTAGTGCAAGGCCCCGGGTCATGTGCTTACCTCCTCTCTTCTTGTGGTGTTGAGCAGATTTTCAGTCCTGCAGTGCCTGTTGATTCAGAGCCATGAGGTCTTTATGAGTAAGTGTGCGTTAGGGTCCTCTCAAGGAATGTTAGCCTAAGTGTGGATGATCTGGCAGATTGAGAAAAAATTGTGTATTGAGTTGCGTGATGAATAATAATGAAACCTCACACAACTGTAGAACTTAAATATTTTCACAGCATTAATTTTTGGCGAATGGAGCATGATAGAATACCTAGGCTCAGCAACACAAGAGTGGCAAATTTTGGATGCAGCTTAAAGTGATGACTGGTCCCTGTGACTGCTGGAATCCCTAGTGGTGGTACACTAGTGCAAGGCCCCGGGTCATGTGCTTACCTCCTCTCTTCTTATGGTGTTGACCAGATTTTCAGTCCTGCAGTGCCTGTTGATTCAGAGCCACGAGGTCTTAATGAGTAAGTGTGCGTGAGGGTCCTCTCAAGGAGTGTTAGCCTGAGTGTGGATGATCTGGCGGGTTGAGAAAAAAATTGTGTATTGAGTTGCGTGATGAATAATAATGGAACCTCACACAACTGTAGAACTTAAATATTTCCACAGCATTGCTTTTTGGCGAATGGAGCATGATAGAATACCTAGGCTCAGCAACACAAGAGTGGCAAATTTTGGATGCAGCTTAAAGTGATGACTGGTCCCTGTGACTGCTGGAATCCCTAGTGGTGGTACACTAGTGCAAGGCCCCGGGTCATGTGCTTACCTCCTCTCTTCTTATGGTGTTGAGCAGATTTTCAGTCCTGCAGTGCCTGTTGATTCAGAGCCACGATGTCTTCATGAGTAAGTGTGCGTGAGGGTCCTCTCAAGGAGTGTTAGCCTAAGTGTGGATGATCTGGCGGGTTGAGAAAAAAATTGTGTATTGAGTTGCGTGATAAATAACAATGGAACCTCACACAACTGTAGAACTTAAATATTTTCACAGCATTGCTTTTTGGCGAATGGAGAATGATAGAATACCTTGGCTCAGCAACACAAGAGCGGCAAATTTTGGATGCAGCTTAAAGTGATGACTGGTCCCTGTGACTGCTGGAACCCCTAGCGGTGGTACACTAGTACAAGGCCCCGGGTCATGTGCTTACCTCCTCCTTTCTTATGGTGTTGAGCAGATTTTCAGTCCTGCAGTGCCTGTTGATTCAGAGCCATGAGGTCTTTATGAGTGAGTGTGCGTGAGGGTCCTCTCAAGGAGTGTTAGCCTAAATGTCGATGATCTGGCGGGTTGAGCTCGACTGAACTCAAACTTGCTGAAAAATAAAGAAAAATTTCGTAAACATACACAATGTAAACCATGATGAAAACCTCTTTAGTTTAAGATTATAGCCGTCAAGGACATGACCCATTCCTGACAACCTAAAAGTCTTTGAATTTCAAGATGGCCACTATAAATAGTTCCAAAATTTCCAAATTATCTACTTACTTTAGACTAGGTGACTCCAAAAAGTAGCTGTTGGCAAGGAAAGTTCCGAATATTCTTTAATTTTCAAGTTGTTCGCTGTAATAGACCTACTGATTGTAATTGGGAATATCGTCGAGATCTTCCAGTAGCTGCCTCTCCCAAAGTGCCCCGGACAACATGACACATGCCCTATATAGCCAAGCCATTAAAAAGATCGATATTTTATCAGATTCAACCAAGTTCATGTTTGGATATGCTTGATATGTCATCAGCCCTAATTAGGCATAACTGTGAAGATTTATCTATCCAGGTGTATGAAAGTTTTTGACTTGTTAGCTCTGGTTTATAAGGAAACTTACTCTCACAAGCGTTCTGCTTTCACTGAACCTCTGGTCACACGATCTTCTCGGGAAGTTGTTTTCCTCTCTAGAAGGCATTGAATTTTCTTGAAAAGTCCTGGCCTGTATCCCCCTTAAAGTGGAGAAAAGATTGTCCAAAGAAATCAAGGAAGAAGTCATTTGAAGGAGAAGCTTATTTGCTGTTCTACATGGTTTAAGTGGTCTCTTAACACCTATAGAAATAGTGACATTGCTCAGGAAAGTCATCTAGTCATTTTTCAAAAAAAAACTTTTCCACTTTCCCCTTTTTCTCCCTTTCCCCAAATGCAACATGTTGATCCTTAGCCAGACCAGGGCACAAATCATCAACAATGTATCAGAGAACAATCTGTTTAAGCTTTACAAAAGTTTAATCTGGTGAGCACAATGGCCCATGGTCATTTCATCTGTTCATGGTTTGTTTTGTGTTGCAGGTTTGGTGCAGCATTGCGACCAAGGAGACCTACCATTTACAGTTAGTCAGTGATGCACACACACCAGCTCAGTATAGGTAAGTCAGGCCCAGTTATTCTCTCAGGCACAGTTAGTCACTCCAGCACTGTTAGTAAGTTATGCACAGTTGGCAAGCAGCAACAGTTAGTCAGTCAGGCTTTATAGTGAGTAAGCCAGGTTTAGGTAGTCAGTCAGGCACAGTTAGTCAGTCTGGCATCATTAGTCAGTCATGCTCAGTTAGTCAATCAGGCTCAGTTTATAGCATGATTAGTCAGTCAGGCTTAGTCAGTCAGTCAGGTTTAGATAGTCAGTCAGTCAGTCTGGAAAAGTAATAGTCAGTCATGCTCAGTTAGTCAGTCAGGCACAGTTAGTCAGTCTGCCACAGTTAAGCAGTCTAGCACAGTTAGCATGGTTGGTCAGTCAGGCACACCAAGCCAGTTAGGCTCATTTATCAGTCAGGCAAAGTCAGTTGGTCAGGCACTCCAAGCCAGTCAGGCGCAGTAAGTCAGTCAGGCACTCCAAGCCAGTCAGGCGCAGTAAGTCAGTCTGGCACCCCAAGCCAGTCAGGCGCAGTAAGTCAGTCTGGCACACCAAACCAGTCAGGCACTCCAAGACAGTCAGGCGCAGTAAGTCAGTCTGGCACACCAAACCAGTCAGGCACTCCAAGCCAGTCAGGTGCAGTAAGTCAGTCTGGCACAACAAGTCAGTCAGGCACACCAAGCCAGTTAGGCCCATTTATCAATCAGGCAAAGTCAGTCGGCCAGGCACACCAAGCCAGTCAGGTGTAGTAAGTCAGTCAGGCACTCCAAGCCAGTCAGGTGCAGTAAGTCAGTCAGGCACACCAAGCCAGTCAGGTGCAGTAAGTCAGTCAGGCACACCTAGCCAGTCAGGCACACCAAGCCAGTCAGGCACAATAAATCAGCAAATCTTATCAATATCCCTAATTTTCAGTCAAATCCCATGACAAATATGGCCGCCAGGCCGCCATCTTGGAAATCCTATTACTCCTTAACTGTTGAACAGTTGTCAACCAATTTCCATGTAACATGTACATTCTTCAATAGCCCTGAAATTCAGTCAACTTTATAACAAAAATGTTATACTTAGATGGTACCGGTAGTTTTCTTTTGTGCCATTGAGCCGAGAATAATAATATTATTCAATAGATTCAAAACTGGTGAAACTGGCCTGAAACTGTTCCCCCCAAATCCACTGCAAATGACATGCATAACATTACTCGAGGTGAGCACATGGTCCCTGGACCATTTCATTTGTTTTTGGCAATGTGTCTGCTGGCATATGATAAGTAATGGTTGAAAACCTAATCCGACAACACCTTTTTCCTTGGAAAAAATCTAACATACTTTCGTTTTTTTTCAGGGTGATTGGTTCGCTCTCCAATTCTAAAGAATTCGCACAACACTATAGCTGTCCGTCAGGAACCCCCATGAATCCTGTGAAAAAATGTGAGGTGTGGTGAGGTGGCGTGATACACGTGTATTATACTTGCGGTAAAGATGTAAAAAGGGGAAAGTGGAAAGAGGGAAGAGGGAAGTTGAAAATGGAAAAATATTGATATCTGAGGAAAGGCCAGGTGGTGATTTTCAGCAACGGGTAGCAGATGATCAATGATCGATTTTAAAACAAGCCTGACAAGTCAGCCTCTTGTAGCTACTTTTACTGCCAGTACCTTGGGTACAAAGCTTGAGCCTGCATTGTAGGCATTAGGGTTTTAAGAGTCGAGGGGATCAATGAAGGTTTATCTACCTGGGGGGGGGGGGGGGGGCAAGGACTCTTGTGGTTTGGCTCCCGCTGTTCAACCACTTCTAAGATGTTTCTTGGTTGTAATTGGGACGACGTAATGCCATGTATTCCGCCATACATCATGACGTCATTAGAAATTTGGGTCCATAGTACATGTAGCATGCCTCATGACACTTAGGATTGAAATATTGGTTCATTGTTGTGAAGTTAAAACTTCATCTCCTTTGCGGAGCAGGAGGAGGTGCTTTGCGGCAGACGTCATCAGCCCTTGGTGGTCAAATAGAAAAGTCAGAATTTGAGGACAGGTAGCCTGACAACTCGGCAAGAAAAATCTCAAGCTGAGTACTGCACTTAGGGTGTAAGGTGTTAGAAATGAGTATACCAAGGGATGGGGTCAGTGAAGGCCTATAAATCTTCACTACATATGGGGGAGGGGGATAGCTATTGGCAGCATGGTCATGTCAGCTGCTCATTACATTGGATGACTTGACTCGAATATGCTATGGGCGTGCAAGGTATAAGTGGTTTTAACAGCTCATGTTTTATTTGAACCCAGCTAGTAATTTTGTGCTAGGTTTCAGGGGTTTGGTCTTCGAAAACGAACAAATTCAAATTCACTATTGCAATGAAACTGTATGTCAATACCTGCAGCCTTTATCAAACCAAGGGATTATGAGTTTTCCCCGCAGATGAGCTATTCTTTTATTGCTCATCACAGCGATAATTGTCAGGTCAGAGTGACATAATTCGCACAGTGCTTTATAGAGCCTGTGTGTATTCTAATTTGTCGGTATGATTCTGCATGATGTCTGTTTGATGATTGTTAATGCCATTGGTGTACAATGTATTTACTAGTGGCACAGGAAATAAGAAATAAACAGTGCCGCTGAACAGTAACCAGACGTACAGAAAGATAAAAAATTTACCTGTCAAAGATATTTATTACAGTGTACATAACATCACAGTCGAAATTTTGTCTTCAATTCAATGCGTACTTTCATAACTGAAAAAGCCCAATTTTTGCCTGCATATTATTTCAGGGGATTTTGAGATTAAACTCGATTTGTGAGAAAAAAATGGCAAATATTTATTTTTTATTCGAAAAATAGAAAACCAAAGTAGGAACAGTGTGAATTTTTTGGAACATTTTGAAGTTTACAGTATTGATGTACACTCACATGAATGACTAAAAAAGAGAAAGTACATGTACTTGGTATCAGGAAAAAGATATTCAGGTTACTGTTTTGATTCAGAAGGTCTGTGCAGGTCGATGGGGGTAGATCGCTGTGGTTTTGCCATAAAGTAGTCTATGTTAATTTTGAAGAGTTGATATGAGTTGAAATAAATCTGCCAGGAAGGAACTTTGCCCTTTGTATAATTGGTCAAACCAATTTTGTTAATTGGATAGCGGATGAGGATGAAGTTTTATCTTTGTCAGTGGAAGGAAAAAATGAAAGTAAACCTCACATGACTATATTACAAGAGGTCCATGTATTGTGAATTAACCGTGTCAGCACACTTGATTCCATCCGGATTTCTTCGTTTCTCTGTTTCTCTGTTTATTAATACCCCTTGTCTCGGACAATATTAGGCCATTTCCCTGGATGCATACTTACTTCCTCAATTGGGAAACATGCGTTAGGAGAAGTCGTGTTGTAGAGGATGACATGATTCTTGTCGACAGTGAAAAATTTCCAATTATGGTATCTAGGTCATTCTACAGACGATATATTGATACTTATTCTTATAACTCGAAAAAGACTAGTGTTTTTATGCAAATTTCATTTTTATTTGTGTCGACATGTGACTTTTGGTGCTAGTCAGTGGGTGTATTAAAAAAAAAGTATTTTCAACTTTGGGGAAAAAGGTTTGTAGGTGAGCCCGCTATCCAAGTTACTAAATTTGTGTTGCCTTATATTAGATATATGAAATGTACATACAATTGTAGAAGTGGTTTGTACATATAGTGGAGTTATGAGAGTCACTGCTTGAACAGCACTAATGATGAATGCAAAGTTCTTGTGAAGAGGGAACTACAAATATGTACAGTAGCACCTCTCTATTAAGGACACCCTCGGGACTGACAAGTGCAGTCCTTAATAGAGAGGTGTCCTGATTAAAGTCAAACAGAATGGAAACACAAAATTTGGGACCAAAACTAGTGTCCTTGATAGAGAGGGTGTCCTTAATAGAGAGGTTCCACTGTACATCCAAATATGTGTTCAAAATATTGGTAGAATGATTGTGCTCATTTTGTGATGCACACAACAACTGCCCTCTCACAGGAACTCTGTAAGCTACATAAGTGGCGATCGACATTATTGCACGCTTCTCCTCCTGTCAGAGTTATGAAGTATGGTTTCAAGAGTAAATATATAGATATATATAAATCTCATTTGAAATCAACTGCAGTCAAGAATGCTTTAGTGACAACCTGGTTTGTATCTCGTCAACATTAATGTCTGAGGTGGGGTATAGAGGTCAGTAGTGACACCAGTAGGGCAGCCACTTTGGATGTTGGCCCCTTCTGACATCGCCCAAGAAGTGCGCCACCTATAAAGAATGTCTCCGCTGATGCTGCCACTTTTCGATACCTCCATTTTGGCTCCAATGACGAGGCATGCCGGGCGCATGACATCAATTTGACGTCCTGAATGGCATATATTCCTGTGGTGACGTCATCAGCATGCCATCACTAGAACTGTAGCTGTATATTCATTCAATGTGTGGTCACAATATATTTCATGTACATCATTGATAGCGTTGATTATACTCAAGATTTTAGAAAGTTATTGTTTCTTGAATGTTCTATATTTTGATATGTGTATATTACTCAAGTTTCATATTCTTGAAAATCTCTCAACTTTTGTTCCTGACCGTAGTTAATGTTCAAGTTTTTAGCGATTAAGATTCGAGG
The DNA here is from genome assembly GCF_910592395.1 of Lineus longissimus. NCBI lineage: Eukaryota > Metazoa > Nemertea > Pilidiophora > Heteronemertea > Lineidae > Lineus > Lineus longissimus. The sequence continues at coordinate 1,963,347 of NC_088319.1, read as the reverse complement.
GATAGTTCCTTCGAGTTAGGGCGGTATTAGAATTCTAATGATTGATTGATTGATTGATTTTAATCATCAAAGTTGCAGTATATCTCGTGTTCATTATTGGCCCAATTTTTTCACCTAAAACTTGACAGTTAGAAGTGGAGTGCAAACTAGATTTGACCATTGTTATATTTGCATTCAAGATAGTTCAAAAGCTCGTGGTGAAAAGCCAGAAATTTAGAAATATGTATCAACAAAGAAAACGAGTTTTGAGACCAAGACGCTATAGGACATCATCTATAGAGGGCAGCTCTGTGTTGCATCAGAAACTGTACACAAACATTACACCAACTGTCGGTGTACACTTTTGGAAGTATCACCTGTAGCACTGCCTAAACAGGAACTATGTGACAAATGCCTTTAATAGTGATGGCCAAGAATGATTTGTGGGTAATCATCCAAGAAATTTATGACTCGAACCATACATGTAGCGTGAAATTACTCTAGTTTCGCACGCCCAACGTCCATTGTGGTAAGCCAGTGTATGTGTACATTTTGGGGGCCCACGACGGGAGTGAGTTTCATTAGGCCTATACTTGATTGACTAGAAGCGTCAGTGACAATATAAGCTTGAAAAGAAGGCCTATAAATTACCCCATTACGGGCCTAGAAATGTGCACTATGTAAAGAGCTGGCTGGACGTTAGAAGTGAACAACTAGAGTAATTTGAAGGAAAAAAAATTATTTTTAGAATTTCTGTGAAATATCTAGCTTTTACCCTTAACTTTGTTAATTAGTTAATTAGTTTGTGATGATAAACTGGACGTTACTCAGCTGTTGCCATGGAAACGGCCTGTATCTCAGAATATGTATTTTTCATACAGAATCGTAGTGAAATGTGATAAGAACTGTAAATATAAATGATTGTTGTAATAAAATGGATGTATTTACATATAAAAGGCACCTTTTTATTATTTCTACCAGTGCAGATTGTCTCATGTTAAATGCTATTGTCCATCTGTCGGTTCCTGCCTTGGGTTTTACAGCTACAAGGTGTTACGAAAAACTTTGTCTACTTTTACATTTTGATAAATTTGCTGTAAAATAATTTTCAAAATTTTCTCAATCACGTTTCAAAAATGTTTGTTCTGGATGAATATGAAAGAAGCAAAACAATTGTCACCCTCTCATAAACTACATTCTTAAACACCTGGGTTACAATGTGGTAGTGTTGATATGCACTGGGCCTCTTTACTGCCGCCTGAAGTGGTGTTACCGCTTGGGTTAGTGCAAAATACGGAAACCATCAAAAAGCAGTTAAAAATCTGATTTCGTCGTTTAGTTATAGGTGTTTTAGAAGAGATATTGATACTTCGCTGTCAGTCTAGGTTGTCTCGCCAAGTACCCTGAGGGTGGATCAGCCACTCCAGCCAAAACCTCTAAGAGACATCTTGATTTTGGCCAACATTTTATCCCCACCATAATTGGTCAGCAAACCAAACCTCCCAGTTGGTATCAATTCTTTAAACTCATAGTGACTTTAGCATATCCTCTCACATCCCCCTCTAGCACATTCTTGGGCACGAATACATGACAGAGATGATGCATCCTCGAGGCAATTTAACTTCATAGTGTGGGTGCCGCTTGTGAAATACTGATCTGTCTACTGCCTTCTCCTAGCACCATTGATTTATCCTGTCCATCCCAGTCAGTATCTTTCTGTCAGTAGCCATCAAGATTACATTCTAGAGGCCATACTTGGTATCCCGACAGACTACGACTCCGCCCACGTTAGAATATATGTATTGTGGTGGTAGGAATCTAGGTAATTCTAAGCTATTTTAACAAAAGCCCTTACAGGCCTTTTTGTCTCAAATTAGCTTAGAAACCCCTAAGAACCAGACACCACAATACATATATTCTATCATTCATGAGATTCCCAGTGAAGCGTTGCAATGAAATGGTCAGTGAAGCGTTGCAGTGAAATGGTGAGGGAATACTAGAGTTCAATGGGTTAATGTAATCATGACTTACTGTATTCCAACAGAAAGTACACGTCAATAGCTTTTTTCCGTGCATTTTACCTGATATATGATGTTGGCACTGTTCACTGCATGTACATAATTTTACTAGTAAATGAATAGAAAATGGCAACAGGATATTTATTAAATACCGAAAGGGCACATAAGATTCCACTTGGTTTAAAAGCTGAGAGGCAGCATCATATCATTACTCATAACCCCTCATCTGCTAACCCCAAAGAAACACTGTATGTTAGAATACCGGCATTGCGAGAGAATACATTCTTTGTACCTAAATCTCTTTATCTGTCTGCTGATGTAACCATTTCTGGTGATTCTAAAAATAGTGTTGTAAATAATCTTGGTAGAAACCTGATTTCAAAGATGGTGGTTAAGTGGGGAACAGAGCAGATATTTGACCTTGACGAATACAGTCATTATTCTACATTTAAAGATCTGTGGTTTACAGAAGAAGAAAGAAATGATAGAGTTTTTCAGGGTATTCAGTCAAAAAATCTTAGAGAATTAAGATCAGGAGTCGCTGAAGCTGATGTCACTGGAGAAACAGCTAATGAAAAGACTTTAAAGAAAGTGTTTGACAAGAAGTACAAAATACCATTAGATTTTGAACTATTCCATCATCATGCTCCATTTTACAAGTTTCCAATTCAAGAAGATGTGATTATTGAAATAACTTTAGCACCAAAGGAGGAAATCATAGTCACCACAACCACAGCTAGCATGGGCTACAAACTTGAAAATATTTGTTTTGAATATGATACCGTAACCAACAAAATGATTGCTAGTCAATTGAGTAACAAGTACAATTCTGGATTCTCAATATTTTATGATTGGGTAGACCATTTTAAGACAGTCAATGTTACTGCTAATGAAACACTAATTAATGAGAACATCAACTTTCCAAGAATGTCTATTAAAGGATTATTATTACTATTTGTGTCTGACTATGTAGATGGAGCTAGAGATTCAGAGAAGTTTGAAAACCCTAACATAAGTAAAGTGCAGATCACAATAGAGGGTGTTGCCAATCAGGTGTTCCCAGAAGGAATGAGAATGATGGATCAATGGGAGGAGATCAAGAAACATTTTATGTCTGAAGATTTGAAGAAAACTCATGACTGTAACATGACCATGGAGAAATACTATGGTGATTCTAATCACTATGGTTTATGGTTGGACCTGAGAACTTCTGAGGATAATCGTCTTCACGGATCAGGAAAGAAGCTCCAGAACACAAAAGATGGTATTCAATTATCTATTACAAAGAAATCTGGAAAGGGACCATACAAAATGCACATATTCGTGGTTTCTGACGCCCAGGTAAACATCCAGAATTCTCAGATTGCTTCACTCCAGCACTGAGGTGCTGCAAGAACAAAGTTCGCTCCAACACTGAAACAAAGTTCGTACAACACTAAATTAAATACTGAATACTAGATAAATGAGTTTTACTAGTGATTTTCTAAGTAATTAAATGGATACACCAGGAAAGAAAGATATCATAAATACACTGTATCAAAGTTTACTGTTGGCATCAACAACAATTGGTTACTCTATGTTACTGAAAAGGTTCTTGAGAATCAATATTGGTCCCCCAAGTCAGGCCAACCTAGAGGAAATTCTTAAACTGGGAGGAACTGTAGCTATTAGTAATGGAACATTAGAGTACCTTTACGATCAAGGAATCCTACCCAGAAATATTATGAAGTAAGAATAATTTACTTATTTGATAAAAGCTAAATTTGAAAACGAAAATTTGCTTAAGTAAATGGTTACTGTAATGAACATAGATTCAAGTGACTATCCAGATCAGAGTTCAAGTGATTTAACAGTCAATCTCAAGACTGAAATTCAGGATGCATGTAGCATCACTTTAACTTTTGCAGTAATACCTTGTACATTCTACAACATAAGTGCAGCCAGGGAGAATAACCGAATCAAAGTTAAGGGTTTTGATGTGGCAGAGATTACGCTACCAGATGGTCTCTATGACCTACAGAGCTTTTCAAAAGTATTTGCGGATAAGTTGAAAGAAAATAGTATGAGTAGAGGTGCTGTCAGATTTGACCTTGAAGAACCAACAGGTAAGGCCATCTTACACTTCCTAAAGAGAAAAAATGAGGCGCATTATCAGATCTATTTTATTAGTAAAAGTAATGAATTATTTGGCATGAAATCAGAATGGCCTTACCCTTTAGACCATAAAAGTAAGGATGATGTTGTAAGCGAGAAACCCATCAATTTTAGACCAATTAACCATTTTGTTTTTCACTGTGACATAATCGAATCTAATAGTGTATTAAGTAATGGTGAAGCATCTGATGTGCTAACCACAAGACCAATAAAGGAAGCTAATTTTGGGGATTTAATAGCATACACATTTGAGAAACCAATAGCAATTCCCTGTAAACCAAGATTCAATAAGCTGAATATTCGCTTAACTGATGAAAAAGGTGAAATCATCGATCTTAATGGTCATAATGTACAGTACCAATTGGTATTAACTCGAGCTATGCTCTCAGGGACACATCATTGAAATTAAAATTCATTGGAATTAAATGGCTGGCATTGGCATGTTATTTGGATCTGCAATAATCAATGGATTAGCATTCACTGGATCCGGTTACCTTTTTAAAAAACTAGACAAGAATGGCTATGAGACTGAAGTGAAAAGACATGATTTGGCTCAGGAGCAATTACAAAAAGCTTCAACCGAATGGGAGGAGCATAGAAAGAGTACTATTGACTTTGTTAACCTTGAATTAAAGAGAGAAAGAGACGCTTCTATTGATTTTAACAATACTGATTCAGCACTTACTGTTTACAATCATTTACATCCAGAAAGAACTATTGTACTACCTCAGCGACCACAATTAAGTGATTACTACCAACCTAGTGATGAAATGAAGAAATACGAGTACCTATGGATTATCCTAGGACTTAGTGGTTTAGGGTTAATAATTTATTATTTTACTAGGGTTAGAAAGACTAAGACAACTGATCGGACACAGTCCTGATGATCGGGCACAGTCCTGATGATCGGACACAGTCCTGAGAGCATAGCTCAATCAGAAGCGGGACTAAGATTTTTGATGTGAAAGAGTAAATCCAAATGGATGTTGTAGTCTAATGATCAGTTTTGATCCTTTTTTCATCTTAAGTTCTTCTATGTAGTACTGTCTTTTCTCCTTAGGAATAACACTGTTTTCTTCTAAGGCATCTTTCATGGCTGATTCATCCTTATTAAAAAATAATACTAAAATTCTTATGTTCTCTCTGTAGTCCTTGACAACTGAATTGTACTTCTGAACTAGTAACCAAACAGTGAGATTGTAGTGCCTGCCGGAAAAGGCAAGATTACATAACTCGGACACCTTCTTTTTTGTGTCTCTCAAATTAGCACAGTCATCAATGAGGAATAATGTGTTAGAACCAGCAAAGGTCAGAGTAGCAAACTGAAGCACAAGGTCCAAATTACTGGCCACAGCTTCGGGATTAACTATGTAGACGTTCTTGTCTTGGTAAATCCATTTCCTTTCATATGTCTTATTGTTGAAATATGTTGGACAGAAAATGACTATGTTCTGGAACTTGTGCCGATACTCCTTTTCTAAGAGGTCAAGGGCAAAATATGTCTTGCCACAATTGGTAACACCAGAAATTAACATATTGTGTGGCTCGTAAATAAATACTTCACTCATTTAAATGAATGTAAAGGATGACACACAGCAGTATCTAAGGGATTTGTACTACAACCCTGAGAGTCCTGTGGCTTACAGTTCTTTGAGTAAAATCTGGAAACAGGTCAAGGAAGATATGACTTCGTCACGAGAGCAGAGCACAACTTCGTTGTTAGGGACAAAGTCCCGCTCAGGAAAACTTATTAAAAAAAAAGAAGTGAAAGAATTTCTAGAAACACTACCAACTCACCAACTACACAAACCGGCCATTAAGAAATTCACCTTCAGGAAGACAATGGTATCGTACATCGATCAACAATGGCAAGCTGATCTGGTTGACATGCAAAAATTTGATAAACAGAATAAGGGTTTCAGATTCATTTTAACAGTCATAGATCTATTTAGTCGTTTTTCTTGGGCTCTAGCAGTTAAGAGTAAGAGGGGAGAAGAAATCAGAGATGCATTTAAAGTGATATTTGAGGAAGCAAAACCAACGAAAATCCAGTTTGATGACGGTAAAGAATTTTACAACAAACACTTCAAGGAACTCTTAACAGAAAATGACATAGAATGGTTCTCCACAAAATCTGATAAGAAGGCAGCAGTAGTAGAGAGATTCAATAGAACCCTTAAAGAAAAAATGTGGCGTTATTTCACCGCTAAGGAGACTGACAAGTGGATTGATGTTCTGGATGACCTGGTCAGCGGCTACAATAACACATTTCACTCATCAATAGGTATGAAACCTGTAGACGCCAGAAAGATGGAAAACGAAGGAACAGTGTGGTACAATCTTTACGGTCTTCACCTCAAAGAGACATTTGGTGATCCAAAGTACAAAGTAGGTGACAGTGTAAGAATTTCAAAGTACAAGTCCATTTTCGGTAAAGGTTACATGCCCAACTACACTGAGGAGGTGTTCCAAATCAAACAGATCATATTTACTCACCCTATCGTCTACCAGCTTGAGGATTACCACAAAGAAGAAATTCAAGGATATTTCTATGAAGAGGAATTGAGCTATGTTCCTAATCCTGACCAGCTAGAGTACAAGATCGAGAAAATCCTAAGGTACAAGACCAGTAAAGGCAAGAAATACGGATTAGTGAAGTGGAAGGGTTACAGTGATAAGTTCAATGAATGGTTACCAGTTTCTGATATCAAATCATTGAAATGAAATAAAGTCTCTAAAGTGACTTAAGTCACAAGAACAAGTTCGAAAAACGTAATTTAAAAAAAAATGTCCTACTAAATAAAGAAAGAAATGGATGGAGCAATATTTAATGCTACTGTCAATGTGTATCAGCAACAACCTATGTATCAGCAGCAACCTATGTTTCAGCAGCAACCTATGTATCAGCAACAACCAGTAATTTCAGGACCTACAATTTATTGTGTTAAGTGCTGTGAAAAGAAACCTGAAATTAATTTTGAAAAGAACAGGCGTAATAAACTACTTGATTATTGTAAAGAATGTGGTTCAAGTAAAATCAAGGGATGTAATAAATGTTATGAAAATAAATTACTAAGTGATGGTGAATTTGGTAAAGACGGAAATAGAGGTAACTGCAGATCATGTTTTAATTCATATTACAAAATGGATTACCTTGACCAAAATGGTAATAGAGACAGACACAAAATTAGAGTTGGTCTAAACCGCGTTTCTAAGGGAGAGTGTACTCGAGCTCTGCTCTCAGGCCGAAGTCCGACCGGTAATTCATCATTCAATCTAGGATGTACAGACAGTTTCTTCTCACAGTGGTTAGAGTACCAGAGGAGTCTATCTACAATAGGACAAAGTCCCGAGAACAGAGTTCGAATAGTAGAAGAAGAGTTGGATCATGTCTTACCAATCAAGGAATTCAAAGATAAACCTGAACTGTGCTTTGCTTGGTTTAACATTAGACCAATGTCTAAAACACAAAACAGACAGAAGAGTGCTAAAGTAGACTACACACTATTTAAGGATCAATTGGATAGGTCAATGGATTTCATGGTAAAAATGAGAAGTGAAAACTGGTTTGTCTTTCGAGACCAGGATGTAATACCAAATTGGAAAATAGTGATATCACAGCATTTCGGGGATTATCTTCGTGATGAAAATATGATTCTGCTTGATAGATTATCGAATTTAAATAATAACATGAGAATGAACCAGAACATTAACATATGTAGTCAGACAGAAATCATAAACGAGATGATTAAGTTGAATAATAGACTTGAAAGAAATTTACTCTTTGCAGTGAATTGATTTTATTTTACTTAATTAAATGAATAGAACTTGGGGTTACACAAAACGACCACGTAATTGGAAAGAAAGATTAGAACGATTTCATAGAGAATTAGAGGCAGAAGTAGAGTCAAAGTTGGAGCCTGGTCCCGAAAAACCTTTAAAACCTGCTGTGCCTGCTGGGACAGAAAAACCTGTTGGGTCAGAAAAACCTTTAAAATTTAATGTACTTCAAAAACCTGTAGTGTCTGTAGGATCAACACTAAACACTAGAAATGACAGAACAACTGATTCTAGTTTTTCCCACTAATTAAATGGATGGAGACAATAAGGTTTATCCAGATTTAAGTAATTTAAACTCTGAAAGTCATTTGAACTATGAAAGGTCTGAAAAGCATACAGAAAGTAACCCTCAGGCTTTCAGACTACAACAAATATGTGAGGTTAAGAGTTTCTTAGAAAGCGAGATTGAATTTAGAAGAAAGATATTTTCAAAGTACAAAAAAGCATTTAGCGTAATTACTGGCATTAGCCACTTCCTTAATTTAACTAGCGTAGCAGCCGGATCTGTTGGTGTTTCCGCTCTAGCTGGTGTCATCACGGCACCGATAGGATTAGCTTTGGGTGGCGTAACAATAGGTAGTGCCATTATTTCATCAGCCTTAGGCTGGGAGAAAAAGAATATTCTTAAGAAAATTGAAAAGCATGAGAATATCAGAATGTTGGCAATTTCAAAACTGAACACAATCAATGATTTGGTTAGTAAAGCCTTAACCGATTCTCACATATCTACAGATGAGTTTACTTTGATTCTCAAGGAGAAGGAGAAATACATTTCGATGAAAAATGCCATTAGGAAAAAACAAAGGGAGGCAAGTTCAGCTGTTGATGTAGAGTCTTTAAAGAAGACTTTTTTAGAAGAAGGAAAAAAACTAGCACAGACAGAGATGCTAGAAAAACTAAAAGTTCAGTAAATCAAACAGGACTCGAGCTATGCTCTCAAGACGAAGTCGGACCCGGACTACGTCCTAATCCTAATGTGGTGTATCACTATCACTATTATCATGACTTCGGTGTTAGGGATGAATTTCACCAAGTAACACTACCATCAGCACCACCCTATTCATTAGTTTAATCTAGCTATGCTCTCAGGTCAAAGCTCGACTAGGACAAAGTCCGAATAATGATTTTTGCAACTCGAGCTATGCTCTCAAGACGTAGTCGTACTCAAGCGAAGTTTGAATCGCTGTAATCTATGTAGCCTTCATAATACATTCCAAATGGTAAGGTGCTTATTCCATCTTCAAGTATGAACCTCTTGTCATCAAAAGGACTGAGGCTTTTTTTGTCAACTTCTTCCAAATAGATTTGGTGTTTATCTGATCTTAAGTGTCTCATCTTGTGGTAAAATGACCTACTCTTTTCAAGACAATCAACATAGTCATCAAATGAGATATTTCTCCTTACTACATTCTTGGCAATACCCTTCAATTTCTTAGAATCGTAATCTTTTGTCGATCCTTGCTCTCCAGACATAGTCTTGGTCCTGTAAGCATACATCTTACTTCTCAGGGCAATGAATTCAGTCATCTCTACTCCTCCTAGCTCATCCTTAAAGTAGCCTGGTACCTTCTTCTTACTGGTATCATAGAGTGGATGATCTTTTGGATAATTACTGAAGTCAAAATAGTGTTTCAACTCCTTTAAGTCTTTAGTTAAGTCATCAGTATTAATGTTAAGTACAAAGGAATCTGTATCTAGATACAGTAGTTCAATATTTTTCTCACCAAAGTACGGTTGAAGAACTTCATAATAGAATTCATACATTAATAATTTAGACAATTCAAGTACTGAAGCTCCTATGTAGATTGGTTTGTTGAATTTCATTGATGTTTTCCTCATGCTAATAGCAGCATTATGTTCGTCAAATACGCATATCGATGAAAACCTGGGATTGGCCATTACATTCCTGGCTCTCTCCCCGTCCGATACAAATTCAATTTCAACCCTGTTCCTTATGTTCTCACAAGTTTTTCCATAAAAAGAATTGTTCATCAGTTTAAAATAGTCTTTCTCAAAATCAGTCTTAGAGTCCATACGTCTTTTAGTTTTAAAATCAATGTATGGTGCTAACCACTTTGATTGTTTAAAGCTTATCACTGAATGAACCCTCTTAAGTACCATTCCGTGCTTTAGGTAAAATTGTAGCATTCTGTAATGCACTATGTAATTAGTTTTATCCTTTTGTGTTAGTATTAGTTTCTCTACATTTGATCTTTTATCATCGCCCAGTAACTCTCTCTGGTAAGGACTTAATTCATCATCTTCAATAAAGAGAGATTCGGGACAGAATGGAAAGTTCCTTGACTTAAATTTAATATTTCCTGGATACTCCAAATCAACCTGGCTACAGATGGCGCGCAAACAATAAATTGCATGCGCAGAAAGCGCCATTTCGAAAGCGCCGCCTGGAGCCGAACCATCTAACTAGCTAATTGCCGATCCATTTGCGCGTACACCACGACAAAGCCGAGCTTTTAACAAGTCGGGCGAATTTGGACCATCAAGCTTGGTGGGACAAATTCGCTCGGCAATTTGTATCGGCAATGGATTGCCGAACCAATTTGTCGCGGCAATGTGGTGGTGTAAGTGCAATTGGTCCACCAATATTTCGTGGTGTAAGCGCAGCTATAGGGTTGAGGTTCCATCATGGACCAGCCGTAGAGATTATTTGCGTCTACGTAGAGTAGTTTGTGGTGTTCATCTGCCTTGACATGTCTTGTTCCCATAACACCCGAAATTCCACCTCGTATTGCTTTCTCAAAAGTAAGTAAGATGTTGGTATCAGTCAGTAGTTCTAGGTTTATTCCTGTGTACTTCAAACCAGCTTGCCAGGTTAGGCCTGGTGCCGAGTAACAGTGACATGGATCTATCTGAAAGTAGTTCAAATTGACATCCCTTAATTTCTCAAATAAATCAGCTAAAAGGATCACATCAGTTTTGAGGTAGAGGTCAATGAACTCACCGTGATTCCTGATCTTGAAATGATCCCATATTACCTTAGCCTCATCATAGGCAGAATCAGGTGCCATTTCATTTTTCAATTCGTCAAAAAACATAGACTTTTCTAGGTAAGTAACATTGTAGCTTTCATGTGATGTGTAAAAAGAGTAAGGTACTGAACCCTTCTTCCTCAATAGCTTAAAGTCAGTGGTATTTGGGAACAGCTGTCTGGTAATTTTAAAATCATCATCCAACATTGATTTGGTTATGTTGTCTAAACTGGACTGCAGGAATCTGTACGAGTCCAAAAACCTGAAACAACCGAACTGAAATGAGATGTATTCCTCTGATGTTTTGGCAAGTATTTTCAGTTTCTTGTACTTCGGTAGCTTATTCATTAATTCTTTAATAAATAAGTGAGAATCGTAATTACTGAGATTGTGAAAAAACACTGGAACAAACATAGCTTTCTTTTCATTCAAATTACACGAGTTGTGAGCAGCACCTCGATATCTACCACAGTAGTGATCATGATCCTTGACCTTGTCATATCCCAAAGGTTGATTACAATAGTAACAATGTGTTTCTAATTGATATTTATGCCAGTCTTCATCTGTCATTGTTAGAGGAAAGTTACAGTTCAATAAATTAGAGAATTGTTCTTCCATCCTGATTAACCAATTACAGAACACATCTACAACATCAGCACCCCTGTGAGACACATACTGGCTACTGTAAAGGTGTGTGTAGTCTGAGTGAACATAAACACCAACAGCTGATGCATTTTGTTTAAAAAGTTTCTTTGAACTCGGTTCTTTCATCATAGGTGGCTCTACTGATACTACTGGTATGTTGCCTTCGGCAGAAGAACAAGGTTCGCTTATCGCTTCGAAATCAGCATAGATCACAAACGGAACTCTATTTTTGAATGAGTGTTTTTCAAATTTAATTTGTGACCATTTACTGTTAGGTGGAGGCAAAGTAATCTTACAGTAATCGTGTTCTCCACATTTCTTTTTATGTTTATCTAGTGTTGACTTCCTGTAAAAGTAATTCATGCATCTCCTGCAAAGATACACTCTATGAGCTAGTGTCCTGAAGAAAAGATTGATGTCTCTTGTGTACATGAAATGGTCCTTGAAATAGAGCAGATCAATGACATCATCATCATCATAATTCTTGGACAGGTAGAGAGGTTCTAGTTTTGCCTCACAGGTGCTCTTAGCCGATTCGTTCTCTAACTTGAACACATTAATTTTGAGATTATTATCACTCTCTATCTTAGGGATATCCTTTTGAATACATACAGGAAATGATTTGATTTTGATATCAGTAGTTTTCGAACTCTGTTCTCGTGACGAAGTCATTTGTAGCATATCGGTAGTGATATTGAATGTACTCTCGAGCTCTGCTCTCAGGACAAAGTCCGTCTCTGGATTTTCTTTCAGATATTTAGCGGCCAATAAAGACCAGAGAAAACATTTATTGTCATTTGATTCCACATTTATTACTGCTTTTGTTTTAAATGGTAATTTAGTGTAATGACCACCTTTACACCTCTTGTAAGAACAGATAGTCATGTTACAAGACTCTATTTTATTTAAAGTAAGTCCAGACCCTTGAAAGTACCTTTCCTCAATCTGTGTCTTAATGTAGTTTAACTGGTTGGTTATGGCATAAATTGCCTGGTTCCTTGAAATTATGCTTTCCATTGGAGACTGTATGGGGTGTGTTACACTTTCACCCTGACGATCAAACTGAGCAAATACTGATATGCTAATTTTGTGATGGTAATCATTGAGTTGAAATAATACCTCCTCTAATTTATCTCTGTATTCATACACTTGTTTAGCTTCTCTGTCAATCTTCAAACTAATGGTGACTACAGGCTTGCCAAATTGTTTTACTATTTCTATTCCACTCACTTTCTTTATGCCATCTAGCTCATTTTCCTCAAATGCAAGTTTCTTATCCATAGTTTTAGGGATCAGTGATTGGGCTCGGGGTTGAGCAATAGGGACATAATCCGGATTTAATTTACTTAAGTGACCTTTGGTTCTCCTGTGAATAGCCATATTATTGTAGGATATGTACTTGTCACATGTAGTGCAAAGTATTTTCTGATTCTTATCAGTCATTCTATTTATTAGATTAAAATTTATTAAATTCAATAAATATCTTGAATTAAATAGAAATGGACTTCATAATCAATGAACAAGAATGTAATGAAGCCAAATTTGAGTACTACTTAACAGACCAATTAGACATAAAATCCATTACTTTGAAATCGATAACCTTTTACAATTCATGGTGGACAGGTGATTTTCTACCAGAGGGAGTAAGGATTTTCTCATTTCTAGTCGAAATAACCAGAATTACAAAACATGAGCCCTTAGATAAAAAATTATGGTGTAGGACATTATTTGCTCCTGGACTTGAAACAGATACACTTGAAAAGGAAGTCATGAAAATTTGCGAACGGCATTTGGAAAATGATTCTACCACAACTAAAGACACCATTACTCAATACACATTTCCATACTCTCGACATTTTAGTTTAAGTGAGTTTTGTGAGGTATGGCAAAAATACATAAAAGAAATTGGAATAAGCCATGTGAAAATTTACTGTGATAACAATAATTACATAACCCTTGAACTTACAGAGGATAAAGAGTACCCTCTAAAAGTAGACAAGTTAGATAAAAATGAAAAAATCAAGATTGAGAGAAACACAGAAGGTTTTCAAATAAGCAAAACCATAAGAGAGGTGATAGAAAAACAGCTCACAGTGGTGAATGAGTGGTTTGGCTTTAAGCAAACTAAATTCACCAAGAAAGGAAAATACTACTCCACAAGACCACTCAACTTTTACAGGAAATATCTATTCCTGCAAGCTAATTTGGTTGACAAAGCTAATACCCTCTACAACAATAAACCATCTAACATTTTCTGCATCATACCTGTAGAAGATGGTGACCAAATAAAAATGCAGCGATACGAACCGAATTGTAAGAAAACGATAAATAAGTGTACTAATCACATAAAATTCGAAATCACTGATGAGAATGGTAAGCTAGTTAATTTCAGAGGAACAGAGGTTTCTTTAGAGTTAAGAATCGAGCTTTGCTCTCAAGACGAAGTCTGACTGAGACAAGGTCCAGAGAACAAAGCTTGACCACCTGATGAGATCATTCCATTAAAGGAATAGTACATTTCTTCTCTTTAACTACAGGTTTAACAAGAGGGTTAATTGATCCCTTCATGACTGCTTCATTCGGACTTTGTCCTGAGAGCATAGCTCGATTAGGACTACGTCCAGAGAACAAAGTTTGATTCAAGCCTGATCGCTGCTCTTTACTTACTTTTTTAGTAAGTTTCTTAAACATGATAAATGATGCTAAAATAATTGCACCTAAACCTAGTACATAGACATAAGTATTACTACTAGATTCACGCAGTGATACATCAGTATTTTGAGATTGTGGTTCTTCTTCCTCTATTTCTTCTTCCTCCTTTTCCACAACTCTGTTGTTTGGTGAGGAGTCCTGTACTTTAAATGTCGTCTTATCCTTTTTTATCCTCTTAAATTCCTTAGATCTTCTACCCAGTTCTCTAGACCATGCTAATTGTTTCTCTGATCGAGGTTTCTTAGACACTGAAACTTTAGTCGGACTTTGTCCTGAGAGCATAGCTCGAGTAGTATCAGTTACAGTTTCAAGTTCCATTTATCTTGGCCGAATTTAATTCGAACTATGTTCTCATAACCAGGTTAATTTAGTCTTCTTTATCATCACTACCTGTGATATCTAGACTTTCATCTATTGATTTGTCACATTCAGAGACAGTCATATTTGGTGTATTCATATTTGATGCAGTCATACTCGATGTATTCATAGATGATTCCTCATGACAATGACCTAAAGTAATAAGTGTTGTTGAGGCAAGTGCAGTTAGTGCACCCATTCTCAAACTCAACCATCCAAGCCATTTATCCAACTCGTTAGTTATCAAATAATCATTTCTAAGATCATGGTAAAGATTATCTTCATCATCTATTGGTAATAACCACCTTGATAATTTAGTGTAAGCTTTAATTACTGTCTTACCCAAAGAATCATTAAGTCTGGCAGTCATCTTTGTTTCATACATTCTATGGTGTTTTAAGATTTCTTTTTCAGTCATATTATCTAAGTCATTAAAAGTTATTTGTTTATTAAGGAAATCCTTGCTTTTACCAGTTGCAACTAGAATCTCTAAGTCTTGTTTGGCTTTAAGGCCACTATCAGTCAAATAGTTCAAATTTTGTTGATTGCTAGTCGGACTTTGTCCTGAGAGCGTAGCTCGAGTTGAGCCTAGTTGGCAACTAGAATTGACTATTCCTTGACTGGGATTAACTATTCCTTGACTAGGATTAACAAAATTTGAACTATTCAACTGCTTGTTTGAAACTTGTTGATTTGTAGAGCAGTTCTGTTGAAAGTTAGTTCTGTTTTGTTGGTAACTACCAGTGTTCTGTTGGTTAGAAGCCCCAACTCGAGCTAAGCTCTCAGGACTCATAACACCAATCTGTTTCATCTGTTGTTCAATCACTGCAGATGTCTGACTATTCATTTGTTGATTATTCATTTAAAATTATGGAAAAATGACTGTTAAGTGCAAAATGCTGTTTTCACAACTTTATTGCATCTTAACACTAGCTCGAGCTATGCTCTCAGGACGAAGTCCGGCTCGAGCTGTGCTCTCAGGACGAAGTCCGGCTGGTGTAAACTTAATATTACTGATGCAGTTAATGTCTCGATCTGCACTGGCACTCAGTAAAACGTCAAACTGCTTGTCAATATCCTGGTCATATTCCTTCTTAACCTTGTAATTCTGGAAGAAAATACTTTGAGTGAAATCATACCATAATCTCTCCAAATCATTTACTCGCTCCTTGTTGGTTAAAAAAGGTGTAAATATTACATAATCAATTTTCAGCGTTTTAAAGGCTTGGTGTAAAAATACCTTGTAGTTAATGGTGACCTTGACACCACAGTAATGCAGAAATCTAAGGAAAGCATAGTACACTAGTCTAAGGTCAGTGATATTCTCATCGGTTAATTGCGGTTTACCAATTGCCCTGTTAATAAATTCAATGGCAAGAAACCAATCATATTCCCCACAGTGAAATTTAAAAAGCATGGCTTCACCATGTAACCCTTGGTTACATAACTTAGAGGGGAGAGTGTTAATACCCATTTTTAGGGCTGACTGAAGAGTACTTTCATATCTCTGCTTACTAAGACATTTTCTGTGACTTGAAAAGTAGCACTGTAAATACCCTTCCACAAAGTCCTTTAAATACTTAACTGCCGATTCGGACAGCCGACTCCATCCAAGTTTCCTTAGAATACTGTCAAAGTAACGTGTCTTGTTGTCAATATTGATCTCAAGAGTTTTAAAATCATCGTCGTTAGTAGTCGAATTGCAATTGGTGCAGAATTGATACTTCACAGTTTTAGCTGCGTACCTTGCTGAATTCAAGTTTTTTTGATACTCAAAAAGGGTCCACCTTTTACAATTACGGCAGAATTGAGCATTAGTGTTGGTACTGACGTCATATTCTTTCATTCTTGGCAGGACTACTTTGATTGTCTCAGTAGGCTTATCAAATTTCCCACTGTCATAATTCTTGCTGGCATTTTCTTCACTAAAATTTCTATCCATGACCCTAGGACGAATGTATCCTTTAAGATTCTCATTGTTCCACTCGAGCTCTGCTCTCAGGACGAAGTCCGACTCACTAGAATAATAGTCTTTTAATGAGATGTATTTATTCATATTTACATAATAATTATTTTTTAAACATTGTTTTGATAGAAGGTCACCTAAGACCTTTTACGTGATTTTACTGTTTTACGTGATTTTAAGGCTTTAACACCCCCAATTAAACCATAAATTATGGAGCTCACAATAGCAATAACTGCTATGATCAGATGTTCAGCTAGAAAGCCAACAACTGCACCAATTGTTTTCAGGAGAAATGATACGATAGAACCGATGATTCCCGGTAAAGCCGCAGCTGATTTCTTGGCTAGTTCTTTTAGCCATTCAGCAAACTTCTTGAGACCTTCTTTTACTTTATCTGGTATTGATGGTTTTGGTCCAGGTTCTGGTGAAGGTCCTGGAGTTGGGTCTGGTCCTGGAGATGGTCCTGGTCCTGGAGTTGGTTTTACAGATTTAGTGGCACCACTTAAAGCACTACTGATACTGAGACCTAGAGTTGTAAATGTCATTACAACAGCTGTTATTATGGCGCTAATAGTTACACCATACGTCTTAAAAAGTAACTTTATTCTGTCCTTTAGAGGAATAGTTGAATCTGGTTTCTTTAGAACATCAACAATTAAACGTTTAATTCTTCTAGTTTGTGACTCCCTGTCATTGTCTAACCTCCATACCTTTGACTTTTCCTCATACAATTTGTCATTTAGTTCATCTATTTTCTTTTTCAACTCTCCTTTATCTTTAGTATCTTCTTCTACAGACTTTACATAGTCTCTTGTTAAATTATGAAGTTTATTTTCTAATTCCTCTATTTGCATGTCCTTATCCCTCTTTACTGCAGCTAGTTTATCACCAGCCTGTTTTAACCCTCTAAGTTCTCTCAAGGCATATTCAGTAAAACCCAGTGATTTAAGTTCATCATCATTAGAATCTATCAGTTTATCTATTGGTTTGTTTGAACTGTTTACCTCATTAATTACTGCCTGTGTTTCAGGGGTTACTAATGTAGGTTCCCTTACTGGTGGGTCAGGTGCAATCATACCTCTAATCATGTCAACAAATCTAGTACCAAACTTAGTCTTTAATGTGCCTTCAGCATAGAAGCTTCCATTATCCTTAGTTAAAGGAATTAACTTGATAATAATGGTTTTATCCTTATTACGCCAGTCAAATAAATTTTCGTTTTCAAGTTTACCTTTTATCAAATCAACTTCATACTTTGTTTTCGGATCGTAATAAAGTTTGTTTCCATTGTAACTAATGTGTGGTGCAAGATTACTCAATTTTTTCTTGTCATAATTCCAGTTTGATCCTCCCAATGCTGTATCAAGTTTATCCTCTATTGTATCGTAACTTAACTCCTTTTCCATCAATTCAGGGACAATACCTCTTACTCTTTCTTGTGTACTGAATGAAGTTTCAGTAGTAAGATTTCCACCTCCTGTGTTGTATGTTGTGCCGTCATCTTGAAAAGTTCTATTGGTTTCACTTGTATTAGGATCTATCTCACCCATTTGGATATATTCACCTCCTGTGTTGTATGTTGTGCCGGCATCTTGAAAAGTTCTATTGGTTTCACCTGTGTTGTATCTTGCGTGATAATATTGATTAATTAAATCATCCTTTCTCATTTCTAGAATTTGTTCAAAAGTTCCTGATGATGATGATGATGATGATTGTGGATCGTAATCACTCATTTCATAATTTTCACCTCCTTCAGCCATAATTACTTATTTATTTACAATGTACCAACAACTGAGTAAAGCATGAATTTAATTGTTTCATGAGTATCATCCTCCTTCTCAACTTTGGTGTCAAAATTAGTAGTAGTAGGAGTATTCTTTGAGGTTTCAGTTGTTTTTGGTGTATCAACATTACTATTTGGTTTATGACTGGTCTCGAGCTTTGCTCTCAGGACGAAGTCCGTCATTGATGTACCAACGCTACTCTTAACTCTTATTTTCTTAGAACTATTTCCTTCCATCAGTGGTGGTGGTAAGGTCTTTTTGTGGTTAATGTCATTCTTACCGGGTTTAGCATTTTTTGGTGCTATTAAAATGTTATTATTGTAGTTATCCAGCTTACCAATAACGAGTACCATATTTGATCCTATGACATACAATCCTGGTGCTATTACATAATCTAGTCTTGTATGAGTGTCACTCACTGCTTTTTGATATCTTTGAATTGAAGTGGGAATATCAGGATGTTGATTAATCGAATCCTTTAATAGTTTGTTAAATTCCTTCTGTGCATCCAATTCTGTACCCGGTACTCCAATTATTGGTGTTCTGGTCAACGCCTGAGCACCCAGAATACAGTAAACATATGTTCTTATTGTATCATTCAACCTCTCTATTCCAGGATTAGAGAAACCATTTGATTTAAATATCATGAATTGTTGATAGGTTTGACATTCATTTTGTGTAATTACATCAAATACATTCTTGTGTCTCCTGACATGATCCTTGATGAAAATATCTGGATATTTGAAATTAGCCATTCCAGCATCCCAGTCTTTACTGAACATCGGTGGCATTCTATTTTCATGAACTTGCATGAGGAAGAAATTGATTTTAGAATCATTGATGTAATATCCGGGATCAGTTATGTTCGGGTTGTAATCCGGTACACTCCATGACCTCCAACCACCGTTATTTTCAAACACCGAGAAATCGTACTCGTCTTTTAAACCAAATTCACTCAATAACCCTCCTAGTTTCCTACGGTTAATGTTATTGTTTGTCTCATTAAAATCACTTTCACCTGGAATTGGTATCTCTAGATTCTTCATGATCTTCAATATTTGATAGTAAACATGAAACCTGTAAATTGACCTTTACAATGGGTCACTGTGATTCAAGTGATCGTCTATTGAAATACCACAACCTGTTGTAGCAAACCAAACAGCCATGTTAAATTGGTTCTGGTAAAACGATAATGGATTCTTTTCCAGTCGCAGACAGTCTTTCTTATTTTTCAGGCTCAAAAACCCAGGTGTTATCTTAGTTTCTTGTAGGCGGAAGAAGTTATTAGTATTAACAGTTACTTCTAAATTAAAGAAGTCATAGGTGAATTTACTTTTATGTTGATTTGCTATTGGATAATACATTTAATTTACTTGAATTTTTTCCTTGAATTTTGGTTAATGAAGACAGTAAAAAGGCCATTTATTTTAATGGAATAATCTCACCAGATGGAGAAAGTGTGACGTTAACATCATGTCTCCATGGACAGAATAACATTTGCCTTTAAACCATAGTGATATTAAGTTGTACAATGGCCATATCAGATGTTGCAATCATTAATTATTTGTGCTTGCAAATTACAATGGCCATATCAGATGTTGCAATCATTAATTATTTTTGCTTGTCAAAGACATGAAAAGGCCTATTGTGTCTTAATGCGTTTATCCGACAGAATTTTAGAAAATATTTTCAGCGCTGAAAATTATTTTTGCGTCGTTAAAATAATGTCTCGAAATTCTGTCGGATAAACGCATTAACGAACAATAGACTTTTGTAATACTTTGGGACGTGAGTATTGTTTGGTAACATATGTTACCATGTACATGCAGACTCTGTCAACAATATTATCAATAGATTCAAGCAACAATGATTAATCACTGTAACAGCTGTCTTGTAGGCCTACAGCATTTATTGGAATACGCTGGGACTGTCAAGATGTGCGAACTTCAAGGGTTCATTTCTCTGCTAGTTTTTAACGGATATTTGCAAGGATGTATCCTTGGAAAGCTATTGACGTGTACTTTCTGTTGGAATACAGTAAGTCATGATTACATTAACCCATTGAACTCTAGTATTCCCTTACCATTTCACTGCAACGCTTCACTGACCATTTCATTGCAACGCTTCACTGGGAATCTCATGAATGATAGAATATATGTATTGTGGTGTCTGGTTCTTAGGGGTTTCTAAGCTATTTTGAGACAAAAAGGCCTGTAAGGGCTTTTGTTAAAATAGCTTAGAATTACCTACATTCCTACCACCACAATACATATATTCTCACGTTTATACATCTTGACCCTCGATGCATTGACATTGCTAAGCTTTACAGACAATGCGCGTATTTCTTCAATGGTATGGGCAGAGGTAACAATGGTAACACCACTGGAATTTCAGTATGGATGTAGGTAACGGAGGCAGTACCTCTGGAAGTTCAGTATGGGCGGAGGCAATACCTCTGGAAGTTCAGTATGGGCGAAGGCAATACCTCTGGAAGTTCAGTATGGGTGGAGTCAATACCTCTGGAAGTTCAGTATGGGCGGAGTCAATACCTCTGGAAGGTCAGTATGGGCGGAGTCAATACCTCTGGAAGTTCAGTATGGGCGGAGGCAATACCTCTCGAAGTTCAGTATGGGTGGAGGTAACGGAGACAATACCACTGGAAGTTCAGTATGGGCGGAGGCAAAACCACTGGAAGTTCAGTACATGTATATCATTTAAAGGGACAACTTAGGCATGAGATATGTTTCGTAGAAAAATGGCTTCCTGCAGGACCGTGACTCTTTGAAAAGCATAATTGCAACTAGAGTTTTGATATTTGCTTTTAGCAAATTTGAGTCCAGCACCAGGGTGCAGATATTGGGGTTTAGATACTGAGAGGAGAAATAGAGGGTTTTGCAGAAATGCGGCAAATGTTTTGCCACGTAACTGTAGTGAGTTAACCTGGAATCGGGGAAAAACCTGAACATTCTCATTCCTGTAATGAAGGTTTGCGATCTCAATTGACATGCAAGCAGGGTTTGCACATGCTTTGTTTTGGCTTTCCACATGCTTTTTGGGAATTAGCCTTCCTTGAAGTTTAGGCCTAGATCAGGTCCACAACCATTGCAAGGAAATTCAAGGTATCTTTTTGCCCTCCTCTTCTAGGACAGACAATGTCTGTTTGGCGACACTTCCGGTCGGGGATTGTAAATTTTCTTCCCAATTCATAATGGGGAGTAGATTTGGCTGTATTTATTATGTTCCAAAAACTGTTCCGCAACGTCTTTCCCCCTTGTCCGTCATTAAAGGCATTCAAGTGTGTTGGTCAACCATGACTATCTCCTTTGTCCCTCCACCATAAGGCCTAGTTTCTCCTTATGACATCACTATTTCGGACACTCAACGCCCCATTTCTGGAAAGGTGTATAGGATTTTTCCAGAAACGATAATTTCTTTTAGTTTTTATTACGGTATCATCAAAATTACAGACAGTTTCATAGCTGAGAAGCATCATACATTAGTTCAGAATATTTACAATCAATGATATTACATAGCAAATTCTATATACCCCGGTATAATTGATTTAATTGGGCACTACGTTCGTGTTCGCTCATGAATACTAAAAAATTGATCGCGCAAAGATCCTGGTCACGTGAACGATGGCTCTTCCATTCATTGCCGCTACTTAACTTTGCAACAATTAACTTTGCAAAACAAAAAACAATTTAGCAACACTTTGATATTTTATCATGTAGAACATGTGACATTTCATGCGTTTATTAGGAAGAAAATACAAAAAGGGAATGTAATTAATACGGTACCTAAAGGAACATGAGGAAGTGATGACAAAAGCTACAACAGCGCTGAATGCCACGTGGCTTTGTTTACAATCAGTACGGGCAAATTTTGAGATCTAAAATGCAGCAAAAGCATCGAAGAGGTTTAGAAATTTTTAATGAATTTAGAACTCAGACCTAGATATACCTATGATAGACATGTGAGCGAAGCGAGGAGTCATGTTATTTAGTAGTTAGGCCAATACCGTCAATACAAAAGTCAAAATAGGTCAAACACAACAGCGTCGTCTGACGGTGGCCAGTGGTACCAGGCTATTAGGCCAATCTCGCGTCCCAATTGAAAAATTTGTGAGAATTATAATCTTTCCTATAGTGAAATCAGTACATCCAGCACCCAAGAAGGGTGCTGGACGTAATAAATACTAGAACAGAATGTAACTTAACATTGACGGGTCGTGTTCAAAACATGCAAAAGTTATTATTAGAGATAAGCCTGAGGATGTTACAGGTGGTGGCACATAGTGGCGAGTGAGCGCACCATCCTCCTGGCCACCTAAATCCGGTGCCCAAGTTGTCCCTTTAAAATGGACTCGTCCCGTCTTCTGGTTGTGACTTTGTCCTCATAAGACTGATTTGAGATGAATCGATAGTCGAACACCATGGGTTTCTCCCAGCTACTCTGCCCGATGTGGAGGAGAAAATGATCGAAGCAAACTATGATGATCTTGGTTTGGATGGTTTTACAGTGCTTTCCAAGATCAAATATCAAATTCATGTTAACTGGGACATTTAGCTCCATAAATAATATTGGACGATTTGTAATGATGTGGGAGGAATCCAGATACCTTGGAGGAAATCCACGCTGTCCCAGAGTGTCGCACTCTGTTGTTTAAAGATGTGAACCAGCGGGGAGTCTGACCCACGACCTCCGAGGTGACGGGCACTGATGTAACTCACAATCATATTGGCCTTCAGACAACTCTGCCAGCCTGGACGGCGTGTTGAGAACAGGGAAATCATTGATATGCTTCATGGCGCATTGAATCGGGCTGTGAAATCAGGGAAATGAAGCAATGTCTCGGCTCTCCCACGCCCACAGGGACTGCCCTGGTTGTTGGCAGACATCCAGATCCTTAACCAGTATGTACATGTAGATTGAAATTAAACTGCTTTTCACGAGGATTCCGAGGGTGACGTCACATCATCGCTATGGCCAATTAGGTTCAGTCTACTGACAGCACCAGCACTGAACACATCTCCACGTCCCACTGTCTGGTGCGCTCCTGTACACAAAAACACCAATAGACATGAAATATTGCAATACCTAGTATGAATTCTTCCTGTGTAAAATAAAATTTACATAGCAGATTATTAAACTTCCACGAATAAAAAAGATGTTTGGCGTGGCCAAGTGCGGAAATAATGTCTCCGCTAAAATACACTACGAAATACACTAGGCAATGGCAAGGGTAGAGATGCAGTTGAGTTTGTTATTGTTTTGACTTAGAAGACCGCCCATATCATAAAATATTCATGTATTCATGAAGTATGAACTCATTTCTGTCCCATACAACACTAAGAACAGTCAATTTCTCCTTAAATCATCACCGAAACCGCGATATCCGCAGGAATATATTTCGTTCTAGAGTCCGAAAATGCATGATCTTACAGGGGCGCTAACTCGACAAAGGGGATCTATGGGGATCTATGGGGATCTATGCGAGTTTTAGGTTCCACAGGTCTCGAACTTGTAAAATCTGTAACCACGCCTCCAAATGCCATTATGGTAATGAAGAGATTGCCCCATATTTGGGAGACTGTTTTGAAACCATCGCTAATTTTGGAAGATCGGTGCCCGGCTATTTGGTTTAAAAAACCCTATTTTTCCCCATCAAAACAGCACTTTCCATTATTCAAATGATAACTTATTGTCTGAAGACTTATTTCATAGCAGAAAAGTACTAATAACTTTGATTTGATGCGAAATATCTAACTTTATTTGATGACTTGATTTTCCCTTGGCCGTGGATCGGGTTTGTTTACAATCTGCAGCGCCATCTTGGAAAAACCGTGACGTCACCGCGGAATCCTTGGTGTGCATTGAAGTTACACGGCAAGATAGTTACAGTAAGTTGCCAATAGGGGTCTCTAGCATCTCGCACCGTTACGCTTCACAAAGATATTTAGGGCTGGATCTAGCATGACCCAGTCATTACTGTGTATATTAGTCACATGAAGATGGCCAATTTAACCCCCTGCTCCATGATGATGAACAAATTGCTCTGATGACGACTGACGCAAGGGAAAGGCATTGTATTGCTCGGACGGAATTCACTTTAAAGGGGGACTATAGGCAGGAGCAGAGAAGCTAATTTGGCCATCTTCAGGTGACTAATATACACAATAAGGGCCTTGGGTTATGTCAGATTCAGCACTTAATATATTCCCCGTACAAGAATGAATCATTTCAACGTACTGTGAGATGTGAGAGACCCCAATTGGCGACTTTGTGTAACTTTATCCTCTCTGCCTAGCTGCTGCCTATATTGTCCCTTTAAGGTCCTGCGGTAAGAAAAGAAAAAAGTCGACAAATATCTTTATATTGTTTTTATTACATATATATGTTTCATATAAACACAAGAGCTGGTATAAACTTATCAACCATAAATGCGGTTTGTCATACAAAACATACAAATTGATATGAAATCATGGATCATCTCAGATGATTTTGATAAAAGGGTTTTTAAAATGAACCAAAATAAAGAAAATGCCAATTCTCGAGTGGTTTTACCTTTAATCACAACAGAAATGCTGAAAATAGTTCAGAAATTTTTGAGAGAAATTTTAGTTTTTCAATTTATTTTTTTGTCAGGTTATTTGATCTAACCATCTCACCTGCAAGAACTGGTATTCCCCTTTGAAGACAAAACCCCAAAAAGTTCCGACCAGCTACTGCAAAGTGCCAGATTTTCATGCCTCTTTAAACTTTTAGCACTCCAAACATGCGTCGATGCCGGCAGCTTTTCCTTCAAACGCCTATGATTTAGTAGTGACATCTGATGTGAAAGTGCTGAACCAAAACATCATTCTACTTGAGCCAATGTTCGGAGCCAAACATCTGCTCAGTCATTGAGTTATCCAACACTACAAATTTCATGTTGAAATTGCTCATTTTTTGCTTAGAGTAACCGGACTTAAGTCTTGTTACTCAAAGTTTTTAGGCAATTTTCTGGAGGAACAGATGGAAAAAAAATCAAAACACTAGAGTGCTAACGGGTTAAGGAGAGTTAATATGTCCACACCTTAGTTCGTGTTTCACAATGCAAATCTCATGCCAAAGTTGTCCCTTTAACACCAGTCGCATAATGAAAAAGCATGTTAGTTGTCGGAAAACATCGTTGTCAAAATAAGCCCAGCAGAGTGTCACAGGGTTCACTTTGGTACCTGCACCATACTCCGTCTTTCCCGCACTGATTACTGATGAGAAAACACCTTTTCGAAACCGTTTTCAAGGCAACCATCACCCGGCGAGCCAAACGCGCAAACACACTATATGTCGCCACCTATGGGGACACATGCGCAACCCAGTTTTCCCACCAAATCTGACGCCAAATTGCGTCATCGAAGGGAACGTCTCTCCACGAAGGGCGACGCCACGGGTCAACCCGACGTCACCGAATCCACGGATGACGCAGCGACTTTAGGATAATGCAACGGTATTGACACTGATTGACGCAAGTTCAATCACAACGGTCTAATCCGCGTACGGGACAAGTCAGCCCTCTTTACGTTTCACACAATGGAGATGTCACACTTGGGACATATAAAATAGGCCAAACATCACAATAAAGGCTTGGTGTGACAACCGATAGCAACAGTGCAGAGGTTCCTGGGTATCAATTTCTATTACAAAATATCTCAGAAATAACCATGTGATTTTTACTGCTTTTTGACCACTTCCATATTTTTTCGCTAACCCAAGCACTTATCATGGTTATGGTTACCATAACCGCTGCCACAAAATGAGGCACAGTGCTTTATACTATTAATTATACTCTGTAAACAATGTTATGCAGCAACCAAGGTAATTTTGTGTATAAAACTGAAGCTCTAAGTAGGTTATAAAACGAAAGTATGAAATATTGGCTTTTCATTATTCTTGGTCACAATCATGTATGTACGGACAATCATTTTAGAACTGTGAACGGGTTTTGCGTGCTCTTCGGTCAGTGGATAATACTGTTATGACTGACGTCTCCGCCTTGTTGGAGAGACGCCGAAAGTCCCTTGTGATGTTACCCGCGGTTGTGGAGACGGGCCCTTTGTTGACATTGTTTGGTTGTCAAGTAGGAATATGGGCAGGGGTGGTTTTGGCGCTAAAATGACACTGGAGGGTCATTTAGGGTCAGGATATTGTTTGGCCGGGTTTTACGCTACCAAATGAAACGGTTTCGGTGTAGCGGTGACCTCATCAGTGATGCTATTTGACTAGAACTGAGTGTAGTAGGACGGTGTGCCTGCTGGGCCCTTTAAGACTCACTTCTGGGTGAGTCCAGTTTCCTCTTTGTGGTGAGAGGGAGCTGTAGTGCGTCTGTGAGACCGGACAAGAGGGGGTTGTAGCTGTTTGGCTTAATTACAGAAGCGCTGATCAGAGCCTTCATGAACTAAGGACACACCAATTTCCTGCAATCCATCACTCTGTAAATAATAATAATGACCATTTATTAAACTCCAGGGGGACACCCACCCCGAAAGTGAACACTGAGTATGTTATCGATTTGTCCGACATAACTCTTACCGCAGCTCAGACCTCTCTTCTGAGCAAGGTCTGAATTTTTACCCCACACCAGGCGAACCCGATTTCGGAGAACTTTTCAAGGACTTGGATAAATTCCATGTCAGTCTCAGACGCATGCGGGGAATTTTTTTATGAAAGTGACGCTGACTCAGACCCAACCCCCACCAGGCCCAACGATCTTAAACGCAAATTAAAATTGCCCTCAAAATGGAACCCCCTGGTCCCCCAGATCTTCAAGAGGCTTTTATCAGGACGAATGAAAACCACTTCGATCGCATCCCTCTATACTCACCTGCCTCGCACAACCTCACCGGGGCAGAAAGAGAAGCATTGATCCAACTCAAGGACATGCCTCAGGTCGTTATAAAACCCGCAGACAAATGATCTGCCGCAGTAATCATGAACAGAAGTGATTACATCAAGGAAGCGGAACGTCAACTGTCAAATCGGACACACTACCGTCCGACCCTCGATAGCATGACCCAAACCCACGCGGACAATGTCACATCCTTTCTTAAGGACATGCTGCAAACGGGTGAAATCACTCAAAAAAAATGTATGATGATCTCGCCCAAACGGAACCCAAAACTCCGGAGTTCTATTTACAGCCAAAAATAAATAAAGGGACACTGCCACCACCAGGTAGGCCCATTATGTCTGCTGATGATTGCCCAACAGAACGCATCTCCCAATTAGCGGACCATTTTCTGCAACCATTGGTTCAGAACACACGTTCATACATCAAGGACACAACCCATTTTCAACAGTCCATGACAGCCCTGGGACAAATCCCACCTGGCATCCTGCTGGTCACTTTAGATGTCACATCCCTCTATACCAACATAACCATATGGGAGAGTAAAAGAGCTGTGGCACGCCATCCTAGAAACAGGGGCGCCCAAATAGGCCCTACTAACCAGTCCATCATCAAACTTTTGGACTTAGTTTTATCACAAAATAACTTCCAGTTCAACAACCAGAACTACATGCAAGTTTCAGACACAGCCATGGGGACCAAAGTGGCACCCTCATTCGCAAATCTCTTCATGGCCGATTTTGAAGAGCGGCATGTATAAACTAACCCCACGAAACCACTCTTTTGGGGCAGATTCATTGACGACATCTTCGCTCTCTTCCCGCAAACCAGAGAGGAGGTTGAACAATTTGTGACGTCACTAAACTCGGTACATCCAACCATCAAATTCACTGCCGAAATCTCAGAGACCAGCGTCAAGTTCCTTGACACTCAGATTCACGTCACTACTGACGGTTAGATATACACAGATCTGTACACCAAACCCACCGATGCTCACAACTACCTGTTGTACTCATCAGCCCATATAATGTCATGCAAAAATTGCATACCCTATGGACAATTCCTAAGAATTCGGAGAATATGTTCGAACCGGGAGGACTTCGAGAAACATGCACCCGAGATTGTACAGCATTTCGTCCGCAGAGGCTTCCCCAAGCCATTGATAGAGAAAACCATGGTAAAAGCACACAGGCAAGATCGCAACGCATTTCTTAACCCAATCGCCACCCAAGGGGCCCCTGATGATGAAGAAAAACCCCCATTTTTCTTTGTCACAACCTACAACCCGGCACTGACTTAACCAGCCGTCATCCTTAAAGAAAACAGGGACATCCTAGCTAGACACAAAACTACTGTTCACTTGTATGAGACACCGGTCATACATGGCTTCAGAAGATCAAAAAACCTCAGAGACAACCTAGTCCGAGCCAGATTAGGCCAACTTCGCGCAGTTACCAACACCACTACTGCCTCCCAACCTCGGTGGAATTGTCTTTCCCCGAGGACATGCAGATACTGCCCCCGTCTGGACACGTCTGGTCAAATCACCAGCCATACCACAGGCAAATCATACAACACAAAGACAAAAATATGTTGTAAAAGCAATAATGTGATTTATTGCATCGAATGCCGTCAATGTCACATACAATACGTCGGCGAAACCAAACGATCTTTACTAGAACGTTTTCAAAATCACTTCTACAGTTTTACCAAAAACATTGCAACGGATGTCATAGGACATCATTTCAACCTCCCAGATCATCATGGCCTCAAGGACTTCTCAATCTATGTCCTAGAATTTATGCACATCGCCCCAGATGGCGCAATCGCCAAGGCCTAAGGACACCCCAGAGAGTATTCCTGGATCCATCGTCTGCGCACCATGTCGCCGCTAGGACTTAACATTATGGACAACACGTCCTGGTAACCTCCCTCATACTCCTCTGGCGTTTCCATCATTGGTACAGAGAGACAACAGTACGGTGTCCAATTCAATTCTGTCACACTTACCAACAATTAAGCAGCTTGTCCGCACAAAACTCTTCGAGCTTGGCTCCATTCCATCGAATCCAATGCAATTTGATCGAAAAATCACCGAACGCCAAGAACAACCAAAGTGATGTGGTTCGTACTTTTGACCAACCACGATAAAAAGAGTCGCATGTCGCTCCGAGCTTGACAGGTTGAGATGGACTGGTTGTTCATTTCACTGTTGTCCGCCTTTTGTAAAATCTGACGACATCAATTTCTTCTGTTATTTCCTGGTGTCATTTTAGGCTCATCTTCTGTGCGACATGCGACTCATTTTGTCGTGGTGTGTCACCTTTTCTCTGCTGTGGTAGAGGTGATTAGAATGGCTCCTGAAACGCCCATGAAGCCTCAGTGCGTATGGCTGCGTCATCACTGTTAGCACCAGCTAAAACCCTGAGGGAAGTTCTGTTAGTCATGCCCTGCTTTTCACGTTTAGTTTAAGTGCAGATGGTAGGTTTGCTCCGGTAGCTGTGACTATTTCATGATTTGATGGCAGGTGCTGATTCGTGTCTCTTCTTTCGTAAATCAAACCAACCTTCTTCGCTTCAGATAAATGGTCAACAGACGGTTGGTGAAAATATAGCCGACAACGGAGGGTTAAAGGCTGCTTATAGTGTAAGTATCAGGTAGGAGGGGCTGCGGTATTGGCACAGGTCTCTGACCACAGCGGTCATTAGGACCCTGGTTTGATGTGAGGGGCTGCAGTATTGGCACAGGTCTCTGACCACAGCGGTCATTAGGACCCTGGTTTGATGTGAGGGGCTGCGGTATTGGCACAGGTCTCTGACCACAGCGGTCATTAGGACCCTGGTTTGATGCGAGGGGCTGCAGTATTGGCACAGGTCTCTGACCACAGCGGTCATTAGGACCCTGGTTTGATGTGAGGGGCCGCGGTATTGGCACAGGTCTCTGACCACAGCGGTCATTAGGACCCTGGTTTGATGTGAGGGGCTGCGGTATTGGCACAGGTCTCTGACCACAGTGGTCATTAGGACCCTGGTCCGATGGGTATAAATGGTTACTGGCGGTAGCCTGTCTGGCAAAGATCCCTGTGTTGCCAGTTGTAGCCAATTTGGGGAGTTGTTGCTGCTCCACCGAGGGGTACAAATGGTCATTGACTAGAAGTGCTCGGTTTGTAGCCTGTCTGGCAAAGATCCCTGTGTTGCCAGTTGTAGCCAATTTGGGGAGTTGTTGCTGCTCCACCGAGGGGTACAAATGGTCCTTGATTAGAAGTGCTCGGGTTGTAGCCTGTCTGGCAAAGATTCCACGCCAAACATGAGGCCATAAAGGCCTTCCTCCGTGGCTGGCTTGTCAAGCCGTGCCATAGTACACTCCTGAGGAGGAGATGAAAAGGGGCTGAAAATTCACGTAAAAATCTCTAATGAAGGGGGACCAGGAAGATCTGTAAAATATGTAAATAAGGTTCAGGTAGAGAATTCAATTTATTATTGATCTACAACATCCAAGTTAAAGTCAAAGTCTTACAACAAGTACAAGTTCATGAAATACAAATATTTAGATAACATACACAAGTTTTATCATGGTTTACTGTACTATTCAGAAGTAAATGTTCGCGTCCTTTTGATCCGCTGTGCAAAAGATACTGGACCGATTTCTTCAGAATTCAGTTTTTCTTAAATCAAATTTTATTGCCCAACATTACCGTAAACCCAGAAGTATTTGTCAACCTTTTATTTCGCAATTTCGTGAAATTGCAATTTTGCATATTTATGAAATAGCATAATAACACCCAATACCAGTAGTGGACCTCCCTAAGCAGACACCACTCTATTTAATACAACTTCTCTCTTAAGGACACTAGTTTTAGACCCAAATTGATTGTTTCCATTCAATTTGAGCTCTCTTATCAGGACACCTCTCTATTAAGGACAACACTTGTCACACCCAATGGTGTCCTTAATAGAGAGGTTCTACTAAACAACACAGACAACAGATTTATGAATGGACTATACACAATCCCACCCACCAAGGTCAGAATGTGGTAATACCAAATTACCGGTTTTACAACGACTCTGAGTTACCATGGTAATTTAGACTCAGTAATTAGATTTTCGTTTTTGCAGCCAAAACTCTTTCTACATAAAAGGCATTCAAATATTTCTGCCTTGATAGTGTCTTCAACTTATCAAGGAGCCTTATACATATACGAAGAATACTCGGTAGAAAGAGGACGAATTTTCTGTACGTTTTTATCCATACTCGATCCGTGATAAGTCCCAGATCTCAACCTCCCTAATATGAACTGTTTACAACTTGTCCAACATATCGCCCTCTCTCAGGTTTGTAGCTACGAGGGGGGAGGTGCAAAAAGCCTCATGAAGTCACCAAAATGTGTTTTTGACCATGATTTTGGCCCATAAATTTCAAGCAGTGTCATATTTCACACCCAAAAACACTTCTGCTCCCCCCCCCCCGCCAAACCAAAATGCTAGCTCCGCCCCTGAATACTCAAACAATAGAACTGAAGTTGAAACATACTCAACATGAAATAGAAAATATACTAAGTTTGGCGGACAAGTACATGAGAATATGGTCCCAGTTTGAGAAGTTCTTTTAACAAGTTGGAGCCCGAGTCTCCACGGAAATGCCACCCCATAAAGCCCGAGTTTCTGGAGCAAAATGTTGTTTACATCATATTGACGCCAAAATACTCGAAGAACAAAAGTTTTCACCCTGGAAAATCTTGTATGAAAATCATGCTCAGCTACCGCAGTAAGTTACCAAAGCTGCCATTCAGAATACCTCAGTCTCGCAAAGTTGTAATAAATATTTTCTGTGAAGTGGTGAAGATCAGGCTTTAAATGGTTTAGAAATTTATACCAATGATGTCTCATCTAAAATATTGGTCAAAACCAATTTGGCGGCTGAGATTTTGGGCAAAATCGCTTCTCCCCGAGCAGTGTTTGGTGAGAGACAACCATTACTATCAGTGAGGTATCCATTTCTATTATAAAACACACCAATCTACACAAAAAAATGAGATTTTGACTGCTTTTCACCGCTTCCATATTTTGCACCAACGCAGGCCGTGGTTGCCTGATCATAACTGCTGCCGTCAAAATGAGGCACTGAGTGCGTTATACACTGTAAACTGTGGTTCATTGTAACCAAGGTGTTTTAGAATTATCATTGATCAACATCCCAGTTGAAGTACTTCAAACCTAAAGCATTTAACGAATATATAAAGAGAATCCTGAATTCATTTTGACCAATAAGAAATAGTATTATACAACCTAGGTCAAGCCCATACAACCTAGGTCAAGCCGAAAACCTAGTTCAAGCCTATACAACCTAGGTCAAGCCTATACAACCTAGGTCAAGCCTATACAACCTAGGTCAAGCCGAAAAACTAGATTTACCTATATGTAGATGTGTAATAATCAAAATTCCGAAAAAATACTTATTGGTTTGAAAAACTGGAAGCTATTTCATAATCCACTAAACTGAAAACCGTTAAAAATTTTATCTCTTTCATGAATTTTCGCCAATCATGAAAAAAGAGACGTGAATATTAGGGGTAATTGACCCCTGAAGCCTTTTCTATGCCTCAACATGCTTAATTCTGTTCCTTAATGTCATAAATTAATGCCTGATACACCCAAATGTGTCATTTTCATGTGGCGACAAAAAATAAGAGACATACTTCAAATGCCCACTGAATTTTTGACTAATTTCGATGGCTTGCCACACAAAATGTCCCCAAAGGCTTAATAGTGAAAAAAACATGTCCCCAAAAAAGGTTAAAAAATTACAAGGTGTAAGGGTGTCAATGTAATTGAAAGGCCTGGGAGAGAGATCAAGCGTGTTCATTTTCTCAGCCCCGTGATATTTGACATGCGCCCTAACTCGGAAATGTTTTGTTTTTCAGGCTTATCAGGACTGGCGTAAAGTTCACGGGTCAGAGCACCCCCTGCCTGGGATAAATATGACCGACTATCAGTTATTTTATCTTGGGTTTGCTCAGGTATGTTTTATTTTGTTCTTCTACAGTACAAGTGATGTGTGATACCGAGATAAGGTATGTTTGATATCAAGATAACCTCCTATGAAATTCAAATTTTGTACACATAATCCCCTCGGTCAGATGACCTTTGACACTTAATTTCAGTTCAATCTGACCCTTAATTTAGCCACCAGAGGGCGAAAACTTAAAACATAAATAGTGCAGCAAATCTTCAATTTATGACAGTATTATCATCATAGGCACCTCTCATACAAGTTTTTCATTTGACCTAATGTTCGAGGTCAAAGAGATTAAATGGCATGAGTTTGCTATTTAGCTTCAAAAACTTCATAAATTCAATATGCATTCATCATCACAGAGAGGAAAACTAATTATGTTTGTTCCCAGTCTGGAGTCCAAAATCTGAATTTAGATAATAACATTAGATTCACAAAGAAATCTAGTACATGTAACAACTACATTTGTATTACAACACAAATTCACCTGGGGACAGAAATTCAAAAATAGCCCAACACAAACATGTTTTTGAGTGGCTGATCCAACATCTCAATAACACATGAAACAAGCTCATTAAAACAAATTATAAAAAATTGTTTAAATGTTATTCTTAACTAAGCTGTGCTAAATGATTGTCGGAAGCTAATTAAGTAACATTGTGAAACGAGAATGATCAAGATACATTAAAATACATAAAAAAATAGATAGTTGCGCGAACTATCAAAAATGTCTGATTTCCATAACTGCTCTTATAGTCCCAGTGTTTGAGCTATGGTCATCCGATTTTCTCTGTAATATGTACAAAGGATAGTAAATATAGTATAAATGTGTCTGCAATATTTAATAGGTACCAGCTCTGATACTATTTGCACAATTCCATATTTACATGTAGCTGTGGGCTCATTTTCATTGGCCCACCCCCAATCTGTCAGCTGAGCACCTTAGATTTGACCAAATATTCAAGGTCACAAGAGTCAAATGATATTTGGCAAATCAGCCAGTCTAAACTATGATAAAATAATCACGTTGAGTTCTTATATCGCGCTTTTCAATGTTTCCCTGTTCAAAGCACTTTTGGGGTACCATATGATTACCTGGTCTCCACAGAAATCAATCACGGATTTCAAGGAGCAACCAGAAGACGCTCACTTGAACTCGACCAGTAGGGGAACCAAGCAGTGACTTAGCTGGGAGTCAAACCCACAACCTCTCGATCCAGAGGCCGACTCTCTTCCACTGTGCTGCTTCTGCCCCATACCCATATATAGCATGTTTCTTTAGCAGAATGGTTATAACTTGTCTGCCAAAGATTGATCCGATGCTCACACACGGCCGTAGCTTTTTCATTTGAGTTACTTACACACAAGCTAACTCAATCAGTCAATGAGCACCGAATTCATAACAGTTATCATTGATGACGAAGCCTGTGGTTGTTAACCATTGGTTACATTAGGAACCTCAGCTTGGATTCCGTCCCCAAGGCGCTACCAGAGACCTACAATGCTTGAATAGACACAATATATTGCAGAACCACGCATTTGAGGAGACATAAGAACTTTTTGCTGTAAGCATATAGACTTAAGTGCATTTATCATTTATTCAGCTTTGAAAGGTTCATGGCTATGTCTCCAGAAGAAAGGGTTAAACTACACCGAGAAAGAAACTGGTGTGATGTAACCGAATGTCACTACCTGGGAAGCTTTGGAAACAGGATTGGATTCAGTATTGGTTTATTATCAAAATCAGGCAAAAATTCCTCCCAGTAATTTGGTTTCCTTCTTTGATCCCTCTTAATAGTCCATTCATCCAGTTCCTGATCGTACTCTGCTCTTAGTCTCGTTAGTCCCTGAGCCTCTTCTCTTGAGTCTCTCTCCCGTTGTTCAGCTGAGACATCCCTCTCGTACAGTCGCCTGACAAACCTTGCCATGATCCTGGTCACCTGGAGGCTGTCTTCTGTACTCAGCTTGGACCCAGCCAACACATTGACCTTATTATCCATGGGCATTGGTAGATTATCTCTCTCGAGACACTTTTCTAAATGTTCATACACCATCAGGACCATTTTCCCGAGGGACATGTCTGACTTCAGGAACAGTTCAACCAGATGCAAGAATACAGATTTCAATCTGTAGCTGGTTACTAACTCACTGACCGACTTAATATTGACATTGTTGTTTTTAATTTTGTAGCCACATACCATATCACCCTTGTTGCTTTTAATTTTGAAGCCACATACCTCTGCCTTTCTCACACATTTTGCTGTGATGAAGACAGCCTTCATCCGTTTATCCAAAGTTTTGAGGAATTCCACCTCTATTGTTGGGTAGGAGACTCGCCCAAGCTGATTAAGTTTGTCTGGTTCAATGTTTTGTGCTACCGTGCTGGTCCTGTATGGAATTTTAGGAACTATGTACTTATTTGGTCGTTTCCAGTCTTCTCTCTTAAAAATCATCAATGCTAATTCCCAGTCTTCCTGTTCATCGATGTCAACCTCAATGGCAGGCACCAAGTCTATTGATATTGGCAAGTCGGTAAACATTTCATCACTGTACAGCCAGATCCATGTCGTGCAGGTTTTACGATCAGGATGTCTCTGAGGTGGCGATAACATACAGAAGCTGCGATCACCATCACTTCGTGTGGCCTTTTTGTTTGATACGCAATCACTCCAATATTCCATGAGTCTGCTCCACATCCACATCCCATGTGACCCAATGACAGGTCCCACAGATTCATCCCTGAAATTAAAATCCTTCATATTTTGATATCCTTCATGTTTATCACCTTTTTCAGAATAAATAGGTCCCAACTTCACCAAAAAATCAAATTCATCAGGCATGCCATGCTTTGATGCCTCAAATGAACTTCCAACCCCAATAACCTTCACTTCCGTGATCTGTGGTAGTACCTCTTTTATAACTTGTTGCACCTTTTCTTTAACATATTTGACAAATTTTACATTATCGTGTCCTGTGATTGCCATTACAGACCCAATGTATGGTTGTTCTGAAATTTTGCACAAGTCAGGAATATTTGTAATATCAGAGCATTCTCCGGCAGTATGATCATCACTTTCGGTGTTACCAAGCTCAATTGCAGTAACTCCTGATGTCCAGCCTCGAAGGTATTTTGATGTCAAACTGCCTTCTTCACACTGATGCAAGTAGTCAGTCGGTGTCTTGTTTCGATAGTCCCTTGCATCCTTCCTAGGATCACTGTATTTCTCCATCAACAGGGCAACTACGTCCTCATTTCGATAGATCACAGCATAATGGAGACAGTTCCTGCCATCAACATCAGCCTGATATGGATCTAACCTATATTTTTCAATGAAAAATCCTATAAGATTGCAGTGTCCATTTATTGCAGCATGGTGCAAAACTGACTTCCGTGCTAAGTCTAATTCATGAACATCACAACCAGCTTCTAGAAGTTCATGTATTGTCTCTTCATTCCCAATCTCTACGGCGTAGTGGAGTGAACTCTTTCCAAAGTGATCTTTGTTATTAACCTGGACTCCATCACATGTTGTTAAATGTTGAATGTATTCATGGCAGCCGAGTTGTCCGGCAACATGGAGTAAGGTCCTCCCGTAATTGCCACAAGCACGGTAGACTGATGAATTGCGGCACATAATCTTCAGCATACCAATATCGGTTTCCAGTAATAAAGAGTGTAATATCGAGAGTGCACCAGGGTCAGCTAAATCAGTTTTGTTCATTAGTTCATTTATGATTTGTATGTATCTACCTTCTACTGCCAGATGAATAGGTATCACACCACAGTTGTTCTTAAGATTCACATTAGCCCCCTTTAGTATGAGTCCCACAACTACTTGTAAATCCCCTCTTCTAGTTGCTTGATGCAAGGGTGTGACATTGTTAGTGTCCTTGGCATTAACATCAGCCCCAGCATCTATCAATATCTTGACAGTATCAGAATGACCTCCCCGTGCTGATGCAAGCAAGAGTGTGACATTGTTAGTGGTCTTGGCATTAACATCAGCCCCAGCATCTATCAATATCTTGACAGTATCAGAATGACCTGCCGATGCTGAATAATGCAAGGGTGTGACATTGGTAATGTCCTTGGCATCAACATCAGCCCCAGCATCTATCAATATCTTGACAGTATCAGAATGACCTCCCCATACTGATTTATGCAAGGGTGTGTCATTGGTAATGTCCTTGTCATTAACATCAGCCCCAGCATCTATCAATATCTTGACAGTATCAGAATGACCTCCCAATGCTGATTTATGCAAGGGTGTGACATTGTTAATGCCCTTTGCATCAACATCAGCCCCAGCATCTATCAATATCTTGACAGTATCAGAATGACCTCCCCGTGCTGATGCAAGCAAGGGTGTGACATTGTTAGTGGTCTTGGCATTAACATCAGCCCCAGCATCTATCAATATCTTGACAGTATCAGAATGACCTGCCGATGCTGAATAATGCAAGGGTGTGACATTGGTAATGTCCTTGGCATCAACATCAGCCCCAGCATCTATCAATATCTTGACAGTATCAGAATGACCTCCCCGTGCTGATGCAAGCAAGGGTGTGTCATTGTTAATGCCCTTTGCATCAACATCAGCCCCAGCATCTATCAATATCTTGACAGTATCAGAATGACCTTCCGATGCTGATGCAAGCAAGGGTGTGTCATTCTTAGTGCCCTTTGCATCAACATCAGCCCCAGCATCTATCAATATCTTGACAGTATCAGAATGACCTCCCCGTGCTGATGCAAGCAAGGGTGT
Organism: Lineus longissimus; assembly: GCF_910592395.1. Lineage (NCBI taxonomy): Eukaryota > Metazoa > Nemertea > Pilidiophora > Heteronemertea > Lineidae > Lineus > Lineus longissimus. The sequence goes on along the minus strand of NC_088319.1, from coordinate 1,925,234 downwards.
GACATTGTTAGTGGTCTTGGCATTAACATCAGTCCCAGCATCTATCAATATCTTGGCAGTATCAGAATGACCTCCCCATGCTGATTTATGCAAGGGTGTGACATTGTTAGTGTCCTTGGCATTAACATCAGCCCCAGCATCTATCAATATCTTGACAGTATCAGAATGACCTCCCCGTGCTGATGCAAGCAAGGGTGTGACATTGTTAGTGTCCTTGGCATTAACATCAGCCCCAGCATCTATCAATATCTTGACAGTATCAGAATGACCTCCCAATGCTGATTTATGCAAGGGTGTGACATTGTTAGTGTTCTTGGCATCAACATCAGCCCCAGCATCTATCAATATCTTGGCAGTATCAGAATGACCTGCCCGTGCTGATGCAAACAAGGGTGTGTCATTGTTAGTGTTCTTGGCATCAACATCAGCCCCAGCATCTATCAATATCTTGACAGTATCAGAATGACCTCCCCATGCTGATTTATGCAAGGGTGTGTCATTGTTAGTGTTCTTGGCATTAACATCAGCTCCAGCATCTATCAATATCTTGACAGTATCAGAATAACCTTCCCATGCTGAATAATGCAAGGGTGTGAAATTGTTAGTGTTCTTGGCATCAACATCAGCCCCAGCATCTATCAATATCTTGACAGTATCAGAATGACCTTCCCATGCTGAATAATGCAAGGGTGTGACATTGTTAGTGTTCTTGGCATGAACATCAGCCCCAGCATCTATCAATATCTTGACAGTATCAGAATGACCTTCCAATGCTATATAATGCAAGGGTGTGACATTGTTAATGTCCTTGGCATCAACATCAGCCCCAGCATCTATCAATATCTTGACAGTATCAGAATGACCTCCCCGTACTGATGCAAGCAAGGGTGTGTCATTGTCAGTGTTCTTGGCATTAACATCAGCCCCAGCATCTATCAATATCTTGACAGTATCAGAATGACCTCCCCGTGCTGATGCAAGCAAGGGTGTGACATTGTTAGTGCCCTTTGCATCAACATCAGCCCCAGCATCTATCAATATCTTGACAGTATCAGAATGACCTTCCGATGCTGATTTATGCAAGGGTGTGACATTGTTAGTGTCCTTGGCATTAACATCAGCCCCAGCATCTATCAATATCTTGACAGTATCAGAATGACCTTCCCATGCTGATTTATGCAAGGGTGTGACATTGTTAGTGTCCTTGGCATTAACATCAGCCCCAGCATCTATCAATATCTTGACAGTATCAGAATGACCTTCCCATGCTGATTTATGCAAGGGTGTGACATTGTTAGTGCTCTTGGCATTAACATCAGCCCCAGCATCTATCAATATCTTGACAGTATCAGAATGACCTTCCCATGCTGATGCAAGCAAGGGTGTGACATTGTTAGTGTCCTTGGCATCAACATCAGCCACAGCATCTATCAATATCTTGACAGTATCAGAATGACCTGCCCGTGCTGATGCAAGCAAGGGTGTGTCATTGTCAGTGTCCTTTGCATCAACATCAGCCCCAGCATCTATCAATATCTTGGCAGTATCAGAATGACCTGCCCGTGCTGATGCAAGCAAGGGTGTGTCATTGTTAGCGCCCTTTGCATTAACATCAGCCCCAGAATCTATCAATATCTTGGCAGTATCAGAATGACCTGCCCGTGCTGATGCAAGCAAGGGTGTGTCATTGTTAGTGCCCTTTGCATCAACATCAGCCCCAGCATCTATCAATATCTTGACAGTATCAGAATGACCTCCCCGTGCTGATGCAAGCAAGGGTGTGTCATTGTTAGTGTAGTTGGCAAGAACATCAGCCACAGCATCTATCAATATCTTGACAGTATCAGAATGACCTCCCCGTGCTGATGCAAGCAAGGGTGTGACATTGTTAGTGCCCTTTGCATCAACATCAGCCCCAGCATCTATCAATATCTTGACAGTATCAGAATGACCTCCCCGTGCTGATGCAAGCAAGGGTGTGTCATTGTAAGTGTAGTTGGCAAGAACATCAGCCACATCATCTATAAATTTCATTACAGTATCATCATGACTTCTCCATGATGTTTCATGCAAGGGTGTGACATTGTAAGTGGTCTTGCCATCAACATCAGCCCCAGCATCTATCAATATCTTGGCAGTATCAGAATGACCTCCCGATGCTGATGCAAGCAAGGGTGTGTCATTGTTAGTGTTCTTGGCATTAACATCAGCCCCAGCATCTATCAATATCTTGGCAGTATCAGAATGACCTTCCGATGCTGATGCAAGCAAGGGTGTGTCATTGTTAGTGGTCTTGGCATTAACATCTGCCCCAGCATCTATCAATATCTTGACAGTATCAGAATGACCTCCCGATGCTGATGCAAGCAAGGGTGTGACATTGTTAATGTCCTTGGCATCAACATCAGCCCCAGCATCTATCAATATCTTTACAGTATCAGAATGACCTCCAGATGCTGATGCAAGCAAGAGTATGTCATTGTTAATGTCCTTGGCATTAACATCAGCCTCAGCATCTATCAATATCTTAACAGTATCTCGACGACCTTTCTCTGCTAATTCAAGAAAGGCTCTATTAACAGTCTCCAAATCAATTTTAACTCCATCTCCAGTTACCACAGCTTTATGTTTCCTGTGACCCTGTCCTGTTCCAGTTCCATCGACTTTGGCGTCATGACCCTCCTGCTTGTCTGCTCCATGTCCACTCTGTCCTCGTTGATTTTCTTCCATGTTCGAAGCAAGCTTGTCGTTTCTATTCTCGAGTTTGCGCTTTCTGGAACCAGCTTCACTGTCTCCTGGGCTTTTCTTTTCATCTGCATGCCGTTTTAACCTGCAAGATGATGATATACTGCAAAGTTCCCAGCCGAAGATTGATGAAAGATTTGGCAATAAATGACCACTGGGGGGGGGGGGGGGAAAACTATGAAAAGAATAAGAGGGTCATTTATTCAAGGTTTCGGTTCAAAACTCTCAATATATCTGTAGGTTGTATTGTCAGTTTCCTCCTGTGCACAAATTATAACCGACATTATGAACTATATTCATTTGCTGGCGAAATCAATTATCTTAACCGGTTTGATCTTAATTCAAGTGCAGAAAGTTTCTCTGAACAAAATAAATCAATGAAATTGTTGAAATGCGACATAAGAAACAAAGACACTGCACACTCCTCAGTGTTCTTCCCCACCATTAATAATTTCATAATTTTTAATAATTTCACTTTTGAAGCAAAAGGAATTCCCAAACTTTTACATCAACGTGGGAAAATCTAAATTCACTCGTACCCATATTAGATTTGGCTTTAAAGGGACAATATAGGCAGCAGCTAGGTAGGCAAGATAGGGGTCTCTAACATCTCACAGAAATGATTCACGCTTGTACGAGGAATATATTTAGTGCTGAATCTGACATGACCCAGGACCAGTACTGTGTATATTTAATAGTCACCTGAAGATGACCAAATTACCCCCTCTGCTCCTGCCTATAGTCCCCCTTTAACATTATCACTAAACGTTGTCTGTACAGTACCAATGCTTACAGTAATCCCTGGGCTACTTACAGCTTTGCCTAAACACTCCCTTTAAGATATTTTGACCCAAAACAACTTGAAACTTGATCAAGTTGGTACCAGGTGAAACGAAAAAAAATAACCTACTTCTGGTATCCATATAAAACTCCTATAATATCGACATAAATTGGACAAATTGCAGCCAAATGGAGCTGATATCAGTATTTTTTGTTTTCAGTTTGTTTTATCTTATTAATACCAGCATTTCTGATCATGCAAAGGCCATTAACATATTTCATCACTAAGGCACCCCAGCAGGTTCAATAAGGTGTCGTTTATACAAAAGCCCAGAAAGCTCACTCCAAATCAAGATTTGAAATACCAAACTTCAAATTCTTGGTTTGATCACATCATCATGTCTTACCCTTCAGATAAATGCGGTCCAGTCAGATCATGTTTCGAAAAACTGATAAAAAATTATTGTGACGAAAGGTTATTTTTATAAATTCAAGTCAGGGGGGGGATCACTTAACCAATCTGGATTGACACATATGTGTCATGGTTTTGGCAGAGTGTATTTATCCCTGTGAACATGTCAGACCTTTGAACCTCTGTCACATGGTGTCACAGAAATGACAGACTTGAGATTGTGTAAAAATTGCCATGAGTTCTACTGCGACATTAAACAGTCTAGTCTGCTGCATTACAGTCAATTTTGCAATCTTAGAGGAAGTGGTGTGGTAGTGGAGCTTTTATGGAGAATTTAAAGATTTTATTGAATTTTCAAGATTGCCACCTGACGGCCATATTCACATATTGTTCATGAGATTCAGGGTTATTGTAGAGTGTACATGAACATGTCACATGGAAATTAGTTGACATCTGTTGAACAGTTGAAGAGTAATAGGACTTGGTTGAATTTTCAAGATGGCAGCCTGGAGGCCATATTTGTCATCAGATTTAACTGAAAATTGAGGATATTGTAAAAAGAACTAAGATACACAATCACCTGAAATTTGGTTGCAATCTGAATATGAGTTTCAGAGAAATAGGACTTTGTTTAATTTTCAAGATGGCCTCCTGGCGGCTATATTGGTTATCATATTGACTGAAATTCAGGGATGCTGTAGAGAGTACATACATATAAAATTACATGACATTTGGTTCCAATCAGATCATTAGTTTCAGAGTAGAAGGACATTGTTTACTTTTCAAGATGGCTGCCTGGTGGCCATATTTGATGTCCGAACATGACAAATTTTTGATGCTAGATTTACAAATATATTTACAAATATATTGCGATTTGTGATCTGGTATATTTTATTATACAAAATGAAAAATATACTTGGTAAAGTATTCAACTCAATTGGTCCTTGGAAAAAGAAATCTGTGAGATATTAGTAATTTTGATTTTGACAAAGCACTTTATAACTTGATTTTAAGAACTATTTGGCTGATCGGTTGATTGGTAATTTTTGCAACTGGTTCTTTCGAAACAGAAAAATATCCCTATTTTATTAGTACATTATTTATTTTGAGAAAGCATTCAACTCGATTGGTGGGGAATTTTTTCAATTAGTCGTTTAGAAATGGAAAACAATCTGTGAGATGTCTGTAATTATTCATTTTGAGATTTTTATTTTGGCTTGGTTGATTGGTGATTTTTGCAACTGGTCCTTTAGAAATGGCAAAATATCCCTAGTATATACATATAGTACAATTTTTATTTTGAGAAGGCATTTAACTTGATCGTTGGGGAATTTTTGCAACTCAGCCGATAGAAATTAAGAAATATCCATGAGATATTAGTTGATATTGATTTTGGAAGAGTATCTAACTGAATTGGTTGGAAATTTTTGCAACTGGCCCTTTAGAAATGGCAAAAAATCTGTGAGATATTTGTAAACTTTGACTATGACAAAGCAGTTAACTTAATTTTGAGACCTATTTGGCTTGGTTGATTGGTAATTTCTGCAACTTGTCCTTTAGAAGTAGAAAAATATCCCTAGTTTATCAGTACAATTTTTATTTTGAGGAAGCATTTAACTCAATTGGTTGGGAATTTTTCCAATCGGTCCTTTAGAAATGGTAAGAAATCTGTGATATTGATTTTGAGAAACTATTTGGCTCGTTTGGTTGGTTATTTTTGCAACTTGTCCTTGAAAAAAGGGATATTTGTTTTTCCTTGAGAAAAGTGATTAAAACCTTTTATTAGGCGTGAGTGGTGGTGTGTAGCGAGAGTTGCAAGACACCCTGGCTGATGGAATTTTGGGGTGCTATAGCTAGGGTCCACTGTGTGGCAGCTAAAGGGGCTGTCCCCGTGTCTACTCGAACCCCTAGTGGTTAAACCCTAGTGCAGTCATGTGCTTAGCATCGTGGTCACAACAGTTGAGCATCAACCTTGTAATCAGGCGGCGGTCCCGTCTTCGATACCTGGCCGGAGCCATTTTGTAACTCTCAACTGACCTGAAAAGTCCTTGTGTGCGCTAGATTGTGGCTGCCCTTCGTTCTCCAGCAAGGTCTCTGGACAGGCTAGATGATAATGTGTGCGATTTTAGAGCAGTTTCATACAGTAAACAGTACAGTGACAAGCGATATATAAAACTCTCTATCAAAAACTCACTATTCTCATGTCTTGGTGTTGAGCAGTTTTTTCAGTCCAATACCTGTTGAAGTACGATCCATGAGGTCATTACGAGTGAGTACGTGCGAGGGTCCCCGTGGGAACTGCATAGATGACCTTGCAGGGTTGAGCTCGACTCAGCTCAAACTTACTGAAAAATGAAGAAAAAAATTATTTATTGAGTATCATAGAACCTCAGAAAACTGTAGAACTTAAATATTTTCACAGCATTAATTTTTGGCGAATGGAGCATGATAGAAATAAATAGGCTGCAGTGTTTCAAGTAGGGGATGCAGCTGAAACTGCTGACTGGTCCCTGTGACTGCTGGAACCCCTAGTTGTGGTACACTAGTGAAAGGCCCCGGTCATGTGCTTACCTCCTCTCTTCTTGTGGTGTTGAGCAGATTTTCAGTCCTGCAGTGCCGGTTGATTCAGAGCCACGATGTCTTCACGAGTAAGTGAGTGTGAGGTTCCTCTCAAGGAGTGTTAGCCTAAGTGTGGATGATCTGCCGGGTTGAGAAAAAAATTGTGTATTGAGTTGCGTGATGAATAATGATGGAACCTTAGACAACTGTAGACCTTAAATATTTTCACAGCATTAATTTTTGGCGAATGGAGCATGATAGAATACCTAGGCTCAGCAACACAAGAGCGGCGAGTTTTGGATGCAGCTTAAAGTGCTGACTGGTCCCTTGACTGCTGCATTCCCTAGTGATGGTACAATATTGCAAGGGCCCGGGTCATGTGCTTACCTCCTCTCTTCTTATGATGTTGAGCAGTTTTTCAGGTCTGCAGTGCCTGTTGATTCAGAGCCACGAGGTCTTTATGAGTAAGTGTGCGTGAGGGTCCTCTCAAGGAGTGTTAGCCTAAGTGTGGATGATCTGGCGGGTTGAGCTCGACTGACTCAAAATTGCTGAAAAAAAAAAAAAAAATTTCATGAACATACACAATCTAGGCCTAAACAATGATGAAAACCTCTTAAGTTTAAGATTATGGCCGTCAAGGACATGACCCATTCCACGACAAGCTAAGTCTTTGAATTTCAAGATGGCCACTATAAATAATTCCAAAATTTCCAAATTATCTACTTAATTTAGACTTAAATAAGAATAAGAGGGTCATTTAATCAAGGTTACGGTTCAAAACTCTCAATATATCTGTGGGTTGTATTGGCAGTTTTCTCCTGTTCACAAATCATAGCCGACATTATGAACCATATTCATTTGCTGGCGAAATCAATTATCTTAACCGGTTTGATCTTAATTCAAGTGCAGAAAGTTTCTCTGAACAAAATAAATCAATGAAATTGTTGAAATGCGACATAAGAAACAAAGACACTGCACACTCCTCAGTGACAGTGTTCTTCCCCACCATTAATAACTTCATAATTTTTAATAATTTCACTTTTGAAGCAAAAGGAATTCCCAAACTTTTACATCAACGTGGGAAAAACTACTTAAGGATAGCAGTTTCAAGAGGAAATCAATGGGCTAAATTCACTCGTACCCATATTAGATTTGGTTTTAAAGGGACAATATAGGCAGCAGCTAGGTAGGCAAGATAGGGGTCTCTAACATCTCACAGAAATGATTGTTGGGGGTGCTATAGCTAGGGTCCACTGTGTGGCAGCTAAAGGGGCTGTCCCTGTGTCTACTCGAACTCCTAGTGGTTAAACCCTAGTGCAAGGGCCGGGGTCATGTGCTTAGCATTGTGGTCACAACAGTTGAGCATCAACCTTGTGATCAGGCGGCGGTCCCGTCTTCGATACCTGGCCGGAGCCATTTTGTAACTCTCAACTGACCTGAAAAGTCCTTGTGTGCGCTAGATTGTGGCTGCCCTTGGTTCTCCAGAAAGGTCTCTGGACAGGCTAGATGATAATGTGTGCGATTTTAGAGCAGTTTCATACAGTAAACAGTACAGTGACAAGCAATATATAAAACTCTCTATCAAAAACTCACTATTCTCATGTCTTGGTGTTGAGCAGTTTTTTCAGTCCAATACCTGTTGAAGTACGATCCATGAGGTCTTTACGAGTGAGTACGTGCGAGGGTCCTCATGGGAACTGCATAGATGAACTGGCAGGGTTGAGCTCGACTCAGCTCAAACTTATACTGGAAAATGAAGAAAAAAATTATTTATTAAGTATCATAGAACCTAAGAAAACTGTAGAACTTAAATATTTTCACAGCATTAATATTTGGCGAATGGAGCATGATATTGATAGAAATAAATAGGCTGCAGTGTTTCAAGTAGGGGATGCAGCTGAAACTGCTGACTGGTCCCTGTGACTGCTGGAATCCCTAGTGATGGTACACTAGTGAAAGGCCCCGGGTCATGTGCTTACCTCCTCTCTTCTTGTGGTGTTGAGCAGATTTTCAGTCCTGCAGTGCCTGTTGATTCAGAGCCACGAGGTCTTTATGAGTAAGTGAGCGTGAGGGTCCTCTCAAGGAGTGTTAGTCTAAGTGTCGATGATCTGGCGGGTTGAGAAAAAAATTGTGTATTGAGTTGCATGATGAATAATGATGGAACCTTAGACAACTGTAGAACTTAAATATTTTCACAGCATTAATTTTTGGCGAATGGAGCATGATAGAATACCTAGGCTCAGCAACACAAGAGTGGCTAGTTTTGGATGCAGCTTAAAGTGTTGACTGGTCCCTTGACTGCTGGATTCCCTAGTGGTGGTACAATATTGCAAGGGCCCGGGTCATGTGCTTACCTCCTCTCTTCTTATGGTGTTGAGCAGTTTTTCAGGTCTGCAGTGCCTGTTGATTCAGAGCCATGTGGTCTTTATGAGTGAGTGTGCGTGAGGGTCCTCTCAAGGAGTGTTAGTCTAAGTGTCGATGATCTGGCGGGTTGAGAAAAAAATTGTGTATTGAGTTGCGTGATGAATAATGATGGAACCTTAGAGAACTGTAGACCTTAAATATTTTCACAGCATTAATTTTTGGCGAATGGAGCATGATAGAATACCTAGGCTCAGCAACACAAGAGTGGCTAGTTTTGGATGCAGCTTAAAGTGCTGACTGGTCCCTGTGACTGCTGGATTCCCTAGTGGTGGTACAATATTGCAAGGGCCCGGGTCATGTGCTCACCTCCTCTCTTCTTATGGTGTTGAGCAGTTTTTCAGGTCTGCAGTGCCTGTTGATTCAGAGCCACAAGGTCTTCATGAGTGAGTGTGCGTTAGGGTCCTCTCGAGGAGTGTTAGTCTAAGTGTCGATGATCTGGCGGGTTGAGCTCGACTGAACTCAAACTTGCTGAAAAATTTTTAAAAATTTCATGAACATACACAATTTAGGCCTAAACAATGATGAAAACCTCTTAAGTTTAAGATTATGGCCGTCAAGGACATGATTCGTTCCACGACAAGCTAAGTCTTTGAATTTCAAGATGGCCACTATAAATAGTTCCAAATTTTCCAAATTATCTACTTAATTTAGACTTTGTGGCTGCAATTGACAAGGAAAGTTCCGAGTATTTTTGAATTTTCATGTTGTTCACCGCAATAGACAGACTGATTTGTAATTATAAACAAGCCCTTGGCTTCGAGGGTCGCAACTGGTGAGGCTGATGATGGCTGAGGAGAGATAGATAAAAGGGTAAATCACAGACTAAAACGGATCATTAGTTTCAGAGTAGAAGGACATTGTTTACTTTTCAAGATGGCTGCCTGGTGGCCATATTTGATGTCCGAGCATGACAAATTTTTGATGCTAGATCATTTACAAATATATTGCGATTTGTGATCTGGTATATTTTATTATACAAAATGAAAAATATACATGGTAAAGTATTTAACTCAATTGGTCCTTGGAAAAAATAGAAAGAAATCTGTGAGATATTAGTAATTTTGATTTTGACAAAGCACTTTATAACTTGATTTTAAGAACTATTTGGCTGATCGGTTGATTGGTAATTTTTGCAACTGGTTCTTTCGAAACAGAAAAATATCCCTATTTTATTCGTTCATTATTTATTTTGAGAAAGCATTCAACTCGATTGGTGAGGAATTTTTCCAATTAGACATTTAGAAATGGAAAACAAATCTGTGAGATGTCTGTAATCATTTATTTTGAGATTTTTATTTTGGCTTGGTTGATTGGTGATTTTTGCAACTGGTCCTTTAGAAATGGCAAAATATCCCCAGTATGTAGTACAATTTTTATTTTGAGAAGGCATTTAACTTGATCGTTGGGGAATTTTTGCAACTCAGCCGATAGAAATTAAGAAATATCCATGAGATATTAGTTGATATTGATTTTGGAAGAGTATCTAACTGAATTGGTTGGGAATTTTTGCAACTGGTCCTTTAGAAATGGCAAAAAATCTGTGAGATATTTGTAAACTTTGACTATGACAAAGCAGTTAACTTAATTTTGAGACCTATTTGGCTTGGTTGATTGGTAATTTCTGCAACTTGTCCTTTAGAAGTGGAAATTATCCCTAGTTTATCAGTACAATTTTTATTTTGAGGAAGCATTTAACTCAATTGGTTGGGAATTTTTCCAATCTGTCCTTTAGAAATGGTAAGAAATCTGTGATATTGATTTTGAGAAACTATTTGGCTCGTTTGGTTGGTTATTTTTGCAACTTGTCCTTGAAAAAAGGGATATTTGTTTTTCCTTGAGAAAAGTGACTAAAACCTTTTATTAGGCGTGAGTGGTGGTGTGTAGCAAGAGTTGCACGACACCCTGGCTGATGGAATTTTGGGGGTGCTATAGCTAGGGTCCACTGTGTGGCAGCTAAAGGGGCTGTCCCTGTGTCTACTCGAGCCCCTAGTGGTTAAACCCTAGTGCAAGGGCCGGGGTCATGTGCTTAGCATCGTGGTCACAACAGTTGAGCATCAACCTTGTGATCAGGCGGCGGTCCCGTCTTCGATACCTGGCCGGAGCCATTTTGTAACTCTCAACTGACCTGAAAAGTCCTTGTGTGCGCTAGATTGTGGCTGCCCTTGGTTCTCCAGAAAGGTCTCTGGACAGGCTAGATGATAATGTGTGCGATTTTAGAGCAGTTTCATACAGTAAACAGTACAGTGACAAGCAATATATAAAACTCTCTATCAAAAACTCACTATTCTCATGTCTTGGTGTTGAACAGTTTTTTCAGTCCAATGCCTGTTGAAGTACGATCCATGAGGTCATTACGAGTGAGTACGTGCGAGGGTCCTCATGGGAACTGCATAGATGACCTGGCAGGGTTGAGCTCGACTCAGCTCAAACTTACTGAAAAATGAAGAAAAAAATTATTTATTGAGTATCATAGAACCTCAGAAAACTGTAGAACTTAAATATTTTCACAGCATTATTTTTTGGCGAATGGAGCATGATAGAAATAAATAGGCTGCAGTGTTTCAAGTAGGGGATGCAGCTGAAACTGCTGACTGGTCCCTGTGACTGCTGGAATCCCTAGTGATGGTACACTAGTGAAAGGCCCCGGGTCATGTGCTTACCTCCTCTCTTCTTGTGGTGTTGAGCAGATTTTCAGTCCTGCAGTGCCTGTTGATTCAGAGCCACGATGTGTTCATGAGTAAGTGAGCGTGAGGGTCCTCTCAAGGAGTGTTAGCCTAAGTGTGGATGATCTGGCGGGTTGAGAAAAAAATTGTGTATTGAGTTGCGTGATGAATAATGATGGAACCTTAGACAGCTGTAGAACTTAAATATTTTCACAGCATTAATTTTTGGCGAATGGAGCATGATAGAATACCTAGGCTCAGCAACACAAGAGTGGCTAGTTTTGGATGCAGCTTAAAGTGTTGACTGGTCCCTTGACTGCTGGATTCCCTAGTGGTGGTACGATATTGCAAGGGCCCGGGTCATGTGCTTACCTCCTCTCTTCTTATGGTGTTGAGCAGATTTTCAGTCCTGCAGTGCCTGTTGATTCAGAGCCACGATGTCTTCATGAGTAAGTGAGCGTGAGGGTCCTCTCAAGGAGTGTTAGCCTTAGTGTGGATGATCTGGCGGGTTGAGAAAAAAATTGTGTATTGAGTTGCGTGATGAATAATGATGGAACCTTAGACAACTGTAGACCTTAAATATTTTCACGGCATTAATTTTTGGCGAATGGAGCATGATAGAAATAACTAGGCTGCAGAGTTGCAAGTAGGGGATACAGCTCAAATTGCTGACTGGTCCCTGTGACTGCTGGAACCCCTAGTGATGGTACACTAGTGAAAGGGCCCGGGTCATGTGCTTACCTCCTCTCTTCTTATGGTGTTGAGCAGATTTTCAGTCCTGCAGTGCCTGTTGATTCAGAGCCACGATGTCTTCATGAGTATTAAAGTGAGCGTGAGGGTCCTCTCAAGGAGTGTTAGTCTAAGTGTCGATGATCTGGCGGGTTGAGAAAAAAATTGTGCATTGAGTTGCGTGATGAATAATGATGGAACCTTAGACAACAGTAGAAGTTAAATATTTTCACAGCATTAATTATGCCCCCGCTAAAGTGGGGGCATTATGTACTTGGGTGGTTTCCGGCCGCCGCCGCCATGTCCGCGTCCGCCGCACTGAATTCCAGACTATAACTCAAGAACCCCAAGCTCGGCTGACTTGAAATTTTTAGGGGGTGTAGGCCTAGTGTGTCAAAGGGTCCCTATTGTTTTTTGGCGCGTTCCAAAATCCAATATGGCCGCCAGCCGCCATCTTAGATTTTCGCATTCCGCTCGTTTACTAGAGAACCAGAGGTCCAACAGTCTTCAAACTTTTGTGGTGTGATGGTCTATGGTAGGGGAGGTTCCCTATCGATTTTGGGCCCGACCCGAAATCAAAGATGGCCGCCAGCCACCATCTTAGATTTTGGCATTCCGCTCGTTAACTGGAGAACCAGAGGTCCAACAGTCTTCAAACTTTTGTGGTGTAATGGTCTATGGTAGGGGAGGTTCCCTATCGATTTTGGGCCAGACCCGAAATCAAAGATGGCCACCAGGTCCCCGACTTGTTGATTTGTATTCCGCCCCGTAAATTAAGAACCGAGTGATTGACAGACCTGAAACCTATGTGGTGTTATTACCTAGTGTAGGGGAGGTTCCCTATCCATTTTGGGCCCGATCTGAAATCCAAGATGGCTGCCAGGCCCGACTTGGTTTTTCGCATTCCGACCTGTAACTCAAGAACCAAGTGAGTGACAGACCTGAATCTTATGTGGTGTGATGAGGTTGTGTAGGGGAGGTTCCCTGTCGATTTTGGGCCTGACCCAAAATTCAATATGGCTGCCAGCAGCAAACTTAGATTTTGGTATTCCGATTGTTAACTGAAGAACTAGAGGTTTGACACACTTCAAACTTTTGTGGTGCAATGGTCATTCAGGGGATACTCTCTATCAATTTTGGGCGTGTTCCAAAATCCAATATGGCTGCCAGCAGCCAACTAAGATTTTGGTATTCCGAGTGTTAACTGAAGAACTAGAGGTTTGACACACTTCAAACTTTTGTGGTGTAATGGTCTTCAGTAGGGGAGTTTCTCTATCGATTTTGGGCGCATTCCAGAATCCAAAATGGCCTCCAGCCGCCATCTTAGATTTTCGCATTTCGCTCATTTATGGAAGAACCAGATGTCCTACACACTTCAACATTTTGTGGTGTAATGGCCAATGGTGGGGGAGGTTCCCTACTGATTTTGGGGGTCAGTTTGAACTCCAACATGGCTGTTAGTTGGCATCTTGGATTTTTATCATACTGACCTAAATCGCCAGAGTGTGTGAGGGAGCTAGTATTTCTGTGGTATGATCGCCTCAGGTAAGCATGGTAAGGGAGGTGCTGTATAATTTTTGATAAATAGCCTGACAGTTGTTATTCATTAGCATGTAAGCAATGGATATTCTGTGACTGATTCTAGCAGATTGCACTAGCTACCCGGCAGTGACTAGTCTTTAACTTCCTGAGTACCAGATATTCTGTGACTGATTCCAGGCCATCGCATAATTGAAGCTGTTCCAGTAACAGGGTCAACAGCTTGCCCACTGATCTTCTGTGTAAATTGCTAGCAGGCAATCGCCTTGGAAACGGCAAAAACTTAAAAGATGAAGGAGATGACAACGGCGAAAATAGTATAGACCACGCTTCACCTCTGTAGTGAGTAAATGGGAAAACCAACCTCTGCTGTTCACGTGCATGTCTATTGTCAGACCAACTAGCCCAGTCAACAGCCATATTATTGTGAATGTTATTTGAGAGCCTCCACAAAATTTCATAAACAGCCACAGAGAAGATATTATCGAATTTATTTCGCTTATAAGCGCACTGCGCTTATATTCGAGGTGCGCTTATAGCCACAATTTAATATTTATAGGCTAAATAACGCGCGCAATGAACATATTAACACACCGAACACACCAGAGTGGGGGCATACATTCGCAATTTGCCCCAATTGCGTTATATATTTCTAGTTTTTGGCGAATGGAGCATGATAGAAATAACTAGGCTGCAGAGTTGCAAGTAGGGGATACAACTGCTGACTGGTTCCTGTGACTGCTGGAATCCCTAGTGCAAGGGCCCGGGTCATGTGCTTACCTCCTCTCTTCTTATGGTGTTGAGCAGATTTTCAGTCCTGCAGTGCCTGTTGATTCAGAGCCACGATGTCTTCATGAGTAAGTGAGCGTGAGGGTCCTCTCAAGGAGTGTTAGCCTAAGTGTGGATGATCTAGCAGGTTGAGAAAAACAAAATTGTGCATTGAGTTGTGTGATGAATAATGATGGAACTTTAGACAACTGTAGAACTTAAATATTTTCACAGCATTAACTTTTGGCGAATGGAGCATGATTGATAGAAATAACTAGGGTGCAGAGTTGCAAGTAGGGGATACAGCTCAAACTGCTGACTGGTCCCTGTGACTGCTGGAATCCCTAGTGATGGTACACTAGTGAAAGGGCCCGGGTCATGTGCTTACCTCCTCTCTTCTTGTGGTGTTGAGCAGATTTTCAGTCCTGCAGTGCCTGTTGATTCAGAGCCACGATGTCTTCATGAGTAAGTGAGCGTGAGGGTCCTCTCAAGGAGTGTTAGTCTAAGTGTGGATGATCTGGCGGGTTGAGAAAAAAATTGTGTATTGAGTTGCGTGATGAATAATGATGGAACCTTAGACAACTGTAGACCTTAAATATTTTCACGGCATTAATTTTTGGCGAATGGAGCATGATAGAAATAACTAGGCTGCAGAGTTGCAAGTAGGGGATACAGCTGAAACTGCTGACTGGTCCCTGTGACTGCTGGAACCCCTAGTGATGGTACACTAGTGAAAGGCCCCGGGTCATGTGCTTACCTCCTCTCTTCATGTGGTGTTGAGCAGATTTTCAGTCCTGCAGTGCCTGTTGATTCAGAGCCATGAGGTCTTTATGAGTGAGTGTGCGTTAGGGTCCTCTCAAGGAGTGTTAGTCTAAGTGTCGATGATCTGGCTGGTTGAGAAAAAAATTGTGTATTCAGTTGCGTGATGAATAATGATGGAACCTTAGACAACTGTAGAACTTAAATATTTTCACAGTATTAATTTTTGGCGAATGGAGCATGATAGAATACCTAGGCTCAGCAACACAAGAGTGGCAAGTTTTGGATGCAGCTTAAAGTGTTGACTGGTCCCTGTGACTGCTGGATTCCCTAGTGGTGGTACACTAGTACAAGGCCCCGGGTCATGTGCTTACCTCCTCCTTTCTTATGGTGTTGAGCAGATTTTCAGTCCTGCAGTGCCTGTTGATTCAGAGCCATGAGGTCTTTATGAGTGAGTGTGCGTTAGGGTCCTCTCAAGGAGTGTTAGTCTAAGTGTCGATGATCTGGCTGGTTGAGAAAAAAATTGTGTATTCAGTTGCGTGATGAATAATGATGGAACCTTAGACAGCTGTAGAACTTAAATATTTTCACAGTATTAATTTTTGGCGAATGGAGAATGATAGAATACCTTGGCTCAGCAACACAAGAGCGGCAAATTTTGGATGCAGCTTAAAGTGATGACTGGTCCCTTGACTGCTGGAATCCCTAGTGATGGTACAATATTGCAAGGCCCCAGGTCATGTGCTTACCTCCTCTCTTCTTATGGTGTTGAGCAGATTTTCAGTCCTGCAGTGCCTGTTGATTCAGAGCCACAAGGTCTTCATGAGTGAGTGTGCGTTAGGGTCCTCTCAAGGAGTGTTAGTCTAAGTGTCGATGATCTGGCGGGTTGAGCTCGACTGAACTCAAACTTGCTGAAAAATTTTTAAAAATTTCATGAACATACACAATCTAGGCCTAAACAATGATGAAAACCTCTTAAGTTTAAGATTATGGCCGTCAAGGACATGATTCATTCCACGACAAGCTAAGTCTTTGAATTTCAAGATGGCCACTATAAATAGTTCCAAATTTTCCAAATTATCTACTTAATTTAGACTTTGTGACTGCAATTGACAAGGAAAGTTCCGAGTATTTTTGAATTTTCATGTTGTTCACCGCAATAGACAGACTGCACCTTACGGAGGTAAATACATGCTTTCGGTATTTGCCCTAGTTTACTGCAGACTACCAAGGCTCATACACGGTCCCAATGTTCACTGTGATAATGAAACGGGCAGGGGCCATTGTGCTCACCGTATAGATATTTGCTGGTTAGGAATTCATCCTGGTTAAGAAACATGCTACATATTTAGTATATAGGTCAAACCAAAGTCGGTATGACATGTGATGTATCGTTGCTTGGAGTACCTACCATAAAAATATCATCAAAAACAAGTCACTGATAAGCGAGATATTGCACCTTTTACCTTTTAGCTGGGCCAGGAAATGTGCCAGGATACCGATATTTTGAACAATGATGAGAACCTCTTAAGTTTAAGATTATAGCTGTCAAGGACATGACCCATTCCACGACAAGCTAAAAGTCTTTGAATTTCAAGATGGCCACTATTCCAAAATTTCCAAATTATCTACTTACTTTAGACTAGGTGACTTCAAAAAATAGCTGTTGGCAAGGAAATGTCCGACTTTTCTTGAATGTTCAAGTTGTTCGCTGCAATAGACCTACTGATTGGGAATATCGTCGAGATCTTCCAGTGGCTGCCTCTCCCAAAATGCCCCGGACAACATGACACATGCCCTATATAGCCATTAGCCATAAAAAACGATATTTAATGAGATTCAACCGAGTTCATGTTTGGATATGCTTGATATGTCATCAGCCCTATAAATTAGGCATAACTGTGAACATTCATCTATCCAGGTCACCCTAGAGAATGAATTCCCCAGGCACCTGGCCTTCCGACTAAGCAAGCACACTGCCCCCGATAGTACTAGCTCGTTGAGGCCTGGAAGAACGGCTGCCTCACAAGAAAAACATCCAAAATGTGCGCTCGTTGGTAAATTTTCTAAAATAACTTGTGCCCATCTAGTAACATGGACAATATGCACTAAATTTTGAGGTAAATTAACCAGCAGATTAATCTGTGGTGCACGCATAAAATCCATCCGTGCATATTTTATAATTTGATGCGATCCATGCTTGAAGAACCTTATCACAGTGGAACCTCCAATAGCGGACACCTCTCTATTAAGGACACTAGTATTGGTCCCAAATTGGTTATTTTCAATCAATTTGACAGCTTTTAATAATCAGGACACCTCTCTATTAGGGACAACAATTGTCAGTCCCGAGGGTGACCTTATTAGAGAGGTTCTACTATATATCACCTGGATGAACACAACAATGTTTTGTTGAAATCTTTTCTATCTTCATTAAAAAAAAAACAATTTCCCACTATTCCAAGATTTCCAAATTACTTTAGACTAGATGACTTCAAAAAATAGCTGTTGGCAAGGAAATTTCCGACTATTCTTGAATTTTCAAGTTGTTTGCCGCAATAGACCTACTCGGTCTACGATCCAGAACTGGAATATGTAATTGATATCAGTTCCCGCATTATCCGATGGCCTCGGTTGGCATATCTGCTGCAGGCAGGACACCCTCAATTTAGCCATAGACTATTTCCGGGATGGAGAGGCATCCGTGATTGACTGGATAGCAATACAAAAGAAACAACCCCAAGCATGTTGTCTGTTGGAATACTAACTAACTACTAGCTCATGCTGACCACATGGGCTCCATCCACCCATTTGTGAAAGATTAAAAATCATAGATATTATAAACCAATGGGGCTATGCTAACTAATCTAAGTGGACATTTGGGATGTATTATCAATTAGGTATATGTACTAATTACTTCAAACTCTACAATGAACTAACTTAACTAATGGTGAAAATGCCCTAGCCATAGCAACCACTACACCAACGCCTAACTGACACATGCATACTCGTGCAGGGTATACAGAATGTACATCAAGGAAGTAGGTCATGTCCTGGATTTTTAACTCTGATTTGCAAAATGAGCACCAACAAAGTAGATTTCAGTTTAAGATGACTATATTTTGATACGTTAGGACAATATGTAACCATGGGTATCATACATCAACTGTCTTGAACTCTAAGCCTCACAGAACATGGCACCCAACATGTGTCTCTCAATATGTTTGACCCCATCTATCATGGCTTGTGGTTTGTACTGGCCGAAAGTAGTTCCAGCAAAATAGTTGCATTTTCATCAGAATTTGCTGTAGCTGGGCCAGGAAATGTGCCAGGATACCAATATTTTGAACAATGATGATAACCTCTTCAGTTTAAGATTATAGCCGTCAAGGACATGACCCATTCCACGACAAGCTAAAAGTCTTTGAATTTCAAGATGGCCACTATTCCAAAATTTCCAAATTACTTTTGACTAGGTGACTTAAAAAAATAGCTGTTGGCAAGGGAATTTCCGAATATTCTCAAGTTGAATTTTAAAGTTGTTCGTCGAGATCTTCCAGTGGCTGCCTCTCCCAAAGTGCCCCGGACAACATGACACATGCCCTATATAACCAAGCCATAAAAAAATCGATATCTTATCAGATGCAACCGATTACATGTCTTGATATGCTTGATATGTCACCAGCCCTATATAAAATAAGGCATAACTGTGAACATTCATCTCGCCAGGTCACCCTGGAGAATGAATTCCCCAGGCACCTGGCCTTCCGACTAAAGCAAGCACACTCCCCCCCCCCCCCCCCCCCCCCCCCACCCCGATTTCATGTCTTGATATGCTTGATATGTCATCAGCCCTATAAATAAGGCGTAACTGTGAACATTCATCTCTCATCTTTTCTTCCTAATAAACGCATGAAATGTCACATACTCTACATGATAAAATATCAAAGTGTTGCTAAATTGTTTTTTTGTGTTTGAATTGGTTATTTGTTTTGCAAAGTTAATTGTTGCAAAGTTAAGTAGCGGCAATGAATGGAAGAGCCATCGTTCACGTGACCAGGACCTTTGCGCGATCAATTTTTAGTATTCATGAGCGAACACGAATGTAGTGCCCAATTAAATCAATTATACCGGGGTATATAGACTTTTCTATGTAATATAATTGATTGTAATATTCTGAACTAATGTATGATGCTTCTCAGCTATGAAACTGTCTGTAATTTTGATGATACCGTAATAAAAACTAAAATAAATTATCGTTTCTGGAAAAATCCTAATGCATGAGCAGACGATGCTAGCGCTATTGCATGTACATGATGACTGATGTAGGCCTATGATGACGTTGCGGAACAGTTTTTGGAACATAGTAAACACAGCCAAATCTACTCCCCATTATGAATTGGGAAGAAAATTTACAATCCCCGACCGGAAGTGTCGCCAAACAGACATTGTCTGTCCTGGAAGAGGAGGGCAAAAAGATACCTTGAATTTCCTTGCAATGGTTGTGGACCTGATCTAGGCCTAAAATTAAAGGAAGGCTAATTCCCAAAAAGCATGTGGAAAGCCAAAAAGCATGTGCAAACCCTTCTTGCAGATTCTTCTAATAAAAACGTTTTATTTTAACTCGCACATTAGCAACATTTTTACAACATTTCCAGTTGCAACAAATGTTGCAAAAATGTTGCGTAGTGTGTACAGAGCAAAACGCGTCTTACAACATGTTGTAAAATTGTTGTAAAAATGTTGCAAATTAAATGCAATGCAATTCTTTGTTGCATGTTGTAAAAATGTTGCAAACTCTTCAGCCAATCAGAAATAGGATTTGCGTCATGTGATCTACCTGAGGTCATGTGACTTGAACAAGAAGCAGTTATAGCAACTCTCAAGTGAGTGTCTTGCTTCGTAGGGTGATGAAACCTTTTCTAGAAGTTTCATCCATTCGCAGGAAGTTTTTGTATGACGGGTTGTCAGTCAGCCGCAACTCCTTTAACAGGCAGTGGTATGCCCCATGATCCACCCTCATTTTGATCCAGGGCCTGGTCCATATTCTCTTTGGTTATTTCGCCGCCTCTTCCGTCTCTCAACAATGACAGCTAAAATTGCTGCAGAAGCACTCAAAACACATCTTCTCTCCTTGGAATCATCTATTTTCCCTCCAAAATACCTATTTCCCTTTGTTCCCACTAAAAAGTTTGCAACAATTTACCAACATGTTGTAAAAATGTTGCTAATTTGTTGCAATTTTGTTGCTAGTGTACACAGGGCCTTGAAGTGCTTGTTGCAAAATTGTTGTAAAAATGTTGGTAAAATGTTGCTAATATTTTACTAGTGTAAGCAGGGTGTACACTAGTAAAATATTAGCAACATTTTACTAGTGTAAGCAGGGTGTACACTAGTAAAATATTAGCAACATTTTACCAACATTTTACCAACATTTTTACAACAATTTTGCAACAAGCACTTCAAGGCCCTGTGTACACTAGCAACAAAATTGCAACAAATTAGCAAGGAAGAGGCGGCGAAATAACCAAAGAGAATATGGACCAGGCCCTGGATCAAAATGAGGGTGGATCATGGGGCATATCACTGCCTGTTAAAGGAGTTGCGGCTGACTGACAAGCCGTCATACAAAAACTTCCTGCGAATGGATGAAACTTCTAGAAAAGGTTTCACCACCCTACGAAGCAAGACACTCACTTGAGAGTTGCTATACCAGCTTCTTGTTCAAGTCACATGACCTCAGGTAGATCACGTGACGCAAATCCTATTTCTGATTGGCTGAAGAGTTTGCAACATTTTTACAACATGTTGTAAGACGCGTTTTGCTCTATACACACTACGCAACATTTTTGCAACATTTGTTGCAACTGGAAATGTTGTACAAATGTTGCTAATATTTTACTAGTGTACACAGGCCTTTATGGTTACGTATACACTGTATGTAAAGTGTAAACAAAATGCATAAATCCATCATGTCCATCGAATCTGAAAAAAATTGTGCAGACCCGCGGAGAAAGGAAATATGTCAAACCATAAACGATGAATACGTGTTGTGATTAAACTCTTTGAAATACACGACTTGTATTAAAGTTTATGGTTTCTGAATATGAACGCGGTGATGATTTATTCAAATTGCTACATGAAGATAATTTAATGTCGGCATAATAGGCTATATATGTACACCATGCTTAGTATGTATGATGTCAAATGTGTCAAGAGAATGAAAAAATGAGATGATCATAATCTAAAATGTTTATCACACGACTATAACAAAACTAGTGTTATCTTAGGATTTGAATTTGCATTCCTATAAAACAACATGTCAAAAGGTCAGACTCTGCATAATAAGTCACATCGAGGTATGTCTATTGAGGCGATGCATGATCGTACAAGTTTGAACCGAAGTAAATGAAAGGGTGTTTTCGCAACTTGACTCGAAACAGGTTTACGCACGTAGGCGTTTGCTCTGTGTTGTTGTTTTTTGCAGACGCAAAGTGTGTGTACACCTCCGGTCAAAAGTAAATGAATACTTGAAATTTCCATATGATATCTCCTAAGATATACACTACCCACAAAAAGTTTGGGAACACCTACGCCACATGTACAGTGCATTTTTTATTTCGTATGAAAGTATGGTTTGGTTGAGTATCACAGTTTGGTATAGGCTTTTACAAACACCACATTAAAGTGTCCATTTCAAGAAAAGTCTTATCAATTAACACGTATGATATTTACCCCTAACAAACACAAATTCCACACCTCTTGAATGACCGTTGCATAATTACTCGTATTATATACCCATTTTTGTGTACTACATTGGCCTACCCGACACAATGAGACATGTTTACAGTGGATTTGAGTATTCTAATATAGCCATCCAAACTACAGCGCCTATTCACTATAAGAGCTCTATGTCAAAGTAGACAATTTAAATTTGATTGGAAAAAATATCTTGATTCGCGAAAATATTTTGCGGCGAAAATTTTCCGTTCTACAGTACTCTATAGACTCACCGTTCTAGTCATACCGTTTTTGAATATGCACGCCACGATATTATGCGCATTGTCGTTTATGCCATTCAAAATTGTTTGAGTGAATCGAAGATGGACATTGGGTTGGCGATACCAGTTTGTCTAATGGTTGTACCATTGGCCTTTGCATCAATATCTGCAAGGGTTTAAGATAGGCCGATACGGGTTTTATTTTAATGCGATTTATTTTTTTGGAGATCGTCAATAGACCTAACAAAACCACACCATAGGCCTAACCACTAATAAGAAGTTAGGTCACAAGTGATCAGTTGATTCGCAATGCCAACCACTGTTCATCAACTTACCACGTCCTCGCTACAGGCAGCGAAAAGTTTTCGCCAATCAGTGTGAAGGGACCTTGGCCTGATCAATGCATATCATACTGGGGGCGGTCATGCCTCAAGTTAATGAACTGTCCAATGTAATCAATGCACGCCAACTGGTTCTTAAAGCCCCCGGTTGCGGAGGGGGGGGACCCTGGTTATTTGCTTTCAGTGTATGTCTATACTAGACCACAGGCGCAAACACCCTACACTTGCAATATCTCATATAGCTATTGAACAGTTTGTCGTTTACTTCGCTTTGCTGGCAACTGTCCAATTTGGCAAACTAGCCAACAATTTACTTAGTATCGTATCTAGATTACCCCGAAATCTCTTTGCGAAGTAACCATTCATCGACTAAGTACCGGTAGATAGAGATTGTTCGTATAGTTGACGTCAATGATTGAATGAACGGGAAAGAAAGGAAACTGAATTCTTTTATGAATTTTTGACAGACGTGAAGCATATTATCTATTGAATACCACTTCGTATGACGCACGTCCCTTTGGTTTTGTCTTGTTAAAATAGGTCTCGATCCCATCAGTGTTCGGTTTGTTGTGCGGATATGTATTTACTATGAACTCAATGCATGCCAACTGGTTGCTAACTGGGAATGTCCCTGTTTACGGATGGGGGGAGGGGGGGACTGGTTATGCTTTTAGTGTATGAAGGCCACAAACGAAAACACCCTACGCTTGCAATAGCCTATACATATATGAACAGTTTGTCTTTACTTTGACGACTACCATTAACTTTGATTAGTTAACTTCCTACGTCAAACACTGCAGCAGCAATCTGTTTGAGTCTTAAAGGGACAATATAGGCAGCAGCTAGGCAGGCAAGATAAAGTTACACAAAGTCGCCAATACGGGTCTCTCACATCTCACAGTATGTCGAAGTGATTCATCTTTGCACAAGGAATATATTTAGTGCTGAATCTGACATGACGGCCCTCACTGTGTATATAAGTCACCTGAAGATGGCCAAATTAGCCCCTCTGCTCCTGCCTATAGTCCCCCTTTAATGACAAGATGCATTTAATTCAAGAAACATACACAAATAGATCTATCTATGCTAGCAGGTGGAAAATTCAATCATTATTTCACCACAAAGAGCTGCTTCTGTCAGCAGATATGAGACAGCTACCGGGGCGGGCGGGGACTATTTCTTTGCGGGGCCTTGTGGTTCAGCATCTCCAAGGAATTCTATTTTCAGAGTCCAATGGGGGGGGTTGGGGGGCCTTCCCCCAATGTGCTGGCTGAAACCGGTCACTATCAGAGAACGGGGGAGGGGGTTTGGGGGACTCATCCCTCAATGTACTGGCTAAATATGTCAGAAGGACGGGGGTTTGGGGGAGCTCCCCCATGTCAAACAGTTGTGTGAGTTCACTAGAGCTTGCTCTTAACATATTAGTATATGGAATACAAAACAATCACAAAACCTTTCTTTTGCTTTCATTGAAAAGAAATCATTAGATATTTGCAATTGCGGCCCGTCATGAATATAAGTTTATTTTTTGACGTCAACAACGCATTTCAAATGCATTTCATGATGACGTCATCCTCCACAAAAAGGTGGTTTCTGGAACTACTGGCAAATTGCTAATATGTAAATTCAAGGACTTAGTGAGCCCCCCTTTAGGTCGGGGGAGCACCCCCGAACCCCCCTACGATAGCGTAACGTTTTTACCCAGTACAATGGAGGGGACCCCCCCCCCAACCCCCCATGTTGGGACCATCCATAGTTCCTTCCGACACATTTTTGTTTTGGTAATGTAATACATTGTGATTGTCCTTATTCACGGTAAATGGGTTGTCCTCATGCATTCACTTTCGAAACGCATTTTAAAATAGATGTTAC